>NC_133539.1:92373928-92980892 GCF_048773025.1 Camelus bactrianus | reverse complement strand
TTAGGTTAAAAAACAACAAGAACAGAAATCTCTGTGCCTATCATATGAAAGAAGCCTGTATCCAAAACCTGTTAGGAGGTTAAAAAGAGAAAAAAGTGCATATAAATCATACTGAAGTTAAAGATGCTTTCCAAGCCTTTTTCCATATATACTCTACACATAGATATTAGTGATACTGATGACAGTTCCTCATTTAACCTTTCTTATTTAGTAAGTATTTTTAGTATTTTTATCTCATTTTTACCTGTAGGGCATGGCTTTGTAAAATATGTTTAGTGGCTGGGGACCTGCAGTATATTTGCTGATAATCAGAGGCAATATTATTTGCAAAGGAACCATTGGAACTGCCAATAAGGCTAAATGTTCTTTGGGTACTCCCTCTTCTACCAATTTCAGTCCTGTTACTGCATCTGCTGCTGAAAAACCAATCTGCAATATAAAAACAAAAAAAAACATTTTAATTTGTAACTTATGAAATATTTTCCTCCAAGCATATGTAAGTAATTTATGAACCTCAATCTCATTCCTGACCCATGCCAGTTACTAGTAAGTATCATATTATTACATCTGGTACAACAATTAAGTTACAGAAGGCACGCTGTACCCTATAGTCTACTAACAATATTAAGTGAAAACAAGTGAAAATTCAGTACTTTTAGGAACTGTAATTTTAATTACAACTAAATTTCCATTGCAAAAGTTCTGTATCTTAAAAAAAAAGTTCTGTATCTTAAACAGCATCCAACTCCAGATGTACTGATTTATATAATTTAAGTTTAAAAGAAAAGCCTTTGATGCCAAATAACTCTGGTTAAAATGAAGCATCATTGCCACATATTATACACATTTTTGATGATTCATGACTGACAATAAAATTTCCAAAAGTTATCTAGCTTTTCAAAAGTAATTCTGAGAAAATGTTACATTTGAGAGGTTGAATAAAATGAGATGTAAGAAAAAGTACTGTTAGATTAATTCTTAAAAACAATGAAAGAAGAGTAAGGATGCTAAAAGCAGTGGGTAAAAGAGGTGAAGTAAGATATTTAGACAGTCTTAAAGTTACTTCCTCATAAATAAGTTTTTAGTTACAAAAGGAAAAATAGTAACTTTGTAGTGAGTTAACAGGTAATCAAGATTAACAACAATAGTTAATGGGATAAAAGGACATGATATAGCTCCTGATATAATTCCCTGAAAATGTCACAATATTATTTGTCATATTCCTGACATATATGCACAGCCTGAACCTAAACATGAGGAAACATTAGACAAACATAAATAGAAGCCCATTCTATAGAATAATTGGCCTGTATTCTCTTAAAATGTCCAGGTTATGAAGGACAAAGAAAAGCTCATACCAACTAAAATATAATGTGATATTGAATTGGATCCCTGACCAAGAAAAAATAGTTATAAAGGCTGCTTTGGGGACAACTGATGAAATTTGGATATGGACTATGATTAGAAAGTAGTATTATATCAACTTAAAATTTCCTGATTTTTGATTAAGTTGTGGCTTTGTAAGAGAAAGACTGTGTTCGTAGGAGATACATACTTAAGGTATTTATGGGTAAAGGGGCATGATATCTGCAAAAACTGCTCTCAAATACTTCATAAAATCTAAGCAATACAGCACAAATTTACAGAATAAAGGAAATGAAGCTAAATGTTAACAATTAGAGAATTTGGATAAACATGTATGGAAATTTTTTCAACTATACAAGTAAATTCTCATTAAGTATGAAATTATACAAATAATTTTTTTAAAAAAAGGAATGATAAATACATTAAATACTTTTAACTTCTTACAATGGAGCCAAAGAGCAAATTTCACATAAAAAAAATTAAAGGTCAAAGATATTTCACTTAAGTTCAGAAAAGAATTTCACTTATATTTCACCCATTCTCTTTGTAGAAATTAGATCTACAAAGTGACCTGCAACATTTACTCTGCCTTGAAAGTTGTATAGGAGACATCTGTAATACACATATCTAACAAGAAAACTCATATCCAGGATACATAAAAAAATCAAAATTCTACAAATTTAAAGCAAGGGCAATTCTGGATATTTGAGTGGCCAATAACCATATGAAAAGATGTTCAACTTCTTTAGTCATCAGGGAAATGCAAATTAAAGCCATGAGATGCCACTACACACCAACCAGAAAGGCTAAAATTGAAAAGACAGTATATGTGTTTTCAAGACTGTGTAGTAATTGGAACTCTCTTAACAATGCTGGTGGTAGGGAAAATTGGAACAACCACTTTATATATACATACATATATTTTTTAATTGAAGTATAGTTAATTTACAATGTTGTATCCATTTCTGGTGCACAGCATAGTGATTCAGTTGTACATATATATTCCTTTTCATATTCTTCTTCATTATAGGCTATTACAAGGGATTGAACATAGTTTCCTGCACTATACAGTAGGATCTTATTGTTTATCAATTTTTTAAAAATTTTGTTTTGTTTTGTTTTTGATGGGGGAGGTAATTAGATTTATTGATTTATTGATTTAAATGGAGGTACTGTGGATTGAACCCAGGACCTCGTGCATGCTAAACATATGCTCTACCACTTGAACTATATACCCTCTCCCTTGTTGTTTATCTATTTTATATATAGTAGTTTGCATCTGCAAATTCCAAATTCCCAATTTATCCCTCCCCATCACATTCTCCCCTGATAACCATAAGTTATCTGTTTGAAATAAATTAATTTGGAAATAACCAATTTGGAAAACTGTTTGCCAGCATATACTATGCATTTCTTATGGCCCACCAATTCTATTCCTAGGTATTTATCCACCAGAAATGCGCACCTATGTTCACCAAAAGTAATGCACACGAATGTTCATAGAAGCACTGTTCATAATAGTCCAAAAGTAGAAATAACCTAAACATCTGTTGATAGAATGGATAAATTGTGGCATATTCATCAATGGAATATTATTAAGCAATGAGATGAACAAATTATTGCTATAAATAACAATACAGATAAATTATACAAATATGATGTTGAGTGAAAGAATGCAAGGGCCAGATGTAAGAATACATATTGGATATTCCATGTACATAAAACTCAAAAGCAAGGAAAACTAATCTATGGTATTAAAAGTTAGGAGAGATGTTACTTTTGATGACATTTAAAGGGGGAACATGGGTTTCTGATATTGAAGCAACTACTTATATATTGCTGGCGACAATATAAATTATAAAATCTTTTAAAAAATACTTTAACAATCATATTCACTAACCCACTTAAGAAGCTATTAGAAGGAAGAGGGGAGGATACAGCTCAAGTGGTAAAGTGCATGCTTTAGTATGCATAGGGTCCTGGGTTCAATCCTTAGCACTTTCATTAAAAAATTAATTAATTAACCTCATTACCTTGCCCCAAACAAATGTTAAAAATTAAACTAATTTAAAAAATCTATTAGAAGAAAATATTCAGAACATCAAAGAAAGAGTTACACACAAAAATATTCACTAGCACGTTTTTATATTAAAAACAAATGCAAATTAAATATACAATAGAAAAATGATTAAGTAAATTATGACAAATTCATACACTGTGACAATTACATAGCTATTAAAAACATGTTTTCAAATATTATTTAATGAATATAGAATAAGAAGACAATAACAAGATAAAAAAGTATACAGTATGAGCCAATTTCACTTTTAAAGTATTTGCACGTATATAAATATACATTATTATTGATTATAATAGATGAATTACATTTATGCATGTAAAGTATATATATCCACACCTACATGCACACATGTATGTACATGGGGGAAAAAGAAGGCTGGAGAGAAATATACCAAAAATGTTACCAATGGTTATCCCTACATGATGTAATCAGATCATGCTATTATCTCCCTTGAAACTTTTAGCATTTCCTAAAGTTGAACGTTAAGTTTAAGCCTTCCTAACATTTCCTTAAAATTTAACCCTCCTTATCATTAGAGAGGAGGAAAAACTATTTCAAAACAATGAGGCTACAATTTTTACTTCAGGGTTATCCAAAGCTAGTTGTAAAAGTATTTATGTAGATAGGTTTAAATATATAATATGAAAATCCTGTAACTGATTTTAGATTTCAGGAATATTAATTCCAACACTAGCAACAGGTCACTATAACAAAATACACTTACCTTTCTTCTAGCATAATCTCTTTAAAATGTTTAAAACTATAAAATTAGGACATCTTAATACAGAAAACATACAGAATTCTTAAAAAGTCACCAAAATTCCCATTTATTTGATAGCAAATTCCCTTCTAATATTTTAAAAATAATTCAACCGATTTTTAAATAGACTTCTAATACCCATACATTTTCATGTCTTTGTTAATCATTATAAGTAAATAATTTACTACCTATGACATTAAGTATGTACTTATTCTAACAGTAGAGAGCTATTTTTTTTTCACACCTTTATTGTGGTATGGTTCCTGAACAGTAAACTACATATATTTCAGATGTACACTTTGATGAATTTTGATAGATGTATGCAGCAATGAAACCACTACCACAATCAAGATAGCTAACTATTTTCATCACACCCCAAGGGGTACAATTTTCGAATTCCCAATTTATCCCTTCCCACCCTCCTTTAACCCCTGGTAACAGAGTTATTAATCTTCCAAGGCATTCATTTCCATTCCAAACATTAATATCATTCATTAAAAACCTCACATTTATTAGAAGTATTTCAAATCGACAATTTTTTCCAGGATCCTAAATCTTGTAGCTTACACTAAAATTGTATTTGGGGGTGGAGGGTATAGCTCAGAGTATGTGCTTGGCATGCACAAGGTCCTGGGTTCAATCCCCAGTGCCTTAAGAAATTATATTTGATTTGGTGTCACCACACCTTTTAAAATACAATTAATAAACAGAAAATATCAGGTTTTATTGTTAAATTCTAGTATTAGTGGAAAGGGACTTATGTAAAGGCAAGGGAGGTATTCCATGATATTGGACACTGCAACAGAATGGGAAATTTGCTTTATAAATCTCTTACCTTTGCAGTAAGAATCAGAAGACAAAATGTCAGAACTGCAGGCATTTTTATAATTGTAAAAAGCAGCTTGTAAGTATCTGTGATCCCTTGGGTTTCTTCTTTTCCTACTGATACTTCTTTGTTTTCTTTTTTCAGAAGAGCAACTAAAGTTGTTGTTATCAAAAATACAGTTCCCCAGAAAAAAAGGAAATCTGAAATTAAAAATGTTTTAAATCTATAATTAACTTTTGAAATGACATATCTTCATTTATACTAAATCTGTATACAACTTTTCCAAAACTAAAATCTGTTAAAAGAAAAAAAATCAACACAGAGGTAACTGTCACGTTCAAGGCAAGAGGCCAGGCATGGCAGATAAACAGGACAGTCCTGGCTCTGTTAAACACACATTATATAGACCCAGAACAGACAGTGATATTTAAAAAGGAAAAAGAAAAGGGCTTAGTGGGTTGAATGAAATAAAAGTCTACTGTGTCATTTTATTCAAGGAATCTGCTTAATGGGATATGATTTTCTCTTTTGGGTCATACTTCTTAAGCACCTAAGCCATTTCAGTTACTAAATTACAACGAAGACAATAAACATGATCATTTGCATTAGATTTTCTGCCTTTTGTTTTTAAACTTTGCTTTTAATCTGTTTAAGAATACCCTCTCTTTTCAGTACTGTAATACATAAGCAGTTTTCTCATATTTGCAGATGCACGAAAGGTACACGTGAAGAGTACCCTTTGGGTTGTTTCAGTGAAAGACAGCTGGGCCATTAACCATTATTTTGAACAAATTAAGCAAAGGGAGTGAATAATGTTCTGGAAGATTCTGCCTAACAGCTAAAAACAGTAGTAATAATAGAGGCACTATTTATAATTGCATACCATGTGCCATAAATGTGCTAAGTCTTTTACATGTCATTTCCTTCACCACAGCAACACAACAAATGTGGTTATTAGTAGCCCCAATTTTCAAATGAAGAAACAGGCTGAAAGGTTATGGTGCCTGAAGCTACATTCTAAGTCAGTACCTTATATAACTAATTTCAAAACTTGTGTCTCCTTAACCACCCTGAGAAACGCATCTTAGTTTGTTTGCCACTACAAAACTTATTGGATAACCCTGTCTTGGTTTCTTCACCTATAAGATTAGAGGACTTGGCTAGAAAATCCCAGATAGTTTCTAGCCCTAATAGTCTAGAGTTGTATTCAGTTCTCTGTGTGTTTGCCTTTTATTTTATTGCTCATGTGGCACAGCTAACTGTTCATGAGTCACCTTTTTCCAAAGTCAGGGTTTTTCCTTTGTATTCAGTCTTGTCCTGCTGCTGTGTTGGGTGAAGATGATCACTATGGCTTAAACCTAACTTTTGATGGAGGCAGACAACATTATTTGTTTAGATCAACTTCATTCAAGTACAGACCAATTTCGCATTAGTATTTAAATGCTCCTTTTTTACACAGTAAACGTGAGACAGGCAAAGCAGGTGTCATTGCTATGCAGTGACAAGGAAAAGTTCAGAATATTTAAATCTTTGCCAAAGGTCAAATTATAAAGAAGCAGAACTTGAACCTAAATCTTCTGAATTTGGGTTTCATACTCTTTCCACTATTTCACACTGCCTACATAAAGATTTCTTAAAAATTAATGTTAAAGTACTATTTAGTCTCTATAAGGGTAATCATAAACAAGGCTGTTTTTCAAATTATGCAAATTAAAGCTAAACCGCTTCAAACATGTATGGAAATTTGTATTCTGATGTGAATTCTTTTCTCCATAATGGGAAACTTAGACACAGTCCCCAAATTATGATGGCCTGATTTGAGATTTTTTTCAACTTTACAATGGTGTGAAAGCAATACTCATTCAACAGAAACTGCACTTTGAATTTTGAATTGGGATCTTTTCCCAGGCTAACAATATTCGGTATGATCCTGCCACAGCTCCCAGTGAGCTACACAATCATGATGGTAAATAATCAATACATTCACAACCATTCTGTACCCATACAACCATTGTGTTTTTCACTTTCGGTACAGTATTCAATAAATTACACGAGATATTCAACTGATTTTGCCTCGCTATAGGCTAATGGAAGTGTTCTAAGCACATTTAAGGTAGGCTAGGCTAAGTTATGATGTTCGTTCGGTAGGTTAGGTGTATTAAATGCATTTTCGACTTATGATATTTACAATTTACGACAGGTTTATCAGGACATAATCCCATCATAAGTCAAGGAGGCTCTGTACTTAATTTTATTTATTTTTGGGGGGGTAGGTAATTAGAGGTACTGGGGATTGAATCCAGGACCTCTTGCATACTAAGCATGCACTCTACCACTTGAACTATGCCCTCTTTTTCCCCCATACTTAATTTTAGATATCAGAAGAAAAATAGGAAACATTCCTAAATGCAAAAGTACCCATTTAAAAACGTGCTAATATATGTCTTAAGATTAAAGTTCATTAAAGTAACACAATAACATAATTTCTAGTATATGTTAATATAATGTTTTGGAAATCTGGTTCAAAAGGAATGAACAACAGTTTAAGATTATTCGTCTAAGTGAGGCTAATGTTCATTATTTTTGCATTCTTAATTTCATTTGTGAAATGTTGCAAATAATGACTTGTTTATAAAATTTCATCTATAATATTATTCTTAGTGATAGTTTTTGTTCATTATTTGATTTAAGTTAGGGCTTAAGAAACTCTGAAAAAAAACTTTCACCAGAAATTTCACTTAATGGTCTCTACAAAAATGTTAAGTGAAAATGAAAAGTTTTCAATTATATACTACTTTAAGAGTTCCAGTTTTCTAAGCAAAAAAAAAAAAAAAAATTAATTTGCTTAGTATATTCTCCCAATTTTAATGAACAAAATCTTCATCTAAATTTAAACTCCTTGATATCAGTAGCAAGGGAGAAAAGAATAAGAACAAGTTAAACAGGTTTCAGTATTGTTTGCATATAAGATTATTTCTAATTTCTTTGTGCTTTGAGGATAACAGTGAGAAAGAAGGAAGCAGTGACAGTGAGTCATTCAGAGCCTTCATTCAAAGGCTCTCCATTGCTCACATGGATTAAAGAATGAAGCAATAGCTCAGGAGAGGCTTAGCCACTGCCAGAAAAAATATTAAGAAGTTTTATGAATGCAATTATCATAAATACTGACCATGAGACTATGGACTATTGTTTAGTATTGCTTTGATGCTACAAAACATCCATAGTCTGATATACCAACCACTGTAAAGACATTATTACCAAGAATAATCTAAATATTTTATTATTAACATTTTGGTTAATTCTGATTTATGTATTTTATCTGCAAAAGCATTATGATGTATATATGTATGATCAAGATATCAAAACTGATGTTCAAGTTTCATAAACATGATTTTTGTACAAAGACCTATAAGACAAAGTAAATATTCTGAAGTGGCTACTAGAACTTACCTAGTGCTCCCATAAATGCAAAAATTAAGAGCGTGTAACAATTCACTAGTAATCAAGGATATAATAGGTAGCACCTGAGTGCCTATGATGCCAAGGCAAAACACAGGACAGTGCAATAAATCCCAAAATCACTCTCCAAGACAAGCATTATTACCCCTGCTTTATACTCAGCGAAAGAGGATCACAAACCAGAAAATGCCAGAGGTGGGATTCAAACTCAGATCTGATTCTAAAACAAGAATATTTTCCATTATACTACCCAGGTGCTCTGATACACCTACTGCAAGTAGGCTCTCTTTCCTATCAAACAGATACGCCTGAGAACAAAGGTACTTATTTTAGCTCAAATCATGAAGTCTGGAACATTAGATACTTGAGCCTACTTCTTTACTGGCTCCTTGTATTACCCCTCCCACCTCCATTTCCCATATGGTGGAATGTCAAGGGTATGCAAACCAAACATGGTACATCTTCCTAAAGTTCATTTTACTCAATAACATTTTCACGAAAAACATATATTACAGAGAAGGCAAAATTTCCAAGAATTTAAAAGACAAAACATTTAATTTCAAAAAAATTTCAGCTTTCAAGGCTTTGGGCTAGGCCCCCAGACTCTTTGTGGTGTAGGTTCATTCTCTAACACCATCAGAAGTAGAAAAATAAAGCAGCACTGTGTGATACAACCATCCTTGGCTCAAACCAGGTTCTCGGTCATACTATGGAAATTAACTTTAGTCCTTCAGAAATCAGTGGCAGGAAAACAAACTTTCAGTTTCTGTTCTAAATAACCATCCAGCCTTCCTTTCATCTAGCTTCCAGCACAGCTCTACTTTACAAGTTAGAGCATGAAGAGACTTTAGACACCCATCATTCAGGTCACTGCTCTTCCACAGCGAAAGATACTGAAATAGAAATATTATGTATCTGGCCCCCAGTTACCAGCTAAGTCTTAGCAAGAAACAAAATTTTTCTTCTCTGTCACAAATCTCTCCCTTAAGCATTTGCTCAAAATATCTACTGAAGAGCATCCCCAGAAAATGTTATTTTGATTATACAATATAGTCATATCTTATTTGGGGATTGAGTAAATACAAAGCTAATTCTGAAATCTTCTTAATCCTTTAGTTTTCTGTAGGAAGGTGCCACGTTTGAGATACTTTTTCATTAACCCCAACAACGTCAAGTTTTCAACCGGGGAGGAAGAGATTGTTTCTTCAGTCAAGCACCAGATTAAGCAGCTGTCCGACTATCAAGAACCATGCTGTCTCAAAACACTAGGCTTAAACTCAGCCCAGAATGCAAAACTGAAGCTGAGAGGCCAATACATTTAGTGCTCCCATCTCATGCTAATTCTAGGGCCTATATCACTGAACAGATGGAAATGAATCACTCTTTCCATTTTTCAAAATACGTTCTGGCCAGGCACAAAAATCTATTTTAATTAAACACAGATAATATGTCTCTACTCTGATGCCATGATAGGAGGTTCTTGCATTCAGCTTTTGTACAACCTATATCCTGACACCCCTAAATCACTTTTTGTAAGCTGGAAGCTGCATTCAGATTTTTACAAAACAGTTGATAGCAAACATTTCAAACAAACACATGAAGGTGCAGGGTACATCAGAATAGCTAAAATGAAAAATAATGGTAACATGAAATGCTGGTAAGGATGCAGAGAAAATGGATCACTCACTTATTGCTAGTAGGGAGATAAAATGACATAGCCAATCTGGAAAAAAACTGGGTAGTTCTTTTCAAAACTAAAAACACACTTACCATAAATCAGCATTTGTACTCTTGGGTGTTGATCTGAGAGAAAGGAAGGCATATTTTCACACAGCAATAGCCAAAACCTGGAAACTACCCAAATCTCCTTCTGAGGATGAGTGGGGAAATACAGTGTGCTATGTCCAGCAAATGGAATACTTCTCAGCAGTAAGAGTGAACAAACCATTAATCCATGCAACAACTTGGATGAACCTCAAAGAGCTTACTGAGTGAAAAAAGCCAATCTCCAAAGGATACATACTGTATGATTTCATTTATGTCACATTTCTAAAATAACATAAAGATGGAAAACAGATTAGTGGCTGCCAGGGATTAGGGGTGGACAGGACGAAATGGGTATAGCTATAAAGAGGCAACACAAGAGTCTTGTGGTACAGCTGAATATTTTGATTGTGGTGGTGGAGGTTATATAAGGCTACACGTGATGAAACTACATAGAGCTACACACCCACACACTTAAATAAGAACACGTACAACTGGTGAAATCTAAATAAGCTCTATGGATTGTACCAATGCGTATTTCTTGGGTTTTTTTTTTCCTTAAGCATAGTTGGTTTACAGGGGCGGGTACAGCTCAAGTGGTAGAGTGCATGCTTAGCATTCACAAGGTACTGGGTTCAATTCCCAGTACCTCCTCTAAACATAAACAAATAAACCTTATTACCTCCCCCCGCAAAATAAATAAAGTTTTTTAAAAAAAGAATTAAAAAAAAAGTATTGTTGCTTTACAATGTTACGTAAATTTCTTGGCTTTGACATTGTACTACAGTTACATTAGAGGTTAACAACGAAGGCTAAGGGAAGGGTGCATGGGACTTCCCTAAATATTTCTTTGCAACCTCCTGTGAATCTATAATTATTTTCAAATAAAAAGTTTTTCAAAATTAATGGGAAATACAAGAATGCAAAAGTTCTATGACTGTGCTAGGAATAAGAAATGTAGGTCTCAAATACAAGATAATATAAAATGGTCAAAAAAGATAGAAATCTTTAGGCATGTTGAAACCACCTGTACTATAGCTTTGATGACTACTAGACTTCAGCTACTGTGTTTTCAAAAGTGAACGGAAAAAATGAAATTCAAAAAAAATTTCTTAGATAACACCAAATCAAGGAATAGAGATGCTGGAAAGTATCATCCTATTTGTTGAATATGCACTCCATCCTTAAAAAATGTTTCAATGTGCACACTTACATATAAATTATGTATTTGTGACCTCCTATACTAAGATATTAAATACACCATAAGATATAAAGTCTATATTAAAAAATATGAAATAATAAAAATAATGAAATTAAAGAACATGAATAAAATTCAAGATTTATCCATTACTGCACCTAGAAGAACAGGTGAAATCAGGAGTTTTATTTTCCACTTTTAAATTTCTAGGAACAGAACATCTCCTTGTATTAGGTAAGTCTATTTTGTTTTCTCCAATTAAATTATAGTTTTCAGGAATACTATAAATAAAAGTAGGAGACTTCTTATAATAGTGAGGATCTATGATTCTTTCACTGATAAATTTGCATAGTAAAGGCTAATTCAATTGGCCTCCAAATAAATTTCAATAAAATTAGAAGTGAAATTCAGAGTAAGACATATGCCAAGAAAAATCAAACAATTTTTTAGCTTCCAGTGTATTTTTTAAAATGACTTTTGTGTACCCCAGCCACAAAAGCAATTCCACAGTTCTTTACTGGACAAAGAAAGCACACAGTACCATTTCTCCTTTGCTTTGCTTTAAAAAAGAAAAAAGGCTTTAAGACCTTCCTTCTGGGGTGTGGGCTCCAGGTGTTAATGTCTAATCTCTCCTGCATCTAGTAGCCCCAGTATTTTCCGCTTGTCTCACTTTACTAGGGCCCCAACATTTGAGAAGTTAACTTGCTCCATTTGTCTGTATTGAAATGTGAAATCCACCAGACTTATGAACTTGTTCATAAGGCAAAAAGAGAGCAAAACTCAAGGATTTTAGAAATTATACTTTGTATGAATTACTCAGGGATTAATTTTAAGGTAATGGATTCATTTAAAAATTTTTGTCTTTTTTTTTGGTGTACAGTTCTATGAATTTTAACACATATATAAGTTCATATCACCATAGCCATAAACAAGATACAGAACAGTTCCATCACCGTCCAAAACTCCTTCATGGTATTCATTTATAGTAACCTCCTCCCTCACCCACAAGCCCTAGTAACTACTTATCTGTTCTCTATCTCTATAGTTTTATCTTTTGAGAACATAACGGTTTGAAGCATACCTACAGATGTTAAAGAATGTATCACAGCCTATGTCAGAAAAACTGATGTAGGAATGGGTCAGTTAATTCTGCCCAAATATTAAAGAACATTTCTAGTCACATAAATTATATTAATGAGTACTGCTTCAGGCAAATAAATTTGTTAATAAATCAGAATTAATGGTCCTGCTCTCTTCCTAATTCATAGCATGAGCATCATGACACTCCCTGGTGGTTTAGTGGTCAGAAATCAGCACACGCTCTCTCTCAGAGCATGACTGTCTTATAAATACTGTTTTTACTATTATCTGAACCAATCAGATTACCTTCATACTTAGAGCATTAGTTTTTTTTCAAAGCATCATTTCCTTTTTCTGACTTACCCCACAAATGTACATGCCTATCTATAAGTAAACTGATTCATAATTTCTAATATGTTTGGTTCCCTTCTCTGCTATCAGACTATCCTGCTCCCTGTCTCCAAACCCAAATGTCCTGCTCCCTATCCCAATCACTTCTTCTGTTCATTACTGTTACCACTGCTTACAGAGGAGCAGGCCTCAACTACTGGTTCTCAGGCTGACTCTGGCCTAAGGACATATTTTATGATTCCAGTGTTTTTTTTTAATTAGAAACTAAAAATGGAATTTCCAGCTTCTCTTGAATACTCCTAAGATCTAGCAACCCTGGGATCCTATTGCCACAAGACAACAATTTATTGGAGCCTTTAGAAGGGTATGAGTTTTTCAGGTCATTACTGTCCCCTTCAATACCTACAGTCTTACACCAATTCATCGTTTTGGTTTGCAAACCTCCATTATAGACTATAAATTCCATGTGAGCAGAGAATTCCCAGGTTTTATTCATCAAATTACAATACCTATCACATGACCAGCACCAACTAGGCACTCAGTGCTGAGTAAATGAATGACACAGGTCACTTTAAAAACAAAAACAACAAAAAACCTTGAGTCTGTCACTTCTGGGCATCAGGCATTCTAGGAGCGTGTTGATGTTTTTTAGACAATCGCAGTCAGAGAGCTACTTTTCTCTGGCAGAAAAGCCCAATCAGCACATATTTAGGTTTTAAGGCTTTCCTTGAGGTTTTTCTTAGCTTCCTACCAAGTGTAGGAAAAACACCAAATAGTCAGGAAACCTTAGCTGTAGGTATATCTCTACCTCTAACTAGCCAGTTAGTTTCCTGATCAGTTAGTTTCCTCATCTAAAGAATGAAGGAAGTGAAATATATGATCTTTTAAAGTCATAAAACTTTATGTTCTAATTTCTATGTTCTTCTGGGTTATGCTCATATTTCTCCAAGTTTATAGGGTTGTCTCTTTTTGCTACCAAAGATCCTTGAAAACCAAGGGAGCAAGACCAAAAATAGCCCACCTCTGAGTTGAGGACTGTTTTGTATCCCTAAGGTACCAAAAAGCCAATCTTAGCATAGTCAAGATTTTCCTTCTAAGGGATTCTATTCTCATCCCATCCTTCCTGTTCTACATGTGTTATTCAGACTACTGCTTTCTGTATGGTAAAAACTGTTCTTTCTCAATATATTCTCTATGTATCTGTAACTCAAAACAAAAGTGTTAATTAAAGAACGTACTTCAGAATTTTAAAAACATTATGCCTCTCTAATTTTCTCATTTTGTAAACATCTGTCTCAATGTTTGACTCTTCTTTTATAACCTAAGCAATTGTATTCCCTTCGTCATTCTTTCTGTGCTAAGTTCCTTAAAACCATTGTTTTTTCTTAGTTATACTATTACTAGATTCCAAAAAGACCCAAAGCTATAAATGTGATGTGTGCAGTCATTTAAAAAAATGAAAATGCAGTAACTCTTTAACTCTTAACTTATTAAAATGTTTGAATCAAAACCAGCAGTACACTACAGATACGAAAAGTTCAATCAAAAAGCTATTTTGGCACGGCTGGAGGAGTGGACAGCCAGGACTCCAAGATGGTGTCAACTGTACTGCTGAAGGAGAAGAGGCTCCTGGATGTCAAATTAGGGCAGCTGCCAAGCTGGATACTGATGTGGGATTTCACCCCACAGGCATTACTGGAGCCTTTCAAAGAGGTTACTATTGGTATTCCAAGTCTGTCAACGTGAAGAAAGGGAGTGTCGCTGGGCTTTCCATGGTGCAGGCAGCTTACTCGCTTTTCAGCTACTCCCTTTGTTACGAGGATAGCGGCTACGCAAGTACCACTGAAGAGGGTGCACTGTACATTCCTGACCATGACCTTTGACCGGCACCCCCAAATCCTTTCATATCCTTCTAGAGAATTAACACCCAATAAAAGATGACTGGTTAAAAAAAAAAAAAGTAAGCTATTTTTACAATTTCCTGGAGAACGAAGTTCAAATTCCACAGAACAAATAGCTATTCAAAATAATAAACCAGTGTAAATAAAAATTCAATGGCACCAAATCCAATTTTGACCTTCCTATGGGAAAACAGTTCTGGCTAAGGGAGAATATAGTTAAAATGGCTCCTGAATGCATAATGGCATTCTCTGGAATGATATTTATTAATCAATCTTATATCACACTTAAGAGAAAGCTCTAATTTACTTAGCAACTTAGTTTCCATAGTCTCTTCAACCTTGATTTCTCTACTGAGACTTTCCCATGCTAAGTAACACATAATCTTATTAGCCTTTTTTGGTGATATGAACAGTCCCAGTACAAAACGAAAAGCAAAACACATAAAAAGCAACAAGGTGCTGATCTGAGGCATACACGAAGTATTTCTAGGCAGAGAATTATCCACAGAGCAGGAGTGGGATCCCAGAACTCTCAAAGATAAACCTGTCTAGGTGCAAAGCAGTATCTCTCAAATATTCTTGGCCTTAAACCAACTGAGGAAAAGTACTATTATTTCATCAGTAGTAGTGGCTCACTAGCAGTTTCAAGAGGTAGAAAGGGGTCCTTTATAGGATGTAAGGCTGGGGGAGGGGTGTATACAATTTCAGGAGATAATACAGTTGTGTATTACTCTTCCCCACTTTCCCTTCCCTGAATATTATAATGCTTAAACTTCCCTCACCACACACCTACCCCTGACATTTACCCTATTGGGACTCCCCTAGTACTGGGAAGATGAGAGGACATTTAGCTGGTTAAATTTCAAAAGAAAATCACCTAATTTCATCATCACTACCAGAATGAAGAATTCTACTATATTCCTGATGTTGGTTATTCTTGACATTGCTAACTTTACTACTGTTTCTGAGTTGTTAGGGAAGTTTTGAAAAAATAAATAACCCAGAAAACCTTACAGGGCCATGTATTTTACTCATGCAGAAAAAGGGGAAATTTGTAGAACTTACACCCAATTTCCTACTGGATAAACTTCAAACCCTTAAAGCAACTAAAGAAATTGGTCAACAACCTTTAATTCGGTCACAGCCTACTAATTTGGTCACCTTTCTTTCAGCACCATTTCCTAAAACCAGTCCCCACAACAACTGCTTCAGGCACTTTGAACGTTATATATACTGTCCTGGATATTTTTGTACTTTGCTGCTTCAATGCATTTTCATCTGGTGTTTTACACATTCTGGAATTCCACGTACCCACTTCAAGAAACCTTATAATTCAACAAGGGCAAATACCCACAATGCGAAGCCTGACTCTCACAAGTTCTTCTTGTGGGCTGGATTCTGCTTTAATCACAGGAGGCTCTTTGAACTCTGTCACTTGGCCTACTCATTAATGTTTGAAGGAATTAGCCATGTTCCATTTACCAGAAAGCTAGATGAGGGCTCCTGGTATAAGAGCAGGGGTAGAAATGGACCAGAAAACAAAGAGCTATAAATCTCAATAACAAAACACAAGGAAAATTTTAGAGTCAGGCTGGGTTCATGCCTTCACACTAGCCAGACTTAGAAAAAATGTGCATCTGAGGCAAGTACCAAGGGATCCCTAGACTCAGGGTTTTGTTTGCTATTACACAACAATGTTTATTGGATGGGCTGCCTTTCTCTGCTCACTTCAGAATACTGATCAATTATGATTGCTCTAACGTAGTCATTCTGGTTGAAGCTTATTTTAGTAGTAGAGAAAACTTACCTCGGGTCATCTCCCTTAAAATGATTTCCAGTAAATTAAATAATGGTTCCTTTCAACATCACACTGTCTCAAAAGGATTCATAAATGTACAATAAATTTAACAGCATAATAGTTTAAATACACTACCTGAAAGAGTAACGATTCCCCTGGGTTGAGGCTGAAACCTCAAATATTTGTTACAAAAGTCAGCAGATTCAAGGGCCAGAAACAAAACATTGCCCAAAAAGTAGCCCGCTGTTTGGCCCACTGAATTGCAAGTAGAAGCATAACCCACGTTTTCCCGGGATAACATAGTTAACGCCCAACCATCCACAGCGATGTCCTGAGTGGCTGCCAGGAATTCAAACAGAAAGAATGTCACAGTGAGAGCAGCTACATCGGGGGTTCTGCCGTCTGTATTCCCGAGAAAATGGTCCACTTGAGTGGACAGATATATCATGAAGAGTCCTAGTATATACTGCGTAGGGACAAGCCAAGATTTGCGACGACCGAAGTTCCTAAAGTAAACCGCATCAACCAACGGGGCCCAGAGCAATTTGAGACTGAAGGGCCAAAAGACAAAACTGAAGAAAGCTTGATCTGTATAGCTAACATTTTTGCTCTGCAAAATTAGTGGGATGCTTCCCGCCAGGCCCAGTGGAATGCCCTGAAGCACGTAAAGAAAGAGCAACAGCAAAATGCTGCTTAATTCGGCCCGGCAGCTCTGTGGGGGTTTTGAGAGGTCACTAACATCGACTTCCGGCAGAAGAGCTTCTTTGTCCCCTTCCCCGCCCACCAAGTCCGGATGATTATCATCCCAGGCGCCCGGCGGCAAAGGACCGCTCCTCATATCCAGAGAATGGTTGAAAGTCCCTGGCCGTCGTTGCCGACTGTTGTCCTTGTGGGAGACGGTGGGTGACATATCAGGGACGATGCAGAGCCCCGTCTGTGGGATGCCGGGGCTGAGCGTCTTGGATCCGTCCAGTCCCAGGTCCAAGGCTGTCGCTCTGGACCAGGGTCTCGATGGCTCAGGGAGGGGGACAGGGCTGGGGTTGATAAGGGCGCTTCTTACTGTGACCTGGAGTGCCGAAGCCGGGAGCCAGTCCTTTGGCTGGAGGCCCAGGCGATGCCCAGGTAGGTGTCCCTTGGAGCGGCGTCAAGGAGCTTGCAGGAGCCCCCCCGGCAGCCGCGCCGGGGTCGAGGCTGTAAGAGGGGGCCGTGGTGCTGCGGTGGAGACCGGCCCCTAGCTGCGGAGACACCAAACGGCCAGTCCACCGGCCCACCGCCTGCTCTCGCCGCCCCTAATGCGGCAGACAGCACTTTCTCCACCGGACTCCAGAGGTACCAGATAACTTCCTGCCTCGAGCTTCAGGAAGTGGTCCTGCTCTCAAATGAGTCCTGACCACACCTCCAGAGTCGGCCAACCAGGACCCGTTCCCGTGGCCGAGTTCGGAAACAACGCTAGATAGGAACCCGAAGCCTCAGTGGCCGGGACCTCACGGGAGGACTTACGCAGGCACACCGTGCGGCCGGGGCGGGGCGGGGCGCGAGCTCGGGCTCTGTGAGCGCATGCGGCGGTCTGGAAAGCGTGGGCCTTGGTCATTGGGCCCCTGCGGCCACGTGAGGGCAGTTCAGGCTGGCGTGAGCCTGCCGCCAAGTGTTAATACCGTGCACCCTCTGAAGCCGCGGCGGCCGTGCCAGGGCTCGTCATTAGGCTGGGGGTGGGCGGTGCCCAAACTCCAGGCTGGGAATTTTTAAATGCCGTGGTTTTTGGGGGCCGAGCAGAAACAGAGAGGAAAGACGGAAGTTTACGAAATTTCCTTATCAGCAGCCAGGGGCGCTTTGTGCCCCCAAAAGGGTGGGAAAAAAAAAAAAAAAAAGTCCTGGCTAAATTGTGAAGCGTATACCTTACAGTGTCTACTTATTTGTAGAATGAATGAAACTGCTCGAGGCACTAGGTTTTCTCTGTAGTCGGTTTTTCCAATGTGGTGGAAGAAATTTAGGGGAAATGGAATCTGGGTAAATAATTACGTTGGGTGGATTGGAATTATGACTCCCTACATCCCTCTATTTTTGAGCCACTGTAAAAAATCTTGTAAGAGTCCAATATTAAAATTTTGTTTCATGCTAACTCAACATGTATACGGTATTGAAATGATCACAGGTAAAATAACATTAGGGAACCAAAGCGTAATTTGTAATATACAGAAAATACGTTACCTATAGAAGTTTTATATATAATAAGAGTGTTTTCCATTGGATAACTAATTGAATACTAAAACCAAAAACTTAAAACCTGTAATTAAAGTTAAATGTACTCAACCTCACACCATTTAAGAGAGAAAGCATGTTATTGCTGGCCTCCTCCAAATACAAATGTTAAAATAACTGTCCATCTGAAAATTATTCAGAAGAAAAGATTAGTTTTCTGAAGATGGACATTAAAATTTGAATACAAGGTTACACACTTGTTAAATATAACCTAAAGTTTACACAGGACACCAGACTGTACAAACTAGTACATTTCTGAAAAGTAACGATGTAATGTTTCAGGAAAGTTTTTGCAGGAAAGTTTTTTGTAGTTCTTAAGAGAAGTTCCATTTGTGGGCATCAAAGTTCAGTGCACTTGCTGAGAATTATTTTAAGTACATTTGCATAGCAAGTTACATGTAAATACCTGCTGAACAATGAATTGTGTAATAGAAAGTTTAATACTAAGCTATGTAAGTGGAAATTATTTCTGTTTCAAGACTGATTTTATAACATTACAAATTCCCACTCATATTCTCAGCATCCATTTAGATTTAAATATTGCAAAATAGCTTTTTGTGTGATGTGCTCTTTACCTTGCCCCTAAAATCTTGATGTAGTCATGATTAAATTCTATTCAATTTTAGAGAATTTCTTCCATTATTTTTAAAAAACAGATTGTATAGGTAAACTGAATCTTTTGCTTGTCCAGAAGTTGTAGTTGTTGACGTCCAGCTTCTACTATTACTGATAAGAAAAAGTATTCACCTGATTTTTTTTCTTTTCTTGTTCTTTCCATCTGATGCTTGTAAGTTTTTTCTTAATTTCTAGATGTGCCCTTCTGGTTATATTCATTATCTATTACTCCAAAACTTAGCACTTTAAAACAACAAACATTTTATTTCACATTTGCTGTTGGTTAGGAATTCAAGAATAGCATAGCTGGATGGTTCTGGCTTGGTATTTGTCGTAAGATTGCAGTGAAAAATGTCACCTGGGGCTTCAGTCATCTGAACACTTGACTGGGGCTGGAGAATCCATTTCCAAGATGGCACACTCACATGCCTGTTGGCAGAAGGCCTCAGTTTGTTGCCATGTGAGTCTCTCTGTAGAGCTGCTTAGGTATCTTTCTGATATGGCAATTGGCTTCCTCTAGAGCAAGTAATCTAAAAGAGCACAGAAGTTACAGTTCTTTTAAGACACAAGCTCCAAAGTCACATGCTGTCACTTTATTATTATTTGTTTTAACTTCCACCATACTCTAGTCATCAGAAGCAAGTCACTAAGTTCAGCCTTCAGTCAAGGAGAATAAAGGTCCACCTCTTGAAGGGAAAAGTATCAAAGGATTTGTAGACATATTTTTACACCATCACAATGAAATCAGTGGATCATTTCAATCTTAAGATAAAAATCTTTTCCCAGTTCAGCAAAGTTTTCTTCAATTATTTTTTTAAAATTACATGTAATAATTTATCAGTAGGTTTTTAAGGGTTTTTTTAATTGAGAAATTTTCTTGAAGGAAAGGTGCAGTTTTGGCTCAACTCAGATGTAGGTGCCAATGGAAGATCTTTGGTGTATTGTAAATCATTGGAACTGCAATCTGCTGTTTTTGTCATCTAGCCCCTAAATCCTATAGGTTACCTTTAGAGTTAATATTAACTATAGTTATGTATTATATAGTTATATATTAATTTCTAACTATAGCTATTATTGTAGTTAATATTACTAACCCAGTGCAGCTCCTCCCTGATAGTGATATTGTCACTGTTGGTGATGTTTCCTAGAGCCTCAAAGACACTCCAGGGACATCAAGGATAAAAAGGAATGTAGACTACTGAGATATGCTATAGTCCAGTTATTTTCTGAGAAAGGTATTTAGATGCCATAATAAAATATATTGAAGTCCATTAAACCAACTAAATTCATACAGTAATTTGTGTCTCCTTAATACTCCTCAGGACTATTCTTGTGTATTCAGATGGCCTTCATGTACTTACTGTATCAACTGTGACCTGTGATTTGGACAGGTCATCCTGCCTTTCCAAGAATTAAAACAAACCTCTTAGTAACTCATGGTTTTTAAAAGCCCAGTTAACTTACCAGGAGTAGTACAGGACACAGGCATCTATGCTGGCTAGAAGTTTCTAATCTAAAACATGCGATCATACTGACTATGACACAAAAAATAAGTTAAGAAATTCAAAAGCTAATATAAATTTGTCATCTAAAATCATCCGAAATAATACAATTGCCCTTGACAATTTTCAGGCCAGCCAAGAGAATGCACACAGTAGCTAATACATCTTACACTCATCAAACAAAAAGAGGAAATGATAAGCCACTTTTTAAAGGCTACTTAGTTAACTAAGGTTGATCAAACTGATCCTTGATTTATATTTTCCATGTTAGGTACTGGCTAACTAAAAAGTGAAATACAAAATGGTTTCCAGATGTCTCATGATATTTATGATTGTCCTCACTATGTGGTTTTCCACAATCTGCCAGAGTTTAAATGTTACTATGTAGATATCCAAACTGACACTCAACTGATAATACTGCATCAAAAAGAGCCCAAGTCTCTCTTTGTCAGTACCTCTCATTTAGGAGCTGAATTTCGATCAAAAGCACATTGGGGTGAGGGATGGGTTAGGAAATTCTCATGTAGGATATGGTGCAATCCTTTAACGTGTTTAAGGTAGCAATGTAATCTAATCCCAGATATTAAGCAGAGTAAGCCAGCTGGTCATACATAATGCATACTCCACATTGATTAAACCCTTGAGGTTTTTTTAAAGGTTCCACACCTAACCCTAAAAACTGAAATTATTCCCCCTTAACCTGATGTGGCACTTTTAAAACATAGCTTCCAAATTCTTTATCACTTCCCTCTTTGAAAGACAGAATCTATGTCCCTTTCCTTGAATCTAGGCTCTGTGACCAACAGAATACAGCTTAGGTGATGCTGGAATAATTTCCAGGCTCTAGTCTTATGAAACCCATAGTATTCACATCCTACCTCTTGAGATAGTCACTCTTGGAACTGAGTTTCATGCACTAAAGGAAGGACCACATGGAAGGGAACTAAGTAAGGCCTGTGGCTCTCAGTGCTGGCTGACTTCCCCTTTAACAGCACCAACTCGCCAGCCCTGTGTGTGAGCGATCTTGGAAGTGAATCTTCCAGCCCCAAGTTGAGCTACCCTTGCTGAAATCACGTGGAGCAGAGGCACGTGTTCATGGGTAAGTCATGGCCAAATTGCTATTTCCTCCCAAGAAGGCCTCATGGTAATCTTGTGGGACAGACTGAGACACTGCTCTACAAATCTGGGAGCACTACCCCACCAGGCTCGGTGTATCTCAGCAAATGTGGAACAACTGTCACTATGCTATGAAAACAAGACTGCTACATCATAGGACTCTCAGCCAGTACTGTTGTGAGCAGCTGCTCTTTCTGCATACTCTGTGCTCACTTCTGCTAATATCATTCTCCCTTTTCTTTGGAAAACTGACTTCCTTGATTGAAGTGTTCTGGTAAAGCTAGTGAAACCTCCAAACACAAAACTCTCCTGATGGTAGCCATGATCCTGCTTTGCCTTCAGTTGCCCCATCCCCATCCTCCATTGCCTACATCCGAATGACTGTAAGAGTGAACACAGGGTCTGCACTAGGCTTATAGGAGTCCATTGCATGGATTTGCTAAAATTTACCAACCAGTCTCATGATACTGATGACCATTTAGGTTTTTTTTTGTTTGATGGTCTTTTCCTAATACCCCACAAATGTATATATAATATATAAAATATATATTATTATATATAAATATAAATAAAATACACATATATTTATTTTAAAAGTGAAATTTCTGGATAAGAAAATATTTAAAGTGTAACATATTGCCAAATAACTTTCCAAAAAGTTTCATACCAATGCATACTGTTTAACTATGATTAATTGCATCTGCTTGCCCCTCATCAACCCTCTGTATTTCAAACTTGTCAATCTACACCAATATGAAAGTACAAAAATGTGATATTATTTTAATTGTATTCTATGAATGATAAAAGCTTATGTTCATGTTCATGATATAAAAATTAAAAAAAATTATTTCTCTTTTTCTATGACTTGAGGCTGAAGGTCTCAAAAACAACGTATGGGAGGGGAGGGTATAGCTCAGTGGTAGAGCGCATGCTTAGCATGTGGGAGGTTCTGGGTTCAATCCCCACTACCTGTTAAAAACAAAAAAACAGAAAAAAAATGAAAACTAATTACCTCCCCCACAAAAAAAAAAAAAAAAAAAAAACCCAAACAACAACAAACAAGATATGAATTACACCAGAGAAAGTTACTTATATTATATTGTTGTTATTTACTATGGACAAAAAAAAACTGTCACTTGCCATCTGACTCTACAAGAATGAAGTCACTAGCCACTGTAGTTGCTGACTTTTAACACGCCCTCAAAGTTCAGGGTGGAGATCAGGGATGAGGCACTCCATGCTCTGGGAAAACTGGCAGAACAGGCCTTGTCATAGATATTTTCAGGACAAAATTTTCTGAACCCAATTTCTTGCCTAGAAAAGCACTAGAATCATTACTGGAGACATCTGCTCTTCGAGACTAGCAGCAGCCTTCTACTGGGATGTGTGCTTGATTGCATGTGCCCCCTTTGCTGAAATCACATGTATACTGATTTCACCCCCCCCCTCAGAGAAATTCCTCAGAGCTCTTTGAGAGGCTGTCTCCTGGGCTATAGTGCTCAGTAAGTTCCCCAATACAACTGAACTCACAGCTCTCACATTGTGTTTGTTTTCAGTTGACACTATCAATTTTTGTTCCTTTACTGGTATCCTGTTTTTCCATTTGAAAACTTGTGGAATTTTCCTTTATTTTTTGGAGTTCAGAATTTTCACCAGAATGTATGAAAGTATGTGCATGTATGTTTCTCTATTAATCTGATTCAACATTTATTAGGCTTTTTTGAACAAAATTCCAAATCTTTCGTGAGTTTAGGGAAATTTTCTTTTATAATGTATTTGATTTTTCATTTCTTTCTTTTCTCTTCATTAACTCCTCCTGGAAATCCTAGTAAATTTTAGTTTGTTTACTTACTAGATGTATTGCTTTAGTCTTCTCTCACAACTTTTGCTTTTCTTTTTGCTTTGTGTTATTAGAGACTTCCAAACTAGGTCTGTCAAAAACAAATTGGGATTATGTAGCTAAAATTTGTGCATTTTGCCAGGGCTTAGGGAGAGGGAGGAATGAATAAGGGGAACACAGGTGATGTTTAAGGAAGTGAAAGTACTCTGTATGATACTGTAATGGTAGTTACCTGTTGTTATATATTTGTTCAGACCTGTAGAATGTATGACACCAATGTAAACTATGAGCATTGGGTGATAATGATGTGTCAATGCGAGTTCATCAGTTATCACAAATGTACCACTTTGTGGGGGATGCTGATTATGGGGGGAGGCTATATCTGGGGGCAAGGGGCACATAGGAATTTGCTATACCTTTGGCTCAATTTTGCTGTAAAAAAATGTTATTTAAAAAAATCTATGCATTTCAAAATAATGTAAATTTATCTCAGAAAAAGGACTGTAAAAGAAAAAACTATTTGCACAGGGGTTGGAGGTGATGAAGGTTTGATGAATTAAGAATGGCAGATTATCAATGACTATTGAAGCTTGGTGATACTGGAATTCATTATACCATTCTGTTTATTTTGTACATGTTCCAAATTCTCTGTAATGAAAAGAAGAAAATCAAAACAAACAAACAAAAAATAAATTGGTTAACAGCAATTAGTGGTTCTGCTATTCAGTCTGTTTTAGAAAACAAAAACAAAACATAAGCAGGCAGAGAGAGAGAGGGAGAAAGAATTTATTGAAAGGATATTGATGGCCTCCCAGAATCAGTGGAAGGCTGAGACCTGGCTTAGCAACAACACAGAAACCAATGCAGCCTGAGACTTGACAGCAGGAGTCATAGCTATAGCTATGGATTTATAGGAAATTTTTCAAAAAAATGCTCCACTGCCAAGCCTTTGATCTCTGAGCTTCTTTTCCTGGGCTCTATTACAAAGATTAATACTGCCATCTAGTGGCTGCTTTCTAAACTTACGTGTGGTTGCAGATTTCTTGACTGGTTTTCCAGTTCACTATCATTTGAGTGATATCATCTATATATTCCTCTGAATTTTTTAATTGCTTTCTTGGGGGGTAGGTTTATTGAGGTATGATTTTCATATAGTAAAATTTTAGTGTAGAGTTCTATGAGTTTTGAGAAATATCAACCATTTTGACAAATTGTTGTGTAACCACCACCACAGTCAAAGATATGGAATAGTTTCATCACTCCAAAAAATTCTCTTGGGCTTATTTGAAGTCAGCCTCTCCACTCAGTCTCCAGCCCCTGGAAGCCACTGACACATTTTCTTTCCCTATAGTTTTGTCTTTTCCAAAATGTCATATAAATGGAATCATACAATATGTAGTTTTTGAGTCTGGCTTCTTTCAGTCTGCATAATGCATTGAGATTCATCCATATTGTCGCCTGTATTGATAGTACCCCACCCCTCCACCATGAACCCCTCCTTTTTTTTGGCTGCGTAGCATTTCCTTGTATGGATGTACCGGCATGTTTTAATCCATTGAAGAGTTCAGGAACATTTGGATTATTTCTAGTTTTTGGTGATTCTGAATAAAGTCACTGTAAACACTTGCCTGCAGGTTTTTGTGTAAACGTAGGTTTCATTTCTCTTGGGCAATTATAAGATAGGATTGCTCAGTTGTATGATATGTGTATATTTAACTCTATAAGAAGCTGCCAAGATGTTTTCTAAACTGTTACGCCATTTTGCACTCCTGCCAGAAACACTTTTCTCTGCTTATGACCTCCTACCTGTCTTTCCAATATTGCCATCTTTTACTTTTAAATTTTTTCTTCTCTCATTTTATGAGATTTCAGAAAGCTGGGGAAATGACACCAAAATATTTGAAATAGCATATCATGTTAATTAACTATTTGTACTGCCTAATTTGTGAATTTTGTCTACCCCTTTCTGATTTGGGCCTTGGTAATTTTTGTTTTTATTTATTATAAGATGTTCCATATATTTTAGAGATTAACATATCTGTTCTTTTGCTGTTAAAATTTCCCCATCTCTTGTCATGTTCTAAGGTACACAGTTTTAAAAATTAGAACAGAGTACAGAACGCTTTACTAAACTATTGGGTACCCACAATGTGGTAGGCACTGGAATATATTCTGAAAATAACTAATATTTCATATAGTGTTTTATCGTTTACAAAGTGTTTTCATATATATTTCTAGTTCTGTGTAAAAAAAGTTGAAAGACAAGAAACACAACCATCCACAACCAAAGAATCATTTTACATATATATTGTGGCCAGTTAAAGAGCAGAGAGAAATGTAGTAAGAATAAGCAATAGAAGGACAGTCAAATATGTGTGGAATGACTAAGGGATGGAGACAGTTGGAGAAAGAGGTAACAAATGTGTGAGTGGGAGGCTGGGAAGTGGCCATTCAATGAGTATTGGGTAAACATTCCCTTGGGAATCTTTACAATATACTTTCACATTTTTAAATAATCTTTTGAAATGCTGATTACCTATCTTTTCCAACAGGTTGTTCCTAGAGAAGGAATTTTACTCTGGGCAACTAACACTACCACTAGGGAAAGAAATCTTGGGTAAAATGGGAGTAGGTTTGGAAAGGCAGACTGTGAAGTTTCTCCTTTCGGTAAAAATATCTAGTCTTGTAACACTGCTTAGGGAAAGTTGGGCCATGTTGTTTTTTTTTAGCCACCTCACATTTGTGGCATCTTGGTTGAGGCTCTGAATGTAGAGCTCATTACTAAGAAGATGTTGAAATTGAAAAACATCAAGCTAGTGGTTTCAAATTGACCCATAATCTGTGTGAAATTGAGTCCCCCTAAAACTAATTTTCCCTGCCCAATTTATGATTAACTTTACCCAAAACTTGATTCCCTTTCTTGTCCTGCCCCTGTTCCCCTCAGGATTGAGAAATATCAAAGAAGAGAGGGGACTGAAACTGAGCAGGACTCCACGGGGCCCTCCCAGGCACAAAACATCCTTGAGTTCCCAGGCTTTTTTCTTCTGTAGCAAGAGGCTTTGGTCTCCTAGGTCTTTCCAAGTTCTGAAGAGCAGACTCTAGCAGTTACTATCTAAGGAAGTGAAGGTAACAAAAACAGTCAAGAAACAACAGTTTGTTCAGTTATAGAACAAGTTCCTCCTCAAGGGATACGCATAAAATCTGACACGTATCTTTGAGTTGATCTGCAGGAACTAAACCCCCTCCACCAGGTGGAGGGTGGTGCTTATGCTGAGCACTAGACCTCAGACTGGTTGGAACCAGAAGGTTGATGACTGAGATTCCTGAAACATGACCCTGTTACCTCACCCCCAACTAATCAGAAGAAAGTCACATACCCTGCAGCCTTCTGCCCAAATATTGCCTTTAAAAACACCTTCCCTAAAAGCCATAGGGAAGTTCAGGTCTTTTGAGTGTAAGCTGCCCATTTTCCTCATTTTGCATCTGCAATAAATACTACTTTCCTTCACTTTCCTTCACTTCAACCTGGTGTCAGTAAATTGCCTTTGCTGTGCTGTGGGCAATTAGACCCAAGCGCAGTTTGCCAACATTTACATGTATAAATATTATGGTGCTGACTGCCAGAATATTAAATTCACGGACATTATGCAAAAAGTGATTTGGATATATGAAAACAGCTTAAAGTCCTAAGTTAAAAAATTCCTTGAAAAGTGTTATCATTACTTATACAAGAACAGAAAGCAAACTACATTAAAAACCTAAAGAGCTTCATTTTCCTCACCCTCACTGTAAGCTATTTTATGAATTACCATGTTTCAGTCTTATATTTTCAGTTTTTAATTTATGAACACTCCAAAACCAGCAGCATTTTTCAGTCGCCAAGATATGAAAGCAAACTAAATGCCCTTGGACAGTTAAATGGATAAACAATACATATATATTTCATATATAACAGAATTTTTTTTTAGTCTTAAAAAGGAAGGAAATCCTTTCATATGCTACAACATGGATGAAACTTGAGGACATTATGCTAAGTGAAGTAAGCCAGTCACAAAAAGACAGATATTGTATGATTTCACTTCTATGAGGTATCTAAAGTAGTCACATTCATAGAAACAGAATCAGAGGCTGAGAGGAGGAGCAAATGAGATGCTGTTGTTCATGGGTATAGAGTTTCAGTTTTCTAGAATGAAAAAGTTACGGAGGTCTGTTGCACAACAATGTGAATATACTTAGCACTACTGAACTGTACACTTAAAAATGGTTACGATGGTAAATTTCACATTATGTATTTTTTTTAACCACAGTTAAATCTGTTATATAAATACCCAGTGAATCAGTGCCATGAATTTTGTTAAGGATAGCCAATTCAAAAATCCATCAAAATCATTGCACTGCAAACAGATGAAAGAAACAGTAGTAACAGGGACATTGCTCTCCTTTAAAATGTGCCTAGTGATACCTATGGCTTTAAACATTGCTTGGCAATGTATATTTTGAATGTTTAATAAACAGTAAAAGGCTAGTTTGAATCTCAGGTCTGTAGTTTTCTGGCTGTATAGCCTTCCACTAATTAATGTCTGACTCTCACTTTTCTCAATCATAAAGGGGAAACAAGAAGATAATAATAGTACCCACCCCATAGGACTATTGTGAGGATTAAATGGACTGATGTACGTAAGGAGTTTAGAACAGTGCCTTGGCGCGGGAAGTGCTGCTGCTACTGTTACTATTACTGTTAAGGGCTTTCTTCATCACCGGTTTTAGAAACTTTTCAAAGGCAAGACAGCAAAAGTTGTTTTCCTGCTTTTCCTAGAGATGAAGAAGGCAAAGGCTGAATCAGTCCTCACCAGGAGGATGTCAGTTTGGCTTTAAGAGAAAGTAACCAAAATCTGAGAGAACGGTTGGGACAAAGTTGGGCATAGCAGGGGTAATCAACAAGAATATAATTATGATAATAACATTCAATGATCTGCTTTAATAAAATGTGACGTAAATATGATTTTATCATATTTAGGTGGTGAATTTATTACACAATTATCTGCTGCTTTATGAAAGGATTAACTGTAAGATTTTTAAACAATAGGCTTTTATGGTGCATTTTTATTATTATTTATTATTTCAAACTTATTGCAAAGTTGGAATAATATAACAACCCCCCCCCCATAAAAACTTCATTTAGACAGAACATTCAAAGTTTGCCAACTGACCCAATGGTAGCCTTTATAGCAAAAGGTTTCAATCTAGGTGTGTGTATTTCACTCAGCTGTCATGTCTCTTTATTCTCCTTCAATCTGGAACAGTTCCTCAGTCCTCCCTTAACCTTCACTTCACTGTAGCTAGTTGTATTTTCCAAGCATTGCACCACATTTGCAGTTCCACGTGCTCTTCCAGAACCCTCTCCTTGAATCTGGACAGGACTTGCAACTCATTCCATGATGAGAATGCAGAGAAAAAACACTGTGTGACTTCCAAGGCTAGGTAGAAAAGGCCACACAGCTTTTACCTGGCTCTCACTAGTTCTCTCTGTGTCGGTCTCTCATACACACACTCACACTCTCTGGGAATCCTGAGCTGACACTTAGGAAATCCAATCACTGTGAAGCTGTGGTAATGGAGAGACCACATAGAGGTAGAGGTAGACATGCCAGGTGGGCTGTGGCTGTTCCAGCTCTCAGCTGTTTGGATCCTCCCATTTAGGTGTTAGAGATGTGTATATGCTTGTGTGATGTGTGAAAGCCTTCTCGTGATTCTGGTTCCCAGCCTTTGAGCCCCTGTGTGAGGTCTCGTGGAGCTGCACTCTGGGCTGCACTAGCTGACGCATTAGGGCAGGGAAGAGCTGCTCCTACTGAACCTTGTCCAAATTGCAGCAAAATCAATAATGCTTTAAGCCACTAGATTTTAGGGTGTTTGTTGCAAAGCAATAGATAACAGGTCTGTAACTGTTCCAGTTATTCTTTGGAATGTGCTTCCATTTGGCTTTGCCTGGTGTTTATTCACCCTTAGGTAATTCATTTTAGGCAAGCACTGCTGAAGTAATACCATCCTCGGCTTACTGCATCCACCAGGTAACACATTTTTTTTTTCCATTATTGTTGATGCTAACTTCCATCACTTGAGTTAGGAGGTGTCCTCAGGTTTCTCCACTGTAAAGTTACTCTTTTTCCTTGTATAATTAATAATTATTTTGTAGAGACATATTTTGAGACAATGTAAATAAATCCTGTTCTTGATCCTACTTTCACCCATGAATTTTACCATCCACTGATGTTTCTTGTCTGAATTTATTATTTCTATGATGGTTGCCTAATGATAATTTTCTAACTCAAATATTCCTTTGAACTTTATTAGTTAACATTCTATCATAATAAGGAAGGGTTTTATTTCCATTTACTCATTTATTTATATCATAATAGACTGATGGAACCCTAACCTAATCAGAGGATAGAATCTTTACCATCACTGTTTTGATATATTGTCCTAGATTTGGCCAGTAAAATCCTTTCATACTGATTTCTGTGTCCCTTTGAAATGTCCCCATCATTCTCTGAGCACTTCCTTACTTCTTGGCACGAAAAGATGTTCCTGGTCACCTTGTCCCTGCCTCAGTCCTGAAATCAGTCATTTCTTCAAGAAGTTCTGGTTCCTATCACTTATTTAGAAACCAGTATCTGGGTCCTTATTTGCTTGTTGGAATGATACTTTTACAAGAGCTTTTCTGTAGACAGAGACAAGTGAACAGGTAAACACTGTAGAGGGTGGTGAGTACTAATGAAGGGGAAAGGGTTATGGGCGCACAAAAGAGGAAGAGGCAGCTAACCCAAGACTGCAGAGTTGTGGGGAGGGGAACAGAATCATTCTAGGCAAAAGACATGTGCAAAAGGCCCAAGTCAAGAGAGAACATACCATATTGAAGGAATGAAAGCAGTTTAATATGGCTTGAGAGTAGAGTGAGGTGGGGCAGTGGTAAGAGAAGGCTACAAGGTAAATATATAAAATGGGCTGGCCAAATCTCCAAGTACCAAGTGAGCAATGTTAGAAGTTTGGAGTTTATCCTGAGAGGAAAGGGGAGCCATTGAGAAGATTCTTAGCAAAGGATATATGATCAAATTTATAACAGCTGTCTTCATTTTTTTTTTAACTCACATACCATCCTAAAAGGATTTTGAAAAACTATGTACTTCCTTCTATGTTTTAAGTTAACACCTAATATTTTTCATAAGTTTAAAAGTTAATTTTTTTGTTAGTGGGAGATTTAAAATATTAAATGTTTTGAAAGATGAACTAAGATGACCATGGATTATATCAGAAATAAATATTTCATGACATACTACTCACCAAATCTGAAAAGTCATGTAAATTTGCTCTCTGTGATTTTATGAAATATTTCTTTTAAAATGTAATGGTCCCAGAAACCACACAATTACATTTATAAGAATCAGCACCACAAGTCTATGTTGCCTAAGTTGTTCTGAAGTCAGGGCAATCTTCACCCTTAATCTTTATAAGCATATAAAACTATTATAGGACACGTAACAGAAGGACGACCTTATAGGTTTAGGATGCCTCAAGTAATCATTAAAAGACTTCCACTTCTGTCAAAAATGGAGTAACAGGAACTGGATGTACCCTCTTGCTTGCAATAAGAACAAAAAACTCAAGACAAAATATGTGCAACAATGGTTTCAAGATACTGGATATCAAGCAAAAGAGGACAGTGATCCATGAGAGACAGGAAACAAGAGATGAACCCTTCAATTGTCCCAGTTTATTGCCTTGAGATTCTTCAGATTAAAGAAATAAACCTAACCATATCAATAATCACATTAAATGTAAATGGTCCAAACACTCCAATTAAAAGACAGAAATTGGCAGATAGGATAAAAAGTAAAACCCAATTATGTGCTGTTTACAAGAAACACTATAAACATAAAGACACAAACAGGATAAAGGGTTGCAAAAGATATATTACTTCAAGAATGAGTCAGAAAAAGCAGGCATGCTATTATAATATTGGACAAAGTAAATGTCAGAGTGAAGAGTATTACTGGGAATCTAAAAAATATAATTTCATAACTATAAAGGGATTAATAATGATTCTAAATATTTATGACCCTAAAAACAGAGCTTCAAAATACACAAAGCAAAAACTGACAGAACTATAAGGAGAAATTGATAAAATCACAATTATGGTTGGAGATTTTAGCTCCTCTCTTTCAATAATTGATAGAACAAATGAACAGAAAATTAGCAAGAATAGTCTTGAACAAAGTTGTGTTTTGGACTTGAGTTTGGGACCCACTATGACATTGAACGTCTAACTGGGTATGTACGCTGTAATATGGATCCAGAGCTCAGACCAGAGAGCTGTCATGACATAGAACCTATTAAGGTGTTTTTAAACAAGTCTATATTTTAAAATAAGTGCCCCAGGGAAACAAAGGTGAAAAGTAAGATAAGAAGAGGGCTAGTAATGGAAATACTGAAGAAAACCAATACCAAAGTTTCCTCTTGTAGGACAGACATAGGCAGAGGGACAAGAAAAGGTGGCGGAAAATAATCATGGAGGTGAAAAGACACCCCTGTGGGGCCCTGTAAGGGGAATCCAGTTTCAAGAAAGAGGAAGGGGTGAATAGAGTCAAAGGAAGAAGCCTTAGAAGGATGCCAGTAAATGCTGACATTCTTAGCCATAAACACAAGTGACCACTAGAATACATTTAAACTGGGCATCATCTAACACAGACAGAATTTAGCCAATCCTTATTGCCGTCACATCACATTCCATTCCATTGCAGGTGAACCAATTCTATTGGTTACTACATGGTTCTCTCAATTGTTCATCCAGACCTACCAAGAAAGCACAGTCTCCATGGCTTTAGAAGATTCAAGTGTCCATTTTTCACTTCAGAGAAAGGTAAGTGAGATACTTCATTTGAGTCTGAGGCCCATGAGGGCCTTGGGCCTTTTGTTCCTGTAAATAGTTTACTAACAACTTCTATTCTTTCCCAGATCGGGTGCCCCTCACCTCCTATATAGAGAGGCAGAAGCACATAATGTCACTGAGCCTCAATTCCCTCATTAGTAAAAAGTGGGTAAGACCATCAATCCTACTACACCACTTCCATGAGATTAGTTAGAATAAAGTGGGTTTTTGGCAGTTAGGGTTGTCTCTCTAGCTCCTTAATACCAGGACTAGAGCCTGAAACATAGCAAGAACTCAGCAAATGTTGGCTGTATTATAACAACTGAGCATTTGTTAAAAGCCTTTGTAAATGGAAGGCCATTTCAGGTGTTATTATTTATTTCCCAACAGTGATTTAGACCCCCCAGGTGACCAAATTCAAGGTACTGAAAGACTTTGCATTGACGGGTGCCAAGGAGTAGCTGGAAAAACTGCAGCTCCTTCCCCACAAACAATCCAAATAAAAACATAGCTGTGCAAACAGAGCTGCAGTCCTCCGGTCTAGTTTTCCACCAGACTGCCGCTCCCTAACCCTTCCTCGTGGAAATTCTGCATCCGCTGTAGAACTTTTGAGGGGCCTAAGTGATCAGATACCACTTTTAAGTCCACGGCGATGTCACCACGAAACTCTTGAAAGCACTCCTGGCCTCCCCCATGACCCGCAACCTGAGATGAGGCTGCACCACCGGCGAAGAGATCCCCCCGTGACCCAGCTCTCTGGAGGCCTCCTCCTCAGGGTCACCAGCCTCTCGCAGCAGTCAAAGGCTGCGGGCCGGCGGGCCAAAGGCACGCGGGTCGCAGCTCCGGTTTTTCGCCAAGGCCCACTTTAGCGGCCAGGGTGGGGCGGGGCGCCACCGGCTCCTCCTCTCCCGCCGGGCTGCCGGGTGCGGGGGCGGGACAGGGGCAGCCAGGCTGGGCGGTGCGGTCTCCTCCCCGCCAGGGGCGGCATGACAGGAGTGGGGCGGGGCCAGACGCCGCAGGACCCTCCTCTCAGGGGCGGGCAGGCTGGGGACGCGCGGGTTTCTTCTCCGGGGGCAGGCCTCGGCGGCGGTGGGGACGGACCTGGAGGCGGGGCCAGTCGCCGAAGTCCCCACCTCCGGAGGCGGGCTTATTTGGTGGCGGCGGCAGCTGGGGGAGTGCCGGCGGCGCGGCAGCCTCGCCAAACGGGCTCTGGCTCCTCCCAGTGGCCGGCCGGGGCGGAAGCAGGAGGCGGGGGCAGCGTGCGCGCTGCTGGTCTCTTCTCCCGCGGCGCTGGGGCCCGCGCTCCGAGGCTGCTGCTCGAATCGGCGCTTCGCAGGCGGCCAGCTCTTCTCCGCGCCGCCCGCCCGCCCGCCAGCTACTCGACCAGGCCACCTTCTCAGTCCTGGCCCGTGGCGTCGACCCCACCGACCCTTTCCCGCCCCGTCTCATCTCTGGCTGCCGCCACCGCGGCCCCAGCCCCGATGGCTCTTTGCAACGGAGACTCCAAGGTCAGTCTCTGGCGTGGGGGGTCCCTGCCTCACCGCATCCGGGCGGAAGCGAGGCTCCGTGGCCCGGGAGCCACCGCGCGGGGCCCTTCCCCGCCTCCTCCCCCGAGCCCGCCAGCGCAGCCCTGCGGCCCGGGCAGCGGCGCGTCGCAGAGCCCCGGCTCGGGGCCTGTGGCATGTTTTCTTCTCGGGAGCGGCAGGTGCTTTGTTGATTTTGTCTGCGTGTCGGGGTTCCTGCGCCCGCTGAGCTCCGGGCGTCGGGGAGGGCGTCAGCTTCCCGCCGCAGCGCCCTGGCCCCCGCCTCCCCCGCGCCGCTGTGGGGCGCCGAGCCCGCGGAGCGCGGCCCGAGGTGGGGGGAGGGAGGCGAGCGGGTGTGTGTGTGAGTGTGAGAGAGAGTGAGGCGGGGCGGGGGGGCTTCCTCAGCCCTCGCCCCGTCCCTTCGGGATCCTTGGGGCCTTTTGTGGAGCTGCCGGGGCCCGCCGAAGGCAGGGCAGGGTCGGGGCCTCGCGTGAGGCGTTCGAGCTGCGCCGGCCTCCTCTCTTCCCGCCACCCTGTTTCCCGCCTGCCCTCGGCGAGGCTCTCCTGGTTCCCCTATGGCGCCCTTTGGGTCCGCGGTGGCGAGGCCGGCCCTTGAGGAGGCCGCTTGACTGTACCACCCACCCCCTACTCCCGCCCCCGTCGGCGCCCTCCCCAGTCTGGGCCGGTGGCCGGAGGGTCGCTCACTCCGTTCCCCTCCCCCCATCCTTTTCCGAGGGGGTAAGCTTGTGTCCAGCCCCGCCCCCATCCCGCTCTCTCCTTTTCCGCCTTGGTTTGCGGTGGGACCCGCTCCCCGCCGCGGGGAGACCCAGTCCCGGCCGCTGGCCTCCGCCACCGCGCCCCGAGGGCCGGGGAAGTCTGGAGTCCCGGGTGCGGGAGAAGTTAACTTGGTGTGCCGAGTGCGGAGAGCACGTTTGGGCCGCTGCTGCGCGTCTCCTCACCTCCAGCTCACTTTTTCTTCGTCTCGCTTCTGTATTGAGCACCTTCGCTTTCACTTGTGTTAAAATTTTCGTTGGTCTGGAGTTCTTTCAGACCCGCGCAAAATCAGTTTTGTCAGCGGGAAACTGCGCGGTTTTGAATTGCGATCTACTTAAGCGAGATGTTTGGGCCTAGATTTAAGAAATTACTGCATTACGTTTTATTCAGGTGTGTGGACTTTTAAACGTCAGGTGGAAACTGGTGTTCTGAGTCAGGCAGTAGTGCCTTTTCAGACAGTATTGTCTTAGAGGTGGTGCCTAAGTCACATCTTAGTGGGTCCTCTCCATGCGTAATTGGCTCAGTCTCTAGTAAACATTAAAAAAGTATTTGTTGAGCAAATGAGTAAAGATTATAAGGTAGTAGATGAACTCTTTTTAAACCAAGGAAACTGATGCTCAAGACTAGTTGGGGCTCTTTCTTGGGATTATACAGGTAAATGAAGATACTTGAACCTTTAGTTTCTGACCTCAGAAGCTTACATAAACCTCAGTGTACAGCTCTTTCGTGTATACTAGTTAACTTACAAAGCTGTTTTCTTCTTTCCTTAATTTGGAGCCTTAAAGTCATTGAAAAGATTCCTCTTTGTGCTGGTAGAGGAAATGACCTTGTTATTACGAGGGCTCAAACCTAATTTACAGACTGAAAAATATGTGCTGATTTGAAAACAGTGTTTTCATATTAAATGACAGCAGAAAGTTAAAGATTCAGTTTTCTGAATCTTAAAACTCAGATTGAGTTTATGAGTCAGGCGTATAGAACACATACTGTTTTCCATAGTTGGTAGTTTTTTTGTTTGTTCGACTTGAATTTTAAAGAGAATCTTCATCAGTTTGATATATTTGAGCCTCAGGTGATTTGCTGATTAACTTATATTTATTTCAAGGTCCTTTATTTTGTAGCATGCCTCTCTTTTTTTTGACCATACTAATAATTGAAAACCGAACTGAAAGCATTTTCAAGAGAAGCAATACAGGGAAATAACATTTTGTCAAATCTGTGAATATTTCATGTATTCCTAAGGAGGAAAAATAAACCTTATGATTAAACAATGATTAATTACAAGAAGCATTCCAAGTGAAGAGATGTTTAAAATGGGACATGCAGAGTAAAGTAGGTGAAGTAAGATATGAAAGGTCCACCTGGAAATCTGAGTAGGCATCTGTTTTCCATACCTTACCACAGAGCCACCTTTTCCTCTGGCGTGAAATACAAGTACCAGACCCAAGATTACTTTGTACATCTGTTGTGCCTCTGACAGTTGTAGTAAATCCTATAGTTGATAAATTAAGGTGAGGAAAGAGCTGATTTTGAATTTCCGTATGTTTCAGTATTTTTCAGGATTTTCTGAAATGACATTTCTGTGTGATAGAAATTAGGGAGAAACCTACCTAAATTCTGTAAAAACATTTGGGTTGTTTTCATTAGTTTTATCCACAGAGTGTCATTTAGATCTGGAAAGGACCTTTATGTGTTTCTGCTTCCTAAGCTGGAAAAACAGCTGGTGTTAGAACCTGGCTTTTCTTTTTCTTCAGGAGTACTTTGGTTAACCATCTAAGGTAGAGATTATTGTTTCCTTAAAGAGCTGAAATGATGTTATTTAGTTAAAGTCTTCATATAGAGAGCATAGACAGGTTTTCTTTAAAAAAATTTTGAAACTTTTCATTATTTTGTATGAATATAGCAACTATTAGATGTATTTTGTATGTATATAGCAAATATTAGACATACCGGCTTTTTTCAGTTTTATTAAGGCAAGATTATGAGAGTAATGTTCTTTGGGCTACTTGTCAAGTTTACCACCTTTGGCCCCATCTAAGCCTTAGACGCTTTTGGTTGGAGTAGAGGTAGGACCTGCCTGCCCCACCACCTTCACTGAGATGTTGACTAGGATATATCATACTTGGATTAAAGGTTTTTTAAAAAAATACCTGTTGATTACATGTGATATAGGATCTTTAATGACATCTAATGTTGAAAATCAAGATTTGCCATTTTAAAATTTATTTTTGAATTGAATGGAAAGATGACCTGAGATTTTTAGGGATGCATTGAGAATTGACAACTGTCCTTTTATGATAACCCTATAGTACCTTTTTTCCAAAGGTCAAAGATGAATTTTTTTCCCTCCAGATTTTGTTCCATCTGTTAAGATATTCATCTAGAATGGAAGAGCTGTTACAGACAAAAGGAATGGTTTTTATTGTTTTCTGTTCTTAGACTTGAAAGGTTTTGAAATTCTTCCGGGAGCCTCAGATGACCTTGTCTTTAGCATGGTCCAACTTGTCACTTAAGGAAAATAATTGTCTTTTAAGAATTAAAAAAAGTACATATGTGTCCTATACTCATTCATATGTGTTTGATACTTTTCTAAAGCTATTTAATGAATTATATTTTAAAGGATGCTGTTTGAAATAATGAATAATTATTTGCTATCCACAACGATGAAATTTTCCTCTGTTACGGTACTTGAGCTGTTTTCATGCTTCTTTCTAACTTAAACTCTGTTTAGATGCTCAAAATGAATGAAGTCCTCAGGATTAATACATGATTTTGAAGTACTTTGTGAATCAACAAAAAAGTAATTGCTTCAGAGAATTTAGAATCTTTGTGTATCACATATATAGTTCTAGGTTGTGTAGAATATTCTTTTTTTTCCATGCTTATTGTGGAATAGAGTTTTTGTATTTGTTTATGAGTCACAGCAGTTCAAAAAATAGCTTTACTATAATGATAGTCTCATATTAGTTGGTTTTCTCGTTGGCCAACCCTTGCCATCCCTTTGGGTTCATGGTTTTGAGGACCTAGGAGATGCTTTATGTAGTTAGGACAATACACTCCTTAATATAGTCCACTACAACTTGATAGGAATAAGGTGTTTGGTTATAGTACGGTGACCATGTACTCTTTGCCTAAACTGGGGCACTTAAGCATAAAAGGAGGTGCTAAAAATAATTTAAATTTATATTTGCTGTAAAATGCTACCAAACGAAATACATAATTGGATTTATACAATATAGCAAACAAATACTTGGCAGGACTTATGTAGCATGAGTGTTCAGATTACTCTCTTCGTACATTATGCACAGGAACACACAATCTCTTTCCTGTATGTATTTCACAAACACCTTACATATCCCACCAACCCAGCAGATAAAGACCTGGAGGTTTTGTGCTGAGGAATGGCTGTGGCACAACTGGCTGGTATACCAAGTGGCTGCCCTGGACAGCAGCGTCTAACATTTTTCTGTCAGCACCCATGACTGGATAGAGTAGCTAACCCTAATTGCCAGTGTCCAAGTGTACTTCATTTTATCTGGAAAAGATCACAAAAGAGAGATGGGTTCTCTCTGGTTGGCTTTCACTACACCTGCACTCCACAGAGTACCAGGCAAACCCATGGTAGAAGGTGAAAGTATAAAGTGGAAATGTAACAAGCCCATTTTATCTTACTCTAACGCAGTTATTCATAATATGTTAAAAAATGAAAAACGTGAGACAGATGTTAAGTTGGGTAGGATGTGGGAATAACAGTTGTAAATTAGGACAGTCCTTTGCCAACTGGGCCATATGGTCACTCCAGTTGTAGAGTACGTATTATTTTGCATTTCGATCTTCATCTCTAGTGATGTGTATTTAAAATTTGGCTAAAATACAAGCCTAATGTGTATACATTAAAATAGTTTTATTTTTAAATTAGTAACTGTGCTAAGAGAGTTATTTTAAAATTCTCAAAAGTTGAGTGTCAAATTAGTTGCTTTCCAAAGTTTGAAAACCAGCAGTGTTGAAATTGATCAAAAGGTAATATAATCTGCCCTAGTCTACCATAACAATTGCAGAGAATGTTTTGAAACCTTTAAAACTGGCTGGACGTGTAAAATTCTCTGTTTCTCCTGTTTGTCAACAGGAAAAAAAGAATCCTTTTTATTATCAAAACTCTTGGAGACTTATTATGTAAATTTAACTTCACCTTGTCTGTAATTTGGAAAACTAATATTAGTAATCCTTATCTTCTGAGTTTCATTGTGAATGTAAATCTAGGACTCCAGAATTCTAAAATCCACTTTGGACAAATTTGGGGTGAACAATCCCTAATCAATTTGGGAGATTTTAGATGAATAAAAATAGTTGTAGGTAGGTCATTGTTTTGATACATTATTGATAATAGTGAAACTTTTTTTATGCTATGATTTTTTTCCCACTTTAACGTTTTATGAAAAATTTCAGACAAGTTAAAAAGAAATTTTAGTCAACATCTGTGTTCACCACCTCGATTTTACCATTCACTTTTCCTAAAGATTTTTATATTAGCTTAATTGAGATGTAATTCATATACCATAAAATTCTCCTTTTAAAGGGTACAATTCAGCAGTTCTTGGTATAGTCACAGATTTCTACAGCCATTACCACAGTCAATTTTAGAGCATTCTCATTACCCCTAGAAGAAATCCTGTACCCTTTAGCAATCAGTCCTCATTGTCCCCCACCTGCTGCACCCTCCCAGCCCTAGGCAATACTAATCTTTTTCTGTCTCTCTAGATTTGCCTATTTTGAACATTTTATATAACTATAATCTTACAATATGTGGTCTCTTGTGACTAGCTTTTTTTTACTTAGCATAAATGCTTTCAAAGTTCATCAAACCGGTAGCATGTATAAGTACCTCATTTTTATTGGCAAATAATATTCCATTGTATGGCTATAGCACCTTTTATTTATCCATTCATCAGTTGATGGATATTGGATTGTTTACATTCTTTGGCTATTATGGATAATGTTGCTATGAATATTCCTGTACAGGTTTTTTTGGGGGGAGGTGAGATATGGTTATTTATTTATTTACTTGTTTATTTTTAGAGGTGGTACTGAGGATTGAACCCAGGATCTTGTGCATGTTAAGCATGCACTCTACCACTTGAGCTATACTCTTCCCTTCTTGTATAGGTGTTTGTATAGAGATAAATTTTCATTTCTTGTGGGTATATAGCTAGGAGTAGAATTGCTGGGTCATGTGCTCTAATTCTTTGTTTAACCTTTGGTGAATTGTCAGACTGTTTTCCAAAGTTGTTTTCCTACAACCGTACTAAATTTATTTATTCTAGTAGTATTTTAATGGAACTTACAGGATTTTATTTATGTAAGATCATGTCATCTGCAAATAGAGATAGTTTTACTTTTTCCTTTCCACTCTAGGTACTTCTAATTTCATTTTCTTGCTTAATTACCCTGGCTAATATGTCTACTTCATTTCTGAATAGAAATTAGGTAAAGGCAGAAATTCTTGTTCCTGATCTTAGTGGGGAAAAAGCAGTTAGTTTTTCATCACTAAATGTGATGTTAGCTGTGGGTTTTTCAAAGATGCCCTTTATCAGAGTGAGGGAGTTTCCTTTCATTCTTAGTTTGTGGATTGTCTTTTATGAAAAGATATTGGATTTTGACAAATACTTTTTTCTACATATATTCAGATGATTATATGGTTTTTGTTCTTAATTGTATTAATTGATAAATTAGATTAATTGATTTTTAGATATTAAGTCAAATTTGCATTCCTGGGATAAATCTCTCTTGGTAATGATGTATAATCCTTTTTTATATGTTGCTGAATTTGACTTGTTAATTTTGTTGATTTTCACGTCTACATTCATAGGCAATAATGGCTTGGAGTTTTCTTATAATGTCTTTGTTTTTGGTGTCAGGACAATTCTGACCTCATAGAATGAATTGGGATACCATTCACTTTTTACTAAATTTGCTTTATGTGATCAGTTTTTGGAGTCGGACCCTTGGTTACATTTTGGTGGGCCATTTTCATATTGCTGCACAAGACTTAGAGCATTCGGCTGAAGAAGATAGTTCTTTTGGAGGTAGTTGCTATACTTTGAATGGATATAGCTTGAGTTAGACTGAACATTTTTAGGAATAAAGTTTTAATGGGTGATTAATCAGTCCATTTAAGTGGATTTAACTTGATGGACTTTGGTTTTGAAACAAGAGTGGCTCATAGGTTTGAATGAGTGTTGGCTTTGTTATTGACACCATGACCATCCAGTGTTACTGACCATGACCATCCAGTGCTCCTGAAGGCTGAGGGTAACAGTTACTTATTGTAGCATTGCCTTTTAGTTTGTGGAGAGAAATGGTAGTTTGAAAAAGTCACTAATAAGTGATTTTTTTTTTTTTTACTTATTTGTATAGAGGTAAAATCTACATATAGTGAAGTGCACAGATCTTTAAGTGTACAATTTGACTTGTGACAAATATATATATATATATAACTCATGTAACCACCACCCCAATCAAGATATAGAACATTTCCATCACTCCCAAATTTCCATCATGCCCCTTGACAGTCGGCCCCTCCACTTCTCCAGCAGCAACCACTGTTCTGATTTCTATATCCATACATCAGTTTTGTCTGTTTTTGAATTATGTATCAGTAGAATCACACAATGATTTTGGCTTTTATTCAACACAGTATTTTTGAGATTTATCCATGTTGTTGTGTGTATCAGTTGTTCATTTTTATTGTTATGTAGTGTTCCACATAGATATGCCAGAGTTTATTTATGCATTCACATGTTGATGGCCATTTGGATTGTTCTCAGTTTTTGTGGACATAGGTGTTCATGTCTCTTGTATAAATACCTAGGAGTGAAATTGCTGGATCAGAGGATAATCCTTAATAGGTTTGGTATTTCCCATTTCCTCCAGCTTGGAATATTTAGACTGTAGTAATAGGCTCCTTGATGCCTGGAAGAGATAAACCTTGGTGTAGTAGAACAAACTTATAAAAAGTTCTATTATAATATTTTATGCTTAAGGATATTTTTAAAAGTATCTTGCTCAGCTGTATTTTAATGAAAATAGTATATGGTTTGTACACAAATAAGCTCCTTTTAGATAGGTTTATAAAAACCAAGAGAAATGAACCACTACTTTATTTGATAGTAGCAATTTTAATTTTAAATTTGTATATATATATTTTTATCGAAGTACAGTCAGCTTACAATGTTGTGTCAGTTTCTGATGTACAGGATGCTTCAGTCATACATATACATACATATGTTTGTTTTCATATCCTTTTTCACTGTAGATTACTGTGAGATATTGAATATAGTTTCCTGTGCTATGCGGTATGAACTTGTTTATCTGTGAATTTTAAATTAAAAAATAATTTGACAATAAAACTGATGAAAATAAATAGAACTTGAAGCATTCTGGATTTAATAACATTAGATGTTTTGAACAACCTTAGCATTGGTGCAGTATCTTCACATGAAAGTTGTTTTCAGGTTATTTGGTAAGAAAATTTCTATCAGTTTGTTTGTGAGGCATATTACCCTGTCTCCTGTGGTGCCTCTTGAGTTCACCAGGCCTAGCTTTTCAAGAGTTTATTTAGTAGTGCCCCTATGTGGTTTCTCTTCACTGTTGTCTTTCCTTCATTAGTTACCTCCTTAAAAAAAAGAGGTAAGTATACAATTATATTTTAATCACTAAAGCTAAATATTCAGTGTACTGTGTGTATGTATATATATATATATTTTTTGAGGTAGGAGATAATTAGGTTTATTTATTTATTTTTTAGAGGAGATACTGGGAATTGAAACCAGGACCTCAGGCATGGGCTCTCGCACTTGAGCTGTACCCTCCCCCTGTGTGTAATGTATATTTTGAAGTTGAGGGAGGTCACAGAAAACTAAGCATAATAATAACCATTTTGTACAATTTGCCCTACATTATTTTTTGGAGGGGGGTAAGTAATTAGATTTGTGTGTGTATGTGTGTGTGTGTGTGTGTGTGTGTGTGTGTATGTATGTGTATTTATAGAGGCAATACTGGTGATTGAACGCAGGACCTCATACATGCTAAGCATGCACTCTACCACTTGAACTATACCCTCCCCCACTGCCCTACATTCTTATGTATTTGTTATATATGGCCAGAGAAAGCAGAATTACAATTTGTTATTGATTCATAACCTGCCATGGATACTTTGGTGTTAGATGGTTCTTTGAACTTTCACTTAGGTAGTATTAGAAACATTTTCAGAAAGACGTGATGCTAATTTCATGCCCAGGAGTTTGTGGTTGAACTCAGCTGAGCTCCACCGCTCTCATCGTTTTCAATGAGTAAGTAGGCTCATGGTGCTTTCATAATAATGGCAGAAGTACAGGAGACAAGTGGAAGCATTAAGATGGCTTAAGACTTGGCACAGTATCACTTCTGCCTGCGTTACATTGGTCATAGCAGGTCTCATGGTTGAGCCCAGTGTCAAGAGTGAGGAAATATATTCTGCTTATAATAGGACAAACTGCAAAGTGACTTGACAAAAGGCATGTACATAGGAAACAGTGAAGAATAGTGTAGTCTCTTATATATGGAAAATTAAAAATACCTACAAATAGAGCAAAGACTATAATGTCCTCATCATTCAGCTTAGCAGTTACAAACATGTGGTTAATATTCCTTCATATATGTTTACTTAGTGCCTTAGTAAGTTAAATGTGTCTGATCTATTTTTGTAGGTTAAGATTGGTCATTTGATTCAGGGCATTGCTGTCTTATCCATCCATTGTCAAATGCCTCATCAGTCTTTTACCTAATGATTTTAATAGCTAATATCTAATTCAGTGCTTCTCACAGATCTGCAATAAATAACCAGTTTTTAAAAAATTCCAATCCACCATAACTACTGTTTTTGTAAAATACCTTTTTAGATATTTATAATTAAAAAATCTAATGCAGAGAATAAAAGCCCTAAATTTTTATTACAGATTCAAGGAAATAAAATTACTCTCTCAACTTGTTTTATAAGTTTATAAATGCTTATATAAAACTTATGTACATTTTCCTATTATGGACTGGTGACAGTTTGCAGACCAGCACTGGTCCTTTTGTGGACCACAGTAACTTAGATCCATTATTTTATAAGAGATTGCAAAGTGGTGATATTCTAATTCTGTTTTTTCTGGAACTGTTATAAAGAACTTTCTCTCATTAACCCTATGGTTACTTGTGGCAGAGTTGATACTAAAAAAGCAGAATGTATACTTGATTCCTTCCCATAACTTTCACAAATTTGGTTCATAGTTTTTTCAAGTTCTATTAACTCATCATTATTTTCAATAAAGTATAGTTCAGGCACATGTGACAGTTGAAAGGGCAAGATATAGAATGGAGATTGGGATTATGAAGTATAATAGTAGCATCTTGAAAAACGGACTGTGTGCTGAATACCTGTAAAACTGACATTCTACTGCTTAAACTATAGTTTTTCTTACGGAAAAAAGTATAGATCTCTTCTAAGCTAAAACTAATTCTTAAACGTGTTTTAGGAATAGTGATTTTATAAGAGAGGCAAAATTGAAGCTCTTCACAAACTCAGTATATTTAAAGAGATAGCCCTTTGATTATCTTTCATCTCTGCTTGAAAAGTGTTGTCATCTGAGGTCATACTGATAGTATGAGGTGATGAACTGAAGGGAGGCTAAAACTGTATTTCTGTTTCTTTGTTTGCTTCTTTGCAAGGAACCTTTGGTTCTATAGTGTCGTGTAGCCCATTCAATCCAAGGCAGTATTTTTTGTTAAAATAATAGACCTCAGCCACAATTAGAATGCAGAGTCAGTCAGGAAAACTAAAGGTTAACATAAAGAAAAAAACCTGTGAGGAGTGTAACTAAGAAAATCAGGTTGAACATAATTCAGAACTTTTCCTTCTGATATTTTAGTGGTATGACAACAGTTACTGAATGCTGTTTGGGTGTGTATATTGCCAACTTTCAGAAAAAAAAACCCAGAATGATTTGGGCTAATTAATAGTAGTTTTGATTTATCTAGAGATCACCTTGTTTCTCAGTTGGCTAATGCTGACCATTGAATGGGAAAAGTAGCTATAATAAAACTTTTTAAGGATTTAAAATGAGGTAAAGAATAGTGTACTTTAATTTTAATCAACAGTGCCAAGTTTTCTTAGTTATAGTTTGTCAACCAAATAACATTGCTATAACTTTCTCAAAAGACCTCTTTTAGGATCATTGAAATCAAAGGGGAAAATAGATCATTGATTTCAAAAGGTTTAAAAATTAGAATTAGAAATTGTGACACTGGAATAATTTTTTATTTCCCTTGAAGTTAGAAAAGAAAGATAATTTAGAATTGTGTGTTTATTTTATTACCCAGTGATCATATGTATAAATTAAACCCATTAATGCTATATTTTATCTGAGAAGCTGAAATTTCTCAACCACTTCCATGATTAGGGTTTGTGTATATGGGTTATGGCTGTCTTTAAGTGGCTGCTAAAAGTAGTATCTGAGTCTGAGCTAAACTGCTTTTTAATTCATTGATTTAGATAATACGTTCAGACTGTTCAGGAATGGTGCCCATTTGAATTTGAAAGGAGCTGTTCGTACCTTTGTAGATAGGGGAGAAGAGGATTTATAATGACTTTGAAGAATCAAAAGCTACAGTTGTTTACTCAAGAGAAGATGATGTTCTAATCAGAAGTACTACAGATTAGTTCAGAAAAGGAGAAAAAATAATTTAATTAGAAATTAGAAAGATAATACCGAAATGATAGTAGCATGGCCCCAAATAACATGTAGAAACAAAATAAGAGTGATGAATAACTACAGGCTTGAAATCTCATTAGGGAAGAGTGTTTCCTCAATGTATGAACTCATTAACTAACCAAGAACATTGAACGGCTATGTCAACACCATATTTCACTAGGGACTTGTATTTCCCAAACTTGTTGAACACTGAAAACTTAAACATAGTAACTTATTGATGATATTCCATTTGAGGCCTGTAGGTTGCATACTTGGATTAAACGAGAGAGAGAATGAATTCAAACAAATTGAGTGATCAAAATTATAATATTTAATATCTACAAATGTGTTGAAATTATAGGACAAATGGAACAAAAGTCAGTGATCATAATGTAGGTAACGTGAAACGGTCGGTAATAAGTAAGCATTGCTTAAACGACTAAATGTATATTCAGTGTTGTGTATTATTGCATCAGGGGATGTCGCATGACTTCTAGATTTTTCTTAGGTGTATAACTATAGGCATTTTATACATTTGTTACATAAAATGAACAACTGAATCACTGTCACCTGTATTCAGTAATTGCACCTAGAATTTTTTTTATATATTGTAGCAGACTTACTTTTTTTTTTTTAAAGAATCACATACCAACTAGATGTAGATAAAAGATCTCTATATTTATATGAAATAGTTTTAGTGTTTCTAAACCTTATTCACATTTAGCCTCTTCTGAATTACTTTTTGACTTGAGTTGTCCAGGTCCTGTTTTTCCACAGATCTTTTATTCCATCAAGAATTTTGATGATTCAGTATTTCTTGAGGATGCTCAATTATTTCTGGGATTTTTTTTCCAGGCCATTGACAACTCATTCTGGAATTTTTGACACTAGTGCTTCCTTAATCTTACCAGAAGATGTCAATGGAAGTTTTTCAGGTAATAACCAGAACTCAGTCCTTCTTCAAATGGTTTGTAAAAAGCTTTGCTGACTGAAATGTTAAGGGATTGCACTTGTTCAGTGATACCAGTAGGAATAACAAGCCACTGTACTTTCCAGGGATCTTTCTCAACTGTGCATAGAATGAATAGGGAAATGACATACTTGATGAATTACAGAAAGCTCCAGCATGTCTATTCTAGATGACTTTCAGCCAAGCTCACCTGTGTTTCTTTCCCTGAACTATTGGGGCATCTTTCTGCTCTAAGGAAAATTAACTGAGAGATTCTGGGAATCACTCTCCCCTAAGGGGTTTTATGTCAAATTGTATGTAACTATGACCTTGGCAATGACAGTTTTGTCATTGGGCTAATGGAAAATTTAAGTTATAGCATGATTTCAGAGATGTCTGATTCCTTTCAGTTGACGTATCTGAGATTGATTCATCCATGTTGGGATTTTTCAGCCAGAGAGGACAGCATACGACTCTGAAGGGCTGTGGAAAGTTTAAAATGACAATTTAGGCAAAAGAGTAGGCCAAGGCATCATAGGGCTTCGAAAGTATTTTCGCCTTTATTGAACTTTATTCTAAGGGAGAGTTGCTATAGGATTTTAAGCAGGGGGAGGGCTTAAATCAGATTTTCTTTTTTTCTTTCAAGCACACAGTCATGTGAATCAAGTGATCAAAGTAGATATCCCTGGTAGCGGAACAAAATGGCATTGTGTCCTTGCCGTTGTATCACATCAGGAGAAGTCAATGTAAAATCATCATCAATGTAAAATTGTTGCCAATTTTACAAAAAAAAAAAAAAAGATTTATCTAGAGTATAATCTTGAGGCAACAAATAGATCCTGGTTGTGGGTCATTCTGCAAAAAGCTTGCTCTGAACTTTTAAAAATGTCCATGTTGTGAAGGACCATAAAAAGGTGAAGAGGTGAGTAGTTCTAGATTAATGTGTGTGCAAAGTTGTCTTTGGTAGGGTCCTGGAATTTTTAAAAAAGCCATAAGGGTATTTGTGACATTTGGGGAAATACATAATATTAGTGTTTAATTTGTTGGGTGTGATAATGGTATTGTAATTGTGTAGGAGAATATCCCTCTTTGTAGGAGCTACATGATGGAAAGTTTTTTTGGGGAGCTAAGTATTTACAGTTTAGTCTCCAGTTTTTCAGGGAGCGGGGAAGTATACATAAATATAAATAAAACAAATGAAGCAAAATGTTAGTTTTTTTTTTTTTTTAATAGAGGTACTGGCGATTGAACTCAGGACCTCGTGCACACTAAGCATGCAGCTCTACCACTAAGCTGTCTCCACCCCCCTAAAATGTTACTGATTGTTAAATTTAGGTAGAGGATGCTTTTGATTTTCAACTTCTTGTAGGTTTGTAATTTTTCAAAATCAAAGGAGGGTAGAGCAAGCATAGTATAAGGTCAAGAGCTAGAGTCTGACTCTTTGATTTAATCCTTTGGTTGTAAGCTCAAACTTCAACGTTGTATGTGAGGTGATGGTCTCTTGTGAAAAACCTTCAGTGAAGTTGATTCATCTAAAGTACCTGAGGTGTTGGATAATTTTGTGAAGAAATGTACTATTTTTTTAGTTATGGGTGTGAATGTACTGTTTTTTTTAGTTACAGGTGTGGTGAGATTGGATTAAGTATTGTGGTCAATCTTCCAGTAGCCTTTTGGTAATGAAAGGATTATTTTGGGCAGTTGAGAATCCCAGATCACTAAAATGTGTGTGGGTAGGTGTTTTTAAAATCTTTTTTAATCCTGAAACTTTTAATTTTGTTTCAACAATTGAAGTCTTCTATTTTGAAAGGCCTTTCAAAGGCATCTACCCAAGTAAGTTTAGTGTTGATGAAATTCAGTTTCCAAAATCATTTATATATTTTCTCAGACATCAGCAGAACATTATTTCACTCATGTAAGCAAACTTAAAAATAATAACGCTTTACCCCTTTTAATAAGGCACCAAGATATTAAAAAAGTAACTTTGAAGGTAGTCTTCCAAAAATACGATGCATATTTATATTACTACCTTCTGTAGTGCTAATTGTCTTGGAGTTTGAAAAGACCTACCATTTTAGTCCTGTTACCAGGGAAGTAACATTTTCTTTGTCTGTAAAACAGAAATACTTTATGAATAAGAAAATATGTAAAACACCTTAAATAATAGGTACAAACTAAATATTAATTCCCTTCTTTTTCTTTATTGTAAAATGAAACATAGATAAGGAAATCTACACGTAACGAGTGTTCAGTTGAGTGAATTAGAAGTTGTGTGCTTTTTACCCAAAATATTTAAAAAATTTTTTCTTTAAAGCCCCATAATACTATTAAGAGGATGTCTTGGGATTGGTCATTCTGTGTTCATAGTCAAATTTTGATTCATATTCTTTCATGCTTTGCATAATTTGCTTAATGTCTTTAGCTCACTTAGAAATAATACATTCCAGTTTTGATCTGTTGAGTATGTCTTTCTGACTTACTCTCTTTAGAAATATTATTTTATTCCTTATTTCCTTTTTTACTTTTAGTAACTTTGTATGGGATTTAACTTCTCTGCTTATTGTTTCTCTTTTATGTAAATTTAATCTCTTGAATTTTTAGAACGAATATTCAGATAATGTCTGCAACTTTTGATAGAGTTCCCTCTTATGTTAAATCATGGCAGTTTGTTTTCTGAGCATTCCTGGCACTGATTCATTCTCCTTAAGTCTGGCCCTTCTGTTTTCCTTTTGCCTTGTCCTTATCCTACTTAATTTTGATTCTGCTCCCAGCAGTTGCTCCTTACTGTGAGCTCTGACCTGGAAGGGAGCTCTGGCCTGTTTGTTGCCACCTGTGCACCGTTAAGAGTGGGCACACTTCCCAGTGCAGCTACTGTTCTTACATTGGCCCCTGTGCTTTCTAGCTAGTACCTGTTGGCTATTTTGGAATTCTATCCTCAGATTCTTTTATGAGACCTGGTTGTTACATGAGGCACACAGCTGCTGTTAACACTAGGGATTGTGACTGTTTAGTTCCCACCAGCTTGCATTTTGGGATTCTTGGGGGAATAACTTGTCATTTAGTTATGTATGTCTTGGGTTTTGGTTTGCTGTCTGGTTGTTCAGTGATATTTGGGAATTCAAGAAGATCCCCAAATGATGCCATTTCCATCTTTTTTTTTTTTTTTTTTTTTTTTGGAGGTGGGGAGGTCATTAGGTCTAGTTATTTATTAATTAGGTTTTTTTTTTTTAATGGAGATAACTGAAGACTGCACCCAGGACCTCATGTATGCTTAGCATGCATTCTGTTACTTGAGCTATATATACCCTTCCCCAGTGCCATTTCCATCTCTACAGAATCTGCAAGATTCTTTTGCTTTATTCTTCAATAGGGTTCTGAATATGGTTTAGTTTTTCCTTAATGTTTTTTTTTTTTGCTGTCTTAAAAGATATCTTTATGAACATCACTTACTTTATTGTGATTACCTAGGTCACTTGAGAGGGGGGTTAACCTTAAACCTTTAGACTTTCGTTTTTACTTTTTAATAGATGCTATAAATAGATAAAATAGGTTTTTCTGTCTTGCGATGTGGAATTTCATTTGTCTCTACTATTGATGTGACTACTGAGCTATTTTTCTCATTAGGCTACTTTTTCTAATCTGGTGAAGTTTTGTAAGTCTAATGATCAAACTTTCAACTTTATGTGAAGTAGGAGTAAATAGATTCAAGGTTTTTAGGGAAAGAGAAAGAAACTTTTGCTTTTATTACTGGTGACCTTTTTGCTTTTCCCTGAGTTGTTGAAGCTTTGTGCTGGATAGGCAAGTTGATAGCTGAGGTAGAAAGATATGAGGCCAAGGATACCGTGTTTCCTCAGTGATCTCTGGTGTCATTTGATTGAACATTTTAAAACATACTAAGGAAACAAAACTTTTCTTTTAAAATCAATTTATTTAAGTAAAAATTTGTTGATTTAAACAAATAGACAGTCCTTGCTGCACAATAGTAAAATGATCATAAAAATGATCTTACCAGCTGAAACCATGCAAAGCAATCTTAAAATCAATGGAAAAATTACGATGGTTTTGTGACTTTTACAAAACTTTGTTGACATATTAAGTCTTACTATTAATTATAAAAGGATAGGGAAAATAGTGAAACTACTATTTGGTATGACTTAAAACATTAGAAACACTGAGAATTGCTTTTCTTTTTAAACTACTCTTGATAAGTTTTTTACACAGTGTTTCCCTTCAGATCTTTTCTGTGCTTTGATGGTTTTCAATATTTTATCCTTTGCATGTCATGAAATATCTCAGAGTTTCTTTAATTGGGAATAATTCCCTGGAGTCATTTCCTCTGGGACATTGTCATCCTTTTTATCACAACTGCTTCCCTCATTGATGTTGATAAGTTTTCCTTCACTAAGTGGGTCTGACTGCACATCTAGAGGGGCTCACACAGCAGCAGTGCCAACATTGCCGCGGCCAGCTATTTCTTCTATAACTCCATTCACGCTGGACTCGAATTTCACTTCCAGCATATCACTTTTCATTTCTTTGCTGCACTTTGATTTTGCTTGTCAGACCACTTCTTTGGTTTATCCATATGTGTAAAATGTGATGTGGACTTACCGCCGGACAACAAGGAGGCAACACTACCACACTCTTGGCTGTTTGTTGTGCAGTGACTAGTCACCAACAGACTTTGAAAGAAAGAACGGGCTTGGTCACTGATCATGATGTTCACCTGCTGTTTACTTGATAACTTGTGGATTGATGAGCAAGGTTTGTACTGTATGTAATTACAGTTAATATATGTTAACTGAAATTTGAACCATGATGTTAGGGACTGTTTTTCGTTAACTAAACCTTGATATAAAACATAGCATGAAATTCATGCATTTCAAAATTATACATAGTGAGAACTCTGCTTGTAATATGAAAAAAATAGGTTGTCCTTGTATTTGATGAAAATTTTGAAGGTGATAATGGAACCGTATCAGAAACTTACACAATAACATAGTAATCTTTTAAAAATACTTTAATCTTTACTAAAAATAGATTAAGAATTTTTAGATAAATTCCTTAATCTTAAAGGGTGTGTATACAGAAAGACTAAAGGTAATGGTATGAAAGGAGAAAGTTTTAGCATTTCTTGAACTAATATATTCTATAAACTTCTGTTTTCCATGATCTGATTTTTCTACATTGTTCAGTGTTCATGTGATTAAAACCTTCATTTTTGTGATCTGAGTAATTCCTTCTGGACTGTGGTTAGGTCCCTCTCACAAATCCTCCTCTGTAGATGTGGCTATGATTGTTGCTTTTTCGCTTACTGCAGAAGGGTGAGTGGTGGTGTGAGGTCTGCATCTCACATAAATGGAGACGCAAGAAGGGTGAAAGGATTGTGTAAGTGCCTTTAAGAACTGGTTTATAAGGTTTTCTAATGTACAAATTTTACAACTGGAGGGGGGAAAACTCCAAAAATACATCTGTTGTAAACATTTAGAACATACTGAAGAGTCTAAAAGACAAATTTTAAATAGCTTACTAGTTTCGTTACTCAGATACAGCCTCTGTTAATCTTTTAGTGTGTAATCTGTCTATACATTTTCTTCTCATACATATACACTCTTGCACTTTTACACAAAATGTTTTGAAATGGGATCATATTGTATATGCTTTCTCCAAGTGACTTTCCAGGGTACATAAACATTTTAAAGCTTTTTCTCATGTAAAATTTATAAAAACAGGAGAGAGACTAAAGTAAACACAATGTATGTATCACCCAGTTTCAATGATTTCAGTACGTAGGCAATCTTGTTTCATCCATACCTACCTACTTTTGCTTTATTTTGAAACCAGTTCCAGGTAAATATTTTAGCACACTCCGGCTAAATATTTCAGCACACAGAGTTAAGGTTTTACGTTTTTCTGAATTGCTCTCCCAAAAAAATGTTCTCAATGCACACTTGTCAGAGATAAGATTAAAAAATGTTTTTAAAATTTTACTCTTGTGGGTTAGATGCATATGTATAATTTTTCTCAGGTAATATAAAAATGCTAGTAAAGTGAATTTGGGCATGCTTATACTCTGGCAGGGAACTTTCAGTTCCTCATCAGTATGTCCCTCACAGGGATGCTGTGACTATTAGATAGGGCGGTCATATAATTTATTGTCCAAACTGGGATGCTTTTGAAATTTGAAGGAGGCACTATTAATGATAATGCCAGTATAACAGGCATGGCATAAACCAGTACTATATTTTGACTTAGCTGGGTTGTATGCTTACCCTATTACTGGATAATGTGCAGAAGATTCTTTAAACATGAAGTGACTATATCATGTAGTCAATAGATGGTAGCTTTTATTTATTCCTGTGGATGAATATATGTAAAACTCTTTCCTTTAAAAGAAGTATTTTGAGTTGGCAACTCAAAATCCTAAATTAACCATTTTTGTTTCTGTGTGTTTTTGGAGCTGCTGTGATCACAATTTTTGAAAGTAGCTCTAATTTTTATAATTAAGTAGACATTTGTGTTAATATTTGCAGCTGGAGAATGCCGGAGGAGACCTTAAGGATGGCCACCACCACTATGAAGGAGCTGTTGTCATTCTGGATGCGGGTGCTCAATACGGGAAAGTCATAGACCGAAGAGTGAGGGAACTGTTTGTGCAGTCTGAAATCTTCCCCTTGGAAACACCAGCGTTTGCCATAAAGGAGCAAGGGTTCCGGTAGACTTTTCACTTACGTTTTTCTGAGAAGGTTGAGCTTAGATTGTGGGATATTTTATTATTAATTTGCCAGGGTGCTGAATTTTTTAATGAAAATAAGACATGGAATGGTTTTACAAGAAATTTCTCATGGCTCTGATTTAAAAAAAAAAAAAGGAAAAGATTGCCTTAATTTTAAATGCACAGTTACAAGAATTTATCATATCATATTTTAAATATCTTATGTTTTATAGGATTTCTCGGTCAGGCTTAGATTTACTATTATGGTCATTCACTCATTCATTGATCCCAGTGCATTTGATCAAAGGAACATATATAATAGCTAGAATACCTGGATTAGATCCTGTGTACAATATGTCTCTGCTTCTTATCCCCAGAGACTAGTTTCTAGTATGAAGACTTCCTAAGTCTAATATAAGGGCTAATTCCACAGCATGTACTCTTAAATCTAGTCAAAACGACATCTAACTTACATAGCTTTTTCCTTTAACAACTATTTCGGGTTGATGCAGTGTCTTCTCTCATGGAATTAATGTTCATTCTTTATAAAGAGCGTTATTCAGAAGCAGGCAACTGCAGTTTATATCCTTAAATGGCTCTTAAACCTTAATGCTATGTTTCTTTCAAAATATAATGTGTTCTTTTTAAAAACACATTTTTTTCCATTAGAAAAATGGTTAACTTTAAAACTCCATAGACGTGTATAAATTTTCTTGTGATTCTTATTTCTGAAATAGAGTGAATTGGAAATCAGAAAAGGCAGGCTTAAATTTAACCCTATTCTAGTTTTAGGATGCAGATTTAAAACAGCTATCCCTTTTAAACTGTAGAATTTTAGGGCAAGAAGGGATCCTTTGAGTTCATCTAATTCAACTGTCTTGATTTGCCAGAGAGAACCAGTTTTAAGGGAATCAAAAAATTGCAAGAAATATGAATGTTAAATCCAAGCTCCTTCATTCCCGCCACCACAAACAAACAAAACAAACAAAGCCCCAGCAAACTAATCTAGACCAGATGTTTTAGAATAGGGTAACCAATTCGTGGTAATAGAAGTCTAATTTTTTTTTTTCTTGTCACCTAATTACCTGTTCATAAATGGTTCTTAGGTCCTGCTCATGCCTAGAGCTTCTTCTCTGTGTAGAAGAGTAGGAACTATAGTACTGAGGCCTTCATTGCTATAATCCTTTTTGCTGAGATAGCTATTTGACACCCTTTTTCTAGAATAAGTTTTAGGTTTATGACATGAGAGACATCTTAACCTGTTTTCAGAACCTTCATCTGTCTAATACATAAAATTGGTATCGAATGCCTTGGGGGGCTTACTGGGCCTGGTAATTGCAATTTAATTTCAAAATAATAGCACAATAGAAATAGAAAACTCAGAATGGGTAATTAGCTCATCTTAAGACTTATTGAGATAAGAATTTTCATAATTGGTTTAAGTGCTGCTTGAGTTTTATCCTTGACTAAGTCCATTGCCTTTTCTTTTTAATAGTATTAAGAATCTTACAGCCTTGAGTTGTTTAGCAGATTAATGAGGAATGCTGGGCAGTCCCATGGTGCTTATCCTTTATAAAACTAAATAAAACATACTGAAATTCTAGAGATCTTGATTATTAAACATGTTTTATAGAATTCTATCTTCTGCATTTTTAAGGAGCTATGTTATATATTTACCCTTTGGGCTAACCCCGCATCCCTTTAAAATTGTTATCTTAAAGATGTCCCATTTATCATCTGAGTAGGTTGTTATCAGTTTCTTTTGCCAGGAAATAAGCTAACTGATGTAATGTGTACCATAATTCATGTTACCAGTACAAAGTTCAAAGATTAGGGCTTTTGCGCTCCCTGAAATTATTGTTATATATTAAAAAACTATATGCTAGCTTGTAATTTTTATGAAATTGAGTTACATTATTTTTCTGGATGTATTATAAGTCTAACATTTTGGTTTATATGTTTTTATGTGGCAAGCAACTGCTGATTATAAAGTGAATTGTAGTCCAAATTTATTTGTAAGTAGATTTTAGTTAGATCTTGGAATGCATTTTCTTTTAGAAATACAGATAAATTAGAATTTCTACAAATTCAAACTTAAAAAGAGTTTGAAAATACCTTAAATTGAGTAAAGAGCATAAGTATGCCTGTACTGTGTAACTGGGCATGTGTGGCAAACTGGAGAGCATGAGTAGTCTGAAGGTGCAAGTCTCCCTGTGATTCCAGTTATTTGTAGCCACGTGAGGGTGAAGGTCCAGTGTTGACAGGTTTTCCCCCCTCCTTTTTCCTAAAGGAAACCTCAAAATCTGAATTTTTATGTAAAATTCAAAATATTTGAAGTATTGTAAAATTCTTTTGGTTGAATGCTGAGGACCAAAGTTAGATGTATCAGAGGTTGAGAGATATAGGCCTCAGTGTTCAACTTTCTTTATAATAATAGTTCTATTCCCAAATTAACCCATAGAATGTTCCATAAATTATAATGTAGCTAAGTAATAATTTTGACTTGGGCTCTGAGAGCAGGGCATGTGAGGCAAATCATGTTAGCTTCCATTCCTGGGTCACAGGTAAAACTGTTGGGAACGTTGGACAGGTTTTAAACAGGCAAAGTTAGGTAATTCTTCACATTCTCTGCCATTCTTTATTGTAAAGTATTGTGCTCTGAGTCTTTCAGGGCCTTCATAATACTGTCAGTTGTCCTCCTGTGACCTACTTTACTCCTTACCTTGCAGAAGACCTCTGTTTTCTCCGTCTCCTTTGAGAATTCTTGTTTACTTTCTCCATTGATGAGGAAAACAAAACAAATTCAGGCTAACCTTCATAGATACATTGGTGTTACATATTTGGACGTTTGTGCTTATTAACGGGTGATTGTTTAATTGATAAACTTTCACATATTGCAATAAGTAAACATAATTAAGCTGTATAGGAGGCTGTTAATTAGCTGTGATTGAATCTGGATCTGCTACAATACACTGGAAACATAACAAAATCTCAGAACCTGTATTGAGTCTTTTTCTCAGTGGTACATGCAGGAGAGGGCATAGACTTTGTATAAAAATGAGCAGCTAGAGATTCTTCACTGATTCTCTTCCTTAAATCTACAGTGCCATTATCATTTCTGGAGGACCTAATTCTGTGTATGCAGAAGATGCTCCTTGGTTTGATCCAGCAATATTCACCATTGGCAAGCCTGTTCTTGGAATTTGCTATGGCATGCAGGTACATATATCTGTGAATTTGCCTTGAGTTGCCTTAATTTTTTTCTGTATCACTCCTACCATACTAGTATTTTTTGTCTTTAGAGTATTTAGGATATTTAGTTGTATGAGGTAATTTGTTTATATTACAACTGTTTATGAATACTAGTATGGCAGAACTGACCTGAGAGGGGATTTTTAAGAGAAGAAGCTAATTATATTACTGCATACAACAAAACACTGTCCATTAAAAAACAAACAAACAAAATTTAGACATTCAGACATACATAAAAGTTGCAGAAACAGTACACAGAGCTCCTGTACACTTTTACTCAATTCCCCAATTGTTGGCATTATTAACCATTTTGAGAGTAAATTGCAGACATGATTTCTGTTACCTGTATTATCTAAGCACTAGGATTCTCTCCTATGTAACCACAATACAGTTATCAGAATGAAGAACTTAATATTGATTCATTGTTAATGTCTAATCCACAGACTCCATTCACATTTTACTGTTGTCTCATTAGTGTCTGTTATAAGTCATGAATTCAGTCTAGGAACGTATATTGTCTTTAGTTGTCATGTCTCTTTGCATTCCTTTAGTTTGGAATCATTCCTCAATCTTTCCTTCTCTTTTGTGACCTTGGCAGTTTTTTAAGAAGTACATTTCAGTGACCTTGTAGAATAGCTCTCAATTTTGGTTTGTTTGATGTTTCCTTATTGTTAGATTCAGGTTATGTATTTTGGGGCAGGAATGCCACAGAAGTGATGCTGTGCTCCTGTTAGAGCATCTCTTTAGGAGGCACAAAATGTCAATTAATACCATGATAGGTGATGTTAATTTCCATCATTTGGTTAAGATGGTGTTTGCCAGGTGTCTTCACTGTAAAGTTAGTTAATTAATTATATCTAGGGAGTAGCCAAGATGGTGAAGTAGGAAAACCCTAAGCCCACCTCCTCTCACGGGCACATGAAAATTTCAACTATTTATAGAGCAACTGTTGACAAGAATCTAGCAGAAAAGATCTTCTACAACTAAATAAAATAAAGAAAGAACCACAACAAGATGGGTAGGAGGGGCAGAGTTGCAGTATAGTCAAAACACATACCCCTAGGTGGGCAACTCACAGACTGGGAGGTTAATTACCACTGCAGAGATTCTCCCCAAGGAGCAACAATTTGGAGCCCTACATTGGACTCCCCAGCCCTGGGTCGTGCAGTGGGGAGATGAGCTCCCACAATGTTTGGTTTTCAAGGTCAATAGGGCTTACTTTAAGGAGAGCCAGGGGGCTGTGGGAAATGGAGACTCCACTCTTAAAGGGTACAAACACAATCTTTAAAAGATCCAAAACCCAGGGCAGAAGCAGTGATTTAAAAAGAGCCTGGGTCAAACCTACCTGCACATCTTAGAGAGTTTCCCAGAGAGGCAGGAGGCAACTGAAACTCACCATGGAGACACAGACGCTGGTGGTGGCCTTTTTTTTTTTTTCTTCCCCATTTTTTTCATTTTTCAGTTTAAGTAGAATTGTTATAATTTGAGTGCACATATACAATATATTGCATGTAAATACATATACACAATATACTGCACATTTAAAAAAATTTATATATATGTACTGTTCATTGTTTCTAAGAATGTTTAGAGCTTTATCTTTTTAAACTTACATAGTTATCAAAAGAATTAAGCCAACCACAAAGTAAGAGTTAATTCAGAAAGATACATACACCCCGCTACTAACAGCAGCATTATTTATAATTACCACGATATGGAAGCATCGTAAGTGCACATCAATAGATGAATAGATAAAGAAGATGCAGCATATATATGTAATGGAATACGACTCACCCATAAAAAAGGATATTCTGCCATTTGTAGCCCTTCATTCACTTTCTTTTTTTTACTTCAAAAACCAGAATTTTATAACTGGCATTAACATTTCCATTGCATTAAAAACAACAAAACACCTAGAAGTGAACTTATCTGAGGAGGTTACCTATACTCTGAAAACTGTAAAACATTGATGAAGGAAATTGAAGATGATACAGAGAAATGAAAAGATATCTTGTGCTCTTGGAAGAATCAACATTATCAAAATGGCCGTATTTTACCCAAAGCAATCTACAGATCCAATGCAACCCCTGTCAAAATACTTATTGGCATTCTTCACAGAACTAGAACAAACAATTCCAAATTTACCATAAAAGACCCTGAACTGCCAAAGCAATCTTTTGTAGGTCTTTTTTTGCCTCTTCTTTTTGTTATCTTTTCTTGTGGTTTGATGACTAGAGAAGGTCCTTTAGCATTTGTTGTAAAAGCTGGTTTGGTGGTGCTGAATTCTTTTAGCTTTTGTTTATCTGTTAAGCTTTTGATTTCTCCATCAAATCTAAACAAGAGACTTGCTGGATAGAGTGTTCTTGGTTGGTTTCCCCTTTCATCACTTTAAATATATTGTGCCACTACTTTCTGGTCTAGAGTTTCTGCTGAAAAATCAGCTGATAACCTTATGGGAGCTTCCTTGTATGTTACTTGTTGCTTTTCTCTTGCTAATTTTAATATTTTCTCCTTATCCTTAATTTTTGTCAATTTGATGACTATGTGCCTTGGTGTTTTCCTCTTTGGGTTGATCCTGTGTGGAACTCTCTGCACTTCCTGGACTTGGGTGACTGTTTCCTTTCCCAGGTTGGGGAAGTTTTCAGTTAACTCTCCAAATATGTTCTCAGGTTCTTTCTCTCTTTTTTCTTTCTGGGACCCCTATAATGTGAATATTAGTGCACTTCATGTTGTCCTAGAATTCTCTTAAACTAGCCTCATTTCTTTTCATTCTTTCTTTTTTCTATTCTGCAGTATAAATTTCCACTAATCTGTCTTCTTCTGCTTCATTTAGTCTATTTTTGGTTCCTTCTAGTGTGCTATTCATTTCAGTGATTTTATTCTTCAGCTCTGGGTATTCTTTATATTTTCCAACTCTTTGCTAAAAACTTCGCTCTGTGCATCTGTACTCCTTCTGAGTTCTCTGAACATCTTTGCCATCATTACTGTAAACTTCTCAGATAAATTGCCTATCTGCTCATCACTTATTTCTTCTTCTGGGATTTTATCTTGTGCCTTGGCCTGGGAAATATTCCTCTGCCACCTCATATTGTCTATCTATTTGTATTTTTAGGTAGATTAGTTACGTTTCTTAACCTTGGAGAGGTATACCCCCAGCAGTACACTCCTCTCTTATCACAGGCCAGGGTCCAGCCAGTCCCAGTTTAGAGTCTGGCCTGTGTTTGTGGATTCCTTCCACAGGCTTTGGGATTGTTGTTTTCTTATTTCTGGTATCTGCTCCTGGTGGATGAGGCTGAACTAGAGGATTATATAGGTTTCCTGGCCACTGCTGGATGAACCTTGGTCCTGCACCTCTGGTGGATAGGGCTGTGTCTAGAGGCCTTTGTGGTTTAGGAAGTCTGCTGATGGGTGGGGCTGTGTTCCCACCCTGTGTGTTGTTTGGCCTGAGGCTTCCCTACAGGCTATTGGGTGGGACTGCGTCTTGGTGCTAATGATCCAATCAAGATGTCAGCCTCCAGGAAAGCTCATGTAGATGAACACTCCTGGAATGTGGGGGTGGTGGAAGCCATTTTGAGGAGCTCACTCTTCCAGGAGCACAGTGGTGTTGGCAAAGATCATTTTGGAATCCTCTCTCTAGCTTATTAGTGCTGGGAATGGGCCCCACCCACCAGCCTCTGAGCACCGGTGCTAGAATGCCTCAGATCAAGCAGCTAGCTGGGCAGAAACACAGCTCCACCCACAAATGGGCCAGGGATTAGGACCCCCTGACCACCCAGCACCCTGGGATCTGGACAACCCACCAGAGGGCCCAAGGCTTGGCCCCGCCTACCAGGGGGTTGAAACAGCTCTGGGACGACTTGGGACCCTTAACCAGCTGCCCTGGGATCTAGCCCCACTTACTAGCAGGCCAACATCAGTTTTGGGACACCCTGAACCCCATAGCCAGCCATGTCAGGGGCCAGCCTGGCTCACCAACAGGCTGACACTATCTGGTACCCCTGGCTCTGCAACCAGCACTAGCCCTGGGACCTCCGGGGCTCTGCAATCAGCTGCCTCATATCTGTCCCTGCCCACCAGCAGCCTCTATGCAGGGCAAGGCCTGGCAACAACCAACAGGACTGGGGACGAGCCATGCCTGCCCGACTGCACACAGTAGTCAGCAGAAGAGCACAACAGAAGAGCATGTACAACCCACTTCAGGGGCACCCCTAGAACATATAGCTCTGGTGACTAGAGCAGGGTGTGCTGCTGGATATTTATCTGAAGAAAACAAAAATACTAATTAGAAAACGTGTACCTTTATGTTTATTGTAGCATTATTTACTATTATTATTAGTAGCCAAGCAACCTAAGTGCCCATCAACGGATGAGTGGATAAATAAGATGTCACACACACACACACAAACACACGGAGGAATGTTAGTCAGTCATAAAAAAGATTGCAATCTGCCATTTGCCATTTGCCATAACATGGATGGACCTAGAGGGTATTATGCTAATAAGTCTGACAGAATCAGATTGATATGTGGAATCTAAAAAACAAAACAAATGAACAAACATAACAAAGCAGAAACAGAGTTATTACAGAGAAGAAGCAAGTGTTTGCCAGAGGGGAGAGGATGGGAAGAGGAGAGAAATAAGTGAGGTAAATTAAGAGGTACAAACTTTCAGATGCAAAAGTCATGAGTATGAAGTGTACAGTGAGAAAAATAGTCAATTCTTAGGTAGTATGCTGATGGATGGTCATGAGACTTACTGTGGTGATGACCTTGAAATGTTTAGAAATACTGAATCAGGGTGTTGTGTAACAGGAACTAATACAGTCTTGTAGGTCAATTATACTTCAAAAAGTAACTCAGAAAAGAGATCAGATTTGTGGTTACCTGGACCCAGGGTATAGGGAGAGGGGGAATTGGATGAAGGCAATCAAAAGGTACATACTTCTGGTTTAAGATAAATGTGTACTAGAGATGTAATCTACAACATGTATAAATACAGTTAACACTGCTGTATGTTATATATAAAAGCTAAGAGAATAAATCCTAAGAGTTCTTGTCAGAAGGATAAATATTTTTTCTGTTTTTTAAAAATTTCATAACTATATGAGGTGATGGATGTTCACTAAACTTATCATGGTAATCATTTCATGACGTATGAAGGTCAAATCATTATGCTGTACACCTTAAACTTCTATAATATCTCAATAGAACTGGAAGGAAAAAATAAGTATATGTTCCTTGGAGTCGTATCAAAAGCAAGACTAAATAGAGACTAATTGAAGTCTTCATATACGCCGGTCTTCTATGAGTTAAATGTTTGGAAATCTGTTTTGGCTACTTTGATACCTTTTCTGCTTCCTTCATTTTCAAACAGTGCACTATAGGCTTATCAGATGAGTGTGATTATTGAGTAAGAAAGATCTTACTGAGCCAGTAACATGATGATTTCTCATTTATCAAAGAATGATTTATTCAGTAAGATCTATTTACTGAGGAGGTGACAATATAAATAAATACATTTAAGAAAAGTTATCCCTGGTTCCTGTAATCAAAATTATTTTCTAATTGAGATAATTTTTGACAATGTGTCTTATTTAACTACATCATCTGGAAATTGAGTTGGCTAGGAAAGTATTCCCTGAGTTAAATAGTATTATTATTAATTGACATGTTACAGTATTTTGCTTTTTCTAGTGTCAGAAGCAAGTTCTTTTCAACTCAGAATTTTCTTCCATGATAAGAATAGCCAAATAAATATAGTAATTATGGATTCATTTGTTTGTGAATTGTCTTGACCTCTTTTCTCTGTTGCCCATCTTTTGGCTTTAATATCCTATCTCCACAGCACAGCTTTCTGCAGACTATTCCTTTGGGGCCAAAGCTTGGAGGAATTTATATCTGCCTAGTTTTAATACCAACTTAGGTACTTTCTAAGCTCAGAGTACCTTTTAAAATGCTTTTAAATTAAACTCAGATGTAAGTATTAAAGAAATCTTTATTTTAAACAGATGAATTAATTTAAAGTACATTAAGTGGAAAATTTGCCAGTGTTTAATAGAAATTAACCTCAGGTCAAATTTCTAATCTAGTTTTGTTTTGTAACTAGGCCTTTTAAGAACTGTATAATTATATATAATAATTCCAAGTTATCTACATTTCACAAACTTCCTTTATTTTTTGGGCACAAAAATAACAGCTATTCTAAAAACAAGAAATATAAATGATTAAATTAGCAAAATAAATTGGATAATTTTCTTTTGATTTATATTAACATCAATTTATTTTCTTTTGGAACAGATGATGAATAAGGTATTTGGAGGTACTGTGCACAAAAAAAGTGTTAGAGAAGATGGAGTCTTCAGTGTTAGTGTGGATAACACATGCTCGTTATTCAGGTATTACAGATATTTTTAGATAAATAAGAATGTTAGTAGATTAACTTAAAGCTGGGAATGTTATTCTTCAAAATTGGAGATTCTGTAGTTCTGAGACAAAATTAAGGCTACAGTAGTGGCCAAAGGTGTTAATTGTCATATTTGTCTTCCAATTGAGTGTCAAGATGGCAGAGGATGGTGATACTAATAAGGAATAAGAAAAGCACTTAATGATATAATTTAAAAGCACTACTTTCTTGGACCCCCATTTGGGATTACGTATTGTGATGCCAGCATTTGTAGTTTTTCCCTTTTCACTCCTGTGAATTGTGGTTCTAAACATTACAGTGACACATGTGGCAGCTGGAAGTTAAACTGTCCTGCACTTGTGTACCTCTGCCTCTGTTCCATGTTCTTGCTCTCGGTACTTAGCAAGGTACCCATTTGCTGGACTCATTACTAAACATGTGTTTTATTTCTCTCTTCTTCACTTTCTCTACTGTACCTGAGCATAACTGTACCTGATATATTCTCTTTTAAATACAGCAAGTGCATTAATTGCTTTTATTGCTAGGTGATAATCGATTAGGTACAGTAGCTTTAATATATTTAAAAATTGGTGAATGAGCTGTTCAGTAGCTTCTTACAGTCATTTATTTTCTTTACTTAAAAAAATAAAAAGGCTGAGTTTTCATTCAGTTTTCTCAAAGACTAGAAAACTTAAGCTTTGGTCACTTGCTTTCCTTTTCTGGGTTTTCCCATGTTTTGAGTATTGCCCATTTAGGTGTACTGGTGTATTGGTGGAGTTACTTTTTTTTTTTTTAACCTAAATTTCATTTTTATTTAAAAATCACATTTCCCCCTAACTGTATTAAATCTGTAAAATGCAGGCTGATATCAACGACTGAGCACATGTAGTTTTTATTTTCATTTCTTATAGCTGTGCTAATTATTATTAGTTACAGATTTGTTTATTTACAGATATTCTTAAGGCTCTATTGAGTTGTGCCGAAGTTAATTTTTAGTGAATAGTTTTCTCCAAATTAGACATATCAGAAATTTTAAAGTCCAAGTTAAGAATTTGTTTTTATTTGAAATGGAGATATGATCCCAGTTTTTACACAAAATTGGCTGTGGCTGGCTCTTCTTCAATATTAGAAGGAGCAAAGATAAAAGTATCTGTGTTCAAAGATTCTCATTTTTCAAAGGAATATTAATAAAAAAGCAAAAGTTGCTCAAAATAATTTTATGAACTGAAGCTACTCATTCCCAAAATACATTTTGATATCCGATGCTTTTTCTACTTCATAATGGAGAAGTGTTGCTTGCATTCAGCTGTATTTCAAGTGACTGCTTGTGAGAACTGCTTCAGGAATCTTGCTGGTGGTATGTGATACTACAAGAGGCTTTAAATGTAAAGATCTGGCTAAGATTTAAAGTTTTTCTGTGTTTCTAATTGTAAAATTCTGGTACTCAGTTACAACCTACACTAATCCTTCCTAACAATGGTAATGATAATAACCACCCCAAAATATCCTTTTGTCTTTAATGTACTTTATCTTCTTGTTTTATTTTTAATTTTTAATTTCTTAATCTTATTTGATACCAAGTTCTTGTTCAGACTTTTTCATAATGTAGAAAATACCTTTTTATGGTTGATTGGTTTGAATCTGAGTCCAAAGAAAGTTCACACAGTTGCATTTGATGTTACTTACATCCGTTTTAAACTATGCCATTAATGATGGCTGTTCTTAAGATAAATCCCAACAGAGATGTAATTTTGAAATTATTAATTTTATGGCCTCTTGAAACTTTTTCTATGTGTATGGTTATACCACCAACTTTATATGTTTCAGTTTTCAGTTTTTATGGATTGTCTTTTTTTGAGATTACATATTATTATGGGTTTTATAATGGACAGAATAAACAAATTCTATCAGTGTTGCACTGTTACATACTTTCTCTATTTTCTTGATTTATACATAGAACAAGCTAGTATTTCTAAAGCCCAAAACTTCTAATTATAAGAAGAATAAGTTCTAGGAATCTAATGTACAATGTGTTGGCTGCAGTTAACAATACTGTATTTGTACACTTGAAAGTTGCTAAGAGAGTAGATCTTAAATGTTCCCACCACACACAAAAAATGCTAACTATGTGAGGTGGTGGATGTGTTAACTAACCTTTATTGTGGTAATCATTTTACATTATGTATATCAAATCATCACATTGCATATTTACATAATGTTATATGTCATTTATATCTCAATAAAGCTAGAAACAAAGCAAAATATTCCATTAATCTTGTCTTATAATTAAGCTATTTGTGTATTGTGTTTTATTTTTTATGTGTTTAGGGGCCTTCAGAAGGAAGAAATTGTTTTGCTTACCCATGGAGATAGTGTAGACAAAGTAGCTGATGGATTCAAGGTTGTGGCACGTTCTGGGAACATTGTGGCAGGTGAAAATTCTAAAACTTTTGCAAATTTAATTTTTAAAAGTTTATCTGAAGAGTCTAAGCTATGTTTCTGTACGAGGTACAGTTTTTGATGTTTCTTATTTTGTAAAGATAATGTAAATGTCATGAGGTCAACCATTAATTTACGAAAGGTATTTATTTAATATTAGAAGGATTATTTAGAAGTCACTAGTTTGCTATAAAATACTTTTAAAAATGTTTATTCTGATATGTTTTTCAGATATAAAATACAGCTATTACAACTCAGGAAAAATTTGAGAACTGTCTTTCTAGCATGCTATATTCATAATTGCCCCCCCCCCCCACCTTTAATGACTTTCTTAGGTATATATAGGCATGTATATACCAGACTAAGCATTCAGGACATTTCTCTGAACCAGGGTTGGCAGACTGTTACCTGTGAGTCAGATCTATCTGTAGTCTGTTTTTGTTTATTTCCAGGAACTAAGAATGATTTTTACCTTATTAAAAGGTAGTAATAAAAGACAGGGACTTGTATGTATGTGTCCCACCAAGCTTAAAATTTATACTATCTGGCCCTTTGTAGGAAGTTTGCCAACTCACGTTCTAAACCATTTTTTGTTCTCTCTCTCTCTTTTTTTTTTTTTTTTTTTTTGAGGAAAAGGAGTTGATTTTCTGACAGTTTCTGATTTTTCCCTTGCTTGCTTGAATAATTGTAACATAAATAATCACCAGTAATCCTGGATATCAGTAAAATAAAAAAGTGAGTTTATCAGTGAAGTTCTTGTTTGAAATGCCACACCTGAAAAATTGGAAAAAAGATTTGTGAATAAATTGAATTGAGTAATTTGCCTGCAATTCAATGATAGACTAATATATTAGCATCAGAATTATCAAGAATGGTTTTCATGTTGTCAGGTTTTAATTTCATATGAAAGATCAAAAGTGGTAGGTAGGTTTATTTATTTTTATTCACTCAGCAAATATTTGCGTACCCACATATGCCAGGCAAAGTTCCGGGTGCCAATGAACAAAATGGACAAAAATCTCTGTTTAATGTGCTAGTTGGTGAGGGCAGGGGTGGGTTATGGATGGGTCTGACAGTACACAGATAAATGCAGAATGTCAGATGTTAGACAATGTTGAAGTTCATTGAAAAAACAGAAGAGAGGAGTGTTGTGAAATGTATGATTAGGGTTGAGTTACTCTTTTATATAGGATATTCTGAGAAGGTGTTTCTATTAGACGATATTGGACATGGAGGAAGTAAGTGCTGATCTCTCTGGATATTTGGGGAAAGAGTATATGGCAGTACAAAGCTCCTGGAATGGGACCATGTTTGAGGAGCAGCAGGGAAACCGTGTGGTTAGAGCAGAGTAAGCATAGGGGAGTGTGGTAGTTGAGGTCAGAGAGATTTTGAAAGTTAGAACTTGACCTTTGAGGCCATTGTGAAAATGTTGGCTTTACTCATAGTAAGGTGGAGTTTTGAACAAAGGAGGGAGAGACATGATCTGATTTCAGGATTACCCTGGTTATAGTGAGGAAAAAAGAGACAGAGTTAAATGTAGAAGCAGAGAGACCAGCTAGAAGTCTATTATATATTACAGTAATCAGGAAAGGAGACTATGTGCAAGGAACCGGGTGGTGGAGGTGCAAGTGCTCAGGGGTGATTGAATTCTCATACAGATATTTTACATATTTTGTTAGACTGATACCTAAGTATTTCATTTTGGGGGGGAGGTGCTAATATTAATTGAATTGTATTTTTAATTTTAAATTCCACTTTTTCATTGCTGGTACATGGGAAAGCAGTGAACTTTTATGTAATTGTAATCACTTACTGATTCCAAGTGTTTTTGGTTGATTTTTTCAAATTTTATATGTAGACGATCATGTCATCTGTGAACAAAGTCTGTTTTATTTCTTTTTTCCCATTCTGTATATCTTTCATTTCCTTTTCTTCTCCTATTGTATTAGCTAGGACTTCTAGTATGTTGAAAAGCGGTGGTGAGAGGGAACATGCTTGCTTCGTTTTTGATCTTAGTGGGAAAGTTTTGAGTTTCTATGGTTAGGTATGATGTTTAGCTGTAGGTTTTTTAAAAGATACTCTTCATTAGTTGGAGAAGTTCCCCTCTATTCCTAATCTGTGGAGAGTTTTTAATCATTAGTGGGTGTTTGGATATTTTTCAGATGCTTTTTCTGCGTCTGTTGATATGATCATGTAATGTTTCTTTTAGCCTACTGATGTGATGGATTACATTAACTGATTTTTGAATGTTGAACTAGCCTTGCTGGGATAAATCCTGCTTGGTCATGGTGTATAATTCTTTTTATACATTGTTAGTTTCATTTTTGGGGAGGATTTTTACATCTGTGTTTATGAAAGATATTGGTGTTTAGTTTTTTTTTTTGTAATACAGTAATGGATTCATCTCTTCTTTGAGAATGGACGACTCCTTTATATTTACATATATATGTATATATGCCTCTATTCTTGATAACTTTTCTTGGCTGAAGTCTGCTCTGATATTAATATAGCTACTCATGCTGTCTTATAATTAGTGTTACCATGATAATACTTTTTTCTGTCTATTGTCTTTTAATCTGTATGTGTTCTTATATTTAAAGTGCATTTCTCGTAGACAATACATATTTAGGTTTTGCTTCTTGATCCACGGTAACAATCTCTGTATTTTATTGGTGCATTTAGACCATTGGTGTTTAAAGTGATTGTTGATAAGATTGGATTAATATCTTTCTTATCTGTTACTGTCTTATATTTGTTGTTTTTGTTCTTTGTTCCTATTTTGTTTTTCTGTTCTTTTTCTGCCTTTTATGGTTTTAATTGAGCATTTTGTATGATTCCATTTTCTTTTTTCATAACATGTAAGTTATACTTCTTTTTTTTTTTTTTTTTACTTTTCTCAGAAAAAGTTGCCCTAGATTTTACAATATACATTTACAACTAACCCAGGTTCACTTTCAAATAATGTTACACCACTTCACAGGTAGTGTACCTTATAATAACAAAATAAAACTAATTCTTCCCTCTTATTCCCTTTACATTGCTGTCATTCATGTCACTTAGAAGTAAGCATGAATAAGATTATCTGTATATATAAGCATACATAACTATACATTGTTGCTATTATTTCGAATGAACTTATCTGTTAAATCAATTAGGAAGGAAAAGGTTTTATTTTGCCTACATTCCTTTTTTGATGTTCCTTTTTTTAGGTAGATCCAAGTTTTTGATCTTTATCATTTTTCTTCTCTCTAAAGAACTTCTTTTAACATTTCTTGCAAGACAGTCTACTGGCAACAAATTGCCTCAATTTTTGTTTGAGAAAATCTTTTATTTTTCCAGTACTTTTGAAGGATAATGTCTCAGGGCACAGACTTCTGGGTTGGTGGTTTTTTTTCTCCTAACATTTAAAAAAAATTTAACTTTTCCTGCTTTATTGAATTATAATTGACAAAATTATAAGATATTTAAAGTGTACAGTGTGATGATTTGATGTACATATACATTGTGAAAGGATTTTCCCCCACTGAGTTAATCTAACCCATCCATCACATCACATATGGCTGATCCTTACACAGCACAGGCTTTAACTGTGTGGGTCAATTTATATGTGGATTTTTTTCACTAAATCACAGTACTGTGTAATCTGTGGTTGGTTGAAATTGTGGGTACAGAAGGCCAACAGTAAAGTTGTATGTAGGTTTTTGTTTGCACTAAGGTTAGGGACCCCTAAGCCCCACATTTTTCATTTTTCAAGGGTCAATTGTATTTCCTTTTCTTTTTCTTTCTTTCTTTTTTTTTTTTGGTGAGAACATTTAAGTTCTACTGGCTTAGCAAGTTTCCATCATCTAATACAGTGTTATCAGCTATAGTCACCATATTATACATTAGATCCTCAGACTTTATCTTCTGAGAGTTTGTACCCTTTTACCAACCTCTTTGTATTCACTCCATCCCCCAACCCCTGGCTGCCACTTTTCCATTTTCTGTTTAGAATTCAGCTTTTTTTTTTTTTTTTTAAAGATTCTACTAAGTGATATCATGCATTGTTTGTCTTTCTCTGTCTGGCTTACTTAGTTTATAGCTCTCTAGGTTCATCCATGTTGTTGCAAATGACAGGATTTCCTTTTTTGAGGCTGTGTACTATTCCAGAGAGTGTGTGTGTGTATTCTGTCTGTTTGTCTGTCTGTCTATCACATTTTCTTTATCCATTCATCTGTCAGTGAACACTTAGTATGTTTCTACACCTTGGCCATTGTGAATAATGCTACAGTGAACATACAGATATTTCTTTGAGATTTTGCTTTATTTCCTTTGGATATATATCTAGTAGTGGGATTGTTGGATCATATGGTAGTTCTATTTTTAATTTTTTGTGGAATCTCCATATTGTTTTTCATAGTGGCTCTGCCAGTTTACAGTATACATTTCTACCAACAGTCTACAAGGATTCACTTTCCTCCGTATCTTTGCCAGCATTTGGTATGTTGTCTTTTTTATAATAGACATCCTAACAGGTGTGAGGTGATATGTCATTGTGGGCTTGATTTGCATTTCCTTAATGATTAGTGGTGTTGAGGACCTTTTTATGTACCTGTTGGCCATTTGTAGGCCTTCTTTGGAAAAATGTCTATTCAGATCCTTTGCCCACTTTTTATTTGGGTTATTTGGTTTTTTTTTTTTGCTATTGAATTGTGTGAATTCTTTGTATGTTTTAGGTATTAACTTCTTACTGGATAGTTTGCAAGTATTTTCTCTCATTTCATAGGTTGTCTTTTTGTTTTGTTGATAGTTTTTGCTGTGCAAAGACTTTTTAGTTTGAGGTGGTCCGATTTGTTTATTTTTGCTTTTGTTGCCTTTTCTTTTGGTGTCAAATCCAAAAAACCATTACCAAGGTCATTGTCAAGGAACTTTGCCCCTATGTTTTTTTCTAGGAATTTTATGATTTCAGGTTTCATATTAAAGTCTGTGATGCATTTTGAATTGAATTTTGTGTATGGTTTAAGACAGGGATCCAGTTTCATTCTGTTACATGTGGCTATCCAGTTTTCCCAACACCATTTATTGAAGGGACTATCCTTTGCTCATTATGTATTCTTGGCTCCTTTGTCATAAATTGACTGTATGTCTGTGGGTTTATTTTTGGGCCTTTGATTCTGTTCCATAGGTCTGTTTTTATCCCAATACCATACTGTTTTGATGACGCAACCTTTGTAGTATACTTTGAAATGTGATGCTTCCAGATTTATTATTCTTTCTCAAGATTGATTTAGCTATTTGGGATCTTTTGCGATTCCATACACATTTTGGGATTGTTTTTTATATTGTGAAAAAAGTTATTGGAATTTGGATAGAGATCGAATTGAATCTGTAGATTACTTTGGATAGAATTTACATTTTAACAATATTAATTCTAATCCTTGGACATGAAATATCTTTTTATTTATGCCTCCAGTTTCTTTCATCAAGGTATTAGAGTGTTCCGTGTACAGATTTTTCTCCTTTTTGGTTAAATTTATTCCTGTTTTATTCTTTTTAATTTTGTTGATGGGAATGTTTTCTTATTTCTCCTTCTGATAGTTTGTTGTTGGTGCATTCACAGTTGATTTCTATATGTTGATTTTTCTATCCTGCAACTTTGCTAAAATAATTTATTAGTAATAATAGTGTTTTGGTGGAGTCTTTAGGGTTTTCTAGATGTAATGTCACATCATCTGCAAATAGAGACAAATAGACAGTTTTACTTCTTCATTTCCAGTTTGGATCACTTTTATTTCTTTTCCATAACTGATTGGTCTGGGTAGGATTTCCAGTACTATGTTGAATGAAAGTGACCAGAGTGGGCATCCTTGTCTTGTTCCTGATCTTAGAGGAAAGGCTTTTCACCATTGAGTGTGATGTTAATTGTGGGCTTGTTGTATATGGCCTTCGTTATGTTGAGGTACATTCCTTCTGTCTCCAGTTTGTTGAGAGTTTGTGTCATGTATGGGTGTTGAATTTTATCTGTTGCTCTTTCTGCATCTGTTGAAATGACCATATTACTTTCATCCTTCATTTTGTTAATGTGGTGTATCACTTGATTGGCAGATGTTGAACCATCTCTGCATCCCTGGAATAAATCCCACTTGATTATGTCATGTGATCCTTTTAATATATTGTATTTGGTTTGCTAATACTTTGTTGAGGACTTTTTACAACTATATTTATCAGAGATAATTGGCCTGTGATTTTCTTTTCTTGTCATCTTTTCTTGTCTGGCTTTGATATCCGAGTATTGCTTGCCTCATAGAATGAGTTTGGAAGTGTTCTTGTCTTTCTTATTTTTTTGGAAGAGTTGGATAAGAGTTGGTATTATTTCTTTAAATGTTTGGTAGAATTCACTGGTGAAGCCATCTGGTCCTGCCAGTTTTGGGGAGGTGTTTGATTATTGATTCTGATATGCTTTGAAGGCAGAGGCAAAGGATCTGCTGTTGGATTGCATGTGGTGTGGGAAAGAGAGATAGACAGTTGAGTTTTAACTTCCAAATTTCTCAGCCTAAACAATCAGAAGGATGGAATTTCTGTTTATCTGATGGGAGGGAATGCAAGAGTTTGAGCTAGCTTATGAGGTTCTAGATGCCTTATTGAACATTGAAATGAAGGTATGAATAGGCAGTTGTATATTTGAGTCAAGACAGTAGAAGAGAAAACTGGGCTAGAGAAATAAATTGGGGGGTATACCAACATATGGACAGAATTTAAGGTCATGAGAGTTTGGGATCACTCAAAGTGTTTTGAGAAGAGATGTAAGGGCTGAGTACTTGGTGACTTTCATGTGTAGAGATGGATAAGATGAAGAGCTAGCAAAGAAGATTCAGAAGGGATAAGAAATGAACCAAGAGAGTGGTGTCCTAGAAGCTGAGTAAAGAAAGTGTGAGGTTCCCTGATAGAGTACGATGAGTATAAGTTTGGGAGTCTGGCAGGCCTGATTTTACTACTTAACTAGCTGGGAATTCAGGCAAGTTTCTTGATATCTCAGAGCCATAAACAGGGGCTGTATGTAAAAACATCTAGCCTAACATCTGCTGCTTTATAGATAATAATTTGTCAGAAACATTAATCAAGTCCCTGAAGTTATATTTGTGGTTAATAATATCTGAGGAAGAAACACACTAGATTATTCTGATAGGTTTAATGTTTCAGGATCTTATAATATAGAAAATTGGTAGCTGCACATTGCATGTGAGAAGCATATGGGACTGAGAACCAAAATTGAGTATCAGTGCATTAAATAGACAAGACAATTGCAGTAACCTGGGTGGAGAAGTGAGGGTGCTATGAAATAATCTCTGTAGAACTTTTCTTACTGTCATATATATACTGTTCATTAATTACTACATAAAGAAAGACTTTTATAAAGATAGATCATGACAATGTAGACTTTCTTTGTATTGTGTTTTTTTCCCCTTATAGCTAAAAGTTGACTAATTTGTGTCAGTTTTCACATTTATAGGGGAAGAAATTGTGAGGAATTACTGTGGGTACTGGCTGAGTCCTTTCACACTTGATCTTAGCCAAAAGGCCGAGAAGCGATGGCTGAGTCCTTTCAATGCGAAAAAAAATTAATTTGTTATTTTTCTCTATAAAGGTATAGCAAATGAGTCTAAAAAATTATATGGAGCACAGTTCCACCCTGAAGTTGGCCTTACAGAAAATGGGAAAGTAATACTGAAGAATTTCCTCTATGATATAGCTGGGTGCAGTGGGACCTTCACTGTGCAGAACAGAGAACTTGAGTGCATTCGAGAGATCAAAGAGAGAGTGGGCACATCAAAAGTTTTGGTAAGCGATTTACACCTGTAAGTCTAAATTTTTGTCAATAATGTTGGAACTCAGAATTGGCTTCCTCAACATAGCCCTTAAATGTTGGCTGCGTGATCATGTGCTTTGTGAGTTGCACTCTTTCAGAGCGCTTTTCCAGTTACCGTACCTACCTTTGATAACAGTGTTTTTTAGGTAGTGATTTAAGATGATAGCTTTTGTCATCTTTTTCCTTATTCTACTCAGTTTTTCTTTTCATTTCACCTTTTAGGTTTTACTCAGTGGTGGAGTAGACTCAACAGTTTGTACAGCTTTGTTGAATCGTGCTTTGAACCAAGATCAGGTCATTGCTGTGCACATTGATAATGGATTTATGAGAAAACGAGAAAGTCAGTCTGTAGAAGAGGCCCTCAAAAAGCTTGGAATTCAAGTGAAAGGTATTGATGAACTCCAGAAAAGTTAGTTTACGTGTCAGGGCTTATTAAATCAAATCTAGCCTATGGTTTAAGTAAGTGCATTACCTTAACCAAGTACAGTTTTCCCAATAAGCTTATGGTTGAAAATGTTTCTTAATTTTACATTACAATTCTGGTTCAAGAGGGGTTCCAGTGTAAATTTTAAAACTGTTGATTACTCCTAATGTTTTATATGGATCAACAAGTTACCATTTTCTAGCTACCATTCTGTTCTTTCTATTCATTCTTTTTTAAATTATGTTTTCCCACCCATAATATCTGTGCATGAGAATATCCAAACTTTCCTGTTACAGATACAGATGTACAGATTATTTTACAGATAAAAGAGCTTATATAGAGAAAAGGAGTGAAGCGTCTATAAGTCACTTTTTTTAGGGCCACTAGTAAACTTTTTAAGCCTTAACTGCATTTACATTTGTGGATATCTTGTATACTTTTTAAAGACAAGACATAATCAATAGAGTGAAATTAAGTCAATAGTTTAATGATATAAACTACATATTATTGATTTAATTGGAATTGTTGCTAAAAGATGCGAATATAAAATGAAGACAGAGTTAAAAATGAAGTAAAGATGAATCTGTTTCTTTTCCCCTTTTGAAACTTCACTAAAATAACAGTATAGGCATTAAAACAAGTGTAATGCCACAAGGATAATAAGGAATAGAGAGGAGGTGATAGCAGTCTAATGGTTTCAACAAAATGTTGGAATGTGGAAAGTAGACGGATAATGCAAAGTTTCTCTGATAAGCTAATGAAACTTAAATTTCAGGATCCTCATTAGCGAAGCCTTTTCTAAAACCTGGGGAAAGACCCTAGTAGTGTCCTTCACGTGGTCATAAATTTTATGAAATTCGCAAGTAAGATATTTTAATAATTTGTAATTAATTTAGTTTACTGAATCTTTCCATCTAACTCGCTTTCTTTTGGGTGGTTTTGGGGTGTAGGCATTTTAAGATTAGGCTAAGGAAAAGTTGAGTTGGGGGTACACTTAGTTGGGGTTTCGTGCTATATATGCAATGTGCAATTGTTTCTGTATATAGTTTGTGTTAGCTATCCTAGTCTTAACTTGTGATTTAAAAAAATGCGTCTCTTGTTAATTCTTTTTCTCGAAGGAAGCCTCCAAATTGTAAATGTTTCAGCCCCACAAAAACCTGCATCTGTCCCTGTTAACTGACATAGGAGAAACTTCACAACCTTGGTGTGGGGAGTAAGGGAAGGAAGCCAACAAAAAGCAACACTTCTGGGGAAGCTCAGGAGTTGGAACATTGGCTTCCCTGTTGGGCCTGGCTCACTGAGTCATTTTAAAACTGATTTGTTAAAAATCTGAGAGCAGATCTTTTTCCTTAAAACAGGAACACACTGCTGCTATCCCTTTTCATCAAGAGAGGCTAAACAAGAGAAACTCTGGACTTGGGCATATTAATTCCAGGCAGAGTTGAGGGTGGAAGTAATATTCTACATTAAAAACAGTAAAATTAAGTAAAAATTTCCTGGTATCTCCCTCCTCCCACAACTTCCTCTGTTCAACTACCAAAATGCTGATAGGCAGGAAACTGGAGATACCTTCTCTGGGATAAATGACCAGCTTAAGAGAAAGACCTGCAAATTCACTGGTGGTCCCGAGTGAAGTAGCCAGCTGCCTTGGCATCTTACAGCGAAGCCCAGCAGTTGTTCAGCTTTATTACCAAATAGAGATTTTAGTTAGTTGTTTTTAAATATTTCACTCTTAAATATAAAAGGACAGCCAAGGATCGCTGAATATATGTTCATAGACATCAAGTTTTTAAGAGACTTGGTCAGTATGAAATTCTGAGAACTCTGATCCCTGTATATCTGCTACTGCTTTAATTCCTTTGGGGCTTTGCTTCTTGCTGGGGCTTTTGCTGTTGCTCTGGTGAAACACTGAATAGAGGGAAAGCAATTAGCATAATTTGTGATATTATGGGCCAAGATCATTAAATGCGACAGGATTCTCAAAAGAATAAAATTTAATGAGTGCCTGTGTGTGGACTCATGGTTTATTGGTGGTTCTGAAATATGTAGGCAAACTAAAGGGAGATCAGAGGATCTGTCTAGGTTTTCTTTTTGTAGTTTGACCTATTATTTATGATTTAAAACAATCTTCTATGAGTTTAAAACATGCTTTTCCCCTCTTCCCCAGTGATAAATGCTGCTCATTCTTTTTATAATGGAACAACAACTCTACCAATATCAGATGAAGACAGAACTCCACGAAAAAGAATAAGCAAAACATTAAATATGACTACGAGTCCTGAGGAGAAAAGAAAAATCATTGGGGATACTTTTGTTAAGGTACCTTTTTAACATCCTCAACGTGTACTATTTTTGATGTGAATTTTAGTATTTTTTTCTTGTCATTATACCAGATAACCACATTTTCTGGCTAATGTTAATTCCTTTGTTAGCTAAGAGTTTTACTGTGTATTGCTATCCTACTGACCAGTAGAAAGCGTTTTATGTTTTAAAAAACAAGTGTACTTATTTTGTCAGGCTATTGGTTTAATTGTTTAAGGATAGGTGTTTTCACTTGATATTATATTTTAGTTCTTTGGGTATTTCAGTGGCTAGTTTTTTTTTTAGGCTTTTGATGGGAATATTGGCATAACTTTTTGAATCATGTCAAGGATATGTTCTAAAGGAGTTTATTTTGGGGACTGGTGGATTTCATCTCCTGGTCAGTATTGCAAAAGGACTGTTGAAAAATTTAGCTGAAAGTATAAACTTCTGTTGTCTTTTAGAAAAAATTCACTTCTTAAAAGGCTGTTTACTCCCGTTGATTATAGATTGCCAATGAAGTAATTGGAGAAATGAACCTGAAACCAGAGGAGGTTTTCCTTGCCCAAGGTACTTTACGGCCTGATCTAATTGAAAGTGCATCCCTTGTTGCAAGTGGCAAAGCTGAACTCATCAAAACCCATCACAACGACACAGAGCTTATCAGAAAGTTGAGAGAGGAGGTAAGAGCTTATGAGAACTTGTGCCATAAATCCTCCCTCCCTTCCCCGCTCCCTTAATCATTTTTTAAGTGTACAGTTCAGTAATGTTAAGCATATTTGTATTGTGAAACAGATCTCCACAACTTTTCCATCTTCCCAAACTGAAACTATATACCTATTGAACAACAGCTACCCTTTTCTCCTTCTCCTTAACCCCAGTAACCTACCACTTTACTTTGTTTCAGTGAATTTGACTACTTTGGATACCTCATATAAGTGAAATCAGTGTTTGTCTTTTTGTGACTGGCTTATTTCACTTAGTATAATAGATCCTCAAGGTTCTTCCATGTTGTAGCCTGTGACAGGATTTCCTTCCTTTTTTAATTGAATAATATTCTATTGTATGTATATACATATTTTGTTCATTTATCTGTCAATGCACATTTGGTTTGTTTCCACTTTCTGGCTGTTATGAATTGTGCTGCTATGAACATGGGTTTGCAAATATCTCTTGGAGCCCCTGCTTTCAGTTTCTTGGATATATACCAAGAAGTGGGATTTCTGAATCTTACAGTAGTTCTATTTTTAATTTTTTGAGCAACCTCCTTAAATGTTTTCATAACAGTTACACCATATTACAGTCCCACCAAACAATGCACAGAGCTTCCACTTTCTCTACAGCATGCCCAACACTTGTTATTTTCTGCTTGGTTTTTGTTTTCGTTTTGAGAGTAGCCATTCTAAGGGTTGAGGATTATCTGTCCCTTTTTATTTTGGGCATCCTAGTGGATGAGAAGTGGTATCTCGTTGTGGTTTTGATTTACATTTCCCTAGTAGCTAGTAATGTCAGTCATCTTTATGTGCTTATTGGTCATTTGTATATCTTCTGTGGAGAAATACCTATTCAGATCTTTTGCCTATTTTTAGATTGGCTTATTTATCATTTTATTATTGATTCGTGTTTTTTGTATAATCTGGTTACACATCCTTTATTAGATATATGATTTGCCTTCTGTGGATTGTCTTCACTTATTCATGGTATCATTTGGTGAGTTTTTTAAGCACTAGCACGGTATTTTCTAATTGCCTTGTTTTCAGATGAGAACTAGATCAGAGTTGAGTGGGTATGTTTGCTCTGATTTATTTCTATTTAAGAGGTTTATGTTTAAAATGTGTTTCAAAGAGAAATATGAAGATCACTAAAATATTCATCTAACTCTTTATAAGCATATAGGAGGAAATACTTTAAAAGGTCGAGTTTTGAAAAATGATTTTTTAAGGTAAAAGACAACAGGAAAAGCCAGTAATTACTTTTTGTTTTCCATGTCATTTTGGTTACTACTTTGTATTAATTGGCCTTTTTCTTCTTTGTAGGGAAAAGTAATAGAACCTCTGAAAGATTTTCATAAAGATGAAGTAAGAATTTTAGGCAGAGAACTTGGACTTCCAGAAGAGTTAGTTTCCAGGCATCCGTTTCCAGGTGAAAAAACAGAACTGAGTTCTGTTTGATTTGTTATTAGGCCTTAATGTTGAAGAAAAATCAACTCAGACAGTTTTTGAAGTAATTTATCATCTTAGGACATATGTAACTTGAGAGAAAGGAAAGGATGGGTAGGGAATAAACATTCTTTTTAGTGCCTACTGTATATATTTCATTTTTTATTAAATACTCATCTAACCATTTTTGTATAGATTGGCATGTAATGTTGCCATCAGATGAGAAAACCAAGAAATAGAGATATTTTAATAACACTGCTACACAGCTCTTAGTGTTAGAGCTGGGATTTTTATGTTCCTTCTACTATACTACGACATATTCCATGGAAGATGGGGTTAAAACTTGGTTCTCTGAAATCCCTTATCCCATGGCCGACTTGTCTACATGGAGGAACGATTTCTTTGAACAGTGCTTTATGTAACTAATTCATGAACAAATAAAAATAGTCAGTTTTTAAAATACTTTGCTGTATAAAAAAATAGATAATTAGAGTTAATATTTGTTGAAAGTTAGAATTGAGAGTCTTAAACATATTTTTGTTATGGTTCTTGAGCTTGGACAAGTCTTACACTTCAGTTTCTAGGCCTCTACATAGTCATTAGGTGATGAATTGAGAGAATGGTCTAATTAAATTAAAAAACATAATAATAGTTAACATTTCTTGCATACTAACAAGTTCTAGGCATTCTGCTGAGTATTTTACACACATTGTCTTATTTGATCCTCACAATAGAATCTGTTTTGCAGATGAGGAAATTTAGGGACAGAGGATAGTTTGCCAAGGGTTATGCAGGTTGGGTTTGGAAATAGGATTCTAGTCCCAAAAATCTCACCTCAGAGCTTGTTACTCCTAGCTACTGTATTATCTCCATGAACAATGTCACAAAGGTATAACCCATGTGGATATTAGCACTTGTTTACATTATTAACTTAAACTCTAGTAATTTAAGTTTCTCAGTCCCTAACATGTATGTTGGCAAAGGATTGTGTATATAAGTAATTTTAAACAGATTGACATACATATTGTGAATTAAAAATATTTATTGGAGAATTCTGTGACACTTAATACATGAACTTTCGGGATAGGAGACAGAAATCATTGATTTAAAGAGAATTGAAGCATTCTTAAAAAATGAAGAGTTGGATGGGAAAGTAATAGCTACATTTGAAATTAAACACTTGAAAAAACCTACACTGTATATGTCAATTATATTTCAGTAAGATTGGTAAAAAATACAATATAAAAATATATTTTGGGAATAGTGACTTTAAGTCAGTTTTTTATATTTAACATAACCTTTAAATTAAATACCACTGTTAACTGTTCTCTATAGGTCCTGGCCTGGCAATCAGAGTAATATGTGCTGAAGAACCTTATATTTGTAAGGATTTTCCTGAAACCAACAATATTTTGAAAATAGTAGCTGATTTTTCTGCAAGTGTTAAAAAGGTAGTAATTTACATTGAATATGTATATTATAGGAGCTTTAAACAGACACAGATAATCAGTACAAGGAATTGAATGGATTCTTGTTTTACTCCAGTTTTTATAGTGAAGTGATTAGGGTTTCATTATTTGAAATTTCTAAGTAATTTAATCTTTGAAATGACTATGAAGAAAGTATTCTACAGAGATTCTTAAATGCAGACTTCTCTTTCCAGCCATTCCATATATTTTAACAGATACCTTCAATCGGTAAAAATGCTAGATATAAAGTATTTTAAAACACCTTTCCATACGTATTGCAAGAAAGTAAGGGAAATCATTTTAGTTCTAAATTGAGGATGATGGAAAAGTCTCCAGTTCTTTATATATTTGGTGCCTAAATTTATTATCTGTGTTAAACTTTGGTTGGTAGTGCTTCCAGGTGTCAGGCAAGAAGCAGTGTAAATTCTCTTTGGAATATCTTCAACTAGGTCTCAAAGAATTCCTGTAGATAGAGTTCCAACAAGTATGAGCTTACAATAAAAAACTATAAAATATGTATAAAAAGTAAGGCACCATGAATGAGAGCTAGTGGGAACAACTAGCAGAAGACCCTCAAGCACTTCAGGTATTGGAATTAGCAGACTGACAATGTGTAAAGTACATAGAATTAAAAGAAGCTATTGATATAAGAATAAAGTGTATGATAAGAGAATAAAAAAATGGCTAGGGTGCTTTGGAAAAAAAATTAAGTTCTAGAAATAACTGGAATTAAAAAAAGCTAATGAGAGAATTAGTGAACTTGAAGACAGATGTTAAATTATCCGGAAATTGGAACAAAGCATCAAAGAGAAAATATGGTTAGAAGAGGTTAAGAGAGAATGAGAATGTCAACTTTAATGTGTGTCTAGAAGGAGATAATAGACAAAAGTATTTTAATTCTTCCACATTGGTGAAAGCACCGTGCCTCAGATTCAGGAAACATAATAACATCCCAACCAGGATAAAGGAAAAGAATTTGGCATCCAGTAGGCTTACCTATGGAAACTGCAGAATGTGAAAGACAAAACAGCTGCAGAAAAAAGATTGATTTCCACATAAAGGAAAGACTATTACTGAAAGCAACAGTAAAAGCAGAAAGACTTCAAAGTGCCAAGAGAAAATAATTATGAATAATAGTGAACAGATAAACTGTCTCAAAGAACTAGGGCAAAATAAGGATATTTTCAGATAAACAGAATTTATTACGAGCAGTCTGTTACTTAAGGATAAAGGCAGTGGTTCTCAACCCTGGCTGTGTATTAGATTCAACAGGGGGAGCTTTTGAAGTATCCATGCTTGGGCCCCTTCTCTCTAGAATTTCTTACTTAATTGATGTGGGATGGTACCTGAGCATACTAAGTAATTTGTGTACAGCTAGGGTTAAGAACCACTGTTTTAAAGAACTGACTTTAGGAGAATCAAAAGGATCCTGGTTGAAAGGTCTGAGATACAAAATGGAGTGGTAAGCAAATAAAATGGTAAGTGGATAAAATTAAACAGACATGGACTGTATAAAATAATGGTCTGATTTTTGATGTTTATTTTTAAAAACAGTATAACATTGTATAGCTAAAGTAACGTATAAGTCACAGTGGGGGCTGATGGGAGTTAAAGCATTCGAAGATGCTTTGTATTGTTCGCCAGGTGGACAGAGAGGTTGATTCTCTTTTGTTAAGTATCCTTAATAACTTAATCCTGATAACATTGAAGGGGAACTGTTAAAGAATAAAAATAGAAAGTTTAATTTCAAAACTAGCAAAGGGGAAATAAATGAACTGTCAGAAATCATCAGTTCAGAAGAAAATAAAAAAGGAGAAAGAAACAAAAAGTGTGGCAAATAGAAGCTACTGAATAAAATGGTAGGATGGCATTCAACTATATTATTAACCCACGATTAAAAAGGACTAATAACTCTAACTAGTTTGTTTATCTAGGGATAGAAGGAGTGAAGGTAAAAAAAAAAAAAGAAAAGGAAAACCTACACCAGGGAAAACAAGGAAATAGATGAAGATAATAATTTCAGACAAAGTTGACTTTATGGCAGAAAGTTTTATTAGAGATAAGGAGAAAGTTTGACTTGCCTGATACAATGTATAGCACACACAAGTCAGAGAGAAATGCCAAATAGGATCTATTGCTATAAACCAGTAATTATAGACACATAAAATAGTAATAGGTACCAAAAGAGTGAGTACTTTATTTCCTGAAACCCCAAGAAGTGTGTCTTTGGTTTTCCCAGCCACATACATTATTACAAAGAGTCAAAGCCTGCACGACCGAAGAGGATCAGGAGAAGCTGATGCAAATTACAAGCCTGCATTCACTGAATGCCTTTCTGCTACCAATTAAAACTGTGGGTGTGCAGGTGAGTTGTGTGAATTCATTGACCTGTGACATAACTTTCTGCTGCTGTTTCTGCTCATATTAAAATAGGAATGACTTAGGCAAATGAAATATGAAAGTGTATACACCAAATTTAGATGTAAAAAGGCAAAATTTAAAGAATGTTTATGAAGTGAGTAAGGTAATAGGAATGAAACATACAGACTGAGATTTTGTAGTTTTGAAACATGTCATCTGTAGTTAAAAAGATTCAAAGAATGATTTGCTATAGGATTGGCTTGCTTGCTTCTGCCTTGAAGGACAGGTACCGAGAGGTCATGTCCTCATTTTATCTTTCTTGATATGAAATGGTCTGTGGCTTTAGAAGTCTTTAACTGCAAGAAGGTCCCTGGATGAACACGTTAAACCGTTTAGGTCTTGTTCTCAGATTGTGTATTCCTGAAACCAGTGCCCTCTGCCTTTTCATTGTGTCCTTGCTTGCTCTCTTAGCTGTGATAATGTACAGCTAACATTTTCTGTATTTATTGTTGTCTTTCCAGGTGTTAAAGCATGTGAGGATAATATAGTTCTCACTATTGAAATGCTATTCATAAATAGATTATATTAAGTTCTCCTTTATTTATGTGACCCTCAAGTGAGTTTCTGAGGGGGAAGATGCTTGGGAGACGAAGGAAGAGGAAGGTTTCTTTTCTGTGATTTAGAATTTGAAAACTAGAAATCGTGTCAATAATTCAACTCAAAATGGCATGAGTGCCAGTTAGTGGGTTAATATGTTTATATTATAATGTTCTATTATAGTAAAATTATGTGTGGAAAGAAGTTAAATCTGTTTTAGAGATTCATCTAAAACTTGATAAATATACTTTTTCTTAAATATCTGAATCTGAGCTATCCATTTAAATTCCTCCTCCTGAATTCATGTAGCTCTGTCTATAAATAAGACAATAAAAATTCATTATTTTAAAATTAAACTAAAATATTTTGGTTTAGGGAAATGATAGGGCCAGCTATTTTGTTTACAGAACTCTTTCCCCCTCTTTCTTCCCCTTTTTAAAGGCCCTGTGTGTAAGCTACATATGTTGTTTTTAAATCACTGTTGAAATAACCCTTCCCGGAATTGTAGAAATAATTTTCTTTCAATGGTGTATAGATTATCTCATTTATCATAAACAAATTCATTTTAAAGTTCAAGATACGAGATTTACAGGCAGAAATTACTCTACTATTTAAAAATAGAAGAGCAGATAGGTTGATTTTTTTTTTTTTCTTTCTTTCTTTTTTTCCTCAGTCCTAAATGGATCTATTACAGAGAACTTCCAGCTCTGTATACTGCTAGACAGGGAGTTGAACTGACCTAGTTCTTCACTCCCCTTTTTGGATAAGTGTCGTAGATAATGTCATAGATAAATAAATGTTTGAGGTAATACAATTGGTTGGATGAGGGATTTCTTTTTCTAAAAAATAAAACTTACTCAATTTCCACTACTTTTCCTTTCAAAATAAAAGTTTCTTTTGTTGTTAGTTATTTAACTTTATCTAGTCTCTTAGGCCCTTGAAGCTGAGACCCTTATAAACCCAGATAAAAATCATAATTCATGATTATGATAGCAGTGAAGTTTATTTTCTAAATATCAAACTGTACTTGTAAAGAAAAAAATTCAAAATGCAGTACATTTAAAAAGATTCTCTCTGTTTCTGCTCACCAGTTAAATGTTCTTTCTAGAAACATTTTGGAAAGAAAATGAAAGGGAATTATGGACACATTGTTCATCACTTTTTTCTTTTAACTGAGCATCATGAACTTCTTATCTTTTCATGCCATTACCAGTAGACTCTTATTCTTAACTGCTGCCTTACATTTCATGTATGGTTATACCATAATTTGTTTAACCATTTTTTACCAACGGACATGTAAATAATTTTTACTTTTTCACTATTATAGGTGTTTCAGCAAGTAACAAATAAGAAATATCTTATTTCTTCAAGCAGTTATTCATGTGTTTCAGTAATATCTCCTTAATGAAAGAGCATATACATTTTAAACTTCGATAGATACTATTAGCATTAAAATAGCCTGAATTCTCATATTCTCAGTATACTGGGTATTAGGTAGTTATCTAATGACTCTTACTCTTCAGTTGCTTTTCAGTTTAATTTTTTTGGCTTTTTTTGTTTTAAAGCAAATTATTTGGATTAAACAGGACAAAGGAAATGAGAATCAGTATTACCAGTTTTATTCACTTCCTTTAAAATTAACTTTCTTTGCTCATTTTAAAGGAATTAATAAGTAAATATTTATGAAATTATTTTTATCTCTGACGTGAAAATCCTTTATCCACCTAATAAACATGGGCAGATCTTGTCTGCCAAATTAAGTGTGCTCGCCACCTACAGTTGGGCAGGTATTTGGAATGAAATCGCAATGGATCTCTGGTGCATGTTGAATAAATTCTTGAAATTACTTTGACACTTTCTTTATGTCTGAACTGATTTAGGTATGATTTACTAGGGGATTTAATTTTAGGATTTATTTATATTATTAGTAAACTATCCATATATACTTTTATTCAAGTATGTTTTTGTTCAAAAGATTTTTTAAATTACTATTAATGGTGTTACCATGCATGAAGTATTTTCCAATTCACCTTTTGGCTTCTATAAAACCATGAAAAGTGATCAATTATATTTTTATTTTTAGGGTGACTGTCGTTCTTACAGTTACGTGTGTGGAATCTCCAGTAAGGATGAGCCTGACTGGGAATCCCTTATTTTTCTGGCTAGGCTTATACCTCGCATGTGTCACAACATTAACAGGTGTGTTCTGCAGCGGGTGGGGGAGAGATGTAATGGAAGGATGTGTTTTTTTAAGGTCTCCCCACTGTTGAGAGACCAGTGGCTCAAGTGTAGATACAGGTATGTGCTGAGGTCACAATCCAGCAGGTATTTGGTAATACCTTGTATTTTGTTTTCTCATTACAGTGCAGTCATCTGCTTATTAAAATTTTTTGTTGTTTAAGGGAGAAATACGAAAGTCTTGCATTTTGGTATACAGTATTAAAAACAGCTTTAAAACATGTCTTCCTGATTAGGAGCTTAGACTACCTATTTGTTTAATGGTAACATGTTTTATTCCAGAAGGACTGAAAAAATTATACAGGTTATAGAATTACCATTAGAGACTTGGTCAATTTAATAATAATCCTAGAGTAAATCAAAAGAAAAACATATGCCAGATATCATTAAAATAACTGCATTAAATATATAACTGACGTTGAATTTAGTTTTTCAGATCCAGTTTTCCTTTAATTTGCACATTAATTTCTTCTGTTGGGTATATCAACAGCTGATTTATAATCTGTGTGTAATGGTTGCATTGTTTCATGTATAGTTAAAAAAATCATACTTGTTTAGTACCGGATGCTAATTAAATGTTCTTATTTCACAGTTGTTTACTCTTTTCTATTTTCTTAATGAGTATCAGGCAGATAACAGCCAAAAAGTATTATTTGAAACTTCAGTTTACTCAAATTAGCTACAGAAATTATAAATCTACCTATTGATGTTCACCTAACAGGGTGTGTATATTTTATACCTGTCTGCTGGTGTGACCTTTAAGACAGAGAGTTAAAGAAAAATCACATTTTTACTGATAGGAACACGCCCTTTAAAAAACTTACTCAGATGAATCCAAAGCCCTCAGATACAGAAGCATGTTTAATATACTGAAAAAAGTGACTTATTAATGAATAATGGTAGATTTGTAATTGCCTATTTTGAATGGAGGTAACTGTCATGGTTAAAGTAATAGTTCATCATTCATCTTTTGAAAAATGTTACTACCTAAATAAACTTTATAGGTCATACAGAAAGTTCCTTTTCCTTAAGTTTGGCTCCACTGCTTTTACTGTATAATTAGTATGTTTTTCATTTCACAACATTCTTATAGTTTCATCTCTCTCTTTTTCTTTTGCTAAACGTACTCACTCATGCTTACACTTTATCTTTGTCCTTTTATATGCTGGTTTCTCTGCCTATCTTTTCTTTTTTCTCTGTTTGTCTCTCCCTCCTTTCTTAACCCTTCCTTCCTCCCCAAAAGAGAAAAAAAAATACAGTCTAATAACCAATAAACAAAAAACTAGATTTTAAGATATGAACCTAGCAGGCCATTAAAGAGTCTTGGTGAATTTTCTATTTCTTTGCCAGAGTCCTTTTGGAATTTAAAGAACTTTTTTAAAAGTTTTCAATTTTTGCCAGCACCGTCCCCCCCCCCCCCCCAATTCGTATGATTGAATCTTTGTACAGAGAAGAACTGTTGCAGTTTTATTGTTCTATACAGTGTGGAAGACTGCCTATCCCTGTACAATCTGGTCACTCTTGTTTGAAAGAAATAAGATAAAAAGAATAAGTTCATGGCTTTTTTTTTTTTTTTTTTTTTTTTTTTTGCCTAGTAGCTTTTTCCTCTAAGGATTTTTTATGAGCTCTAGGAACTGTATTGTTTAAAATTGTGGCTTTCTGTGCATGACACAAAAACCTTCCTGCTGCAATATGTTTGGAAGGAGGCAATGAAGTAGTTGGTGGTAGTGGTGGTTTTGACCTGATGCTGTTTTCTTACGTTTTATTCTAAATACATATTAAGAAAAAAGAAAAAACATTACTAAACCTCAACTGTGGTAGTTGCAGGGGGGGTTTATTTTCTCTGCTAAAGACAGGGCTAAGGAAAAGGGACAGTTGCCTGCTGGCTAGAGTTGGATTGGGAAGAGCTAGGTGGCACTCAGTTCTACCCCTGCTGCCTCTTGTTTTCTGGGAGAAGGTTGTGAAACGGATTGCCCTAACTAGTGGCAGGAGTCCCCTTAAGTTGTAATTATTTGAGTCTAATTTCCTCAAGCTGTCTTTCAAATTGTACTTTTATTAACACCTGCAGTGTATCTTCATATCTTTCAAACAGACATTTGCTTAAAGCAGTAGTCAGTCATTCCTTTTGGAAGGATCTTACTTTGGTGACATTTTTAATAAAGTGGAAATAAGAATCTTTCTTGGATTAGTGTTTCCCAAAATGATAAAGAAGGTTGAGTTGACAGCCAACTAAGTTTGGGCAATTCACTGTAGCCTCATATTGGAGGTTTCCAGTGCATACTAGCATATTGCAGTTTCTGAAGTTTTGTCATAAAACCTGTTTATTCATTGTTTCCCCAGCCTTATGTGGATTAATTTCCCAGGGCTACTGTAACAAATTACAACAAACTGGGAAGCTTAAAACAACAGAAATTTATTCTCTGGCATTTCTGGAGGCCAGAAATCTGAAATCAAGGGTGGTGTCAGCAGGGCTATGCTCTCTCTGAAAACTCTAGGCAAGGATCCTTCCTTGCCTCTTCCTGGTTTCTGGTGTTTGCTGGCAGTCATTGACTTGTGACAGTTTAAGTCCAGTCTTTGTCTCCGTCTTCACATGGCCCTCTTTTCTCTGTGTGTCTGTGTTTCCAGATTTCCTTTTTCTTAGAAAGACACCCACCAATCATTGGATTAACACCCTCCCTACCCCCAAGCCATTATGACCTTTTTTTGACCTTGCAGAGACCCTGTTTCCATCCACAGATTCCAGATGGACATGAAGTTCTGGGGATACTCTTGAATCCAGTACATTATATGAAAAGATGATTGTGATACTCAAAAGTCTTTGCACATTCTGAGATACGAGTATACCAGAGAATATACTTTGAGAAGGTGCATAGAATATAGACCTTCTATAATCTTAGATCCTGTCCTACTCATTTGGGGATTTGAAGTGGGTAAGAGAGAGGCCTAAGAATAAATGGAAAGAATGTTACTTTATGTGTCTTGGTTCTCATACTAAAACATAATTTCTGTATAATTTTCACCTCCCCCACTTCTAGAGTTGTCTATATATTTGGCCCTCCAGTTAAAGAACCTCCTACAGACGTTACTCCCACTTTCTTGACAACAGGGGTGCTCAGTACTTTACGCCAAGCTGATTTTGAGGCCCATAACATTCTCAGGGAGTCTGGTAGGTTGCCCATTTTGTTTATCACTGCACGTTCTAACTAGGTTTTGGAAGCATGGCATTATGATGTCTAGTAGGAAGATGCAGCTTTTAGTTTTATTATTAAATTCTGGGTAGTTCTTTGATACTGCCTTATCTATATAAAATTTATTCATCTTTGTGGTCTTTTGTGGACATGCACAAAGTGGCAGAAAATTTGAGTTGCCCAACTTGCATGTTCCCAGCTGAGGCTGAACAAGGCGACCCTCTGTCTTCTTGTTTCAGCTCTCTTGCTATAAACATGTATCCTTTTTATAGTCTATTTAAGGTCATGTTTTTTGCATTTTTGTGCTTTTTGCTGGTGATTTCACTTTAAAATGTTCCCCAAGCATAGTGCTGAGGTGCTGTCTGGGATAAGCACAGGAAGGCTGTGCAGTGCCTTACTGAGAAAATACGTGTGTTAGATAAGCTTCATTCAGCCATGAGTTATGGTGTTGTTGGCTGTGAGTCCAATGTTAATGAATCCACAATAAATATTGAATAAGATGTCTTTAAACAGAAACACACATTAAGCAAGGTTGTGTATTGATCAGTTGATGAAAATGTTATGACCAGAGGCCTGCAGGAACCCAACTCTGTTTCCCCTAGGAGTAGTGGTTCAGTATTCCCTAACTTAGTGTCTGCGGTACAGAACATAACTACCATGAATAATGAATTGACTGTATATATATATATATATCTCACATCACTGTCACATACCACTGCTGTTATCAGATTCTGTTACTTGTATTTGTGATTGAGTTTACTTAAAATGCTATGAGAGTAACTGAGAATAGTACATGATGACAGTCTGAAGAAGTGGTGTGTGTATGTAGGCAATTTTAGATATTGTCCGGGAGGATTTAATTGAACTAGGTTAGAGTGCTTTTCCATGATGTAGTGATTGGTTCTGCATGTTACCTTCATTTCTCTAGGGTATGCTGGGAAAATCAGCCAGATGCCGGTGATTTTGACACCATTACATTTTGATCGGGACCCACTTCAGAAGCAACCTTCATGCCAGAGATCTGTGGTTATTAGAACCTTTATTACTAGTGATTTCATGACTGGTATACCTGCAACCCCTGGCAATGAGATCCCTGTGGAGGTAATTTATGTATTTTTTCTTAATGTACATTTTTAATACCTTATACATTTTACAATAATGGTGAATGGGATAGGCTGTGACAGTGTCGATGTTTCTGAGGTTGGTCTTCTGTTCACAAGACAGGTTCTTTTTTTTCTTTATCTCCACGTAATTGATTACTTAATGCACTATAGTAGGAAAAGGCCTTACATTTATTAAAACCCTCCAGATTTCTGATTACTATGTGGAGAGTAACCAACTCTAATCTATCATTTTATCTAATCTTACCAACCTCTACTTTATAAATAGTATTCTCCAAGTAAAAAAGAAAATCCTTGGAATGAAGAAGAGTTTATCAGAAATAAGGATGAGATTTTTTTGTTTTTGTTTTTTGCAGGGAAGGTAATTAGGTTTGTTTGTTTATTTATTTTTTAATTTAACAGAGGTACTGGGGATTGAACCCAGGACCTCGTACAGACAGCATGCGCTCTACCACTGAGCTGTACCCTTCCCCCAAGGATGAGATTTGACGGCATTATGGCCAAGCACCCTTGAATTTCTTAATGCCCTTGTTACTGTCAGTTGCACTTTTGATCACCGTCTCCCTCTCCTGTTATTCTTCAACCAGAGTATTTCAAAGGAGCTATTTGCATGATAGCAAATAAAAATCAAAGTCAGACTTTATTAGTTGGACCACTGCTCCAAGGCTCTGATTATAGCTAGATAGCTGGGTAGGGGAATGTGTCTTAGAGTCTGTTTTCCCTTAGGCTCACATTTGCCAAGTCTCTCTGGACAGTCAAGTGACCAGGCCTTCTTATGTCCACACAGCAGTGGTTATTACTATAGTGCATCATGTGCCATCTTGTTGGCCTTGGAGTTGTAGGCCACAGGTCATTTGTGAAGCATTGGCTTACGCCCATAAAATCACATGCTTGGATGCCACAGCAATGTCAAACTGCTATAAATGTTTCTAAGCACTTGTTATGGACCAGTAATAAACATAATTTGCAGACTGACACCAGTTTGCTGACTACACTTTGAGTAGTGTTGAGTTTAAGTCACTTAAATCTATAAAGGGTCACTACATGAATTAATCCGGGATTATCTCCTATACATAGAGGATTATAGTAAAAATAGATCACATTTTAATTTCAGATTACAAACGCAAGCCTTCTAGGTCTGTTGGACATGCAGTGGACCCTGGCTCTGTATTTATAATCTTTGTTTTATAACAGGTGGTGTTAAAGATGGTCACTGAGATTAAGAAGATTCCTGGCATTTCTCGAATTATGTACGACTTAACATCAAAGCCCCCAGGAACTACTGAGTGGGAGTAATAAACTTGTTCTACTAAAGTACCGTGTGAGTTTAAATTGATTAGAAACCATTCCCAGTATTGAAGTGCAGTACTGTCGAAAGAGTTACTGAAACGACTACATCACATCTGAGTTCTCCACAGCAAAAACCTATGGCTTAAGAGCTGAGTTGGGGATAACTAAAAGGGACTGAAGAGTTTGTACGGGTATAATCAAAGCACCATTGCCTACACTCAGATTGACACTGCTTTTGCCTTTGCCTCACTTGTTTTTTATGTATAAACTCACTATTGCTGTTGAAATGTCTGTCAACGAAAATGTGTGGATGTGGGTGAGTTTGCGATCTAGTAATAGATTTCTGTCCTCTTGCCAGTTTCCAAGTGATGGTAGAAACACCCATTATCTACCAGTGTGAATTAGTATGTATACCTTTTGGAGAATCTGAGTTTCCTTTTAAGTAACCTTATTCCTCCAAAGGTTCTGGGAAGGGATCAACATATCAGATAAACGTGTATCTGTTGCAGCCACTTTTGCATGACACTGGGGCTATGAAGTGGTAAGCTACCTTAAGATGGAAAAGACCAGGAATTTGTTGAGTTAATTTGAATTTTATGTCATCACAGCCATGGGAGGAAGGAACTGAGTAGTCTTAGTTTAAAATGTTTTCAAATCATGCTCCATATTGCTGTCAACCTGTTCATTAGTAAAGGAGCTTTATCTTCCCAGCCTTATATTGCCAACTTCCATAGCCTTGCAGAGGAAGTTACCTGTTCTCTCTCCAGAAGAGACTGTGGTCTAGCATAGATAAATTTGAGCATTTTAATGTTGTTTGGTCAGAGGATATCTCTGAGATCACAGAAACCATCATGCATGCGCACAGCTTACAAATGCATGCCTGCAGTTTGCATGCTCTAGTAAAGAGCTGTAAGATGAACTCTTACATGTAATCGGTAGACGAGCTTATTACCTACTGCTCTGAAGATTGTGACCAGTCTGGGTCCATGCAGAGTATTGCCAAACTTTGTACTTTTCTCTACCAGCTGTAAGAGAAGATCCAAGAACTGGTGTAGGGCTCTGCCATTGCTGCCAGTTTCTAACAGACGCTTTTATAACATTCATGTAAGCACTATAAAAATAGACAGCACTGGATTTAAATTCTACAACCATTTCTCTCTCAGTATTTTAGCTCATGTTACTATTTAAAAACATTACCATATATTTCTCATACCAGTTTCATCTCAGGTTGCTGCCTCTTACCTGATTTTCTGGATCTTTGGCATTGGATCAGGTACACAATTTTGTTTGGGATTCAGTGTTAGCTGAACAATAAAATACACATGGCAGAAGTCTTCCTTTCATTCTGGTTGGCCTAGAGGATAAGAAAATTGTGTTGATGGGCCAGCAACGGAGAAGCTTCTGTGTACTGTAACAGATATTTGTATCTGAGACAAAGGAGTATTTGACTTCTACAAAACTTGAAGGGTTCATTTTCTGTCCCGATGATGAGATACTCATAATGCAGAGAGGATCCTTTTGCAAAGAGGATATGTTTGTTAGTGGCCTGGCCTTAACAGATTTGGAGTCAATTTATTTTAGAGGTGAAACAGACAACCTATAAAAGGCTTAGAAACATTTGCATTTATGTGCAAAGAATTCTTCTAGCAAAAGTGTCTTACGATTTTGTATTCAAGCAAATAATAGGAATCTGGGAAGAATATATAGTTAGAATTTTTTTTTCCCATCAAGTATGTTCTGTGTAATAGTATTCCACAGAGATACAAGGTAGGGTGGTCATATAAGTTTGGAAAGTGCTGCTCACTTGTTCTTCCGTCTTGGACATTTATGGTATACATTATATTCAGAGCTCTGAGAAATTTTAAAGTTAGAAATAATGGTTAAACTTTTTAAACCTATTGTTTTCCTCATACTTGTCCACTAAACCCCTTTTATATAATCTTAATACTGAAAAATGGTTTCTCCAAAACATATCTTTATATAATATAGTAAAAAAAAAAATTCCAGAACTCAAATTTCCTAATGTTTAGTGTCTTTTCTTTTTTTACAAAGCACTTTTTGCTTTGTGCCATATGACATTTACTCTGTACCGTCACAGTATTTTATCTGAGGACCTGAGAAAAGTTAAGATTGCAGTCCCCTTTTACAGTTAAGAAAACAAGGTCAACTTAGTAATGGTCACCTAATGAGTTTCAGAATTAAACGTAGGGTTTCCGTATTCCCAGTTATCCTTTGTTTAAGTAAATTCTGGCACCTAAAATTATATAAAATTACGGAATGGTTATTTTTGACCAAGTCTAAGACAGTGACTCCCTGACCAATAACATTTATCATTGATTATCCTTGGCAGCTCTTGACTGCATTCCCCTCACCTACTTACCTCTCCATCTAAGAGACGTATTTTGTTTCTTTGTACCTATAGAAGAAGGGAGACAGGTTAGTGAAAGCATCATCTATTCCTAAGATTGGTAGGCGCAAAAGTTTTCAAGAACCAAATACCTAGTCTCACCTTAATGGCCCCATCTATGATCGTCAGCTCTGTTAGAAGTAACAGCCTGGCATAATTTCTGAGAGCAGGTCTTTAAATATATCTGGGAGATAGGGTTATCCAAGTTTTTCCATCTTTTGCCGCTCCTTTATCCTAAGGTAGCTGCATGCATGTAGCCAAACAAGCGTCATAAAAGTTTATTTCCTTGCTGTGTTTGGGCTTATCTCCTGTTAGTCTGTTTTATTGAGTAACTTGAATCAAACCTCTAGAGAATGAGGGCTTTCAGGTTAGGTAGGTGGGCTGTTCATCTCTAGTGCTTTGTCTTGCCATTAAACAGCTGTATGAAACTGGTCATTTCAGAATTTTTGTTTTCTTTTGTTTTTTGTTTTTTACATGTAAGATGAGGCAGTTGAATTATATTTACACCAAATCCAGCCCTAAATTCTTATTAACAAGAAAAAACGTGGCAGGAGATGAGTTGAAAAATGGGATAGTTTTCTTTCTTAAAGTGCTTTTAGCATCAGATATGACCCAGTCAACAGTAAGCATCAAAATACATTGTAAAATCAGGTATTAATTACCCGTTTTTTTGAAACTGAGGCATGGATCAGCAAGGTTTGACCACCTGAGAATCTTTCTTCTGTTGTGACCATGACACTTGGAAGATACTCGTCAACATGTTCCCAGTGGCAGTCTCTTTACTATGTGTTTTTGGAAAAGTTGACAGAGAATATGCTTTGACTTTGAGACTAATGAAAATTCTCCCATACTCAGTTATATACAGCTGTCGACAGAGCCAGAATCCAGGCTTTGTGCTCTCTGTGTTGAAGAGGCAATGCTCCAGAGCCCTTCAAGGCAAGGCTTAACAAGAAGTTCTCAGTGTGTAACTGACCATCAGGGATAAATGTGCTTCCAAAGTATTAATCATCTTAGTTACAATAAGTGAGTGAGTGGTTTCTGGAGATAGTACTGTCTCTCGGAAATCCTCTGATAATTTTATGCCCAATGTTACACCTCTGTTTCTTCCTACCTTTCCACACAACTCTCCTCTGCTACTCCCCCTACTGCTTTCTTACCCCCCTCTCCCCATTTCCTGAATTCTCGTTGGAATGTGGTGAGAAGACATCTTAGTCATTACCATGGTGGATGTTCCTTTCATTGGCTCAGTTTAGATTTTAACAGGGAACTGAATGCAAGGTGGATGTCTCTACATTTGGAAAGCACCCCTTTTGTCCTTAGGTAATTTAGCTGCCACACAGGTGATACTGGGAGCCAGGAAATCTTTTTTACCAATGTAGGGCTTTGACAACAGTAATGGTGGCATCCTTGGCTCTTATATTCCCAAATATTTCATTTAGTGACAAGTGAAGAGATTTGGAATCTCCCCAAAATTACCAAAATGCCAGCACCCAATCCTAGTCTTATATATTGAAGAGGCCCAGGTATTCCACCCAATTCTAACTTTTCTAGCGGTTCTCAACCCGGAATACCTGTTATTACCACTTGGGTTAATTCTGTATAATGCTCAGACCCTACAATCAAGTCAGTTAAACTAGTATCTTGGTGGGGCCCAAGCATTGATGGTTAACCATATCCCAGCTGGAATAAGTTGTTACTGAGGGACATACCTGGCCTCTCTAGTTACAGCTTAAAATCTTAGTCAAACATATAGGTGAAAAGAGGTGGCCAAAGATACTGATTTGCTAAAGATCTTGTAGCTAAATTAGTTTAAAGCTACAGACCAGACTCTGGAATGATGCTACCTATACAGGTTTTCCCTGATATCTGAAAGTAGAGCATTCCTATGAAACCCTTCCATAAGCCAAAATGATGTAAAGCAAAGGAACAATTACTTTAGAACACATCTTGCTAACGATGCACAAAATAAATCTAGATAAAGAACAGGTGTTTATACACATAGTTCAAAGCTATGGCAGCTTGATGCTGAGTGTGGTTCCCTGGGGAAGGAGCTTGGCTGTTCCACTCTTGCTGCTTGAGGTTTACGCTGTCTCTACTGACCTGCAAAACAAAACGCTGAATGCTGTTTTTACATTTTGTCCTTTTTCATAAAAGCTTAAATCCTTTCTGGATTTCTTTTGGTTTGTGAAAACAGGTATTAATGTAGATCTTTGCAAAAGTGAAGTGGCGTAAAGTGAACTTTCAAACCAGGGAATACCTGTGTTGTGTTGTAGATGAGACACTCCAAGGGCTTGTTTGGTAATAGTGCAGTGGACATAGATAGTACTTGCTTTGAAGTCTCTGCAACAACTATACAGGCTTCTTTGAGAATCTCTTTCTTCCTACTGCTTTTTGCCTTTGTAAAGAGGAGGAATGACCCCTAGGCTGCAGCCAAGTCTCCAGATCAGATTTAAGCCAGATTATGGAGCTGAAACGATTACTACACTTACTTAGAAATGCTTCTGGAGCTGTACCATTTGGATATAATTCTCTAGAGAGCTAGAGATGACCAACCTGTAACCTGAGTTTCCTGAATGAAAATCTTTTGAGTAGCTCCATCTTAATTTTTTCATTTAGGGTGTTTGTTCACTGGTGAATCCTGTGGCTTCTTTTGACCTTGCTAGAAGCCCATTGATTAGCAAAATCAAGACTTTGTGGGGGGAGTTTGGCTATTTCTTGGGTATGCTAAGTTCAGTAGCTCCAAAGTCCTCTGAGTGAGTGTTCCAGGAAACCTGAACCTTGAATAATTCAAGTGGAGTATATGCCTTTGGAGAATACAAATGTCCAAGGTAAGTAATTTTCTGGTTTTGAATCTACTATGACCATTGTTGCAACCTTATACTAAATGAAAAAGTGAATGTAATGTCTTTTTGAACAGATTTTTTATAAAATATTTTGTTAATTGGAGTAACTAGTTGTGAAATCACTAATTGTTCATGGTATACTGAAATGTCTATTGTATGTTGTGGCAATATTGTTGGCATAAAATAGCTTTGCTAAATTAATGTCAAATGACTTCAATGCTTTTTTTGTCTTCACTAAACTTCATAAAGGAGGAAATGATGACTTTTGTAATTTGTCATTAAATGTCAGTGTTCATTAGAGAAGCAAGAGCAAATAGGGTGGACACTATCAGGATGTGGGAAATAAGAAATTGCATATGCTATCAGGGGGTTCTGGGTAATAAAATTAACCTGTTTCTCTTAGATATATAGGAGGGTGTCAGTGTTTTGCCCAGAGTGTTAACAGTGGACACAGTGAATATAAAATACTGGGTAGATACTTAAATGACTAGCTAAAGATGTTTGTGTTTCCAAAATTAAAGTCATATGTATGTACACATATACTTATTTGATTTCTTGAATATTCATTAATATTTGATCAAAACTGTTCTCAATTTCTTAAAACATAAATTGCTTATTAATTTAATTCAAAAATTGGGTCCTTTTCATTGTTTGGAACTATGTTATCAGAGTTGATCAAACCCATCAAAATAGATGTTTGTATTAATGAGTTACTAATGAAGATTAGAGGAAATAGCAATGTTCAGAAACGGAATTCAGGAATTACTTCCAGGTAGCTACATTCCTCTGGTAGCTCAGTCCTTTCAGATCAATGACCTAGTCTGGCCTTCTGCTGTCTGGGAAGACAGTACTTGATTCAACTGTATTTGGTAAATTTTTACTGTTTTAACATTACTCAAAACAAAAAATATTACTGAGTTTTATCTTTTATCCTCATAAATATGTCATTTTGCCTTTTTAAAAAATTCTACTTTTATCAAAAGCTATATTTCACACCATAGCTAAGGTTTTTTTTTTTTTTTTTTTGGTAGAGTGTTAGTGAATTATTTTAGTGAGTTATGAGTTATATTAAATTAGATACTAGGAAAAGCAGTTAGGAATCCCACTTAAACCTCACTGATATCCAAATATAGTGTTGAATTCTAATTAAATGCTTTTTAAATATTTTAGGATGCTGTTCCATATGTAGTTGTATATTACCATTTTAGACAATATGTAACCTGCCAACACATACTTTCTAAAAAAATGAACACCATAGATAAAACTATTTTAAAATCTCCACTTAATGTGGCTACATTAAATAGTAGAGAACATGAGAGCCTTTTGTCAAGATGCCTTTCCCTAATTACATTAGGATACTGATATTTGCTTTAAATAAGAAAAGTCTCAATGGACTAAATTTTAGTATTTAGCAAAATGCAAGAAAATTCTATCTTCTGATTCTTTGGAAAGCAACTTCTGTTACAATGTGGGTGGTAAGGATGTAATGAATTGAACTCTAATTTATAGTGCTGATTTTATTTTGTGGGGAAAGAAAAGTACCAAGAATTATATATAAAATGACCGTTGTGTTTTCAACAATCTTAAAGTTTTTCAAGCATACACAAACGTAGAGTAGAACATTTAGCATTTTTCCATATTTCTAATACTCAGATTCAAGAATTAGAATAATACTTTAATGACTGAAAAAAAACATACAGCACATAGTTGAGACTTCCCAAAAGCTGGTAATAAGTACCCAGAGATTTTTAAATAGGTGAGGTATCTTGGATTATTTTTTCCTTAAGTAATTCAATATTTATGCTGCGTTCCTAGCCTATTTTCTGTCAGATTTGTGCTTAAAGAGAAACAGTTAAGGCTTTACCATTGAATAGGAAACATTTTGAAAGATCATTTTTACTTCTTTCTTTCTTTTCTAGTTCAGCTCTTAAAAGTACCTGATGTGAATTTAGAGGTTCTCAAACTTTCTCCTTTCACAGTTCTACTGGTAATTTTTTTTCATAATGACCCTAGGCCAAAATAAGTATCTAACAGTTAAATTTCTTAAAGTGATAGTAATGTTCAAACAACATAAAAAGTATTTAGGTCCTAACAACATAGTAGCTGTTTGAAAAAATATATTATATATACATTGAAAGAAAAAAAAAAACTTCATAAGTAACTAGAGTTAATCTTTATTGGGGTGTATGTATTTCTTGGGTATTGGACAACTTACTAAACCTTGGAATAGGTTGAATACTGCGGTCTTCATTTTCCATTCCATGCTGACTTTTGAATAGTACTTTTTATCACAACAACCACTAAAAACCCGGCTTTGCAAAGATACGGCATCATCGAAAGGAATGTAGCATGGTCCCGTAACTACCGTACGCTAGTAGTTCTTGTGTCTGAGTTTGCAGTGGCTTGGAGTGCTTCAGTGAACAGGTTGAGAACCATGGGTCTCAGTGCTTTAATGTTTTTTTTTTTTTCCTTAATTTCGAAGGGTACATCTAAAATATACTTGTGTCTTTAATATTGAAAGAATTGTCTTTGGTTTTGACATTTAAGAATTGAAGTATTTTGCAAAAATAAAGATACTTTAAAATCGTAATGCATCTTCCTAGGAGTGTAGAAACAGGCATGCCATATATTACATAAAGTATGCGTGTATAGAATGTGCCTGGATCCAAGTTGGATGTATACTGCTGTTCACCTTGGAGCTTGCTTTGTCAGATAACTTGTTGCTACAGAGGCTTAAAACTATCGTATGCTACAGAAGTGAATATTTTAATTTACTGGATTTAGACTGTGCTAATGTGCTATCTACACATTTGTTACTACATTAATTTCTCTTTGTAAGAAAAGGCAGAGCGGGGAATCAGCGCAGCTCACATTAGTTTGGGAATAGATTGAACTTAAAACTTACTAAAGGAGCATAGTTCTCTTGTATATAGTTTCACCTTTGTGTGCTTTCTTAACCTTAAATCTCAGAAGAGAACCTTTGTAGAAAATGTAAAAATTTCCTGAGGCATGAGAATAAGAATCTACCATGAAATCTTAAGAGTATTGATGACATAGAGTAAGATTCCTAGTTTAGTTGTTAGGTATAATTTTGAGAATGTATTTTAGAAATAATACTTGTTCCTAACTCTGCTGATTCAACATCAGCCTGAAATCTAATAAACTTGATTTATTTCTGACTCTAACTCCATGTAGCTATATTACTTTGGGCAAGGCACCAATCTCTTGGGCAACAGTTAACTCAAATACCTGTTAACTCAAACCTGTTTGGGTTAAGTATGAAAAAATGAATACATTATGTGTGAAAATGTTTTATCTGTAAAATGCTAGTATAAGCATGATCTGTTATTTAAAACAGATGGCAGTGCAGATGAAACAAATGCTATGGATTAATAATTCCATTGTGCTCAATTAGCTGGGACAATTCAGATACATTTACACTATGCCAGGTCTTCAGATTTTGAGGGTGGGGTGAGAGTTATAGCTTTCAGTTGTACAAGGGCTATATATTCATTTTTATGAAATTTATACCACCTGATATTAACCCTGCCATAAGGGAACAGGTCCGTCTTTTAATCTCCAATTTTGTACTTGAAAAGTACTAAAATTGTATGTCCAGTTTCTCTTCTGATTCTAGTGGTGTGTGCAATAATGAAACATTTGTCCTCTCTATAAATCTTGTGGTTGGGGAGAGAAGTTTGGGACAATAATAGATGTGGTAAGTCAGCATATGAGTAGCTGTAGAATAAAATATTCAAGCAATAATTTCCGTAAGATGTTGAGAGGTGAGGGAGAACACCTGAAGCTCATATGATGTTCAAGTGCCTTACGTTACCCTTTGGATTGGAGCTGAGTCTCGGAGGTAGGCTATGGAGAGGTAGAAAGTGTTGAGTATTCTCGTGGGTGGAGGCCAGAAGGAGCCAAAAGTGAATAAACTTTGACCAGCCTGTGTTGTTTAAGAGGTAGAACTGGAGAGCTGGTGTAAAACTGTGGAGGGCTGTGATTGAGTCAAGGGTTTGAATTGTGTTCATTTGGGAGTGTGTACTGGAGAAGCCAGAAGGAGTGGAGAACTGATGGCCCAGCTACTCTGTAAGAAAGTAGCATCGACCCATTTCCTTTGCTGTAAATGTGGTCTGTGATAATCTCTAGTCAGTCTAGTCAATCACATGAACTATTTCCATGCTACTTACGTGGTTCAAGTGACATGCTGTATCTTTGAGAAAAGTGCTTAGTGTGGCTTGTAAGGCCCTCCGCAGCCTAACTCTTGCCCACCAGCCAGGCCTGACTTTGCCTTCCGCAGCCAGGTGGGTCCACTTGTGGGTCCTTCATGCCCCTTTTTGTTCCACTTCTCACCTTTGCCCCACTGCTCCTCTGCCTGGAGTGGCAGCCCCAGGACCCTTAATGTCTGCACTTAGCCACAATTTCCAATACTCATGGGGGTCTCGTCTGTGGAAACTTCACAGTCCCTCCTCACATCTGTAGGATGCAATATCCTTTCTCAAGTTCCTACTACTTGTTGAGGAATTCCATCACTATTTGTGTATATTTTATTTCTTATTTCTCTCTTGTTTACAGTCTGGCTGAAGAAAATAAATACAAACTTTTGAAGGCAGGTTAGTGATTTACTCATCTTTGAACTTTCAGAGCTTGGTTCATAAAACATAAAAATGATTAAAAAAAAAAAGACCTTCAAGAAGAAGACAAAGCTTACTTAAAGGAATAAATGTCTAATAGTAGAATTCCAGATAACAGACACCTAAGTGAAGAAGCTAGGCTGTTAGGTAGCCTACCCTGCACCCTTGCTTCCACACCGATACCACCAAATGGGAAACCACTTATATTTTTTCCCTATATATGTAGCTTCACCCTTTTTTGTTGCTTTTTTAAAAAAACTCTAGGCAGTCTGTTTTTGGTGGCAAATTCTGTTTGAATTACAAATTAAAATATGAGTCCTTGGAGAATAGCATTCAGTTATTGAGTATTTGTTCAGTGAGATTGGGTGGTTAAGGGCTTCCCTGTCTGGGAAGCAGAAAACTACAGAATTCAAAGAAGTGGGATGGTGGGCCTGACTTCAGGTGGTCTGAACAATTTCCGTGGTGCTTATGGTTAGACACGCCAGTTGGCAGGCCAGGTTTCCTTTAGAAAATGTTTTGCTCTTTAGTTCTCTGGACATTTTATAAGCACTCTTTTTTCAGAAGATAAAAGAATTTTGGAAAAGAAGTTTAAGCAGTTAATGTTGAGAGTATTTCAGCTTCTGTGGCAGCAGGGGGATACTAAGTTCATTACTCACAAAAGTGGGTGCTGCTGGGTGGCCTGGCAAATGTGAGGCAACTATAGGCTGCATTTATGTTGTGGCTTAGTGGTAGAAGAGTAAAAGAGATTTTATTATCTATCATAATAATTTAAACATTTTGCATTTATTCAGTAAAGAGAAGGTGTACGTGACTTGACATTTATTATCCTTCAAGAAGCAAGCATGAGTTCATTCATGGCAGTAACTACTGGTTGAGCACTTGTTCTGTACCTGCCTGGCACTGCACTAGATTCCAGAGAACAAGGCTTCACGCCTGGAGGAGATCTTGTCATGTTTGATTCCTCTGATTCCCTCATCATACCCAACCCTCCACATTGTATCTAGTTTGTTTTTAAATGACTGCTCCTCCTTCCAAGATGTCTCTTCAGTCATCTTCTTTCCATTCGCAGCCTCCACCCTAGTCCAGGCCCTTGGTTGTCTCAGATCTACCTCACTGCAGTGCAGCCTACGGGTTTTCTTTGCTCCTGGTTTCTTCCCTTTCCAAATTGGTATCTCCATTTCAAAACACAGATGATGGACTCATAAAAAGTTTTGGTCCACAGCATTGTAAAATGATTATAAATCAATAAAAAATGTTAAAAAAATTTTTTAAAAAAAGTTTTGATCATCATATTCATCTGCTTAAAACACATCAGTAACCTCATGTGTCTGTGGAATAATGCCCAGACTGCTTTACCTGACACACAATTATTTTTCCATCTTCATCTTCTGAGACTCTATCCTCCAGCCAATGGATCTCTTAAAACTTTAGGCATCTTTCTGCCCCTTTCATATATCCAGGCTGTGCTCTACTAGTTGCTGCCTGGTGTGCTACTCTAGACGGGGTTTTTGAGGAATTTTCTGCATGTGATCTTCTGGTCCATTTGCCTTTGGGACCCAGTCCTTACAGCACTGGAGGTTCATGACAGGAGCAGTCTTGGTTCCCTGGGAGGCTCAAATATGGTCATTTGGGGCACCAGGGTATAGGGTGCCAGGCAGCTAGAACCCAGTCACAACTCCTATGATGGATAGAAGCTTGGCATTAGAATCCAAAGGAACCAAACCCGGAGAGCAGTGGTACACAGATTATGCAATTTGTAGCTGAAGTTGAATGATCAAAATGATACTGCAAATGCTGAAAATTTGAGCAACAAAGGGAAAAAAAATCTTAGTTCAGTCTTGCAGTTTAGGCAGTGAAACTCTCGGCTAATAAAATCCACCTATCCTGGTCTGATAGTTCAGAAGTAACGCTAAGATTTATCTAAGTGTTCTCTTTGTACAAGAAGGGTTAAGCACTCCCCGTATCTCCTTCTCCCCGTCTCCTTCCTGCCACACCCAGATTGAGACACAGAACTCTTTACCAGCTTAGTTTCTGATTCAGCCTACAAAAGAGTTTCTATTTTAATTGGTTCCTTTTCCTTTCATCCTTTAACATCAGAAGTCAGACTGTCTCAATTTAAAACACATTTGCTACCAGATGCCTGAAAAAAAAGTGATGTGAAGTCAGTTTTTCTTTGTTTTAAACAATTGGATTTTTATCATTCTTTTGGAGCCTTTGGCTTCTAGGAAAAGCAAAAATAGTGTGTATTGATTGGTGGGTACAAGCTGTTGGTGCTCATATAGTGTGACCTGGTCCAATTATAAGTTGTTTAAAATGCTTTTTGATATCTATCTATCCCTCAGCTATGCAAGCCTAATTATTTATGTCCTCTGCTCCCTGTCTTCTTACTGCCTGTCTTTAGCTATTGAACTGCCTGTTACCTTCTTGGTCACTGGGAAGGAAAGAAGAGGAAAAGCCATAGGAACACTAAATTTTACTTCTTGATAACTTTAACCTATAAAGAACTTTAGTGGGGGAGGAAATACTGTTGACCTCAAGGTTATTCGAGGCTTATTGAGTTCATTCAGATTTCTAAAAGAGAATTGGTAAGGAAAAAGAGTTGTATTTTATCCCAAAGGAAGTTCTCATGTCTAGCGATAGGAAGACTGCACAGCTGGTTAAAGGTGGAGCTGCACATAGAACTCCATTCTAGGGAACACTTCTCTCTGCATGAGATTCTCAGCCCTGTAGAACCTAGTGGTCAGGGAGAGACTCCCACCTCCCACCACCTACCACCCCACTTGAGAACAGGTGTCTGTTCCCATTAGTCTATGTCTTGGGTCACTGACATATCATTTGGGGCCTCCCTGTCAAGTGTAGTTTAAAACTAAGAAACTCATCCTGCTTGCTTCTTGAAAGAAGGACCAGAGTCCTTTTAGCGGAGAGAGAACCACTACCTCAAGATCTCTTTCAAGCTAACTTTTATCAGATTATAGAGACTGATTTTTCAATTTTTAGAGGTCTTTTTAGAAGGTAAAATTTTAACTTTTTATGTTTGGAAAAAGGATATTTAATGCCTTCAAAAGCTAATTTAATAATTCAGCATTTGAATGCTCACTCCATGCTTGAATCATCTCATGACACTCAAACAGAAGAGAATCATGGTATGATTCTCAGATACTTTGATTCTACTTTGTATTTTAATCTCTTTCTAGATAGAGCTAAGGAAGTGATGTTTCCTTTTTTAACTCGTGAGGATTTTTTGATGAGGACCCCTGGAATCTCAGTGGTAGGCCTGGATGAGAGGGGTAAGCTTCCAACAAGGCTGGGGTCAGGCTGGCTACCTATGATGGTTTAGGCCTATCTCCAACCCCCACTGTCCACGAATCCCAGCGTCAGTGTGGGGGGGTGGCCCCAAACTGAAGCAGTACCTGAGCAGGAACAAGGCTCAACTCCCACAGGTTGGGCTGCAAGAGAGAGAGGCAAGGTGTTCAAGGATTAAACACCAACTTGAGTCAGACTGGAGTGCATTTTTTGAGCTACATTTATCACAGCTAAGGAGCTAACACTGGTGCATTACTGTTAACTAAACACATTTTATTCATATTTCACGAGTTTGTCCCTCATATCTTTTTTCTGTTCCAGGATCCTATCCAGAATACTACCTTACTTTTAGCTGTCATGTCGCTTCAGCCCACTCTTGTCTGTAACAGTGTTTAAGACATTTTGTTCTTGATTACCTGATGGCTTTGAGATGTACTGGTCAGGTATTTTGTTCAGTATGCCTCAGTTTGTTTTTTCTTTCTTCTTTTAGTAATGGCCTTACTGTGATAGAAATTACACTATAATATCCACCCATTTAAAGTGTACAATTCAGTGGTTTTAAGTATATTCACAAAGTTGTGCAACAACTTCCACAATCAGTTTTAGTACATTTTCATTACTCCAAAAAGACACCCCATACTCAACAGTAGTCATTCCCAGTGCTCCCTCCCCCACCCCAACACCCCTGCCCTAGGCAAACACTAATCTACTTTCTGTCTCTATGGATTTGCCTATTCTGGACACTTCGTATAAATGGAATTATACGATAAGTCTTTTTACAACTGACTTCTTTGATTTGGCATAGTATTTTCAAGGTTCATCTGTTCTTCATTCCTTTTTATGGCCAAATAGTATTTCCTTAATTTGGATTTTTCTGATGTTTTTTTCTTCTACTTAGAATGGAGTTATAGTTTTGTTTTTGGTTTTTGTTTGTTTTTTTTTGGAGGAAGAGCACATGGGTGAAGCACCCTCATGACATCCTAACAAGGGGTACGTGCTATCTGTGTGACTTATCACTGGTGATACTAATCTTGATTACCTGGTCAGGGTAGTGTTTGCCAGGCTTTTTCACTGTAAAGTTGCTTTTCCCCTTCTTTCCATACCCTACTTTTAGGAGGCAATTGGGGTGGGGGTGGGGAGTGGAAGGTGGGAGTATTTACATAAATTATTTGGAGTTCTGTGTGGGAGATTTGGTTTGCTCCCATTCGGTCATTTATTTATACTAGTATATTTACCTCATGTCTTAGATATTTCATGGATATTGATTTTATACTTTGGGGCCATGCTGTTTATTTTGTTATGCAGAGTGTTGCAGTTTTAGCCACTGGAAGCCCTTTTAGGTTGGCTCCTGGGTTGTGTCTTTTTGACATGTGCACCCACTCCTGCCCTTTTTAAAGCCTTTTTACCTGTCACTGTAAGATATTTCTGGCTCATCTTGTATATTCCTTGCCCCAGCCCTAGAATTATCCATTTCTCCAAGGAGCCTGGGTTCTTTCATTAAATAATGATATTAGAAGGTCTGGGTGCTGGGTGTGCTTGTTGCTTCTGCGTGTTGTGCTGCTGTTTCTGGGTGCTCTCAGTGGACAAGCTAGGAAATGCATGTATGTGCCCATGCATATATATGTGTCTATAATTATTTCAGTGTCTGTGTCTAACACGAAACATGACTTTGAAGTAAGATCAACTTTTAAAGAAATACACAGTGAGATGGGCAAACACCTCAAGAAAGGTTTAGTGTTTAAACACTATGGCTTCTTGGCACAGGATGGAACTGTTTGTTGCATAAGTGGAATTGGCTAAAGAATTCTCCACCGGACATGACTTTTAACCACATTTAACCACAGATGGACTCTCCCTCTGCATCAGAAGACAACTGCCATCACACCATGGGGCTTCCATTCTCAGGGGCTTTAGTTGATGTCCATTCTCTTCTAGGTGCAAGTCCTCAGGGTCTGGTAACCTGAGGACAATAGCATATTGGTTAAATGAATTAAAGCACATTCATGATCATTGATATTACAGAAAATCATTGTTGTAAGAAAGTAGTTTTTGTATACAAAATGTGCTAAGTGAACCCATTTCTGCAAAAATGTTCATATGGAAAAATTGTAAGGATATTCACTAAAATGTTAATGCTGTGTTACCTCAGGATAAGGAGATTAGAGGGAACTCTAAATTTTCTCATTTTTGCTTGAATTTTCTACATTACCCAAAATTAACACATGCTTTTACAGTAAGAAAAAAAAATTCTCACCAAACAGAAGTAGATAATCCTCTGAGAAGAAGGCCTAATGGTACTTTAATTAGACTATAATTTTGTTTAACCGTTAGCTGAAAACCAGGAATAGGACTTTTTGATGAAATTAATGGGTTAAAAGAGATTTTTCAGAGCCTCGGGGTATATGGGAAAGGACATGTCTTGATAAAAGACTTTGGTACTTGGTAAGGGAGTATGAATTCTCTGAAAGCCCAAGAAAAGATGGGGGAAAAAAAAAAAACCAAAAAACAAAACAGAAAAGCAGTGGCCTAACAGGAAACTTCCAGCCTTGTGTTTTGGCCTGATACATTTGTTGGAAACTGAAACTATTGTGCCTGGGGACCCTGGGCACCTTGTGAAGTGGAATGAGCTCCCTGTTATTTAATGTGATTAAATCCATAGCTAGAAGCCACACAGCCAGGGGTCTGGATAAGTGGGGAGTACGCTCATGCCATTCTATAGAAGGTAAGCAGTGGCTCTTGAGAGGTGCACACAGAGGAATGAGTGTAGGGGACTTACATGTAATGACATACTTGGACATGCATTGTTTTATTCTTGGTTAGGTTTTTTGAATTTTAGTATTGAATCACTGTCACTAATTAACATGAGGTTAACAGTTGCCCTAACCAGGAAAGTTTATTTAGGAAAACCCAAACTGGTTTACAGTTGATCCAAATCAACCAGAGCCCGCACAAACTCCTTTTCTATTCCAAGTATCAAATCTTGTCACATAAAGGTTAAAGGAAAGGGAGGAAGCTTTCATAATTACTCAAAATTACATAAAAATTCCAATTACTCAAAATTATTTTAGGATTCCTTATTTTTTTTTTTTCATTTAGGTTTTCATTTAGGTTTTGTATTTATGATGAGATTTTTAGGATTTTTTCTTTTTTCTTTTTTCTTGTAGAGGGGAGGGAATTAGGTTTGTTTATTTATTTAATGGAGGTACTGGGGATTGAACCCAGGACCTCGAGCATGCTAAATATTCGCTCTACCACTGAGCTATACCCTCCCCACTACGAGATTTTTAGATCAAGATTTAAATGAATATTAAAAAGTTTTTTTTATATCCTTAGTTGCAATTGAGCACTCATTAAGAACATATGCTAAAAAACTTGCAGATGAGTAAAAAGAGTATTGAATGAACTTTTAGGTCACATCTCACCTCCATCATTCTTTGCAGTAAATTGGAGAATGAATGCACCAGTAGTGAATGGAAGCAGAAGTTGAACCAATTGTAAAGGTGGTGAAGCATGACACTGGATATATGCCTCGGACAAGTTACTCAAGCTCATATAACCTCATGACAGCTCTGCGAAGTAGGTATTATTATCATTATCCCTAGTTTACAGACAAGGAACAGGCATAGCACAAAGCCCTTGATCAGAGCCTGGGCTGTAGAAAGTTCTATATTAGAGTTGATTAAGACCATATTGTGTCTGTGACCTTTTTTGTCTTTCAGCCTCTGAAGAATAAAGAATAAAGTGAATTAAGTTCAGACTAATAATAAAATTCAAATCCTCAGTTGCTTCTTGATCACTCAATATCACACATTCTTGGTAAACACAGTCTTGAAAGAACTCCAAGTTTGGTGACTAGGCCTGAAGGAGAGGAGAAATTAGCCCCCATATGATCTCTACCTTGGTTTTAATATGAGCTGGCCCACGTATGTCGACAAAAATGCAGTTTTCCAAAGTATTTTGTAACAATATTCTAGAATTTAGGGGATTGTAGGACAAGGGTGGTATTCTGTGAAATTCAATTTCTGGTTCCTAAAATCTGAAAAGTCATTTTCTCTAGTCCACAGAGCTATATTTCTCATTGAAAATCCAGAAAATGGGGGGTCTGAGGAAAGTTTCTGCTCTCATTATTTTAAGTAAGAATTTTAAAACTTGGCAAATTTATCCATATTTTTGAACTTTCAAAAGCTAAGAAGCTTTGTTTTAGAAAATGTGTTGACCAAGTGTGTTATTAATACCTGGCCCACTGAGCTTCAGAAAGAGTACTGATTTTATCTGTCTCTTCCTTTCTACTTCACTACTTGTCCCTATTTCTCCCTTGTTGGACTATCTTCTCTATGCATACTAGAGAAATGATATCTATTTTAAAAATTACTTATAAATATTTAATGAAAAGTGTGTTTCTTGGGCTTAATTCTATTGTGACTTTTCACAATTCTCTTTATAAAGGAAAACTATTGAGTTGGCTTTAATTTCACATTCACCTTAAGTTTATGTAATGATTTAAGACACACAGATCCTTGACTTACATAAGGATTATCATGACAGAAATGTGTTCAATAATATATGATAGGGAAAAACTCATTTTCCATCCAGAGAATGGCCAACAAAATAGGGTTCATGTATAGTCTAGTATTCACGTAGCTGCTAAAAAGAACAAGCTCTATGTACTGTTAGAAAAACTCATATAGCTAATCATACTTACATTTGAAAAAATATAATTATGTAAATGCATAAAAAAAGAACTGTAAACTGTCTAAAGTAGTTACATTTGGGATAGGTCAGTGGAGGGGGAAATTAGGGCTTCAACATTTTACTTTGTATTCTATATTCAAGAACCTTTCAAGAGAATAACTCAATGTATTATTTCCATTTCTGTATTACTATTTTTTTAAGTCCACACTAGGGATACAGTGTTCCCTAATCTTTTGAGTGGATGGATAGAATATTGTAAGACTCTGAAGAGAAGTTTTTCTCGCTCTTGAAATCCTTTTTCCCATTCCTCTTTCTGAGCAGTGATCTGGTACATGGGCCACTCTTCTCCAGTGGCCTGTAGCCTCTGAAGAGCCTCCATTGTGATGTTAACACTCCAACTTTATTGTTCCACTTGCTCCCATTAAAATGTATCTGTCTTCATCTCTTTCTCCTGGAGAGGATTCCTCCTTATTAAGTGACAATGGGAAGCCAGTACCAACAGAAGCTACCTCAAAAGCCTTTTGGAAATAGAGCACCAATCAATAATATATTAAAGAATAATATATTAGCTGGTAATGCTAAGAATGTGAACTTTTCTCAGCTGTCTGCTTCAGGTTGCCCCAGATTGAAGTTTGGTGATGCTCTAATTGGCCCAGTCCAAACCCTAGACACAAGTATGGATGTAGCAAATTTGCCCTTACACCCTGCAGCGTTGAGTGATCCTCTTGAAGTTGTGTCTAAAGGCACTTGGATAGCAGCATCTTTTCAATACTGTGACTCTTTCTCCTAGTATGCATTTTTTCCTTCTCTCTTCCTGTATCTACATTTCTTTTTTTTATTCTCAATATCAACTTCAACTCTACTGTTTGTTTCAAGCTTCTTTCTGTGTGACAAACTCTTGGTCTGTCTCACTTTATTATCTTAGAAAAAAATTTTAAACTATAAGGAGCAGATCTCATGGGAAACCTCCCCATTTGACCACCCATAAGGGCAGAGATCATTGTCCCAGTAGATTTAAGAAATTAGTTCTTTCCCAGTCTCATCCTTTTGAACCCAACTTGAATATCTAGGTTTTATCCCAACCCAGTTTCTCTCTAGGTTCCTCTGTAATCACCGTAAAGTTCGTCCAATTATCATTAACAAAGGAACTAATGTTTCTGGGAGCCCAGCTCCTCACCTAATGTGAGCACTAAATAGTTGGTTCCTACGTATAAATGGCCAAGTTTTTCCCTACTATTGACTTCAATCTCTTTCGTTGCCTTAAAGCTCTTCCCATTACCATCAACAAAGGAGCTAACATTTTCCAGCACCACTTCCTTACCTAATATGACCACTCCCTGGCTTGTCCCTGTTAACCAAGATTGGTCACCCAAATTTTGTCATATCAAAGTTTCACTCTACCTCCCTCTGTAGTCTCTCCTAGACTCCTGCAATTATCATTAGCAAGGGAGCTGACATTTTCTGGGGTTCAGTCCTCACTAACATGGCCCCACCTGGCTCTCTGGATTCAAGCATACTGTTTTTATAAAGAGGTAACTCCAGGACCCAATTCTTTGCCCAATTAAGATCCTAGTTCTCTACATGCTGAAGAGGACTCCCCATGCAACACCACAGCCTCTGTCCTTAGATCCCCCCCTACCCATCCATACTCAGAAACCAACCCACCAGTGTTGATACTTGTCAGTCCAGTGCTCCCAGATCTAGTTTGGATTCCAAACTGGACATCCTCCCAATCGCCCCAGAGGTGATACTCAAGGGGTAAAACTAGAACCCTTGTGACATAGCCATTGTCTGATAGCTTCTCCCTTTCCTTGCACCCTCTTATCTCATTGCTTTTTGACACCTTCACCTCTTTCCTTCCCATTGTCTACATAGGTTTAGACAATCTTTCTTGTTAGAGTGAAGTGAGTGCTACTCTCTTAAAACTCAACAGAGCCGTTCTTATGATCTGATTCCAGACTTAGAAAGAAGTGGCTAGTTCTCCAAAAGCTAGTCTTGGACCACTTCATGCTTCAACATATGGTTTTGATGGCCATGTGCCTTTTTTCCATCCCCTGCCCCTACCTTTACCTTCTCTGTATCATGAGCAAAGGAAAAACAGACACTACATCTCCCCTCCCAACCCAGCCCACTGTTACTGAATCTGCAATTATCCTGTGGCCCCTCCATTCCACAGAGCTCCCTCAGACACTTGAGAAACTCTGCCTTCTTAAGAGAAACCTTAAGGTTCTGGAGCATCAATCCTCTGTCATATCCTAAGGCTGGCAACAGTTTTTCTCCTAGAAGAGAGGAGTTCCTTAACTATACCATGTGCAGTGATTTTTCTTTATGTCTCATTTTTCTTTATATCTCAATACCCAGCTCAATCCTCAGAAAATTTCTTTCCTGCGTAAAGAAGAGGAACCCAGAAACCTCAGATCTCCAAGGTAAATAAATGTCTTTTACAGCAGCCAGAGCCAAAGTCACTAGCTAGTTAAGGAACTGACCATTACGTACATATACACAGATTATGAAGTGAATTGAAATTACAATATCTTGCAATGAGTTAAATATTTTTCATGAATCTCTTTCCCCGAAACAGTCCTTATACACTTATCTACTCTGGATCTGTGTCAGCCACGCATCTAGTTCCAACCACCTTGATCAGCCCAGCTCCCAGAGCACTTCATAGTTGGATGTGCTGCCCTCCCCACCATTATCTGTTGATTATAAAGAAATCAGTAGTCTCTGCTCCCTCGTTTTCCCAGTAGGAAATATGGCCAGGGAGCTCACTGGGAATCAAGAGCGGTGCTGCTTCAGTCCTGAAGCTGGTAGTGCTCTCCTGCCCACAGTTCCCTAGCTTCTGAGCAGAGCCTAGAGCTTCCCATCAGGGTTTCTAGGCAGGGGCTCCTGTCACACTTCCCGAGGACTTCGGCAGGTGGTGCTGGGGAGCAGCAGCTTGTTTATCAGGAGAGCTTTTTTTTTGGTGCTGCCCTTTGTAGCCACTCTTGTGGGCCAGTTTCAGTCATTCAGCAATCATTTAAGGGGACCCTACTAAGCACAGTTCTAGAAGATGGCTAGGACACATGGTACCCAACCCTCAAACACCTTGCAGTCCCTGTGGGAGGACTTTCTCCTTGAGAAGTTGGTTTCTAAAACACAGGCCTGTCTTCAGTCCCCAGGGTGCGGTGTTTCTCTGGCTACTGGGTTCCAGCAGGCCCTACAACTCTGAATTCCACTTTTACCGTCCCATGGCCTGAGCAACACCTACTAAGTTCCCTGGCAGTGGACCTCATCCAAATTCCTGAGAGTTTATTCATTCTCTTCTGGATTGGTGTTAAGGGAGCAATCATCTTTTAAGTTTCCTTTTAAGCTTTCCTTTTACTGTTCTCTGAGCCAGGAGAAGAGATCCCCAGATTATCCTTGCCTCCAGGGAACTCTCATATCTCCAAAGGTGCTCCAACGCTCAAGAACCCAGTTATGGGATTTCCAAAGCTTGGGGGTTCGGATGTCATTCAGTCAGTCAGCAGCTCTGCTTAGCCCCACCACTAGACCCACTTGTGTACTTTCTACCTCATGTTTTTCATCCTGGGTGTGGAATCCCACTGACAGCCAACCAAAATGTGTGGATACTTTAAAAGGGCAGTTATTCAAATCTGCTCTTCATTATGCTGTGTAATTTTGTAACTGGGAAAATAAAGTTCTCATGTAGCATTGAATGAAAAGAGCAAAATGCAGAATTATATTTACCCTGTCATCATGCCTGGATAGAAATGTGGATGCTCGTAGGCCAGAGCTGGAAGGGAATACAAAACTGAACCATACGGTTTGTTAGGGAGGTGGGTTCGTAAGTGATTGTATTGTACAAATTTGTTCTCCTTTGTGGTTACAATTTTTCATTTTTGTGCAAAATATATACAGTATAATCAGAAAGTGGAAATGAAAAAAAAAGTGGGAGAAGGAACTGGAACAGAAAAGAAGGGAGATTAGGAGAACTGCCAAATAAGGCCCAGTAACTGCTGCAGCTCGGCAAACCTGAGAGGCTGGTGAGCGGGCGTGAAGCAGGAGGAGCAGGGGGCCTGCCACCACAGGATAGGGTTGCTTCTAAAAATTTTTATTGAAGTGTAGTTGATTTACAATGTTAGTTTCAGGTGTACAGCAAACTGATTCAGTTATACCTATACATGCAGATATGTTTTCCTTTCAGAGTCTTTTCCATTATATGTTACTACAAGACATTGTGTATAGTTTCCTGTGCTATATACTCCTTGTTTATCTATTTTATATATAGTAATGTGTGTCTGTAAATCCCCAACCCCTAATTTATCCCTCCCTCTCTTTCCCCTTTGGTAACCATAGTTTGTTTTCTATGTCTGTGAGTCTGTTTTGGGTTTGTAAATAGAATTTGTATCTTTTTTTTTAGATTCCCCATATAAGTGATAATCTCTAAGTCCATTCATGTTGCTGTAAATGGCATTATTTCATTCTTTTTTATGGCTGAGTAATATCCCATCGTATAAATACACCACATCTTCCTTATCCAGTCATCTGCCGATGGACATTTAGGTTGTTTCCATGTCTTAGCTATGGTAAATAGTGCTGCTATGAGCATTGTGGTGTATGTGTCTTTTCAAATTACAGTTTTCTCCAGATATATGCCCAGGAGTGGGATTGCTGGATCATATAGTAAGTCTATTTTTAGCTTTTTAAGGATCCTCCATACTGTCCTCCATAGTGGCTGTACCAATTTGACAAGATAGGGGTTTGAGCCCAGCTACATGAGAAAGATACAAGCAGCTGCTGGGAGCTGGCCTGGTCCGCACTGCTAGTCTGTGGTGTTCTCCTGTTGAATGTTAACAGTTTTACAAAACGAGTATCTGACAAGGGCCTTCTGTGTCTGCAATAGAGGGAGACAAACAAGACCACTCTGTAATCGTGTCTAAACACAGACAAAAATAAGAAAGTGGTGCAAAATGCAAAAATACCAAACATCCCCTTACCTGGCTCTGACAAATGACCATTGCTTCTCTACCGATGACAGCATTCTCCCCACTGTGTTCCTTCTGCCTACTAGACACAAATAAGCAACATATCCAAGTATACAATTGTCCCCACTACCTGGGAGCACTCAATCCAGAACAAAACCATGCTTCATCTGATTTTCCCCCAAACATCTAACACAAGCCCAAATCATATAATAACCTTTTCCCAAGAAACTCTTACTGAGACGGCCCATGGCTTTCTGTGCTTGCAAATATTCCACTAAACCCAGCTTTTTTTGGATTATAGATATGTTCCTGCATTTAAGGTCCTCTGGGTTTTTGAGCAGGGAATTCAAACTTGCTATAACTTGCTTTTTATCTGTTCCATGGAGAAGGTAATCTGTGGAAGAAAAAATGAGAAATTGCATATGAAAAATACATGATAAACCATACAGTTTTGTATATACCCTTTACTTTCTTTGAAAACATGATATTTTCTCATTTCCATGGCTTTACACTTCTCCCACTGCCTCAAAAACCCTTCCCCCAGCTGCCTTCAAACTTTTATTCATGGTTTGGCAACAGCATGTTTTGGTTACATTCCCAAGACTGCCATGTCTCAGGCTGGTGGTGAGAAAGAACCTATTAGTGAATAAGGTGTCAGAAACAATGGGATCCTCCCTGTGATAGCTGCAAATTCCTCAGGCCTTGCTGCTAGGAGGGGTAGCATGGTGAAGGCATGCTTTATTATTCTAGTCCCTGCCTCCCAATCTTCATTCATTCATTCACTTACTCTCTGGCTCAACTCACTGGTGTGTTGGAGCTGGCTCTCACCCATTTTATATTCAGTGATATCATGTTGGTAGCTTGGAATTGGCCATAGTGGGAGAAGCTACATGGTGGAAACGGGCAAATGCTATAAATTAGCTCCCCTTCCCTGAGAACTGGTTGTTAAACATCTACCAGCACACCACTGCGGGTAGGAGAGAGGTAAGGGTAATAGGAAGGTAATGTAGAATGTGGACCCCAGAGCCGGACTGCCTCTGAATCCTGGGTTTGCTGCTGCTAGCTTTGGTATGTCAGGCAAATTACTTAACCCTTCTGTGCCTCAATTTCTTCATCAGTTTAATAGGGATAATAATATTTACCTCTGGAGAGTGTTGATGAGAAAACAAGTTAGTATGTGTAAAGTGCTTGGAACAGGGTGTAGTACATAGAAAGCACAGATACCTTTTTAGATGCTGTGGGAGCTAGTGATTTGCTAATTGTCATTTCATATTTTCACCTTAGAATGAATACAGCTCAGAGTCTCAGCTGCTGGAGGCCTAGTCCCAACAATAGCCAGAGAGTAAGGGTTCTGCTTGAATATGTATCTTTCTTCCTCTGGTCTCTCCTTGACCTATTTCTCGGCACGACCCTATAGACAGTGCATGCCACGGGCATTTTCGAGCCCTGCCACTGGTCTGTGCATTCTGTGATTGCCTTGGTGCCCGGAGGCACGGTGACTTGGCCTTCGGAGTTCTTATAACAGAAAGGGACAGATAGCTGCCAACATCTGTATGAACATTTGTCAAACATTTGCTTCCTACTTTTCATACAACAGGCAAAGGTATATGTAAAACTAGCTTTTCTTGTAAAAGGAGAGAGTTTATACTCTGTTTAATAGGGCAACTTCAGCATCCAGACTGGCCCTATTTAATCGTGAAACCCAATTATTTTACTGTAAAGTTACAGGGAGTGCATGATATATAGGAAAAATCACTGTACTAAAAGTTTGAGTGGACTTTAATCCTTGTCCTGACTCTATCACTCCTGTATTCTTGACCAGAATTTAAATATTTGGTGATCGAATTAAACCAGATTATTTTAAAGGGCTGTTTCTCCTAGGCCATGTTTTTAAGAAAATTGTGAAAGTGGATATTCTAGTTTCCTCAATCAGACCTATTCAATTGAATTCAAGGTGCAGGGCAATTTATAACAAAAATAGGAATATTTCTTGTTAAAAAAAACCTTAGGAGACAGTCCATTATCTGTGCAGCCAGTGAATTGTGGAGATTTGTGACTGCTGTGCAGTGATAAAGGTTGGCTGGGAAACCTTTCCCTCTGAGTCTGTAGGGAAAGGACATACTTGCTGGAAGCATTGGGTCTAATTGTTTTAGTCAGAGCTTGGTGACAGGGGTTAGAAGGTGGTTTAATAAAGGGGAAGTGAGCTGAGACCTTCCTCCCATGAAGAAATTCTAGCAGAAAAGAGAAGCAAAAACCTGATCTTCAGACATCCTGATTCACCCAGTAAATGGATTCCAGCTGGGGGTGAGTTGTTATACAGACACTGATTGTGATCCATGATGAGGTGCCCCTGGAAGCCTATAGAGGCAGTGGGTAAGATTCTGTGCTTTTATTTTTTTTTCCCCTTTCTTGTAAATGCAAACTGCTCCCTTCTCAGCTTTTCCTCTTTTGCCTTTGGAGTCCCAATCATTGTTTCTGTGTTTCTTCTCCTTCCCTTCCCTTCCCCCTCTCCTTTCTTTCACTCTGCCTGCAGTGACTTATATATGTTCATATTGTACAGTCTCTCTGAGTTATTTGGTGACCCGGAGTTAATAAGGGTTGGCCTCTATACAGTTAGCACTTTTATTACTTTGCTAGGGCTGCTGTAACAGAGTACCACAATCTGAGTGGCTTAATGACAGAAGCAAATTGTCTCTTGGTTCTGGAGGCTGGAAGTTCAAGATCAAGGTGTTGGCAGGATGAGTTCCTTCTGAGGACTGTGACGGAGAATCTATTTCCTGCCTCTCCCCCAGCTCCTGGTGTTTTGCTAGCAATCGTTGGCGTTCCTTTGCTTTAGCTGCATCCTCTGTCTGTCTTCAGGTCACATGGTGTTCTCGCTGTGTACATGTCTGTATCTGTGTCCAAATTTCCCCTTTTCATAAAGATACCAGTCATATTGGATTAGGGCCTGCCCCTAAATCATCTCATTTTAACTTGATTTCCTCTGTAAATACCTCCTTTCCAAAAATCAGGTCACATTCTTAGAGTTAAGACTTCAACATCTTTTTGTGGGGAGACACAGTTCAAACCATAGCATCTAAGGGGATACGCATGCATCAATCAAGTGTCTACATGGTTCAGTAAAGTAATTACAAATGTTATTGAGCATTTCCTGTGGGCTGGGTATTTTATATACGTTACCTTCTTAAAATAATGAGCTACGTAGTATGTTGATCCCCACTTTACAGATAAAGTGAGACTTAGAAAAAGTGACCTTCCCATGGTCACATGTATAGTACATGGCAACACCAGGTTTCAAGCTCAGGACTGTCCAACTAGAACATCTGAATTTGTAACCACTATGCATTCCACCTCCAGGATAGACACCTGGGCCTGCAAAAAAAGCTTTTTCATAGAAAGAAAAAGCTCTATGTGCGTTATTTCATCTTTTTAAGTAAAATCTATTCATCTCTTACTCAACTTCTGACAGTATAATTGAGCCCTACTGGCTAGTTATTCCCCTCTTACTGTTTACGATATTATTTTGATGAATTTTGGTAATTGCACAAAGCCATGTAACACCACCATAATGTAGGTATAGCATAGATCCTTTACTCTAAGAAGGTTCCTCCTGGCTCCTTACAGTCAACCCCCGTCTCTGTCCCCCGCCCCCAGGACCAGGGAACAACTGATCTGCTTTATGTCATTATAGTTTTACATAGGCTTTGTTTTGGTTTATAACTGCTAAGATCCTAAAAAAACCAAAAAACCCCCCAAAAACCCCCAAGTCTTCATTATTAACCAAAGGAAAGCAGAGACGGTCCCTCTCCTCTGCAGTTACAGAGGGAAATAACTTTGTTAAACTTGTTAAAATAGTCTGATTTGGTAATATTCACAGGATTATTATTTTTCCTGCTGTCTTACTTTCGAATTAATCTATTTTGCAATATGAATTGACCTTTGACCAGTGCATAATTTTGTAATGTCACGCATTAGTCACTTGGAAAATATTGGCTTGCTGTTATACAGGTCTTCTGAATGTGGCGCATTTCCATATACAATAAAAGGAAATCATAGTTGTTAACGTCACCACCAATCTCATCAGAAAAGCCCTTGAGGACTGGGAAACTAACTGTCCAGTTTGTGGTGGCGATCATAAGTTTCCAAAAATTCTAATGTCATCTTTAAAACTTGAATTTTATTATTAGCAACAAATGCTGTCAATTGTTTTCCTTGAGGTGACAGGCTCACTTTGTTCATTTCTGAGAAAATGTCTACCAGACTCAAATCTGAATAACCTAGTTTATCTGTCAGCTATTTTTCAAGTAAAAGTGGTGTTCCATGCGAAAAACAGTTCAGCTTGCAAATCAAACAGTTGTGCAAGTACTTTCCTCGAGACAGCTACCAGACATGGGTATGAGGCAGAAGGGCTCTGTGTGTACTCCCCATTTCATGCCACAGAGTGTGTAAGAGACATGTGCTCAAGTCGGCTATAATAAAATGTAATTGCTTTTACTGCTTCATCAAGGACATTAATAAGTGCCCTGGCTCATCCCCACCAGGCCCTAGACCCTGCACGTACGTGGAGGTGAAGAATGCAATACCACCAGCATAGTTTGGTGCCACTGTCCTGATTCATGCTGAAGAGCCTGCATTTTACCTACTATTGCTTTTGCATCATCAGTGCAAGTGTTAACATCCTTTAAAAATGCAAATAATTTTTTAGTGTTATTGTGAAAGCAGTTTTGACCTTGTGAAATTCTTGAAAGGGTCTTGGTCTTCCCAGGGATCTGCAAACCACATTTTAAGAACTATTCTTCTAGTGGAAAAAGCAAAAACCAGAGTAAGCATCTATCAGATACTCAACTCAGTAACACACATGTGATGAGCTACAGTGCTGTATAAAGTAGATATATTAAAATCTTCTGAACACACAAAACAGGAGTCTACAAAATCACTTTATATCCATGCAAATGTGATCAATTGAAATAAAATGTTTAAAGGAAAAATCAGAACTTCTGAAGCCTTAGCAGTAGATCGTAACACCCTCAGCAATCAAAATTCAGATTACAGATAGCACATAACATGTCTTATACAGGACTTGCTTTAGAGGTAAGACATAAGGCTCTTAAGGAGTCGTATACTGAAGGACCAAGGAGCTGCCCTACTTCACAAGGCTATTTCAGAATTCAACTTCAGCCTGAATTTTCCAGTCAGAAGTCAGTTTAGTATTTAAAAATTTTAAAAATTATTTAATATTTAATTTATATATAAATATATACAACAAAGTTATAAGGCATAATAATAAAATGAGCACTGGCAAGTTCACAACCCAGTTTAAGAGCTTTGCCAGTGCTATTTAACCTGTCAGTGTTCTCTAGCCTATCCCTCTGCCTTTCCCACCATAGGTAGACATTATCCTACATTTTAGATTTATTATTCCCTTGCTTTTTAAAAAAAATATTTTTGTCACATACACATCACTAAATCATTTATTTTAGTGCTTTATAAAATGGTTTTTATACTGCATGTAGTCTTTTAAAACATGTTTTTTTTTCAGTCAACTTTGTTTCTAAGATTCATTCATGTTGCTTGTGGCTGTGAGCCATTGATTTTCATTGCTATATAGTATTGCATTGTAGGAATACCCCACAATTTACTTATCCATTCTCTTGTCAGTGGTCCTTTGAGTGTTCCAAGTTTTTTGCTATCATGAACAATGCTAGTATAAAAATAGTTATACATGTCTCCTGCTACATATGTATAAGACTTTCTTTTGGGTATGTAACTAGGGGTGGGATTGCTGAGTTGTAAGATACACATATACTTAACCTTTACAAGATTATGTCAAATTATCTTTTAAAGTTTCTGTACCAGTTTATAGTTCCAGATAGTCTATAGGGGTGTGTGTATGTGTGAAAAAAAAAAAAAACAACTCCACTCATCTACTACTTCCCAATACTTGCTATTGTCAGACAAAGCAGTGGGTATACCATGGTGTCTTATTTACTTTCTGTTACCTTGAGAAGATTGAACATCTTTCTGTATTTATATTCACCACTCTTGCTTCATCTTCCTTGAAACACTTGTTGCTTTCTTTTGTACATTTTTCTATTGTATCCTTTTTCATTGATTTCTAGTCTTTTTATTCTTGGTATTGATTTTTTGTTCGATATATGTGTTGCTAATATCTTCTCCCAGTTTGTGGCTTGTCTTTTCCGTTTCAAAGTTATCAATATTTTGTTTTATGGATAGCACTCTTTTGTATTGCTTACATCCCTATCCTGAAGTCATAGAGTGTTCTCCTGTTAATCTGTCTGGCTGAGGCCTGCAATACAGAGTTGAACTGAAACAATTATTGAGAATGTCATTAGTCTGCTGGGGCTGCATAACAAAACACCACACACTGGGTGGCTTAAGCAACATAAATTAATTTTCTTATAGGTCTGGAAGCTGGGAGTCTCAGGCAGAGATGCCAGGAGGTTTTCTGGTGAGACTCTTCCTGGCTTTCAGATGGCCATTTTTACACTGTGTCCTCACATGGCTTCTTCTCTGTGCACATCAAGGGAGAGTGAGCTCTTCCTCTTTTTTTAATTTAATTGATTTTTTTTATTGAACTATAGTCAGTTTACAATGTTGTGTCAATTTTTGGTGTACAGCATCATGTTTCAGTCATACACGTACATACATATATTCCTTTTCATCTTCTTTTTCATTGTAAGTGCTATACAGTAAAAACTTGTTGTTTATCTATTTTATATATAGTAGTTAGTATCTGCAAATCTCAAACTCCCAATTTATCCCTTCCCACCCTTTTCCCCCGGTAACTATAAGTTTGTTTTCTATGTCTGTGAGTCTGTTTCTGCTTTGTAAATAAATTCATTTGTGTCTGTTCTTTTAAAAATTCCACATATGAGTGACATCGTGTGATTTTTTTTTTTCTGTTTCCGGCTTACTTAACTTAAAATGACGATCTCCAGATCCATCCGTGTTGCTGCAAATGGCATTATTTTATTTTTAATGGCCGAATAGTATTCCATTGTATAAATATACCACAACTTTCTTCCTCTTTTTATAAGAACATTGGTTCTGTTGGATTAGGGCCCTAACCTTATTACATCACCTAACTTTTTTTTACATCCTTATAGGTCTTATCTCCATATACAGTCACATTATGAGTTAGGGCTTTGACATATGAATTTTGGGGGGACACAGTTCAGTTTATAGCAGAGGGTGTCTTTATCTTTTTCTTGTCTTTAAAGGGAATACTTTTATCATTTAGAATTATGTTTGCTCTTGGTTTTTGTTAGATGTATTTTATCAAAGTAAGCAAGTTTCTTTTTATTCCTAGTTTGGTAAGAGGGTTTTTGTTGTTGTTAAATTCTGATTGCATATTGGATTTTATCAAATGCTTTTTATGCCTCTATTGAAATGATTATATGTATGTTTTTTCTCTGTTAATCCATTAACATGATAGACACATACATAGATTTTACAGAGTTTAACTGTCCTTGCAATTCTGGTATTAACCCAACTTGATCAAGATGTACAGTTGACCCTTGAACAATATGGGTTTGAACTGCACAGATCCACCTACACATGGATTTTTTTCAATAAATACCTACTACAGTACTAGATGATCTAAGGTTGGTTGAATCCATGGATGTGTAATGGTAGATACAAAGGGCTGACTATAAAGTTACAAGCAGATTTTAAATATCTGGGATTGGGGGGTGATGCTCCAACCCCCAAGTTGTTCGAAGGTCAACTATACTATAATTTTTATGGGTGTGTTGTGTTAATGCTTTGTTTAAGATATTTGCATTTATATTCATGAGTGGCTTTGTGTTCATGAGTGGGTAATATTCCTTTCCCATATTCTACTTGTCTGATTTGATCTTGAGCTTATACTAACTTCATAGAATGAATTGGGGAAGTATATCCTCTTTTTCTGTTCTCTGGAAAAGGCATTGTAGTATAGTGGTAAAGGACACGATTCCTAAGGTGCCAGACTGTGTTGAGTCACATAGTTGTAATTCCCAGGTACTGTGAGAATAATGCGGTGATGAGGCCAGTGGGTCTATAATGCCCAAACTCAAATTCCTTCTCAGAAATCCCCAAATGATAAAGTCTATTAAGTTAAAAGCTAGAAAAAATAATATGCTTATAATCCTTAAAAAAAAAAAAAAACAGGTGTTACTTACTGTTGAATGATGCTGCTGGCTATGATCCAAAGTTCTAAATTTTCTCAATGTTTCCACTTGAATCATAAATTTAGAATATTATAAACCTTAGAAATGTCAGTGTCAAAGTGTAGGCGTGATTCAGTATCCTTATAAAATAACTATGGAATGTTGAAATACTGATTGTAACAACTGGATGCCCAGAAGATATGTTTTCTGTCTAGGAAGTCAGATGGGATATAAAGAAGAATTTTCAAAGATGGACATAAAATCCATAAAATCTATGAATTTCCTTTGTGTGTGCTCTGTATTCCTCTAAATGTCTACAAGAAGCTAAACCTTTGTTTGTTGGCAAGATTGTCTCCAGAGCTTCAGGACCAAACAGATGTTGGGGAGAGTATTGTAAGGTACTTTACTGGTGTTTCAGTGGTTCATTTTCACTATGCCACTGGCTCCTCTACCTTAGAGGGTGACAAATGCAATAGCAAGCAGAACCTTACTTTTCTACTGGCAGAAATGGTTGTTGGACTATTCAGAGCTGTGTTGGCTGTGTTTTTTTTTTTCCCCCATATTCTTCCATCTCATAATTTTGAATGATGTTCAAAGGGAAACTGCCCTATAGAGATGACGTTTTGAAACTCAAGGATTCCAAGTGGAGAGATTTCTATTTTTTTTAATTTATATTTTTATATTTAAAGCCCCTAGTAATAGAACTCTTGCCATATCTTCAAGCACAGAGATTCTTTCCTCAGCCATGTTCAGTCTACTAATAAGCCCATGGGAGGCATCCTTCATTCCGTTACAGTGTTTTTGATCTGTGGCGTTTCTTTTCCATTCTTTCTTAGAACTTCCATCTCTCTGCTTACTTTACCCATCTATTCTTGCATGTTGTCTACTTTTTTCACTAGACCTCTCAGCATATTAATCACAGATATTTCAAGTTCATGATTGGGTAATTCCAGCATCCCTGCCATATCTGAGTCTGGTTCTGATCCTTGTTCTGCCTCTTCAAACTGTGTTTTTTTCCTTTTGGTATGACTTGTAATTTTGCTGAAAGTCAGACATGATGTACTGAGTGAAAGGAACTCTAACAAAGATGCCTTTCGTGATGTGGTGATAAGGTGTGGGGTAAGAGCAATGTTCCCTATTCCTGTCAGTAGGTTTCAGTGTTTTAGTGAGCCTGTGGCCCAGGGCTCTGAACTTCACAAGTGCTTCTTGTCCCACCCCCAACTCCCCACTCCCTTAGGTGGGATGAGATGGCTGGTGTGAGCTAGACTTGGCTATTTCCCTTCCCCCAGGCCAGTTAGGCTCTGATTAAACGCCAGTAGATTAGGCTCTGGTAAAACATTGTCTCGCGGGCTGGCTTTGTTAAAAAGAATAGAATCTCTGCTATATTTCAAGATGGTTCAGTTGCTCTTCCCTTTGCTGGAAGAGGATTTTCCTCTGATACTCACTGTGAGAACCTAGTTCAGCTTCAAGAGGTAAAACTCACAAAAGTGTGGAGACTCCCTCTCTGCCCCCCGGAGCTTTAGCTCTCAGAGTTGTCCACACTGAGCCTGAAGCAATTCATCAGTTACAGTTCTGGTTTTTCCTACCCTGGAGCTGTTTCCTGCGGAGGTGTCTGCCCGCCTGGTTCTGCTCTTGTAAGTTGTGGTTCTATGTATCTGCCTGTCTATCTCTGTAATTTGAGAAGTAGCAATTTGCCCTGTGACCTCTCTTTTCTGGTGGATCTAAGAAGAATAGTTAGTTTCTCCATTTGTTCAGCTTTTTACTTGTTGGCAGAGACTTTTAAGTACTTTTAAGACTGGAAAGTAGAAGTTGGTATGTCAAAGAAGTCTTTAAAATTAAAAACTTTAACTTATTCCTAAATTCTCAAAGTACTTTTCAGGGACATTAAGTAGTGTGCTTAGTAGTCTGGGGAAAAGAGTACTTGGTGTTAGGAGGCAGATGTAGCATAAAAGTAATTGTGTCTATTAAAAGATAATTTCAAAACAAAACAAAATCACTGTTTTTAGGGGAATTAGTGAAGGAACATGAAGCACTTTGGATAGTTTGGAAGAAAAATGTCTTAAATGCAAAGTATCATGAATTGGTTTTTGTACATTTTATCTGTCACCTTACACTATGTTATGCTGTGGCAACAAACAGCCCCCAGATCTCCGTAGCTTGTGACAACAAAGGTCTCTTTTTCACTCATGCTGCATTTCCACTGCAGTTCAGCAGAAGCTTTGCTGCTCCATGTCATCTTTATTTTATAACCCAGGTTGGAGGAATGGGCTCTCTCTGCAACATGCCAGTCAAAGGAAAAGAGAAGATGTTGTTCAAGAGGCACACAGAATCTCGGTTCACATTTCTTTGCCAAAGCAAGTCATGTGGCTACTCCTGAGTTCAATAAGGTAGGCTCCATAAAAGGGGAAAAGTCACGTATGATGTCAGTATGGTGGAAGATAGGTGAAATTTTCCTACAGAAAGGATGTCAGATATTTTGAGTATTAATACAATTTATCATATAGTTCCTACCAAATTCTTTTCTAGTTTATTTTGAGTTGGCCAACTAGAATTCTCTTACCTAAGTTGTTCTAGGACTGTGCTTACTACTGTGCAAAGTTTATATTGGCCTCCTTCATACCTACTTTGCAGGTGAGTTTTTTTTTTTTTTTTGGTTTTTTTTTTTTTTTTTTTTGGTAACATTCTCTTGCTAGAGGATGAGGAGACAAAGGAATCCTCAGTTAAATGCTTCTGTGAGGGGCTTTTAGGTGTTGGGTGGGAGTGAAGGCTCAGCACTTGCTCTCATTTACAAAACAGCACTCTGCAGCCAGTCCTTGACGTAAGCATACATTCCTGGAATCTGCATTGTGAGACATAATGGAAAAATGATTCCTCTTTTATGCCACATCAGAGTTTGGATCTTGAGAAGCATGTGGCTACCCCTATTGCCGTCAGGTTGCATTCGTGTAATGATGAAGAAATACGTTGACTGAATGATGGTCAGTTACTTCATCTGTACAGAGATGGGGATAAAATTAATAAGTGGGAAGAATTAGGAACAGGTTAGGGTTAGGTAAGCTGTATGAAATAAATGGGTAGAGAAAATGCAAAGCAGTAAAAGCCAAAACTGTTCTGGCAATAACTAGAGTACAAAGCTTCAAAAGTCAGGTCGAAATATTAAAGAGAAATTCTGTGACTTAAAGTTCACAGGCTGGCAGCTCACAAGGATGCGTCTGGGCCCTTTACATGTTTGTGTGTGTGTGTGTGTGTGTGTGTGTCGGGGGGGATACTATGTTTTAAATATCAAGAGATTTTACATAGAAAGAATACAGGTTTCTGGTTTCTTGTGAAAAATGAAATATTTTCAATTTTTGCTGACATTCCTGGATTTGATAACGTTGGCTGGAGCTGCATTGCTGTCATCCCCTTGGGCAGTAGCATGAATCTCCCGTTCTCTGCATGGAATCTAGGGGGATTAAAGACCTTAATATGAAAAATAAAACTTTAAAAAATAGAGTGTATGGAAGAAAACACAGGAGAATGTTTTTGTCATACTATTTGAGGACAGATTTCTTAAAATGACTCCAGATCTTCTACCATATCCATTAAAAATTATTTTTTATCAAAAGTAAGGATTCTTATTCAACAGTGATCATCAGACAAGCAACCTATAGGAAAGCAGTTTGGATAAGCTAATTTAAATGTATGAAACAAACAAAGAATTAATATTTAGAATATTCAAGGAATTCTTGAGCATAATTTTAACTTATAGCAAGGAAAGTCAGAAAACACTGATAAGTAATTAATAGAAAGGAAAAATTGTGTAACTATGAAATAGCTTAAGTGAATATAATCAGAAAAATGCAATTTAGACTAACATGACTCCATTTCCCAGCAATATAGTTGACAAAATTAGGAAGTCAGATATCATCAAATACTGACCAAATTTGTGGGGATGTGAGAATCTTCCTGTGTTGCTAGTGGAAGTATAAACAGCTATTCCAGTAAGCAAGCTTGGCAATGCAGAGTGAAATTAAGAATATGTATGTCCTGTTCCTAGAAATTCCACGCCCAGAGAAATGTTAACATCCAGAGAACCACTTGCATAGTTTTGCAAAAAGATATCCTCAGAAAGACTTCTGAGAATGTTTGTGGCAGTATTACTTGTTCTAACAAATAAAGGTCAGAAATAGCATAGATGTCTATCTCTAGGGGAATGTCTAAGTAAAATGTGGTAATGCATTTAATGAAATACTATGCAGCAGGCAGAAGCTTAATAAATAAGATTTACATATCATTATATGTATACATATATCTCAATAAATACGTATGAAAGATTGTTTGAAAGAACAAACTTTAAATATACTAGAGTTGGTGTCAATACCTGAGAAGAGATTGGGACTTGGAATGGGGAATAAAGAGAATTAAAAAAAACCAATTGAAATAGAATATGATAGCCTTGCAGGTGCCACCGAGACAGCACACTATGAACTGAAGAGTATGATCCATTCACCTGTAAACCTAAAGTTATAAAAGTCATTAACCAGAAGGAGTTACTGTTCCTTTACATTTTGTTCAAAGATAACTCTTTTAATTTTTTTTTTTTTTTAATTTGTAAAGATGGAATAAATTCCAGAGTTTGGCCTGATTTGAGCAGCTCCAATGCAAAACACTAATATAGCGGTTGCAATTTCCTGTCATCCAGGCACACATTTGTGATCCTCCTATTTTGTTGTTTTCTGTGTGTTCTTTTATCTCCACTCAATAAACTCCTCCTGTGCATAACTGCCAGGTGATCTACGCCACCTTGGCCTAAGCAATGTTTTTTCCTAGAAACCAGAAGGGAAATTCCTGCGAATTAAGCTACTTTAGTGCTGCTGAATTTGAAGTGGCAGATGGTGGTTGGATTTTACAAGTCCCCTTCGCCCTCTGCCTTCATTTTCTGCCTGCTTTTACATTAATCCTCTCCGTGCCGATCTGGCTAAGTGTGTGAAGCACCTCCAAGGAACTGTGTTAATGATAAGCCCAAATCTAGGTCTCTAAAGAGTCACACTGCCTTTCATCTGTGGAGTCTGGGAAGTCCCTTCTGGCCTTTGCCAAATTAAAGTTTTGCAGCAACTCTGATATTTAGAGAGAACAAGCAGGCAGGACGGAAATGGAGGGGACGCCTGTCTTCGCAGCAGGGGTCCTCCCAGCAGGCTGGATTTATTGGATTTTTCACTTTCCTTCATTCACCATTTGGATTTCCAAATACTTTTTACTAGTTCAGTCTTTGAGGTTGAGAAATTCAGCCAAATTGTACTGCATTCTTAGTCCCCTGGGGCCCAAGAACAACTGCTGAATTCTTCCAACTTGGCTGCATAGCAACCTCTGCTTAGGTCTCCTGTACCCACCTCCCCAGCCAAAGGGACATCACATTTGCCGTGCTGGGATTTTGTAAAAAACAAAACAAAAAAACTGAATCAGTATACTTTACATCTCAGTTTTTTTCAGAATATTACGCTTCAAGTTAATGTTTCTAACTTAGGAGTAACTGAAATGATTCTACAGTGCTTATTAGAGCAAGATTCTTCCTTAGTTTTGAGTCCTTCATTCATTCAGTAAGTAGTTTCTGAGCATTTGTGTCAAGTATGTGGCTCTAACCTTTACCAGGTAATGGTTGGCTTGTCCTCTTCCTTTGGTGGTGAGCTCTTGGGTTGTGTTTTATGAACTGTTCTAATCTTACTTCTGTGAGATGAATAAACCCTGGAAATGAAGTTTCCAATCTATTGTCAATTTGCTACATGGCTTTTCAAATTGTTACATAGGGAGTTGATGTCTTTGGAAGCGGAAGGAAGAAATGGGGTGCTTTATTACTCTTAAATTCTCCCTCAGCAGTAATCTTTACTGTTAGATTTTAGTAAACATCAGCTACTTTTCACAACGTGCTGGAGTGAGGCATGGGGTGGTGTGGTATGGAAGGGTGTAGTGTTTGATAGTCTAGTATATCACAGTACAGTATAGTAGTGGACCTCAGATTCACATAGTATCTCAAGCATCACCTTAGCTATTATGTTGCCTCGTAATCTTGGGTAAGTGTCTTAAATTTCTGTGCCTAACTTTACTTAAAATTTATAGGAATGTTTGTGTTTGGAGTTACTAAAAAAAATTGGGTGAGGAACTGTAGGCACTCAGTACAGTAGGAGCTCGTTAACTGTCCCCTTCGGCTGCCTAAGAGGAACATCAAAGTAGAGAGCCCAGGCGAAGTCCTCAGGAACTAAGAGTCTAGTTAGGAAGATGAGACATCGACTCTGTGAAGTCACCAGGCACAGTGCCTCTGAGAAGAAACCTAAATAGCATGAGCTAGCTAACTCTGTCCCCTCCTTACCACCCATTCTGGCTGTGAAAGATGGACTTTTCTCATAAAAATGTGTATACACTTGATGTTTGTAATTGATGTCCAGAAGGTTTTCTATAAACAACCCTTCTTCTTGGGGGAAGCGAAGCACTTGAATTTTAAATTAGGCTCTAACACACTCAGACTCACACACCCACATGAACATTATAGTGACTTAGGGTTCCATCAGAACTTTCACCTGGTGACAGCTCATAGAACATGTTATTTCTAGTGTTTGCAAATAATTATCTAAATAAGAATCTGTTTGAAGGGATTCTATTTAATGTGTATACACTGAAAAGTAATTTCCTTTGCCATTTTCTGTATTAAAAGAATTGAAAACCTTCCTTACACTGACATGTCCTCATGCTATTTGTCACACCACTCCAGGTGTGGTGACAGCAGATCATGGCAGCAGAGCTTGACTGTGTCATTTGAGAGTGCTGGGTCCATGTGGGTACAGTCTCTATCAGGGACCTCTTTTTGAAGTGGATATTTAAAATCCTCATTGGTCTATGCCAGCAGGTTCCATGAAGAAAGCAAGGGCCTTGAAGCTAATGAGACTTAGGTTCTAATCCATATTCCTTGGAAGGAGGTATTCAGAATTTGCTGGGGTGGTGGCAGTCACATTTGTGTAGGGGACATGGGACATTCTAGAATCGAGGATCGATACTTTCCCCTTCTTATGTTAACTGCTATTAAAATATCCCTGATGATTGGAATCATCCCAAGTGGTGAGCTGGATAAGATAGGCCACTCAGGATCTCCCCAAGGGGCACTTATTAGGAAGGTGAACCCTAGCCCTGTGCCAGCGCCTCAATTATCTTGGTGAAGGAGATGGTTCTGGACATAGTTTGTGTCTGAAGTTGAAACTTTAATTCTTATTCTTTGGTGGTGAACTTAGCAACACTTTGAAGGAACTCTTAATAACACACTGCATCTCTGCTGACTTTATATCTCACAAAGTTGCTGGAGTCACACACAGGGGCAGTGTAGCTGCAGGTTCTTCAGTGATCAGCTTCTGGGGCTGGTTGTGCTATTCTGAAACCACAAAGTGGTGCTTGTGAGCTTCCATTTCAGGAGTAGATTGTGGTGATGGGGTGGGTGTTGTGGAGGTGGGAGTGTGGAGGTTTGGGAATACTGTAACTCCAGGTGTGGTGACAGTTAGAGAAGGGGACTGATGGATGCTTAAAGGTGTCAGGGATTGGAAACTCCTAATCACTCCTCCTCTTGAAGAAGCAACTTACTAATTAATAGCAGGGTTGGGACAAGGATACAGGTCTTGTTCTACCTCTGGTCCTGATTGTCTCTCCAGTCTGACCGTCCCTAATGAAATGATGTATGTATGGACCTGGAGGAAACAGGGCTAGTTTATTTGGCTAGCCTTTACCTTGACGTAGGAGTGCCCAGTGCTCAGGTATCAGTGACCACTATTCCTGAACCATGCACAACTCAGTTGGAATGCTCCTCCAGAAGCTCCTGCATCCCTCAATGTATTTTTTATTTTTGAAGGAGTAAATTGAAACTTCTGGCTCTTTCCCTGACTACTCTTCCTGTGTTAAAGTATTCTCAGGAGTGGAGAATTCAGAGCTCTACATGGTATTGTTTACAACTCCACGCATGAGCTTTTACAAGTATCAACCTCCATGGATATTGGGGACAAAAATACTTATTTTATTTACTCTACATGTTTAATGCTAGATTAAAGAAGAAAAATGCATATGAAGTGCATTGCAACAAGACTATTAGAAATGGAAGAATACAAAGCATACAACAAGAAGCATTTTTAAGGGTTCCTAGAAGATCAGAATTAAATTTAATACTCCCTTAAAGTAAATAAATTTTCCCTATTAAAGACCATCAACAGAATGTCAATTGGGGAAGCCACTATGGAAAACAGTGTGGAAGTTCCTTAAAAAACTAAAAATAGACTTATCATATGATCCAGCAATCCCATTCCTGGGCATATATCTGGAAAAGACAAAAATTCTAATTGGAAAAGACACATGCACCCTAATATTCATAGCAGCACTATTTATAATAGCCAAGACATGGAAGCAACCTAAGTGTCCATCAACAGATGACTGGATAAAGAAGATGTGGTGTGTATATACAATGGAATATCACTCAGCCATAAAAAATAATGAAATAATGCTATTTGTTAGCAGCATGGATAGACCTAGAGATTATCATACTAAGTGAAGTAAGTCAGAAAGAGAAAGACAAATACCGTATGATGTTACTTATATATGAAACCTAAAATATACAAGTGAATTTATTTACAAAACAAACAGACCTACAGACATACAAAACAAACTTAGAGTTACCAAAGAGAAAAGAGGGTTGGGGAGAGATAAATTTGGAGTTTGGGATTAACAGATACAAACTACTATGTATAAAATAAGCAACAAGATCCTACTGTGTAGCACAGGGAACTATATTCAGTATCCTGTAATAAACCGTGATGGAAAAGAATATGAAAAAGAAATATATATGACACTGATTCACTTTGCTATACACCAGAAACTAACACATTATAAATCAACTATACTTCAATAAAAAATTAAAAATAAAAAAAAACACCAACAAAAGATTATCAGGAACACATTTATTGTAGTAAAAACAAATTAAGTTTATTGTTTCTTGCTGTAGCAAGACTGAAGCACTCCAAAGTATCCAGGAGGAACTGGGAGAAGCTTCTTACAGGATATAGGTGTGTGCTAGATGATTCAAGGTGCGCTGAGGCGGGTGGAGGCCATTCTGGACGGTAAAGGAGCAGCAGTCAGTCTTGCTAGGCAGAAGAGAGGGATGCTTCACCGTTTTTGTGGTTGCTGAGTGGCCTTATTCTGTCTTGTTCTAAATATGGCCGTGGAGTGGCCTTGTTTAGACATCTGTTCTGTGAATGTGATTTATTTCCAACTGGGAACATCATGGCCTAGCTGCCAGCAGGGCTGTTTGCTCACCTGGTTTTAGGTATATTTATGTGTCCCCTTTTCTGGAAGGCAAAGAAGAAGTCACATCTAGAGGTGTGCCAAGGCTGAACTCTAGCATAGAGGGTCTCTAACTGGTTATATAAAGAACGTCAGTTAAGTTACAGAACCAAAATGGGGAACAATAATCACCACTAAAAACCAACGAGTGGGGCATATCGGGGGGGGGGGGGGTGAATAACTGGGTGGGCCTGAAACAATTCCAGAGGCAGAGTGCAGCTTCTCCTTTAAGTCTGTGTCTCCACATGGCTGCCCGTGAGGAGTCCTACATGTGAGGAGTGCAGCAGGATTCCAGTGTCCTGACTTTAAATCCAGAGACCAGACTCCCTCCCCAACACCTCGACAAAGTCATCCCTTTCACCTCCTTGTTAACTGCCAGTGATTCCTTTTCTGTATAGTCTACATCTATATACATACTCTTCATTTCATCTAGATAAAAATGGGAGTGGTCAACTATTAACACCGGTTACTTCAGGGAAGGGATACCTAAGGGTTCGGGGATAAGTCATCACTCTGCTTAATACACTTACATATTATTCAAAGTTGATGGGTCAATTTATTTTTAAATTAGATCATTAAAAACAAAAATGAAACAGCGTAAGATATGGCGGTGGTGGTGGAACATGTGATTTGCCACTGGTGATGCTCCCCGAGGGATGGTTTCAGAATTAATAGTTCCCTTTTTCAGAGGGAAATTCAAGATTTGCTTTTGTGAAGGGGTCGGCGTAGGTGTCTTGGATCTGTTTAAAAGATAATTTTGATTAAAAGCTAAAAAAAATCATGATTCTCATACAAATATAAAATGAAAGATAGTGCTTCTGCTTGATTCATTAATTAGTGGGGATCCAGTAAGATTTATAACCAGTTCAAGAGAATTCAAAGAGCAGACACATATTTAGACAACTAGGAATGCTGAACTCGGTTTGATTAATGAGTATAAAACTGGCTTCTTGGAAAGAAAGGATATCAGTTTGCACTTTTACCTGACAAAATTCATTTGCAGTCTATGGATGAGAGTCATTTGCAGATGACTAGTTGTTGACATGAACAGAGCTGTAAAATAGTTCAAAGACAATGAAAGGCAGACACAGCCCATACAGATGCACTAGACAGGACATCCAATAATCTATCTTGCCTGCTTTAAACTTTTTCACATTTTTTTTTCCTGCCAGCTCAGAATAACACTTGTTAAAATTCAGGTGTTCCCACCCAAGATCTGTACTTAAGATTCTGTGTCTTAAAAGAGAAAAGGGAATTTGTCATCACTTTATTTTGACATTTATGTTTGGGGTGATAAATTACCAACCCCAAAAGAATGTAAAAAAAATCATTAATTTCAAGAATGACATTATTAATGACATAATTATCAAGGGATAGTTTAAAATTCACTTTTATTTTTCATTTTATCTTTTGAGATGGAGCAGAGAGCAAGTATCTATTATAATAAACAAGATAATTTTTTAAATCAATTTTTTTAAAGTGATGGTTTGTTTATTGCATTGGGCATATTTTTCAGAGAAAAGTTGATACCACTTACCAAAATAAATTAACATGCCTAATCTTAACCTGATCTATTTTAACCAGAAGAAGAATCTCTTTCTACGCTATATATAAGATTATCCACATCTGTTTGGTTGGGTTTTTTAAGTTGATGTCCACACACACTCATGCACACACACGCACACACATGCCCCATCCCCCTAGTGGAAGAAAACTTAAAAAGTATGATTTAATTGCAACCAGGAAGGGTAAGGTGGTGGGATGGAGAGTGGGACTGGTGAGGACAGGTCAATAGGAGAAGAGTTATAAAACCATGCTTATGTCTAGGCGATCCCTTTGAAAGAAGAAAATTAAGGGAGTTTATGTCTCTCACCAGCTTTTCCACTTCCCTCTTTGTCATTTCTTTGCTATTTTTCATGTCACTCCAATGTTGTGCTGTAATGTTTGCGTCTATAATGAGAATTAATGGAGTTTTATTTGGAAAAGAAATTTAAATTTGAGGAAAAGGATGAGAAGAGAAGAAAATTGAAAGAGCTATTTTATAATTTTAAAAGAGAAGAACACTGGCTACTCTTCTCCCAAAACAAAACAAACCAAACCAATTTATTGCCAAAACACAACTGCGGAAAGAAAACAGAATTCCTCCTGACTATGGAAATAAAATGGAAGTTTAAAATAAAGTTAGAAGGACATATTGGAGGGAGTATCAGTCAGATTCTTCCCAGTATTTATTTGCTGCCCAGGGACAGTATATGTCCCAGTAGCAGGGGGAGGTGCTGTGACTCAGGGAGGGCAGTGAAATTTTTTCTAAGTCCTCTCCTTTGCTTTGAAAGAATTACACCCAAAATGTCTAAATTTTTATTAGACGAATATTGTTCACATTTCCTCAAATGCAGACTCTGCAAAACCAAAGAAGTAGACCATGCTAATTATGAAGACACGTACCCTCCAGGGGAACAGTCTGACTCTGGTTCTAAATGCTATAGAGTCTCCTTACTTCAGGCTCCACGCATTCTTAACTCCACAGGGACCGTCTGAGGTTTGCTTAGCAAACCCTTTCTCCATGGATAGTGAAAATTAATACTATAAATAATACTCTGATAGTGTCTGGGATATTACTGATTTATATTTATAAGAGCAACTATATTCCAGGCATCCTGGAAATATCGTTTAGAAATTTAGTTGAATTAAACACATATTTCTTATTTAGACTGCTAGGTTTAGAGGAAAATGGAAAAATTATGCATTCTGGTGTAGGTTATTAAAATTGCAAATCTGTCTTACTTTGACTATGTCTCTCAACCACAATTTGAATAAATGAACCAATGAACAAAGGAATATCATAGCCCAATTTGAGTTATTATATGTATCTCAATTAAATAAAACTTCTTCTCTGCTCCAAATCTCTCCATAACGGTGGTTTCTAAAGAACTGCATTTGGTTCAAGGCAGTTATGTGATAACTTTTTGTTATTAAATAAACTTAGATTAGGGAGCATGACTTTGAGCCAAGGAAATTTATTGTTTTACTGAACTACATTCAAACAACCAGATAAATTATTTTAGCCAGGTTTCAAAGTTCTGGTCCATCCAGAAGTGACTTTGACAATTAAACTACAATAATCAGATATTACTAAACAGTTAACAAATGTATACAGAAAACTATGTACTGATAACAGCATTTATTAAAATATAAAAGAGACATTTTTCAATGCTAATAAAACATATAGTATTAAGTAGATCATTTAAAAAGTTTAACTACCTTTTAAAGATACATCTTCTGCTTGGTTTTAATGTACATGTGTGTGACAGACCCTTCATTTTCACCTAAGATTTTGTCAGGTTGATCTGAACTATGCCCTTTCTCAGAAAGCCAGAATCCACATTCCAAGGTCTTAATGAATCCTATCCAATGCAACATTGCCATCTAGGGTTAGTCAGGCATCTTGGCAATGGACTCCTGCAAGGAGATCTAAAACACTGGAGGGAGAATTTTGTGGTTGTTGTAGGAAAAGAAAATAATGGGTATCCTTTGTTTGTTTAGTGTTCCTTTTCTGCTATTCACAATGTGAATAGTGCTTATGTTGAATTTCTTATGTGAAGTTTAATAACCTAAGTGAATGACTACCTTAATGCCTAAGGGACAAAGAAGCACTGTTCATTTCTAATGTTAGCTGGGTCCTTCGTTGTGTGCCAGTGACTGTGTTAAGTGCTATATCTGCTATTTCACAGTCATGCTTACTCCTCATAACAAGCTTGGTACTATTGTGTATGACTTTACTTATGAGGAAGCTGAAATAGAGAACAGTCAAATGACTTGCCCAAGGTTGTGCAGTTGGTGGGTCGTAGAGCCAGGCTTCCAAATCCTGGAGACAGAGCCTCACACTTAATCACTGCTGTTGTAAAGAAATGGATTTTTTTTTTTTTTTGGCCTAAGTGACAGATATTTGTTTCTCACAGTTCTTGCGGCTGGAAGTCCAAGGTCAGGGTACCAGCGTGGTTGGGTTCTGGTGAGGACCCTCTTCTTGCTGTGTCCTCACGAGAAAGGGAAGAGAGATCAAGTTCTCTGGCGTCTCTTCTTTTTAAAGGCACTAATCCCATCATGAAGGCCCCGCCTCATGACCTCATGTATCTCTGGTTACCTCACAAAGGCCCCATCTCCAAATCTCACACTGGGGTGAAGGGCTTCGACATACAAATTTGTGGGGGACACAATTCAGTCCATAGTAGATTGTAAGAGAAGGCTTATCCAAGGAGGAGCCCTCGGAGCAGCTTCTGGGGTGAAATGAGGGAGAAAGGACAAGAAACGGATATTTAAAAAATAATTCTGAATGTACTTGCCTCTTGGTAATTGAAAAAAAATTTTTTTTACTGTCATCCTTGCACCATTAGGGCCAGACCATGAGGCTTTTTATGCCAAGAAAAGGAAAACGTGAACACAGGTGGGTGTGGGTAAACATCTAAACAGGTTTGGGGGTGTCAAATAGTATCCAGGCTGGGGAGACTAAGTTGTGGAGGGAAACCCTGGGTGTGTGATGGCATCTTGTTCAACATGGCACCATTGAGTGGGTTCAGTTCAGAAGTGAAAGAGGTGTTTCCATGGAGGGCCTAAAATAGCGCCCCTGTTCCCTGTGGCCTACCATCACACACTGGAGGGTCACAAGTGCTTGCAGACTGTGCGAAGTGAAGAGGAACATGGAAGCTGAGAGAACTGAGAGATTAGAAGAAGCCTGGAGTTACAGAAAGGAGGCCGCAGAGTGCAGGGCCTCGTGAATGGAGGCATGACTAGAAGTCTGCAACCTTGTTGGTGGGTGCCCATGTGACAGCCACAATAATGACCAAATGGAGTGAAGCCCACAAGGACCCAGAAGGTGCCACGTGGACCAGAGGCTCTTCCCCACCTTGTCATGAAGTTCCCTTGGACAAAGAGGAAGGAGAATTGGTCAGGGAGACTCCTAGAGGACAGAAACCCCCATAACAAAGAGAGTAAATGAAATGCACTGGGTCTTTACCTTAAGAGAGCATTAAAAATGCAAAGAGATGCTATTACATTTATTTGGCAGAATCAAGTGTTCCTCCTCAACATGATCCCAACCCTACCTGTGTAACCATCAGCAGAAATGGAGCCAGAGCAAGCTGGAGCAAGATGAGGACAGTTGTGGAAAATAAAGTTACATTTAGTGCACATCTGAATCATTATAAACTGATTCTGCTATATCATTGATGTACGACATTACTATTAGAAGTCACTTCTGCCAAGTTGAGCAGTAACCTACTTCCCTTAAAAACAAACTGACCAGCATGACTCCTTAGGCACTAGAAATTTCTTGAGCCTTGAGCAGATGTCAGCCAGCAATTTCTGGCCACATTTTTCTCCTCATTGGAAACCCCCAGTGGAGTGGGAGAGCTATTGGTAATACCTCCTATTTTTTGTTCTTAAAGACAGGCAGCTGGATATGTGTACTCCCATGGGCAGGTCACTGACTAAAAAATTCACTGATACCACTAAGGACCTTTGTGACCTTGAGATTATTGCTCAGCTTTTCTGAGCTCCAGGTTCTTCATGTATAAGATGGAAAAATAGTAGAATAGTACATTACATAGTTTTTGCAAGGGTTGGTGAGCGCTGAGACAGGCAGACTGTGGAACATAGCACTTACTGTTCGTGCTACTGCTGTTACTGTTGTTATTACTTGGTATGTTTTGGATGAATAGTTGAGGGATCCTGATGTAGATAAATAAGCACATGCAAAGCTGTGTGTCTGGTTTTACCAAACACTCTCTCATTATTCTCTAAAATCCAAGCTGTATAACTCAATATTTTATTGCATATAGCCTCATTTTAAATTATTTTACTCAGTTTTGTTGATTTGCACCATCTAAATGGTCATTTCTAGGCAGACACTGTATCTTACGGCACATAAATACCCATTTCTGTAGCAGAGATTCTAATATATGTCTAGTACATATAAAAGCTATAAAAATGTGAACTGGAGATTAGAAGTACTTATTTTCAACTCATTTGCAAGATGGAAAAGTTCTTGAAAACAATGCTGAGCAAATAATGTAGAAAAAGCTGGATGCATTTAAATTAAAAATTAAGAACTCCAAACAAGCTCTTAAATCTTCTAAATCCTTTCCCTTTATATCCTTGTTTCTTTCATTGCTTGTGTTTATTTTATTGCCTTTCTCCCTTATTATTACAAAAACAATGCAGCCTTAGTCTCACTGCAGATAAAAAATTATCATAAAGAATACCCATTATCCATACACTTTAATACCTTGACAGATAGCCTTCTAGAGCACTTTTAGCACATTTTAAAAAATGACCAAGTCACACCTAATCTTCCACATTATCAGGACTTATATAAACCAGTTCCATCCCATGGACATTTAGGTTTCCAACTAACCCTTTTTGCTGGACATTAGGCTATTTCCAACTCATTCCTATTGTATTATCTATTGCTGCTGTAACTGATTACCACTCATTTAGTGGCCTAAAACAGCACAGATTTATCCTCTTATAGTTCTGGAGACCAGAAAGCTGAAACCGATTTCATTGGGCTAAAGATGTCAGCGAGGCTGTTTCCTTCTGGGGGCCCTGAGTAGGGGATCTATTTCCTTGCCTTTGCCGGCTTCTAGAGGCTGCCGGCATTCCAGCCTCTGCTTTTGTCACAGGGCCTTCTCTTCAGCATGTATCTCCCCCTCTTTTCCCTTTATCAGGACACTTGTGATTACATCACCGAGCCTGCCTGGATAATCCAGAAAAATCTCCCTTTCTGAAGATCCTTAACTTAATCACACCTGCAAAGTCCCTTTTGCTATATAATGTAACCTGTTCCTGGGTTCTAGGGATTAAGACATGTACATCTTGAGGGGGCCATCGTTCAGCCAGTAACAAAAAGTATAAAGGGTATAAACTGGTAGTCTAGTCTGGGGAAAATACTAGGGAAAAAAATCCTGAAATTTTATGAAAAGTGATTAAAAACGTTTAAGGACATATGAACACTGGTAAAACTGCCACAATTTCTAATACTGCCTAAAATAGGGACCCTTTGTATCCATTTCAACCAAAGCATTTTAACCAGTTTTAAGTCTTGACCGACCTGTTTTCCATCAAATAACCTGCAGCCCACTATGTAAGTACAAGGAAGGCAAGTCAGGCAGACTGCGGGGGCTGTGTATCTCAGGATCCAAGTCTCAGGGGAATTGGAAGATAAGCTGAGGTATGCGGAAGGACATCGATCAGGTGATGGGACGTAAGGGAGGAAGCTCCTGACACAGGGAAGGTGGTGCCCATGTGAGTGAGGAAGGACGTGGAGCTAAAATAGAGCATTGAGTGTTTAGGAACTGAAGGCAGGTTTATGTGGCTAGAAGTGTGTTTTGAGTTGGCAGTGGGACGGGGGTGCTACAAAAGAGGAAGCTGATTAGGTAACTAGGGACTGGATCAAGAGGGACCTCGTAAAGCCTGTTGTTTATGGACTTTATCTTAAGGCAGATGCAGGGGCCCTTGAAAATGCTCTGGGTCCTCTGAATAAGAACTTCATATTGTTAATACGGAAACATTCACCAAAGTGATCAGTAGGTTCAACACAAATTGTACTAAAATTCCAGCTTTCCCTACCCCAGAAATTGATGAGCTGATCCCAAAATTCATATGGGAATGGAGAAGACCCAGAATTATTAAAACAATCTTAAAAAAGAAAAACAAAGTTGGAGGACTTAATATTTCCTGATTTCAAAACAAATACAAAACTAGTATAATGAAGATAGCACAATTTGGCATGAGGATAAATGTATATAGACCAATGGAATAAAAATCCTCCCATTTACAGTCACTTGATTTTTGACAAAGTTGCCATGATAATTCAATGAGGGAATAATAGTCTTTTCAACAAATGGTGCAGGAAGTGTTGGTTATTTACAATAAAAAACAGTAACATGAACTTAGGCCTTTTCTTATAATCATACACAAAAATCAACTCAAAATGGATCATAAACCTAAATGTAAGAGTTATAATTTGAAAATACCTAAAAGAACACATATAGCTTTCTTTGAGTTATTAGCTTTAGGGACACACAAATCAAAACCACAGGATACCACTTTGTATCCACTAGAATGGCTAGAATAAAAAAGGAGTGATAATAAAAAGCAGTGGCAAGGATGTGGAGATGTTGGAACTATGATACATTGCTAGTGGAACTGTAAAATGGTACAATCACTTTAGAAGAGAGTTTGGCACTTTCTCAAGATATTAAGCATATAGTTACCATAGGACTCAGCAATTCCACTTCCACATATCTACCCGAGAGAATCAACGTATGTTCTCACAAAGACTTGTACAATAACGTTCATAGCAGTTCTGCTCATAACAGCCAAAGAATGGAAACAACCCAAATGTCCATCAGCTGATAAATGGACAAATAAAATGTGGTATATCCATACAATGGAATTTTATTTGGCAACAAAAATAAACAATAAAAAGTAAAGTACTGATACATGTTAAAACATGGACACACCTTGAAAACATTATGCTAACCAAAAGAAGCCAGTAATGTGAACACATTGTGATTCCATTTATATAAATGTCCAGGATAGAGACATCGTTAGCAGCTGAAAAGCAGATTAGTGGTTGTCCAGGGCTAGGGGTGATGGCTGCAGGGAGTGGAGAGTGACTGCTAATAGGTATGGGTTTCTTTTTGGGATGATGAAAATGATCTAAAATTAAACTGTAGTGATGGTTGCACAACTCTGTCAGGACACTAAAACTCATTGAATTATACATTATAAACGGGTGAATTTTATGGTGTATAAATTATGCCTTAACCTTTTAAAAATGAAGTCTAATACATGCTACAATATGAATAAACCTCCCAACATTATGCTTTGTGAAAGAAGTCAGACACAAAAGACCACATATTGTATGATTCCATTTAAATGAATTGTCCAGAAGAGGCAAATCTACAGAAACAGAAAGTAGATTGAGTGATTGCCTAGGGCTTGGGTTGAGGGAAGATTGGGAAATGAGATTCCTTTTTGGGATAATGGAAATGTTCTAAAATTAGATTGTGATGATGGCTGCTCAAGTCTGTAACTATGGCTAAAAACTATTGAATTGTGCACTCTACATAGGTGAATTTTATGATATATAAATTATACCTCAATAAGGCTATAAAAAAACTTTTTTAATGGCCTGAGGATTGACATGGTCAATTTCCTTCAGTGTGGAGATGGATTCGAAAGGGGCTAATGTAGAGGCAGGAAGGCATGTTAAGTTTTTCCAATGAGAGTTAAAACTAGCCAGTATTTTTTCAATTTTAAATTTTAATAGAAACATGTTTATTCTCTAGAAGACTGTGATGATAATGGTTTCCCTAGTCAACTGCTTACCATTGTCACCGTTTTTGTCACAGCCGCAGCTCACTATACCTGTGTAACAGGTGATACATCCAAGGGGAAAGGATGCTTTCATTTCCGTATTTTGAGTTTAATGCCTTAGTGAGTCAGCTAATTTAGAGGCAGGGGATTAATCAAGCTGTCAGATTATTTCCTTGAAAATAGAGACAGCAGAAGAGATAGTAACCTGTGCCTTCTCAGTTCAGCAGGGCAGCTGTTTAAAATGTTTTACGCCTGTAGTGCTTGTCTCTCTCCTTGGCTATAACTGAGGCCTTTCTCTAGTTAGACGTACAGGAGGCTCTTTTGTAACAAGTGGTTAGTATTGACATGTTAAAAAAAAAAAGGCAAAAGCCTACTTCCTACGCACTCCAAGGCCTCTCAACAATAACTTGCACCTCATATAACAATACACGTATGAAAACCGATTTATTTTTAGTCTTCTTTCTTCTTAGAGAAAGATACAAGCGAGCCATAGTGTCATAATATTACAAAACTCAATACAGATGATAATCTTTAACTGTTGGAGAGATACATTAAAAAACTAGTATACATATTGTAAAGTAAAAACATCCACTTAAACACATATAACTAGGTGTTGGGTTCATTCCTTGATTGTTTAGAAGGACAGCTCCCCATGGGAAATAAGAAAATAGATTAGTGTATTCCTTCATCTGGTGCTATGGCATGAGGATTGCCCAGGATTCTAAATGATTATGAAGGTAAGGGAGTGACAGAGGGGAATGTAAAAGCCAAGTGATACCTAACAAGCTCAGCCTGACGAAGAGGCTGAAACCCGCCGAGAGCTCACTGTGGTCGCTGTCGTGCTGGGGCTTTGCGGAAGCATGCAGCAGTGTTCACCTACGGTTGATACATACTTCGAGCTTTTCCTGGAAACCATGTCAACAGCCTTTAAATGCTCTTTTAGCCTTTGTTAATAAGATGGTTCTCATAACCTTTAAAGGCTCAGGTGTTTTCCTTTGCTTGAAGGCAGAGACAAGCCTGGGCAGAATGTGCTACTGTTCTTGGAAGGGAGCCTGACCTTCTCCAGGGCCCTGGGAGAACAGCAAGGATCAAACAAGTCTGGGAGAAGGTGCTGAAAACATAACAGCTCACGGACTCAGATCGAGGAGCCGGGGTGTGACACATGGGACTGAAAACCCGTGGCCATTTGTACCAACATTCTGAGGCCTTTTGCCTTCATTGGGGGTTCCTGAAGTCAGAGTCCTGTGGAAATGCTAATTAGGTTCAAAGTATTATTTAATAAACAATCTCACCTTGACCATTAACAAAACAACTTGCTACTGCTTCCTCTGACAGCATCTTATTAAGCTATCATTGAATTGATCCTGGAAAGAATATTGCTGACTCCTTAGGTCCATAGACTCTGAAAAAGGTGGTCAGTCCTTTGGGTTGAGGGACTGGCAGTCCAAAGAGATGGAGAGAGGGCTGGACAGCGAAGAGCTAGATCTAGGGCCCACCCTCCTGGACGTGTTCTGTGTCCTTTCTCTGTACTGCAAAGCCTCAGAAAGGGCAAGGACTCTGGTATCCGTGTGTGAGCACGTACCAGCCATGTGAACTCATTTGCAAAGTGAACAAAAGAAAACCAGTCACGTAGGGTGTTTTGAGGGTAAGGTGACATGTTGAACGTTCATCACTGTGCATTTAATAAGAACGCTCTGCATAAGAGCACGGGTGTTGTTTTTCCTATTCTCTGCCTCATCTTTGATGAATTCTACTACATTGGGAGGAAGTAATCATTATGGCCCCGACGAAGTATACTATCATCCTGGGAATTACAATAACATTGGGTACCAGATGCTGCTACACAAATCAGAAGCCTCAATGCTGAATTGAATTCCTGACCTAGAGGAAGAATAATGCATGTGAAAACAATTTGTACGATATAAAATGCTATAAAAATGCTAGTTTTTGTTATTATTAATATAACTTAATCAATTTTTAATGATTTTTAAGGGTGTCTAGTGTAGCTTTTGCCCAGAGGATTAAGACAAAACAGCTTTGGTAAAAACATATCTTTGTGCAAGAGTAGCCCTTGGCAACAAGAGGGGTAATTGCTTAGAAACAGCTGCCTTCTGGTAAAAAGGGAGAGCAAAAATAAGTGAGGAATAGTGCCAAATAGTTTTGAGAAAGGCCTGCACTAAACCTTTGCTGCTCCTGAGAGAAGTTCTCAGGCTGTTGGAGAGGAGTGGTCTGTCACCCGAAATGCCATTTTGTTTGGATGAAGCCAGATTCTGAAGCCTGTCTGGGAAGAGATTTTCCTGGAAATCCTTTTTTTTTTTCCTTTAAGTCATTTCTGTGTCATTTTGAAAGTCTGAGGGTGGACCCTGTGGATCATGCACATTTTAGAAAACTAAGGCTAGTCAGCTGTTCGACAGACTGAGATATCACCCAGTCAGGGGCCAAGGGTGTGCCATCCACTAGCTCACTTGTGAAGGTCTACTCTGCTGTGGGGGATGGAGGTGCAGGCCTGCAGTTTCACCAGTGAGGTGGTAATGAGAGATCTTTTGGGATTCCCCAGGGTCAGGTAGAGATTACCCTTAACCAATACATGTGCTGAAAATCCTTCGGTGGGGATGAGGTAAAGGAAATGACTTTTATGTGGAAGGTTTGGTAGGACCCAGGTGACTGATACTGTTGATGATATTAAGGGGTAAATATGTGTGTGTGTGTGTGTGTGTGTGTGTGTAGTGGGGATTACTGTTGAGTGTGCATGTGTTTTAAAACAGGATTTTTCTTACAGTAGCATTTTTTTTCTGTTTACAAAAGAAATACAGGAATATTGTAGAACATGTGGGAAAATATAGAAAAGTAGAAAGAAAAAAATTAACATCACCCACAATTTACCACCAAAAAGTAATTAAAAGTACTGCATGGGTGTCAATCTGGGCTGGAAATGAGCATGGAAACATGAAGATCGTTGGTTTGTTAAAATAGTGGGTAAAGAGATTTTTTCTTTTGATTTCAGTTTGCAGTGGTTTCTTCTAGTGCTTTTTTTTTTTTTTTAACATTTTTTATTGATTTATAATCATTTTACATTGTTGTGTCAAATTCCAGTATTCAGCACAATTTTTCAGTTATTCATGGACATATGCACACTCATTGTCACATTTTTTTCTCTGTGAGTTATCATAACATTTTGTGTATATTTCCCTGTGCTATATACAGTGTAGTCTATTCTACAATTTTGAAATCCCAGTCTATCCCTTCCCACCCTCCACCCCCCCTTCTAGTGCTTTTAATGGAAATATATGTATGAAAGAGAGCTGCAGTATATTGGTAAATTTTATAAACTTAAAAGAGTACAATTGTGTACGCTGGTTTGTTTTCTGTTATTTTCACATTAAGCGTATTGAGATTTTTCCATTGTGAATAAACATTTTTCTAAAACTTGATTTAATGGCTCCTTTGTTTTCCATCATGTGAATAGATTGTAATTGATTTTAGAAGTTTCCTATTGTGTACGTTTAGTTTGTTCAGTTTTTTACTATTATAGTTAACACTGCACTTGATATTCTGATACATCGTGTTTATGTGAATCTCTATTGCTTCCTTGGGATAAGTGCTTTGAAGAAAAATCACATGATCAAAGGATATACACATTTTTCATGCTCCTAATACATATTACTGGACTGCATTCTGAAAATACTTTGTGAATGGTAGACGTTGGAAGAGGGACAAAGAAGGAGGCTGGGAGTCCATGGTGAACTGACCTGGAGAAAGAGATTGGGAGTCTCTCTGAGAGGGGCCAAGCAAGAAGACATGAGAGGATTCTCAGAAAAGAAGAATCCAGAAATTCCCAGGGATTTGTGCCTGAACTGGTGATAAAGTCAGGAAAATGAGCTGACCTTGAAGAGGAGGTTAAAGAAAATGATATGTATGAAAAATGTTTCTTGAACACATACTGGCTTTCGAGAATTTTTCTAGCGTAGCTTATTATAATCCTAGTCACTAATGAGGAACTTGAGGCACAGAGAGACTTTCCCACCATCACACTAATAAAAGTGGCAAAACACAGATTCAAAATGATGTCTTCTAGTGCGAATCCCCCATGAATTCTCCACTTGAATTTTCCTATACCCCTAAGGAAAGAGCTTGGCCTGATGTCACCTGTTCTTACGCTTTGTGATGAAGCAGAATGCCCTTCCTCATCTTTAGGGTAAGAGCAGCTCCCACAAGACTGGCTGAAGTGAGAATGAATGAGGCTGAGAAACAAGAAAGGGACAATTTCTGCAAAGTGAAAGACTCTATTTTAAATTCAAACACCACTATTATGTCATTATATATTATTGCTGAGCATAAAAGAGATTTTTAGGAGGCTCTGCTCCTAGTGCAGATCCATAAATTGCAGGTGAGTGTGAGGCTCTGTGATTGATGGAGTCATGACAATCAGGTAGCAAGTAGTGGCAAGCTGAATCCACTGGGATGTGGCATGCACACACTCACTGTAACACTGTATCAAGGTGCCGCGTTAAAACTTAACACTAGTCATTTCCCCCAAACTTATTAAATGGTTGGCAGAAAGAAATGCTTGGTTCTAGGATTGCTTGGTTTTTTATGGGCTGAATTGAGCATTGAAGGCAAAGAAGAGGAAGAAAGACTTGTCGGCAAGTTTGATTTGAATGGGTATGTAGATGCCAAAAACCATTCACTTGTTATTGGAGGACTGTTACCTATTCACTCCAGGACCATCCCAGCTAACAAGACTACTTTGGAGCCAGTATCAGCAAAATGTGAAGAGTAAGCCATTTTTTCTGTCTTCTTTTTGTCTACATCAGTTGCAGGAGCTGGGGGTGAAGGAGTGGTGGGTCTGGGACTGGAGCCGTGATGCCAGCCCTGACTATGACCCTATTTATTTGACTCGGGATAAGTACTTCCTGTTTCTCCAAAGTAGATATTCTAGGATTGCGAAGAAACAAGAAAGAAATTAAAAAGACAGGTTTTGTATGATATAGACATTGCTCCTCAGGGGGTGGTCTGTGGACTAGCAGCATCAGCATCGCCTAAGAGCTTGTTAGAGAAGTAGAACCTCAGGCTGCATCCCACATCTGCTGGAGCAGACCCTGCACTTTGACCAGACCTCCTGATGATTCACACACACATTCAGGCTTGAGAAGCATTAGTGCAGAATTGTGCAGTGTTGCTGCTTTACTGCGAGTTTTTGCTGGACTGAAGTCTCCTTGAGTGAAAATACACAGTGTGGGGATGTGAATTTATTCATGAGCTAGTGTTCACAGCGAGCTTCCTTTAGCTGCAAGGCTTCTGCCCTACTCCTCTCACCCCAGAATTGTCATGTCAAGAAATGGGATCCAGGACTGGTAATCTGAGTTTGCTAAGATCCATTGTAAGAGAGGCAAACATGGGTTTTATTTCTGGGTGTGAAACACACACACACACACACACACACATTTTTGCTATGAAAAGAATGCCAGAAATTAAAAGAAAGAAAGAAAGAAAAACAGTCCACGCTATTCTACTACCATAACAGAGCAGCTCTTTCCTTTTCATTTCCCTGTGTTCGTTCTCAGCCCTTCGTATAAATGCAACCATAATTTTTGCATAGTTGTGGCCATGGCATAGACACAATTTTATATTGTGCATTTTACATCATGTCTTAATCACTTCCATGATGCTTGCTGCATGGTAATTATAATTGTAAATGCATGCTGTAAAAATTTTGGCAACTTCTAATACAATTAAATCCTTACTGATCACAGCACCTTTCCTTTGATTGTATTTCATGGTACATTTTTGAAATTTCACTAGAGGGATGAACATACTGTAATATTGTTGGCAATAGGGAAGGATTGTAGTCAGTCCCTACTTAACTCTTTCCTGGACCTTCTAATTCTTTTCCGTTCTTACAGTGAAGCAAAGGGAAGGGAGAAAAGTGCTTTTGCTCATGGCTGTACTACTTAAAGTGGGCTTATTTGTCAGAGGAGTTTTCACTTATTCAATCTTTAATAACATAAAATGAAAACCAGAGTTTGTCATAGTATATAGTACATTAATATTTCATCAACGGAATTACTTAACTTGTTCTTCACCCTTCATTGCAACTTCTGAAGGTTATCTTCCCAGCAAGGTAAAACAGAAAAACCAATATAGACTTTTTTTTAAGTAAAAATTACCCCTCCCCATTAAAACATAGTTTGACCTATCCACTGTGGTTGACACAGTGATGAGAAGTATGTCCCATTTAAAAAATAATTCACTGTATCAGGGATATTTTGATTTCCCTCTCTAGTCTACTTGTTTTTATTTAGTTTTCAGAGTAGTCTGATAGTTGCTTTGTATGTTCTGTCCCAGGATCTTAACTGTAATCAGTGAGAGAGAGGGTGGTGCGTACTTACTCCATCTTAACTCGAAGCCTCAGTAGCCTTGAAAGGAATACTTCAGCATCTTCTGACTTCCAGTGTTGCTGCTGAGATGTCTGATGACATTCTAATTCATCATATTTTGTGTGAAATTTGTTTCGTGTGGTCCAGGGCTTCTTAAAAGCCAGTTCTTCCTGAATGTGGATCAGTGACACAAGACATCATGGTGGGGGCTCTGCTTGTCTCCCAGACTGTTGACTGAAACCCACATTGCTCATCTTTGTGCCGTATCAGGAGAAAACCTCCCAGCACTGAATTCTTCCTAAACACACCTGTATGCTTTGGACATGAACAATAGTCCATATTTACATAGTTTGATACATTTTCTTTAAAATTAGAACTATGTAATGCATTTTCACCCATAACCGTCAACATCTGTGCCCAACCCCAGTATTTTTCCAGGCCTCTCAATTTTCCTCCACCTGATACAACGTTCCCTCCTAATTGGAGAGTCCTCGCAGGGGCCTGGGTGGGTGGCATTCAGGAGCCAGGCTGGGCCTAATCTGATAGTAATTTCATTTTGGCATCATTAATTTTTACCTATAACTGGTCTAGATATGCAAACTGGAGTTTGGAGAAGTCTCATTTCTAAACCTACAATTTTCACAGGATGCTAGTTTTGATTGGCCATCAGCTTAAGTGTACAGAAGAGGAAGATTTTTTTTATTATTTTGAAAATGTTGTTCAGAGCAGAGAAAGGCAGTAAAACTGAAGGAGGGAGGGAGTATTTTAATTCTTGTTTTGGTTAATCTAAACAAAGTTAGGATTTAGAGAAATTTTCTGGGGAACGAAAGGTATATACACTGTATAACAGTACTGTGGGTGTCATCGTGGAAATCAACAAATGAAAGAAAAATCACCCTAAATTCTACCCTTTCAATAATTATTCTGTGCTCAGTTAAAATTTTTTCCTGTTGATAGTTATCCAAATGCTCACATAATTTATATGTAGTTTTTTTTTAATGTTGAAATGAGATTTCATTGGTATACAAGCTAAGGGAAGTATGTTTTGCAAGGTACTGTATTTGCAGTGCAAAATTCTATATGTAGTTTTAATTATAGCATAGAAACAACTGCATACAGGCTGTTTCACCTAATATTATATGCATGCTGCAGTGTAATTTCTCTAATTACAGAGTTTTTAATGATGGAAAATGTTCCCATCATGCCAATGTACCATAATTTATTATTGCTGGGCATGTAAGTTCTTTCTGGTTTTTCAATAGTATAAATAAATCCGTGTTGAACAGTTTGGGATATACATAGTTTTTTCCTGTGGGAAGAACAATTTCTTCAGATAAATTCTCTGGGGTAGAACTATTGATTCAAAGTGAACATTTTTCTAGCTCTTGAAATGTATTGCTATCTCACCTTTAAAAGATATTGCTATATTTATTTCAAAAATGTGTATGCCAGTTTATATTGCCACCCTTGTAAATTTAGAAGCCGGCTGTCTTGAGACGATAAAGCCCTTCATGTTCTGGCTCCTCGCTCTCCAATCTCCTCTCCTGGTGTCATATCTGTTTCTACTCTGTTCTACAAGTGTACTGATCTGCCTGCACCTAGCATGTCTTCACATGTACTGTTCCCTCCGCTTGCAGCATCTGTCCCCTGTTTTTATGTCACCTGTCAAGCCTCAGCTTAGCTGTTAAGTCCTCCAAGGCGAGGCACCTCTTTTTTCTCTAGCCCATGGTCCTTATGTCTGCCGTGGTCACTGTGTTTATCATTTTTGTCGGGCTATTGTCCTTTTTCTTCACCCAGACACCGCAGTGCTCATTTTGTTCACTGTTGTAGCTGTAGTGGCTAGCACCAGGGGAACTCAATAACTGCATATTTAATGAAAAACAAAGCTAAACTAAACTAAAAAACCCAATTAAAGAGACATGGAGGAAATATGTACTCTGCCAACAGGGCTATTTGCTATTAGATATTTAATTCAAAAGTATTTATTGAGTAGAAGATACGGAGTTAGATGCTATAGCTACAGAGGACGTTAAGAGAAAACATTCTTGAGGTCCTTGCTTTCAAACTAGGTTACAGTTTGGTTAAAACTGGGAAGAAATAAAATTGGGACTAGAGTAATTATTTTTAATGGAGGGGAAATTGAAAAAATGTGACAGTGGACTACAGGAGAAATAGTTTCCCTTTTTAATGGCTAAGGAATGGAAGAGAGGAGGCATCTTACTCATGGTTAAATGTGAGAATGGTAGGAAAGACATTTTTCAACTGAAAAATATCTCAACATTAACAATCAAATTATGGCAGGAAAATGATCTAATCAGAGTCATAATATATATAGTATATATAAATTTTATATACTGCTTTTATGAAGTTGTATCATAAGCATTTTTGTGTATTTTCAAAAAAATTTTTTTATTATAATTAATGTCCAAAAGAAAACAAGAGAAACCTATAGGAAAGTAAGGAGGAGAGAAAGGAGACTCATATGGTACCAAGGGACTTCCAATGAATGGGGGAAAATGAGGGGTGCCCCACGTGGTGGGGAGAACTGAGATTATAAGAATATTTTTGTGAAAAGAGATAATCAGCAGTTAGGGGAGACTATATCAAGAAAGATATACAGAGCAAGAAAATGTCCAAAAAGGTGCTTCCCAACCCAAACCGATCAATAATGAATATGATTCAGACTTAGACCCTTTAAGTTTACAGTATCTTTTATGAAATATTAACATGCTCAGATGAGGGAGGTGCCCACTGGTGCCTGCATGGGAGGTTTTGGCAAAACACCCTCAGCACCAACCCCAGCTAAAAGCTGCTTCCTCCTCAAAGACCCCCCAACTGACTAAGGCCTTACAAAAGCTGTTTCCTTTTCAGGTTCAACTTCCGGGGATTCCGCTGGGTGAAAACCATGATCCACTCCATCAAGGAGATTAATGAAAGGGAGGGTATTTTGCCCCAAGTCACTTTGGGCTATTAGATCTTTGTAACTGTTTCACCGTCTCCAAATCTGTGGAAGCGGCATTGGTATTCCTTACCAGGCAGGAAGAAAACAAGCCCAATTTCAGAAACAGGACTGGAGCAATTCTGGCAGGAGTTATTGGAGCAGGCGGGTCATCCTTGCTGACTGCTGCTTCAAGAATCCTAGGGCTGTGTTATTTACGTCCGGTATTTCAGAATATTGTGCTGAGTACTCACTTATAAAGAAACACAAGCGATGTCTGTGGAAATTGCAGCAAAAAGTAAGGTGCTCAGGTGAGGCTGGGGTAAGTTGCAGAGACAGACATGATGGTGGTGATGCAGATGCCCCTAGTTGTTCTGTTCAGTCTGGCCTCAGCAAGTGTGGCTGGTGGTTTCAGGCTCTTCTACATCCCTTAGGATCCTGCTTTAATTTTTAGCTTGGGGTTGGGACCCGGTGATCTGTATTTTGACATCTCACTAGGCAGTACACTCTGAAGCACAGAGTAGGTGATTGAGAAGTACTTGTTGGTTGATTGATAGGTGGTATAGGAACTCATTTTGTCTCTTATTAATACTTACTAACTTCTATTAATACTTATTAATCATGACCTGTTTTGTTCATACACTAGCTACTGAAATGAGCTTGGGAATTTTACAAGAGACGGTGTTGGGATGCTAATGTACAGAATATTTTAAATTCAGGGATAGTGACACATTTCAATCTAAGGAAAGATGATATTAGGAAGAATGGATTATTAAGAAAATATGAATAAAGCTCTATATTCATTTCCAGGGATGGTTCACAAAAGTATCAATAGTCAGGACTTATTAAAGTGGATGATGATTAAGCTTATTTGTGTTACTGAAGTAATGGGACAAGTTGAAATAATTGTAAAAAGTAGCATTTACATTGCAGCGTATACAGCTGCAAATACAAATGTAGGAGGAACAGGGTAACACTGAGAAACAGAACCAAGAGGAAGGGCCAAGTGACACAGCTGATACCTTTGGTGTGAGCTTCACGCAGCTCAGACAAACTGCTGCTGCACTGAGCTGTCTGCCACAAAATACCGACTCTGGTCCAGGCACCGGCTAGGAACCTCTAGATAGGTTTTTCTCATTTAAATCCTGTAGTAAATCTGCAAAGAAGGTAAAAGAAATATTATATACAATAGACACTTTCACATTTGTTGTTTCATTTAGTATGCTGAGCAACCCTAAAATGTAGATGTCATAAGCTCGATTTCTCTCACGGGGAAACTGAGATTCAGAAGGTTTAAGTAACTTGTCCACAATCTTACATGATGATGTAGCCAGAATTAGAAATCACGTGCCTCTGCTTCCTAAAAGAGATTCTCTCCTACGTATGACTTCCATGATGTTGCTGCTTGTGAGGTTTCAAAGAAGAATGTAAACTTGAGCGAACGGAGTAAGAATAGGACAAAGGATAGGGTAAAGAGAAAATAGGAATCACCTGTCACTTATGAAAGAACTGGCAGTGATGGAGCTGTGGAATTATACTACGGGAGCTCTTCCTGGAGGTAACGCGGCAATAACATGGGATGGGCTGGCCTGGGGAAATGCGGCATGTCTTCTAAACTGCAGAGTTGCTGAGGTTAAGGGTGAGGTACAACAGAAACGTATGTAAGATTGTGAGAGATTCATGGTACTGGCCACGCTCATTCTTAAATTCTCACTCATGGAAATTATGCACAAGAATCACTGGCAAAATGAGAAAAATGCCTGTTCGTATATCTAGGCAAGTGCTTATAAACTGAAGGCTTCTAGTAACTTTGTTGGAGAACTTTGTTGGGCTTAAAGTGACGTTCCCTACCATCTTTCTCAAGCTAAATCTTAGGACTTAAATACCCAGAAGTCCTGGCAGAGAGAAAGAGAGAAGAGGAGAAAAAGAAGGAAAGTGGTGGTGATGGAGAGAGAAAGAGAAGGAGACAGAGAGGGAGAGAGACAGGGAGAAACTGGACCTACCAAATAAATTGTGAGTCTACTTATGCCATCATCTGAGTGGTTGAGGAGTTAGATTTGAGAAAGAGCCTGCATGGCTTGAATCACGCACCTAGTCTCAGGAAAACATCGATAAGAGGGCAGATTACTTCCTTTTCATTGCCATGACCCCACCTGTGAAAAGTGGTGCATTGAATGTCATCATCTTAATAATTAGCTCCTCCAACTCCCTTGGGCTGGGTTGAGAGAAGGAGGGATAGGAAAGCCCAGAGTGCTCCCTCTAACAGTCCCCATCACCTGTGGAGTAGGGAGAGAAGGAGAAGTCCTTTTGCCTGTGGAAGGGTGTGGGAACAAAGGGAGAACTGTTAGGTTCCCCCCTTCTCCAGTACAAATACACAGAGATGGTGTCATTTGGGATTTGGCTACTGCTTCCTAATAACTACATGAATATTTTCAATCGTAGGTGGGCTGTGCTTCTACCTGCTCAGTTCTCAAATACCAGTTTCCGTCTTATCTTCCCACAGTAGCCAGTGATAAGATCTAGTCGGAGGCCGTGGTACAACTTATCCAACACTTTGGTTGGGTCTGGATAGGCACCATAGCAGCTGATGATGACTATGGAAAATACGGAGTAAAAATCTTTAAGGAAAAAAAGGAGAGTGCCAACCTCTGTATTGCATTCTCCGAAATCATTCCCAAGGTCCATTCTAATGAGAAAATGCAGAAAGCTATTAATGCCGTAAAGAACTCCACTGCCAGAGTCATTGTGCTTTATGCATCTGATATTGACCTAAGTCCTTTTGTGCTGGAAATGGTTCACCATAACATAACTGACAGAACATGGATAGCGAGTGAAGCCTGGATCACCTCAGCCCTCATTGCAAAGCCTGAATATTTCCCATATTTTGGTGGAAGTATTGGATTTGCAGTACCCAGAGCTGATATATCAGGATTAAAAGAATTTCTTTATGATGTCCATCCCAGCAAGGATCCAAGTGATGTCCTGACCATTGAATTTTGGCAAACTGCTTTTAACTGTACGTGGCCCAATAGTAGTGTTCTGTACAACATTGACCATAGAATGAATATGACTGGTAAAGAGGACAGATTGCATGCCATGTCTGATAAATTCTGTACTGGAGAGGAGAAGTTGGAAGATCTTAAAAACACCTATCTGGATGTGTCTCAGCTAAGAGTTACAAACAATGTGAAACAAGCTGTGTACTCTATGGCATATACCCTGGATCATCTAAGTAGATGTGAAGAAGGATACGGACCACATATTCCAGGAAACACCTGTGCATATATACCTGATTTTGAGCCTTGGCAGGTAAGTCATTGTTTGTTTTACTTCATGATATAGTTTGTCATGAAGAGTATCCATACTATTAAAACCATTGATCTGCTTTTGTACTTAATAGGTATGATTTTATCACATGGAGACCTAAAAGAATGACTTCCTTCTGTGACCTAAATGCACATCTTAGAGTTTCCATTTGTTCACAGAGTTATTACTAGATTTGTTGTGAATGATCGAAAACCTAAAAGAACAAACAGCACCATGAAACGATAGGTTTTTTTCCTTTACATAAATGAAGTTCAAAGATTAGCATTCTGGGACTGAAAGAGTGGCTTGGGGATCAAGATTCCTTCTACCTCGCTGTTTCACCACTCTGAATCTGTGGGTTCACCTCATAATCCCAGATGGCTACATGAGCTTCAACCCTTATGTCCACACTAAGCCAGGAGGAAGGAGAAAGGACAAAGATGTGTATATCTCTCTATTTAAGAATATTTCCTGGAAATTACATACAATTCTCCTTACACCCCATTAGCCAGAATCTAGTTATATGATCACATGTAACTGCAAAGGGAAGATGTAGTCTTTGTGCAGCGTTAGAGGGGCCATGCTAGTGTGTGATGTCTAGGACGTGAATATTACTGGGATCACCTTGGAGATTGGAACTCATATCGCCTGTCTCAGATCTGATGTCCCAGCAATTCATTTGGGGTACAGAAGCCCTAATGGTCTCACCAAGATGCACAGCTAATCAGAGTGCTCCTCTGTTTGCATCCTTGAGTCCCTCCCCTCTCCTATAAAGGGCAGAGCATGAGCATCCCCGGTCTGGCACTGTCAGCATCTCTAACTCCATTGCTCCTTCCATGACCCTTAGCACTTTATTCTCCAGCAACACCAAATCACCTGTCACTCCCAACAGACTCCACAGTGGCTAGAACCACTGCATCTGCATTTTTATTTTTATTTTTAAATTGATCCCACATTGCATTTGGTTTTGTGTTTCTTTAGCCTCCTCCAATCTGTGGCAGTTTACCATTCTCCCTTGTATTTTGCAAACCTGCTGCTTTCTAATAAGTAATGTCCAGCTATTTATAAAATGTTTTTCAATTTGTGTTTGTCTAATTTCTTCCCTCAAGATTAGGTTGAGGTTATGCATTTTTGCAAGAATGCTGTAAAAGTGATGTGTATCCTTTTCTATGCCTCATAGCAGGAGGTATATGATGTCAACTGTGTCTCATTAATGGTGACATTAATTTGGATTATTTAGTGATAGTGATGTCACCATGTTTTTCCATTATAAGGTTACTATGTTTCCCTTTGTAATTAATAATTATCTTTTTTGGCAATATTTTGAGGCTCTGTAAATATTGTGTTTTTCATAAGGCTTTGGTCTACAAATTTTAGCATCCATTGATGATGATTCTTGCCTGAAACAACTATTACTGTATTGTTTTAAAAACAGTGATTTCTCTATTTCCCTCATTCCTTCTACATTTATTAACTGGAATTTTACTTTTTCCTCACTAATTTATTTATATCAATATAGTCTCATGGGTATTTATTTCTATTCTATGAGTATAATAGTTCATAACTATCATTATGTATTTTGTTGCTCAAAATTCAGGTTTGACCATTGGCAGCCACTTTGAGTTGCCTCCTATTTCCTTTTGACACATCACTATAATTTCAGATTAATTTACTTTCTGGAACCCAAGGTGTTCCAGGCTCATCTTGTATTTCTCTGCCCCAGTCTTGTAGTCAGCCATTTCTCCAAGGAGTCTTGTTTCCATTTACTGGAGAATGGAATTTAGAAAGCAAGATCTGAGTACTAAGTTGTTCACTGGTACTGGGGAAATTGTGGTAAATTAAAAATGAGAAATTAAGTTATGCTATAGGTGAGTTCTTTAATTTTAAAAGAAATCCTCTGAGTACTTCTTTTTTAATAAAAGGATCCTTATTGATGGTAAACAACAACCCTCTAATTTATTATTTGAAGATATCAATATTACAATTTAAATTTGCTCCAAAAGCAACAAATATATCTTAGGACTGCAGAGAAAAGAGTTTTTAGGAAGGGTCAAGAGACCACACAGTGTCAAGGTGAATGTTGATGGTTTAGTCCAAGACAGAATTCATGCTCCTCGACTCATTCCCTGAATGGTGTAAGTTAAAATTGGGGGAAAAAAAAAGACCTCACAGTAGAGAGAGTTAATAGGCACATTTACGAATGCTTCATAAATGTATCAAAGTAAGAAATTGTGACTTATTTAAAACCAAAATGATAATGCACTCCATACTCATTTTCCTCAGCTTATCACATTATCAGGCTTGGTCAGAATATATATATATATATTCATGATACCCTTTTACTCTTATGGTTTATTTAGACATTTCTAAATTCTTTTGCATGCCTGGTGGTAGGGAACTGTGTCCTACCATCCAATGATGATAAACAGATAGAATTATGGAAAGGTTGTAAAGTGGCAGCCTTTTAAAATTTCCTTGCTTTACTCTTTTGAAGATTGGAAAAGAAAAATGTGCCTCTCCCCAATGGACTTGGCAGTGAAAGTCACTTTGTTGTGAACTCTGGTGAAGATTTCATGATGACTGAGACTAGCACACAGTAAAAGGGGGCGAGGGGGAGATAAACGTGCAAGTGACCTGGAGGAGCCCCCGTGGTGCATGGTGATTATTATGGCACCTTGGCGTACTGACTTACTAACAGCTTTCAGCTGTGTTACCTTAGTCCCCATGACAGAGGTAGGGCAGGAATGATTTCCCTTCTAGAGACCAGAAAACGAATTCTTATTTAGGATGTATGACTTGCCCAAGGCCATGTCATTTGACAAGAGCCAAAATATGACTCTGAATCATCAGACACCATAATTCAGGCTCCCTCCTCTATGTTGGGTGGTTTCTCTGGTTTGTGGAGGGTTAGGGATTGGACTGGGTCTCTGGTTGGGAACGTAAGTCCAGCATGTGGTTCTGAGAAAAACCAAGGGCATATGATATATCCCAGTGCAGACTGATTACCTTCATACTGAGGAATACATGCCCTTACTCCAGCTAAGTTTGACTGGGTGAAGCAAGAGTACGAGAGGTATTGTTTTGTTAGGGGATTCTTGCTGATATCTGTAAAAGCATTCTGTTGGTGTACAGTCATTCCCATCTACCACTGTACTCTTGGCCATGGCTTCTGTGGCACTCCCTTGTCTCACATATTACTCCCTTGGCTTAGGAAATATTCTCCCTGTCCCCAGTAATCGTCAGGCAGAGTGCTACTAAGTTTTTAAAGCTCACACGGCCACTTTCTGGGGAAACTGCCTCCAATTTTCCTAAGCAGTTAGCCACTCCCTCATCTATGCCCTCTTAACCCTCTTTCCACAACAGCAACAGAGAGTAGACTGAATTTTACTATTAGCACCTGTTTATTTGTCTAGCCTTTCTACTGGACCGTGAGCTTTGCAAGGGTAAGAAATGGATCTTGTTGACTTTCCTGTCTCTAGCTCCTGACGAACAGGGGCGGGAGTGGTGGTAGGAGGGCAGACTGGTCCCTGAAAGCCTACATGTGGAAGAAATCTAAGAAGAAATGTCCTCCCTTCCCTAGGTATGTAGGTATTCGGAGATATTCGGCACCATTTTACCTTAGTGCCTGTCCAATAGAAATTTACAAGCCATGCGGGTAATTAAAAATTTTCTAGTAACCAAATTAAAAACTAAGAAGGAACAGATGAAATTAAATTTAGTATATTTTATTTAACCCCAAATAATATTTTAGCATCATGTTAATATATTAAAATGATTATATAAAATTACTAATGAAAGAGTTTACATTATTTTGAACTTTCTGCAACCCAGTAGGTGTTTTACACTTAGAGCCCATCTCAATTTGGCCAGCCACTTTTCAAGTTGCAATGACCATATGTGGCCAGAAGTTGTATTAGACAGCAGAGGTATAGAAGAAAAGGAAAAACTTCAGTCCCATGAGTGAAATATGAGTTTTGAGATTAGTCTCTTTAAAAACCCTGTTTTCTAGGCAATCAAATTTTTACAATTGTTTTTTCCTCTGTTGTTTTCCCCCCTTGTTTTCTAGTTGATGTACTATTTGAAGACACTTAAGTTTACAACCCATAATGGAATGAGAACAGAAATGGATGATAATGGAGATGTGACTGGATACTATGACATTCTAAACTGGCAATTAGATGATAATGGAGAGACTGCCTTTGTGAAGGTCGGAGAACATATATTCACAAACTCTAAATCTGAACTCGTGATGAATAAGAACGCGATAATATTTTGGAAGATGGAATCATGGGAGGTTAGTTACTCTGACATCTTATCTTGTTTATATGTACAGAGAATTGCATTTTTGTATTGTTTCAGGTGTTATGAAATATTAGAAACCTGAAGTTGGTGATTCCAAGTTAATCTTCCCAAATATAATACATATCTTTTTTTCTTTTTCTTTTTCTTTTTAAATGGCGGTACTGGGGATTGAATGTTTCAAGACCTTGCCCTAAAGCCAGTGCTGTCTCTACAAAGTTTGGATCTATTTTAATGTAGGATGGGCATTTTCTTTCTAGGAATGATTTTGTCTTCTCCCCCATTAACCTTTGGGTGTCTGCTTTCCTGACTCTTCTCTGCAGTTTTCCCAGTTTCTCTTCATTTTCCACACCTCTAGGGATGAGGAGGGAGTCTAGAGATGGCCTTGCTGAGATTTAATGGCTATTTCTCTAGTTATACGCACTCTGAAATTCACAGTATTTTCAGGCTCTTTATGATGCTGAAGTCATGGGTCATGTGTGGTTTTATTGACTTCTTTTTCCTTTTAAACCTGTATGGTCTCTTTCAGAGAATGGGTGGAGAGATTCAGAGTTTAGCAGCTACCATTACTCTGGGGTAACCCAGAAGTCCTTCCCTTCCCTGTCTGACTGTGGCCCTGGAGGAACTTCATTTCTTCTTTTTTTCTCATTTATTCCCAGGGTCAAAGAATGGGAAGAAGGATTTACAAGTTCATAACATAAGCTGATGTAGGGAACACTAGCTTCCAGTATGGTATATATATGTATATATGGCGCACAAACATGTCAATAAGTTTTAATGTGTCATTCAAAAAGTCCTTTATTGAGAGGTTATTTAGGAGAAAAAGATGAGTTTCATAAATTTTAAAATTCTTTTTAAGAATTGTTTTTAAAATTGTTTTGGAAAGTAGTAGACGTAAGGTTTGAGGATTTGGCTATAAAGTACTTATCCCAGACAAAAAGCTATTACTTTCATTATTATTGTTATTCATTAATAATAATGCATTATTAATTATTATTACAATTTTGATTCCCCTGTCTCCTATAGCAACAGGAGGGCTTTGATATACAGAACTGCAGCTCTGAACATTTTAAAAGAGAAGCTAGAGACTGGGTCCCCTGGTTAACGCAATGCAAAGAGAACACCTAGAGAAGCTAGGAGAGGAGAGTTCGGAGGAAGCGTCATCACTTGTCAGATGGCTGAACTTTCTACCCTGAATGAAATATTAGTTCTGGAGAGTAGAACTGTAGGGCTTTTCATATTCTAGTTTAGTGTTTACCTGTAGTGTTACAGTAAAGCGATAGGGTGGTGGAAGAGCCTGTCAATTTAGTCTTCCACGTGAATCCCAGGGTGGAGGAACCCGCAGGAGGGAGAGAGAGCTGAAAGTAGGTGTCAGGACAGCCGGCGCTTCTTCTTTGCTGCTGCAAGAACTTTCTTGGTGGGGGAGGATGTCTTTTTTCATCTCGTTTCTTATTAATGTATCTTCCCTCTTCTCATGTGGCCTTTTGATCTGAGATAGAGATCTCCAGATAGTCTTCCAAATCATGCTGAGAAAGGATATACGAATATATGACAAAAAAATTAAGATTTCTGAGCTCCTATGCTGTGCCAGGTACCTAGGGGATCTTTTTAAAAAGTCTCTTTTTATCTCTGATTTTGGTCCTTGGCTTTCCATGGGTAGCAGTAAACATACATAGACTCATACATGCTGACACACACATACACACACATTAGTTCCTCCCTTTCTGGGCCCATCCTTAAGCAGCTCTTGAATACATTATGGCAGGATACAAAAATAAAACCTTAGCGTTTGCCACTATAGGGGCCACAGCTCTCTTCTGCATTTTATTTCTTTGACTTAGAGCTGTTCTGTCCAACACAGTTGTCCCTAGCCATATGTAGCTTTTAAAATTAAAATTAATTAAAATTAAAAATTCAGTTCCTTAGTCACATTAACTGCATGTCACGTGCTCAACTGCCACATGTGGTTAGAGGCTGCCATACTGGACAGCACAGATCTATAACACTCCTGTCACTGCAGGAAGACAGGGCTGCCCTAGGCCTGGAGTAGAAACCACCTTCTGTGGCCCAGAGCTCTCTTCCTGAAAGGGGCCTGAGGCTTTTCACTTTTGTATTCCTAGGCTAACCATATAGCAGGTGCTCAATATAATGTTTTACATGAAAAAAGAAATGTTACTACTTGTGTATACAAAGTTCATATGATGTGCGTTCTACTAAAAATTGATGGAAAGATAGTAAAATGTAGTAGTAGATTTCTATTTTAATAATGTTTCATTAAAGCATAATAATTTTATTTTTCTCATCTTTATCAAAACTAGGGTTATATTATATTTGTACAATGGAATTGGTTTGAATGTAATTCAGTACAGATTCACTAAGCATCTACAGTGAGTCCACCTCTGTATTAAAAACTGCAAAAAGACCACTGCCCTCACAGCACTTACCATCTAATAATTAATTAACTGAACAGATATGTATTGAGCACAATATTGTATGTAGTAGACACTGTTCTAGGAACTGAGGATATGTCAGTGTTCAAAATAGAACAAATCTTGACCTATTGGGACTAACATTTCAGTGGGAAGAAATAGGCAATATACAAGATAAATAAATCAGTGATATAGTATTTTAATGGGTGATAATGTTAGGGAGAGAAAAATAGCAGGGATTGAAACAAGGGGTACTGGGGGGAGTGTTGTAATTTCACATTGTGTAGTTAGGGAAGTCCTCACTGAGGTGACATTTGAACAAAGAATTGAAAGGAAGTGAGTCCATGCATTATCTAGGGGAAAAGCATTCTAAGTGGAGGAAACAGGACTTCTAAACCCTGAGGCAGGGTTGTGCTTGGCATTTTGGAAGAACAGCAAAGAGGTCAGTGTGGCTGGGAAGAGTGAGAGAGAGAGCAGTGGGAGAGGAGATGAGAGGGGTGCGAGGGTCAGAGCACATCGAGTGTTGTGGGCTGTTGGAGGACTTTGGCTTTTACTCTGAGTGAAATGGGGAGCCATGGAAGACTTTTGACAGAGAAGAGTCGTGATCTGACTTAGAGTTTAAAGGATTATTCTATCTGCCATGTTGCAAATAGACTGAAGGGGACAACAGTAGCATTCACTGGATTTGCTGATGGAGTGAACTTGGAAGTGCCCTGCATCAACAGTTAGTAAATGGTATAAGGAATGATTTAACTCACGATAATATACTGAGTCTTAAGGTCAGTGAGCAGATGGGCCTGAGTGAAGGAGAGGGTACATGTAGGCAAATAATAGAAGATAAGTTTGGAGATGATGGATGAGACAGGTGGTGCCAGTGACAGAAATGGGGAATTTGGAAGGAGGACTGGGCTAATGGGGGTAGTTTTGGAAATGCTGAATTTGAGGAGATGGTGGAATCTCAGAGTAGGGGCATGTTGGAAGGTTAGCATATGGAATTAGAGGTCCGATGGGGAAGTTGGTGCTAGAGTCAAGATTTTGGAGTTCTTATGTAGAGGTGCTAGTTGAAGACAAGAGAATGAATGTGCTGCTTTATATTGAGAGATAAAAGTAAAGGATCAAGGATAAAACCCCAAAATGCCCACAGTAATGAGGTAGGTAGAGGAGGTAGAACCAACAAAAATGAAAAAAAAAAAAAAAAAAAAGCAAGGAAATCCAGGTGGAAACTTTCTCAACCTGGCAAGTGGTAGAGACAAAGGGCTTTGTTACACGCATTGTATTTGTCTTTGCTAGCTTCGCCATTCAGTGTGTACTGATCTGTGTCATCCCGGGACCTGGACGGGGATTCATCAGGGGGAACCAATATGCTGCTTTGACTGCATCCCATGTGCTGATGGACATGTGTCATGGGAACCAGGTAGAAATGATCATTTTTTTAAATTGATATTAAAATGCAAGTAGGTTAAACATGTTTTGGCAAAGAGGGCCTTGGAGCCATCTTTGTAAATAGATGTGGACAACTTATCATAAAAATTATAATTCATCCAAACTATTGGATGTTCTGTTCAGTGAAAAAAATATAACATTGAATTTTAGTTCTAAGGCTGCTACATTTGGGAAAAAGACCTGTGTCCATGAATGTAAGAGAGGAAACAATTTTTTTAATGAAATGTGAAATAGGAATACATGGATTTGTAAAAAGTATTTAAAATTATTTCAAGTTCTGAAGTAGACTAAACATTAGTTATGGAAAAATAGTGAGTAATTAATAAGTAAGTGAATTACAGTTCTGTGTTTTACAGAATTATCCCTAATTTGGAAATATAAGATCTAGAATTACATCTCTAAAGACAATTGGCTTAGGACCATAATTACTCAAGATTTGTAGGACAGCTGAATTCTGTAACTACTGCTCTATGAATTTTTCACTACTACCTGCTGAATTGCTGCTCTCTGTGACCAGAATTTTAGCTGGGCTTGATATGCTTAGCCTCATGAAGCATGTTGGAGCAGGTTTATTTTTATCTCTACCTTCTGTTAAAGGTAACACAAATTGTACCTGTCCTTTGCCAAAAGGCCCTCAATAGCAACTTATTTAAAAGAGAATTTTCAAAACATAAAAATTTTCGCAAATGGAAAACAAGCACAATGTCACCTGGAACAAATCCTTGGACCCCACGTGGCCCCGTCTCTGCACAGAGTTACATCAAGAGCAGTCCAGTCCAGCAGGCAGAAGTGACTGAGGGGGAATCCAGTTTTAACCTGCGTCTTTCAAAGACCAGTGAAGAGATCCACTTCATACCACAAATTCATCCCAAATAACTTTTTCTTATGTCACAATACTCTCCTTTTAGAGTCTCTGCCCAGCCAAATGCCTCAAATGTTTTCTGAACCTTAGTCAACAGGGTTGTTGTTTTTGTTTCTCTTCTTCTTATTCTCGACCTTTTTCTACCTGTTCTCTCAAATCTGCATCTGGAGGGTGAGGAGGGGAGAGCTGAGCGGGCAAAGGCAAAATTCTCTCCAGTGGGTGGGGGAGATGTTGAATGCAAGATTGAAAACGCTCGTATTTTCATAAATCTTATCCCTGTTACAATTCTCTTTCACCTTAGTAGCTTTAATGTTCTCACATTTCTGTGGATTGTTCTCGGGTTTATGAGGGTACACAACTCCCTTCTCAAGTAGACAACTGAAAGAGAAAGAAAGATGCATCTTCCTGAAAAAGGCCCATGTAGGAATGGCTGAAACCAAGAAGGAGACTGAATTTCAAAAATTAAAATAAATTCTCCATCTATAATATTAGCTGCACACCATTTACCACTGTTGTTTTTTTTTGTTTTTGTTTTTGTTTTTGTTTTTGTTTTTGTTTTTGTTTTGAGGTATTATATATTCTCTATTAAAAAATTCAGTGAGTCCTGCACTAGGCCTTTGGCTGCTTTGGGCTATTCATAGCTGAAGAGGACAACTGGATTTCTTTGTAGTCAGTTCTCTGTTCTTTGTGCATTAGGTCAAAGGGAGTGTGAACAATGTGGTGACAACTGTTGGCTGAATGCACAAAAGAGCGAGTGTGTGCTGAAAGAGGTGGAATTCCTGGCTTATGATGAAGCCCTGGGATTCACTCTTGTCATTCTCTCCATCTTTGGGGCGCTCGTGGATTTGGCAGTCACAGCTGTGTATGTGATACACACACACACTGCACTTGTGACCGCCAATGACTGGGAGCTGAGCTTTCTCATTCAGGTTTTTCTTGTCGTCACGCTGCTGTCTTCCATGCTCTTCATTGGCAAGCCACACAACTGGTCCTGCCTGGCAAGCCAGGTCACTCTGGCACTGGGCTTTTCTCTCTGCCTGTCTGGCATTCTTGGAAAGACTATTTCACTGTTTTTAGCCTACAGAATTTCCAAATCCAATACCCGCCTTATATATCCATCTGCCCTCTTTATCGCAAAGTCGTCGTGTTAATCTCTGTTCTAGTTGAGGTTGGCATATGCACAGCCTATTTAATACTGGAACCCCCAAGGGTGTACAAGAACATGGAATCTCAAAATATAAAGATTATTCTGGAATGTCATCAAGGTTCTATAGAATTTTTATGCTCTGTGTTTGGGATGGATGTCTTCTTGGCCTTGCTGTGCTTTCTTACGACCGTTGTGGCTTGCCAGTTACCGGACAATTACAATGAAGGAAAATGCATCACCTTCAGGATGCTAGTTTTCTTCATCATCTGTGTCTCTTCTGTCCCTGCTTACTTGAGCACCAAAGGCAAGTTCAAAGTGGCTGTGGAAATATTTGCAATCTTGACATCCAGCTATGGTTTGTTGGGTTGTATATTTGAGCCCAAGTGCTTCATTATTTTGCTGAGGCCAAAGAGGAACATAGGTGAAATTGTTGGCAGAAGAGTCCCCACTATAGATAAGAGCATCCAACTGTCTTCAGCCTCTGTAAGCAGTGAGCTCAATGACACCACGGTGTCAACTGTTCTGGGTGACTAGAGTCGTGAGTTGTGAGTGTCCTTCAAAGCTGCAATGGTGACATAGCTTAACTGTCCCTTTCAGGTGATTCCCATAGTAACTGCTGAAGCTCTGGGGTAGTACTAAGGATTTGGGTTCTGATAGCCTGGTCAAAGCATGGCATATGAGATCTCATCCTGTAAGATACCATTTAGCATGAGGTAGAATAACTGTTACTATTGAAATTATAAACCACTTTATTCAACACATTTCATAGTACTTTGGTATAAAGAGTGTATGGTAGAGGATATAATAATGGGTGCAAGTAATCTGAAATGTTGGATTAAAATATTTGGGTCTTGCATAAATTTTTTCCCTTATATCATGGCTGTCTGATCCAGAAATTTACATTAGACAGAGTTACCTTGTGCGGAGCAAGAGACATCTTGTTTTACATCCTGTTAATGCCTCTATGGAATAGACAGCTTTTCTCTGGCTGAGGTAAGAATTACATAGACTTTCCCTTGGACCAGAGCATTAGGCAAGAGAATTTATGTTTCAAAGGATTCTGCAGCATACAGAGAATATTGAAGGAATTGAGATGTGAGTAAAACTCAGTTCCTTGTTGAATTCATAATGGGAATCGATAAGTTTCTCCCAGAGGGAATGCAAGGCCTTCCTGCTCTAGATTTTCCTGCAGAAGTAAAGTATTTGAATTTCACAATGGTCTTCTTAAAACTTAAGAATGAAGGGAATGAAGTGTCAGCAAAGCAGTTATTAAGTTGATTATATAGTGAATGCCCAGATGGCAAAAATAAAAGCAAATGTTGACCTAGAATGAAATAGTTTTTGGATAAATTAAGTGATAGATGTTTGCCCTCTGATTATCCTGAGTTAACTGGAATGTTACAAAAATATTTTCAATCTTCTTCCAGATATGAAAGTTTAAAATGACCTATATATTTATGTGCACATGAATTAAATGTGTAGAAAAACAGAATTTGTAGAAATGCTGATAAACTGAATACTCCTGTGCATCCTTGACTCTAGGAAACCTACAGCGTCAGAGAGAGCTCTCTTTTCAAGAGAAGTTAATAATGTTTGTGAATATCAATTAACCAAACTGGGCAAAGATTCATGCAGGCTTGTGGGAGCAGAAAGTGAAACCATGATGACTAGTTTAACAGAATAGGTCTGTCAGGAATTCATTTATTGATTTTTAAAGAATGATCATTCCAGACCTAATGAAGTGGATTGAGCTTCCTGTATTTTAAATAGGAAGCTTACTCCAGGTCCAGCAGAGTGAGCTCATTTGTTGAAGGGCTAGTGGTATCCCAGTACTTTCTGGGAAAGCATGTATTTACCCATCCATCTCCCAAAATTTCTACAGTGCTTTTTTCAATCATATCCCTAGGAGTTTTAGAGAAGAGTCTATATCACAGCATAAAGAGTGGAGAAGTTGCTATTTTTGTTCCTTCACTCGACCCAAGGGTGGACTTTGGAAAAGAGAAGACGGTTTGTCAAAGTATCAAACAATAGGAAAATGAGAATCTGAGTCAATTCCTTGTTCAGTTATACATCTAGCTTGAGTCTTCTAAATGATCCTTCTTGGGATTGGGGGAAAAAAGCTAAAAAGTGGCTCAAATCTAGTGACGTGCTTTAGTTTTATGTTAAAAATATTTCAACCTCAGAGTAATGCATTTCTTTTCTGAGATATTGAACATACGGAATCGAAAAAGATAATTCTAGAAATTCATCTGGGTAATATCAAAGTCTCCGTGATTTTCTTTCATACTGCACAGCTCAGTAATACTGTCTTATTGGACTTGCGTTCTTTGCAATTATTTATTTTTTTCTGATGAGCAGTGGGTTTGGGTAACTAGAGAAAATAAATGTTATTGAAAAAGAAATATCAACTGAACTTGCATGTTTAATGTTTCCTGGTAGAACTTTACAGTTTTAAGATGCAACTTTTATCTCAAACGGTCTGAGGTTATCACTTGTTGACTTGGTGCATGGGCATTATTAATAGAAACTGGCTTATGGCAGATAAATTGAATAATATGTGATTGTCAAAGGATGATAGTCTAATATTTATTATTGATTTATTCTTTATAATTATTTACTTGTCAGGTATTAAAACATTTCTCATAACATTCCGAGATAATTTCTCTTTGGATGAATGTGTCATTAAAAAATTATTTCTTGTGAAAAAAAGAAAAAGAGACTGGATTCTCTATCAGCACATGTTGACTTATAAAAGACTCTCACATGGAATCACTGGCAATGCTCCCTGCTGTGGATGAGCATTTGCTGGTAACCACATGCTGGGCCTCAGGGAGCGGCTCAGAATTAATTTCAGAGTGTTGCATCAAAATAATGTGGTTGCTGGCTTAGGGAGTAGCATAAAGACTAATTGCTTGAAATAAAAAAATTGCAAACCAATACTTTACTCAAGGCTGACCTAGACACATGCAGGCTTGAGCTCTTTGGAAAAAAGAAATATTTATCAAGGCTGTTCAAATTCACAGCATAAGATTAATTCCTTTGGGTTAAGGCAAAGAAAATTCCTGATGAAAAGTGATTATATTATTGACTGCTAGATTAATTGCCTTAAAACACAGCTCTGATCTTATCACTTCCCTGCTTGTCAACTCCCAGTGGCTCTCTACTCTATTGCATGAGTCCAGCTGCCTTAGCCTATCATTCGAGCCCCTACAAACTGTTTTCCACCTTCTGTTGCAACATTTGTCACCTGCCATCTTCCTGCCCACATCTTTATAACAGAATCCAACTGGACTTTTGCAGTTCCTGGAACCTACCTTCCTGATTTTAGGTTGCTCACACAATTCTCTTTCTCCTCTAGTGCTCTAATAGTACTTCAGTCATCCATCCACCTACCCATCCATCACTGAAAGCTTGTGCACCAGAGTCAGAGTTACACATTGAAAATGTACAAAGGCAGGGAATTGTAACCCACTTCCAGATACTGAATATCATTTGGGATGATAGATAATAAACTGACAATTATCCAATCATGTGACAAAGCTGTGATTGTGAAAGCATATCTCTGTGCTGGATGAGTCACAGTCAAGCAATGCTCCCTAGGTAGGTGACACTTGAATGAATTCCTGAAGGACAAGAAGGAATTAGCTGTATGAAGGAAAGATAAACTAATGCATGCCTTCTGCCTAGCCTAGCTGGAGTGTGTAGGTACCAGATTTCCCTTCCTTTTGTCTAAGGCACTTTATCTGTGCCTCTTGCCTTTCACTGGCCATTTTTCTAACTTATACTAGGGTTATCTGCTTCCACGTCTTGTCTCCACAGCAATGTTATAATTTATTTTCTGAAGGGATCACTTTCTCTCCCTGGCTTTCTGTCTGTCTGTCTCTGTACTCTTAACATCTAGAATATAGCTTGCACTTAATTGGTGTCCAGTGCTTTTTTTTTTTTTAAATTAATGGATGGATGAATAAAGTTATCAAGAGAGCTAACCACTCACCTAGCAAGGTCCAGGGACAATGGCTTCAATAAAAGTTAAGGAGGCCTGGAGCACAGCAGGGGTAGAGGAGGCAGAAATAGCCTATTGGGGAAACACAGTGGGTTTCCAAGATAGCAGGAGCCAGTCTGAGAGCAATAGGTGCTTCATTTGGGTAAAGGGAGTCAGCACAGGACTGAAAGGAAGGAGATGAGTTGAAATTGGAGTGGGCAGTCTTGAAAAGAATTTTTCTATGGTAGTCACTTGGACTATTTTCCCATGATATTTTCTCCTTCTTATAGTCTCATTTTTGAAAAATAAATGCAATATTTTATCCCCCCTCACAGTTTCTTCTCTTTCGAGCTGTCATTGTAAAAAGCAGCAATTTGGAACATCTAAAGATAGAGTATTTATAATCTCAAAGTAGAGTTATTTACAATTTATATTTAAAAAACTCTGTGAAATTCACTTGTTTACTTATTTAGAGAATTGTTATATATCCCCCCTGATAATTTTGGAAAAACAATTTGGATATAAAAGGCATAATGTGAAAATACAAATAGACCAGATATACTAGTTAGGATAATTTAACTGCTGGAACAAACAAACCCCTAAATCTTAGAAGTTTAACAGATTAACACTTAACACACACTAAGACTTATGTATGTGTTATTAGCCAGACTGCTCTCCGGGATGCCCCTCTTCCAGGCAGTGATTCAGGGATGTTGCTGGATAATCTGTATTTGCCCCACCAGACCCATTCTCTGCCTTCCCCACTCTGCTCTGTGCCCCTGTGGACTGCATCACATTAACTCCCTTACCCTACAGCTTCCAGTGGATTTGGCCAATGAGAGGCACCAGTGGGAGACTGCAGAGTGAGAGGAGAGGTTAGGGTCTTTGTTGTTTCAATCATGGCTCACTCTTCTATTTGTAACCGCCCCCGTCCCCCCCATGGCCTTGCTCTCACCAGGTGCCATGTTTGCTGAGCTGTTCCCTTCCTTCTTACACCTGAGTGTGAGAACAGCTTCCCGTTGTTCCTAGTCCCAGGTGCTTCACCATACTGTGTTAGATCCTTTAACTTTGCCCACTCATGTCAATAGTCCTACTTTAAACTCTCTTCCCTTCTGAGAGCATATCATCTGTTTCCTGCTGGAACCCTGACTCAAACAGTGACCTAAGTTTCTTTCATTTCACGATGCTGCCATCTTCAGTGCAAGCTTTGCAGGTTCCAGTTCATGGAGGGATGTAAATAGTCTGCGGGGAGATCTCATGGTGCCTAGTCCGGGACCTGGGCCTTATGAACTTTTAAAATGTTAAACAAGAGCACAATTCAAGGGCAAAGACTCCACTGAGGAGAAAATATTAGGAGCAAGATCCAAACTGGTCAGGACAAGGACAAAAAGGGGCAAAGAATTAAAGGGTTCAGTCCAAATGATCAAAGTAAACCTTACTGATTTAAAACTTTGTTGTATTGAAACATATGATAGAGTTGGGCTTAGGTCTAAAGGTTTTAGATGCTTAGGTCCAAAGGGTCATGATCATAGTCAGTTATTTTTGCTCATGGGGTGAAGCAATGGCAAAGATAATCTCAAATTATTCGTTAGCTATTACTGTCATACGACTGATTTTATCAATAGACATTGCAGGACTATTTAGTGTGTTTGCTGTAAAATGATGTGGAATGTGGCTGCCAATTTTCCCATCAGTTCGCCAGCACTCAGAACACTTTGGAGTGCCTTATGGAAATTCTTTTGGAGTTTGGAAGACGTTGTTTTGAGTATCTTCAATTATGAAAATACTTTTTCAGAATGATTCGATTTTTACATATTTATTTACTGTTAAACACTGAAAGAAAAATCTAAGAGAAAGAAGAAAAGTTAAAGGTTGAATGGAATAAGCAATGGGGTAAAGCAAAACGAAAATGCAATGTTGACTACCACTTTGGGAAGCTATTTGCACTGTCTACTGGAGCTGAATGTATATACACCTTACGACCCCGCAGATTTACTCCCAGGAATATGCTGACTAAATTACATCTGGATGCTTACCAAGAATCTACCCAAATGCCCATCAACAGTAGAATGGGTAAATAAATTGAGATATACTCACACAATGAAATACTGTACAGCAATGAGGATAAATGGACTGCTTTGTGGGGAAAGGCTGCAGAAGGGTAAAGCTGAGAGCTGGAAGAACAATTTAGAAGTGATTACTGTCATCTAGGCAAGAGATCACGATGGCTTCGACCAACAGCAGAGCTCTCAGCAATTTGTGGCTAGTTAGGCACTGTTACATCAGATCTCTTGATCTAATTTAGACATTTGACAATTGCACTTTGATGTGCATGTTCAAAAGAAAAGGGGAGAAGGCTACATTAGAAAGCTACAATTTAAGCATCACTTCCAAAAATAATCCCATTATTTTGTATTGGCTTTTGCTGCCTTTTGAAATTCTGATTAATAAGGGACTCATTTAAGCTGATGAAGCCACCTGGGTAGAAAATGATTTCCTCAGAGTGGTTGCCAGAGCTCTTTCATAATTAAAAACTTGAATGAAAAACTTCCGGCTTCTTTCCCATTTTAAAGTTTAAGTATCTGTGAGTGAACACAGACCTTTCCCCCTTTATCTTTATTTTGTATAGTAATTCTTTTACAAGTGCTGCTAGAGAAGAGCCCATGTTCAAGGTGGTGTCAAGAGAATGGAAGTGGATGTGGGATGCAGATGCTGTTTCTGTTCCCTAAAAAAAAAATGGTGGGCTAACAGAAACCATCACTTGGTACAAATGATGTGTGAAACAGAAAAACACAGCTTGAGTAGCTTATAAATCTGATGATATGCAAAGAATTTAGAGTTACAGTCCAACCAGTAAATGCCTTTTTTCCCTCCTCCTAAAGACATCAAAATTAATTTCTACCCCTCTCTTTGAAGCTTCTCTCCACGATGCGCTGCTTTTTTGGGCTGGAGGATATTGATTCATAGGTAAAGCATAAGGATTTCTAAGGCCAAGAACAAATTAGTTACTACATTCTTATTAGTGGGATTATTATTGCTTTATCAATTGCACTTTAAAAGTAAGTCTTCCTACAGTGGTAAGTGGATAGAAAGAGTAGCCAAGTCAACATGCTCAGCTAGATCCCTGACTGGGGAAGGCAAGACACAATGATTTACTTGGTAACCTAGTCTCTCAGAACTGGTTGGAAACAGCAGAGCAAACTGAGTAAATGCGAAGGATTTAGAATAACATGGTTTGGGTATATTTAAATCTAGATGAGTTACCTTATTCCTCTAAGCACAATTCCTGGCACACAGTAAACATTCAATAACTGTTAGCTGAAGACTCATAGACATAGAATACAAACTTGTGGTTGCCAAGGGGGCAAAGGGTGGGAAGGGATAGATGGGATTTCAAAATTGTAGACTAGATAAACAGGATTATACTGTATAGCACAGGGAAATATACACAGGATCTTATGGTAGCTCACAGAGAAAAAAATGTGACAATGAATATATATATGTTTATGTATAACTGAAAAATTGTGCTCTACACTGGAATTTGACAGAACATTGTAAAATGATTATAAATCAATACAAAATGTTAAAAAAATAACATTTAGCTGGATTATCAGAGAAATGCAAATCAATACTACAATGAGGTATCACCTCACACCAGTCAGAATGGCCATCATTAAAAAGTCCACAAATGATAAATGCTGGAGAGGACACGGAGAAAACCCTCCTACACTGTTGGTGGGAATGTAAATTGGTGCAGCCATTATGGAAAACAATATGAAGATTCCTTATAAAACTGAAAATAGAGTTGTCATATGATCCAGCAATCTCACTCCTGGGCATATATCCAGAGGAAACTCTAATTTGAAAAGATACATGCACCCCAATGTTCACAGCAGCACTATTTACAATAGCCAAGACTTTGAAGAAGCCTAAATGTCCATTGACAGATGATTGCATAAAGAAGATAAAGAAGAAATATATAAGTGGAATACTACTCAGCCATAAAAAGAATGAAACACTACCATTTGCAGCAACATGGATGGACCGAGAGATTATCATACTAAGTGAAATAAGTCAAAGGCAAATACTATATGATATCACTTATATGTGGAATCTAAAATATGATACAGATGAACTTATTTACAAAACAGAAACAGACTCACAGACATAGAAAGCAAATTTATGGTTATCAAAGGGGAAATGGGGTAAGGGAAGGATAAATCAGGAGTCTGGGATTAGTAGATATGAACTACTATATATAAAATAGATAAACTACAAGTTTCTACTATAGCACAGGGAACTATATTCAATATCCTGTAGTAAACCATAATGGAAAAAGAATATGGACTGAATTACTATGCTGTACACCAGAAACTAACACAACATTGTAAATCAACTATACGTCAATAAAAAAAAATAACCGTTAGCTGGTATCTTAGTCTGTTTGGGCTGCTATAACCAAATGCCACAGACTGGGTAGCTTATGAATAAGAACCACTTATGTCTCACAGTTCTGGAGCCTGGGAAGCCCAAGGTCTTGACAGTGACAGACTTGGTGTGTGGTGAGGGCCTGCATCTACATAGTGCAAGGGGTCTCTCTGGGGCCTCGTGTGGAATCAAGATACAGAGGGGACTACACATAATAAGTTTTTGTTCATTTTTAAAGTTTCTAAGCAGTACTGGCATCAGGTTGTACTTTAGTCCATTGTTCTGGCTGTATTGGACCTTCCTCAAACATAGTCCTGCTCTGTAATAAATGCCATACTAATGGATACTTAAAACACCATTACAGAACCTGAGATCACTTGCTTCTTGAGAAACAGTGTTTATCTAAGGAATGAAGCCACCTTTAAGCCATAGTTACCCATGAAGGTCAACATAGTATGCTGCTGGTTTGGGGTCTTCCATCCAGTGACCTAGGCCACAGCAGCTAAAGCTGGTTTAATACAAACCTCTACAAACCCACTAAGATCAAAATGCCGTGCCTACTCACTGAAGTTCAAGGCTCACAACCACACTTCTTGGCCCTCCCCAAAAACCTCTCTGCATGAATATTTTACCCTCCCCAATTCCATACCTTTGCTTAAATTTTAGTGTGAGAATTTTACATTTCCAGCCCATGAAGTTTCATTGAGAATGTACTGAACAAATTAAACCTTCCTCTTCTTTCTGGGTTTTTAAACAAAGATATGTCAAACAGTAGCCAAAATGCCATCTTTATTAGGATAAACACCAAGATGAGGATGTAACTTATTGTGAGAGTTAAGTGGGTTTCCTAAATCTGGTCTCAAGAATTAAATTGACTTAACCCCTGCAGCCACAGGCAATGCCAGGCTGGGACAGGATTCCCCACCATGAGAAACTGCCCAGGTAAGACTCTGGTCATGGGAAGGCAAGGGAAAATTCCCAGACCCTATGAGCATCTCATTCCCAAAGAAAATGGGAGATAAGTTGTCTGAGCTCAGCTGTGTCACTCCGCTTCCCCTCAGAGATGAGTCAGCAGTGGAGAGATGCCAAGGGTGTTTGTTAGACTAGTTGACTTTCCTAAACATGTAAGGAGTCAGGAATAGGAAAGAGATATTCCAACTCAGCATGGGCTCAAGATAGAAACTAAAATAACTTCTGTGATTTATCAGTAAAAATGTATATATTAGGAGGTACTATTGTTCCATTATCAGTATTGTGTTCCTTTTAGTTCCTGTAGTTGCCTGCTGCACTGGTCTAATTATGGGTAGACATATGGTGATTTTGCAGCAGTCAGGAGAAGGCAGGAGGAATCATTTATGGATGGTTTACCATGAACTCTAATGATGGTTACATAAAATGCCGGCTCTATTTCTTGCCTGTATTTTAATGCTACCCATCACAACACAAACTGAAAAATTTCTAAGCCTTTAAGCATGGGGAAAATAACAGTGACCTTTTTTTTCCCCATAATTTTTGTGTGTGTGTGTGTTCTTTATTTTCTACTTCTGAGAAAGTAAAATATCCCTAAGAACAAGTTGACTCAATTTATTTTCAAACTGTAACCTCCTTTCAGACTTCTAATTTAAAGGTGGTAACGGATACACAGCTTTGACCTTAACACATTAATGTTGCATTTTAAAAGCCAGGTAATATGGGGCCATGGGGCGTTTCTCAGATTTAGAATCCTGATCACTTAATAATGTCACTGTCCCTATCATTATACAGTATCAGGTGCTTGCTGAACTGGAGGCTGATGTTTTGGGTCTGTGTAACCAAGATACAGAGGAAACTGGTGAGCATAGCTGACCCTTCAGGAAGCCTTAGGACTTATGATGTAAAAATGTGCTAACAGTCAGGTTTATCTGGGCTTCCAAAGAAAGTACAGGGGTATTGAAAAGGTAGAAGTACTCTGCCTCTACTTGCCCACTCGTGGTGATGGCCATTTCCCTGGCAGGGTGGGATAAAGTCTGGGGTTGGACCAGGTGACTTGTTAGGATTCCAGTGGTCAGTTTGAAAAATCACCAAGTACTTGCTCATTTCTTGCTGTGGCCCCAGCAGTGAAGTCTATTTGCCAGTGAGGGGAAGAAACATGGGCAGATGCAGAGGGCCTGTGGGAGAATGAAGACCTCAGGCCTCATCTTGGGTGTTTACATTGTAGCAAGGGAGAAAAAACAGATGCGCACAGTCATTTGATGAATGCCAAAAGTTTGGTCAGTTAAAGAGATAGTTTAAGGACATTTAGAATACCTTGGACACATCACTTACCATCCCTGAGACATATCTTTCTGTCTAAATTTCCTCATGTTATAAGGCTGTCCTAAAAATGTCTATCTGGTAGAGTTAAGAGAGGATTATATGAGATGATGCTTATAAGGCACTTATGAGTTTGGCCTCAAAAAACACTGAATGCTAGACTTGTGCCATTTAATCATTGTAAAGCAAAGTGCCTGGATCATGTTTTCTGTGATTCCTGCAGGAAAGTTTTATTAACATTTAATGTTAATAAATAAAACATTTAATTTTGTACGGGATTGACATAAGAAACATTTACTTTCCGCAAAACTGGGGTTTTGCATTGTCCATTATGTAACTCTTCCATAAACACCTGAGTGATAAACCATTCCAACTCCAAAAGTGAAATGAGAAGAGGATGTGAAAAAAAAATTCACAAAAGGAGAAATAAAAACAGCTAGTGAATATCAGAAAACAAAGATGCTTAACATCATTAATAAAGAAATGAAAACTAAAACATCAATGAGACATTATTTTCATGGGCCCCATTGTAAAGATTAAAATGTTAATTCTCAGTATAAATTGCAGAAACAGGCTTTCTCATACTTGTGTGAGTGAAAATTGGTTCAAACTTTCTGGAAAGAAACATGACAATGTATTAACCAATCTAAGAGTTTTCCTGGTTCCAACCCAGTAATTACATTTATTGACATTTATCCCTGGGACATAGTCAAGTATATATGAAAGGATTTATCTTCAGCACTGTCTTTATTTGCTGTAACTTCACCCCAAAATCTTTAAATTACAACAATAGGAAGTTACTTAAATAAATTACATGATGAAAATACAGTGAAATACCATACGACTATTTAATTTTAAGGGCTATTTAAGGGAGAAATGCTTTATTGATGTAGCATTTATTTAAAAAGTACAGAATATTCAAGGTTTCATTAAATGTTTCTACTGAAAAATGACATGAATAATTACCATTTTTCTAATTCTGTGGGATAATGTTCATATCATGTTGTTAAGAAAAAAACAGATTACAAAACAATATTACAGTATAATTGTAATTTTATATAAAAGTGTATTTCTAGATGATATTGGAACTCTGCACATCATATGTGAACAATGATTATTTCTGGAAGCTGGGATTATGTATGATTTTAGTTTCATCATTTATATTTTCCTTTATTTACTGATTTTTCTTTTAAAATTTAGTTTTAATTACACAAGTAATAACACACATCTATTCACTGTAATAAAATACTCAGACAGTACTGAAGTATAGAGCACAAAGTGCAAGTCCACCTTCCACTGCATTTCACCCAAGCACCCCAATGCTCATGCTCTTTAGTTATGGTTTGGGGATGCCTTCCCAGAACCTTTTCTGGGGGTTCAGGAACCCCACACTACCTTCTCTGCACCATTCTAGTTTGCAGGCCACAGACTGGCTGCTTGCAGCCATTTTTCCTGGGCTCTTCCGGATGCAGTGCTCTGCTGAATGCGGGCCTGCTCTGAGAAGCTATCGGCATCCCCTGGCTCTGTCAGGGCAACAGGGCTCCCTGGAAATTCCTGACCTTCTCCACATTACTGACCCTGAGAGCATCTAATATTGTGCTCTTTTCTTCTTTCCTCCTCCTCCCCTCTCAGTCAGACATGTTTCCACCTCATCCTTAGGTAGGTATGAGCTCCTGAATTCTCATTGCCTTTGGATTTTGAAAATTTCCCAGTTGGCCAAGCCTTGGTTTATAAGGGAATCTTTACAATAATGGAATTCATTCTCAATAAATGTTAGCTTTCAAGACTTCCTTTCTCCTCTCCCTGTCCATCCCTTCCTCCATTTCTCCCTCTCTTCTTCCCCCTTCCTTTCCTCCTCCCTCCTTCCTTCCTCTCTTTCTGTTCTACACTAAAACTTATTTATAAGTCCTCTAACACTGACTCCTTTCATTTTGTATTTCTGCTCAAATAATCCTTAGCCTCTAGCTGAACTGGGAGTTCAAATACAAGGAAAAGAAAAAGAGAGAAAAAGAGCACAATGACATAGTTCAAAAAAATTCTTATCGAAGTGTAGAGTCTGAAAAGTTTATACTGTACATGCAGTTTTTTTAAGGTCAGTTTATAGAGGTCTAACTTATACATAGTAAAACCCACCCTCTTTAGGCGTACAGTGGATGAGCTTTGTCAGAGATACAGCCCTGTAAGCAAGATCACATCGAGAAGTGGAACATTTTCATCATCCCAAACACTTCCTTCAGGCCCCTTTGAAGCCCGTCTCTCCCTTTCTTAGCTTCTTGGAGCCACTGATGTGATCTATAATTTTGCCTTTTCTAGGATGTGATATACATTACAGTATATAATGTAAATACTCTGGCTTCTGCTTAATATTATATTAAGCTTTTGAGATTCATCCATTTTGTGCATTAGTACTAGTTTAATCTTTTATTACGGGGTAGTATTACATCGTGTGAAGGTATAATAATTGGTTTGTTTATTAGCTGATAGACATTTAGGTTGCTTCTAGTTTTTTTAGTGATTATGAACAAAGCTACTATAAACCTTTACATATAGTTCTTTCAATGGACATAATGTTTTCTTTTCTCTTAGGTTAATACCTAGTAGTAGGACTGCTGGGTCCTCTAAGTGTATAGTTAACTTTAAAGAAATATTAAAATATTTTCCAAAGTGGCTATACCATTTAGCTTTATACCAGTAATGTATATGAGTTCCAATTGCTCCACATCTGCAACGACATTGACTATTGTCAGGTTTTTTCCTTTTTTCTTTCTTTTCTTTAAAAAAAAAAATCTTAGCTTTTGCAGTAAGTGTGTAGTGGGATTTCATTATGTTTTAAATTTGTATTTCTCTAATTTAAATGGTGTTTAGCATCTTTTTGTGTACTTACCTGCCATTGGTATGTCTTCTTTGGTTAAGGATCTGTTTAAATCACTTACTTTAGAAAAGTTGAGTTGTTTGTTTCTTGTTATTGAACTGAAAGAATTCTTTATATATTTTGGATACAAGTCTTTTACCACACGTGTGTCTTGTGAATATTTTCTTCCACTCGGCAGTTTGTCTTTTCATTTTCTCAGTAGTGTCTTTCAAAGAGTGGTAGTTCTCAGTTTTGATGAAGTTCAGTTTATTGATTTTTTTTTTTTTACAGCATGTGCTTTTTGTGTATTATCTAAGAAATCTTTACTTAACCCAGGTGGCAAATGATTTTTCTATGTTTTCTTTTAGATGTTTTATATTTTAGGTTTCACATCGAGGTGTATGATCCATTTTGAGTTAATTTTTTATATGGTGTATGGTAATGTTTGCAGTTCATATTTTAGCATATGGAGAACCAATTTTTACAGCACCATTGAAAAGATTATCCTTTCTCCATGGTATTACTTTGGTACCTTTGTCAAAAATCAGTTCAGCAAATATGTTTATTTCTGGACTTTTTAATCCTGTACTGTTAATCTATATGCCTTTCCTTATGCTAATACCACACTCTATTGATTATTGTAGTTTTATGGGATGTCTTGAAATCAGATAGTGTGAATCCTCCGACTTTGTTTCTCCAAAATTAGCTTGTCTATTCTAAGTCCTTTGCTTTTCTATATAAATTTTATAGTCAGTTACTCAATTTCTACAAAAAAGCAGGCTGGAATTTTTATTGGGATTGCATTGAATTGATAGCTCATGTTGGGCAGAATCAATATTTTAACAACATTGAGTCTTTCTATCTATGAATACAATACATTTATACATTTACTTTGCTCTTTTGTGATTTGTCTCATCCTTGTTTTGTGGCTTTTCACATACAAATTATGCATGTTTTGTTAGATTTATCCCTAAATAGTTATGATTTTTGCTGATATTATAAATATAGCTTTATTTAAAATTTCAATTTCCAACTTTTTATTGCTAATTTATATAAACACAATTGACTTTTGTATACTGACCTTGTATTTTGCAGCTTTGCTAAACCCATTTGTAATTCTATTAGGATTTTTGTAAGTTCTTTGTAAACAGTTTTATTTTTCATGTGATTCCTCTTTTCTTTTCTTTTCTTTTTTTTTTTTTTTTGCTGTTTCACACTGGCTGAGTCCTCTAGTACAATGTTGAATAAGTTTTAAGAGCAGACGTCCTCGATATAGATATTGTCAATCTTTTAAATTATTGCCACATTAATCAATAGAAATGGCATATCATTAAAAATTTGCACTTCCCTGCTTACTAATGAAACTGAATATCTTTTAGTATATTTATTGACAGTTTGTGTTTCTTTTGATAATTGCCTTCGTATGTCCTTTGTAAATTTTTCCTTTGTTTAGCTTCTCTGATATGATTTTTATGTACTTCTGAAGTATCCTGCTTATTAATTTCTGTATGTTGCAACGTTTTCTCCCAGGATGTTGCTCATCTCAATTTAATATATTTTGGCTTTGGAATATAGAAATTTTAAATGTTATGGAGTCAAATGAATCAGACTTTTTTCTTTTATGATTTCTGAGTTTGTAGTTTGCTTAGGAGGGCTTTTCCACTTCAAGGTAATACAGATATTGTCTTATAATTTATTATTCTACTTTTATAGTTTGATTTTTTAATATTTAGGTCTTTAATCCATCTGGAATTTCTCTTTCTGCATAGTGTGTGAAAGATGTAGCTTGTAGTTGTATAAATGATTAGCCAGCTGCTCCAACATTCATTTAATTGAACATTTTACATTTCCTCTACTTCTTTGAAATGCCATATTTATCTTTTACTAAATGTTTATATGTCGATGAGTGTCTTTCTGGATTCTGATTTTTGTCCCTTTGTCTTATTTTTCTGAATTTTTGCTAGTACCATGTAATTTTTATTTCTAGAGACTTTCATATGTTTTGCTCTGGTAGGAGAATTCTCCTGTGGCAGATCCCATGGAGAGGCTGACTCCACATCCATTCTAACCGCTCTCAAAAGTGGCGAGGCTAAAGGCTATGGTGCACAGGTTCTCTTGCGATTGCAGTTCTGTCTGAGATTTAATATTTAAAAGGCAAAGTGGATTACAGTGTTTTGGAGGCTACTCTTTGTCACTCTGCTGGTGAGCACAGAGGAGGGTACCTTTGGTTTTTCTGTAGCCATTGTAGCGGAGATGCCATGGTCTGGCCCCTACTTTGGGGTAGACTGTGGCAAATGTGGAGCATTATGCAGTCAGTGACTTCCTGACTCTGTGAGAAGCAGCTGTTGTATTAGTGGCCTAATTCTCTGTTGAGGCTTTGGGATATGGTACTGTTTTGTTCACCTTCCCATTGTATCTGGCACAGTACTTAATATCAAAATGATTTTCCTTGTGCTAATTAGATGAATTCTGCTTTCTGAAGATAAGCCCTGACACAATACATCTGCCATCGTATTTATTCTTTGTTAGTGGGGAGATAGGGGTGGAAGGAAGACTTAAGTCTTATAAATGCTCTTTTGTCCTTTTTGTCTTTTGTACCAATGTATGTATTACCTAGTCTAATAATAATAATAATAAAATCCAAGTCCACAAAACATTTATGAATGATTCAAATTTCATTGTAGATTTTGTAGAGAGATGGTTTGGGTTAGTCTTTGCATATATCCTGATAAAACTTAAGAAAAATCCTCCGTAGAGACTTCAATTCTCCTCCCAAAGTTCTCCTCAGCTGTCACTTTCTAATTTCTTTCCCAATTCTTTTCCCACTGGCCTCCTTTATCTTCTGAATCCCTCACTTTCCTTCCCTCTCTGCACATACCATGAGATTAAATTTATTGCAATATTAAAATACGTCAGGATAAACAAACTCATAGAGAAATGTGTCCTTGGAAAAATAAAAGAAACCACACACACGTGCACTGTTTTGAGTAGTCGGTGTTTCTTAATGGTTTAGAATTCTAAGCAGTAGTTAGAAAAGCCAAGACTCAGTCACCTTGCCTTGTGATTAAAGGCAGCCAAGAAATTAGCTTCGTCTGAATCTATCCATGTTGGTTATTAAAATATTATCTTTAAGATCCAAACCCACCCTTGATGTTCTGCTTTGTGATGTTTGGGCTTTGCTAGCTGGCTCTCTGTTACACTCTGTCAATAGGATGTGCTAGATGGAGCCTGGCAGTTGGTGGAGGGACAAAGACTTACTGCTTTCTGCTGGCCTTCAGATTCTGAGTGCCATCCCAGCAAAGCCTTGCGCTGGTAGCAGCAGTTCATGCCCTTAGTAGCCGCTGAACCCAGTCTGCAGTTTTTCTAACACATGTAAAACCAGTTCATTGTGTGTCCCCTTGAGACACTAGCACCTGCTGCCTGATGCCCCACAGGGTATTGTCCATCTGGCTCACTGTTGTACCTCCAGCATCTAGAACAATGTTTGATAGACATGCCTAATAAATATTTTATGAATGAATAAGTTTAAAAATTTAGACAGGCCAGAAATATGGTAGATTTCTAATGTCAAAAGAGAATCTTCCACCCCTCCAAATCCAGACACTGTCTATACTATCTCAGGGGCTTTGCATTAATTTTACTAAAGTAGGCATTAATTGTTTCATTTTTAGAAGAGGCATTTGAGGCTCAAAGCCTTACATAAATCAAATAACTTACCCAATTTTACTGATCTGATCAGCAACAGAATTGGGCTTCACACTCTGGTCACATCCGACCTCTAAACCTGGGCTCTTTTCCCTGGCCCTACAACAATTGTGGCATTTTAAGGACCAACGGGGAGAGTCACTGACGATGTATACGTGGTCTGATGTTACATATGTCTACTTTAACTGTGTGTAACTGTGAGGAGCAAACATTTGTTAGAGTGCTATCATAATTTTCATATACCTGATGAAAACTCATGGAAATCTGGGGTAAAAGATGCTTTATAAGTTCTGTGAGAATGATTAGCAGCATTCATTCTGGGGAGTCAGGAGATGTGGCTTCTATTTCTGGCTCCGAGGCTAATTAGCTATGTGACCCTGGGTGGCCCCAGAATCTCCCTGTGTCTCACTTCTCTCATCTACAAGGTGAGGGCGCCAGTCGCTGGGACTTCTGATGCACATGTCATCTAGCCTTGTAATTTGTCAATTCTCTGTGTGATATAAAAGTGAACTAGCTTATCCCAGGCAGACCACGGGAATCATCTAAATGTAAGTCAGGTAATAACTAAATAAAAGCATAGACCCACTATTCTTCCATTGAAATGTTTGTATTGCTACCGATGAAAATCTATTCTTCTAATTTACGATTTGTGCTCTAAAAGGAATTTGCAGAAACATGAAGTCATGTAACATATTTTTCCTTGTAAAGCTTGAGCTACCTTGAAGGTAAAATGATTTCTTAAGGTCTGTGTTGTTTAGAAACTTTTGCTTCTTCATATTGAAAAATTAAATGGAGGATTCTGTTTTCTCTTACTGGCATCAAGAAAGGGTCTATTGAGAGGCTTATCCAATTAGATGAATGAAGTAAGGCTTCCAATTTATTTGTCCTTGAATTATTTCTAAAAGGAGTCACTAAAATGTCGTGGTTAAATTCTCTCCTCTTTGTGGGTTTGAAATTCACTTATTTTGGGGGGATGCATCAGAAGGTTTATTTTTTAATTAATTAAAAAGAATAGTTGCATCATGCATTAAATTCACTGAAGTCTCTGTCCATTTGTTGCACACCTGAGGGACTCCCAACATTCTAATGGGTTTAGGGATCCCTAAAACCTGTGACCACTGTAGCTTACAGGTAATAAAGATACCACCTCCTTTCCCCCAAGGGTACCACTCTCTCTCCCACCTCCAAGGGAGACAATGGAAGAGAGAGGGCAGAATTTCAGTGGAAAGCACCCTGGGCTGGGACTTGGCCATCCTGTGTTCGAGTTTTTTGCTGGTCAGGGCTTTCTGGACATTTTGGACAAAGGACCATCTTTCTCTGGGCCTCACCTGTAAGAGGAAGTTTGGAGGAAACTCCCTGAGACCCTTTCTGGTTCTACTAATCTGTGATTTTAGAGCTGAATTTTGGGGACATTCATTGTCTGGAGGAGACTGGATGAAGGGGGTGCTGGTTGAAGAAATTGCCTCAACAGAGGGCTATGATGAGTCAGGAGCACTTGAAACTGGAATGCCAGAGAGCCCACCACGATGGAGTCCTCCCAGTGGATCCCGCCCCGAGGCAGGCCCTGGCCCCAGGCTGCCTTTGGCTGGGAGTCGTGTTGCAGATAAGTAAAGCTGTCCGGGCTGATGCTAATGGAGGCCTAACTAGGCTTTTCCAGAGGAGTCAGGAGAGGGCTTTAATCTGTCACAGGCTATTTGACCAATTGGCTTTGTGCAATTGTCCTGGGAGTAGCAGAACCAGTTCTCCCAGGAGGAGAACCACTGTTTGTTCAAGCAGTTATATTTAATAACCCAAGACCTCCTGGGACAGAGACTGACATGAGAAAATGTTATTTATTCTCCCTTTACAATCCAAAGTGTTACATTCTTCTAGGTCAAAGCAGTGTCTTGCTTTTCCACCTGATTTTAACGTAGATAATTTCTATTTTAGTAATCTCCAAGAATCCTATCTGTCAGGGAGAGGAAGAGAAAAGCAGACTATAGAAAAAATTTCTCAGGTTACATATTTTCAAATTACAATTTATGTGGATGTTGATGGGGTAAAACTAGTGTTTCGATAATGGTCTCATTCATTTTAAACTTTTCATGTAATTGTTGTATTATAGTCATGTTGAAGAATCCCAGGTCTCGAGGGGCCTTTTGATCTAGTCCATGGTGTGCTGGTAAACTGGCTCTCTGAAAACGAAGGTCCGGATTTGTAGAATTTGCTGATTTCTGTGCTGTAAATACCCTCACTGTGGCCAATTTCAAGGTATTAATGTGGTGTCACTGAATTTGGAGTTGGGAGGAGATGCACAAATTGGCTCTGGTGATCTGGTAAGAGCCAGTTTCAGCACATCCGTGAACATCCTCAAGGAGTAGGTATGCCAAGGAGTGCAGAGGTGATGCAGTTCATTGATGGAGGATAAGGATATCTAAGGTCTAAGGAGTGGGCAGCTTTCAGGGAGGGGTGCAATAAGCCAATGTGAATTTTGGGTAATTATAAAAAAATGGGACTGAAACATATAGGTGAATATAGATGTTCGATCTTGGGATAAAAAATAGCTTTTTTAAAAAGGAAACTTAAAAGTAACAAAAGAAATTACAAGAAAAATGCCAATAATTTTGATTACATAAAATTTAAAACTTCTTAATGTCAAAAAAAGCACTAATTGGAAAGAGTAATAAATAGTCTGGGAAGCACTCTACCTGAATATGAGAGACAAGTGATTAATAACTTTTATATTGAAAGAATTCATGCAAATCAATTAAAAACTGATACCATAGAAATAAATGAGCATAGGAGAGGAGAGGCTAATGACTAATAAAATCAGATCACAAGTGTATGGAAATTAAAACAGTAAACATTAAAAACAAGCATACCCAGTTCTGGTTAGGATGTCCCAAGAAGTGCATTCTCATATTGCTAAAAGGTGTGATAATTGATATAATTCTTTTTTCTGGTGGCAAATTGAAATTTAGATCCTTCAATTTCACAATTCCACTTCTGGGAACTTAGAAGCTGAACCAAAAAAAAAAGGATGGATACAAAGGAAAAATCCAAAGTTGGTGGGATAATAATTTATAAATTATGAAACATTCATTTGCAGGAATACTACATACCCATTAAAATATTTTTAGGGTTTTTAACGACTTTGCTGTGTTGTAGAAAATAACACGGAGTTGGGTATATGGTATCTCAACAATATGTAATATCATGTAAACAGGGGAAATAATGGGTGGAATATGCCAACAGTGGTTATTTTAGGTGGGTGGCATTATGATGGTTGTTGTGTTTTTTATTTTTTTAAATCTTTTGAAATGATCACATGTTGCTTTTATAATTAGGAAAAAAGTATTCTTGGGTTAACGACAGGGAATTGTACTTTTGGGTAAATTTTGAAAAGGCTTCTATAAAGTGCCATTTTCTTTTAACATCGCAGCTATTAGACTTTTTGTTTAATCCTCTATCAGTAAGGGAATATTTATAACCTGTAACTATACAATAATACAAAATATGAACAACAGTAATTAAAATGACATGGATGAGAGGATTTCCAAATATATTAAAAATGGATACCTTTTAGAAGACAGATGTCTTTGACATTTGGAAAAAAAAAGTCTCAAATCTTTAGTAAGCTATCAAGTGACATCAGCTATTTGTCAAATTGAGCAGCATTTGTGTTGTGCTTTACCCTTTACAATGCGTGCACATTCACTGTCTCACTTCTTGTTAATCTTCATGACACTCAGGGGCAGGAATAATTACTATCATCTCCAATTTATGGCTAAAACATCAACTCGGGGCTATTAGATGGTAGAAACAGTTCAAATCTGGATCTTCTCATGAGACATCCCAAGCTCACTCCACTGTACTGCTCAGTTTCTCCATAGTTTTCCAGTAATCCAGTAGGGTCCTGACAACAGAAATGAAAAATAAATTTTTGTTACAAGACTTTTTTAGATTTGAAGCTCTATTTTAATTTTGGAGAGTGTGATGCCATCTGGAAGTGGTATCCTATTTAAAGCTGAGATAGTGAGTCATGATTTTCTGACCCATATGTATTGTTTACTAGTTTTCTTCTTTCTTCTTCCTAATATTCTCTCTACCATCCAGGAGACCAGATGGCTGAAACATTGTGACATCAAAGGTTGCTGCATTGCACAACTCCAGGGAGGGCAATTCACACTTTAGTCTATGTGAATGGCATTTTCTGGAATTGTGCAGTGCCTAGCCTATGCAGCTGTACATAACCTTGGTGACAGTGGGATGAATCTTGCCTTTTACTGTGTTACTCAGTTCAGATAGTGTTAGTCCTGAGGATGGTGGCCAGCATAGGTGTCTAAACCACTGCATCCTGAATTTTGCCCTACTTAATATGGGAATAGCACCCTCCTTGAGTCCTAGGTAATACACGTAGCACAGAAGATACTCTAAGAAAACAAAAGTTTTATTATTGACTAGGCTACAGTGCCCTCTTCTTAACTCAGTGGTTCCCAATCCTGGGCATATTGTCAATGTCTGGAGACAATCTTGGTTGTGACAACTGGGTATCTAGTTCTATTGGTATTTGGTGGGTGGAGAGTCCACGGATACTGCTAAACATCCCAAGAGCATAGGATAGCTCCCTCACAACAAAGAATTGACTGGCTCAAAATGTCCACAGAATGTCAGCTTCCTTCTTGATGAGTTGGGCTAGTCCATTTGCAAACCTTGAGGGTTTTCTTGGCTCTTTCAGTCAGGCCTTAAATAGAAGAAGGCTAGCAGTTTCCTATCCCCTAAATCCATGCCCTGTTGGGAATTTTCTGTTTCCTCTTAGAGAGAAAGGAGCAAAAATCCTTCCTGAGGTGAACGTTCCTGAGCTATTTACCCAATACCTTTTCTTTCCTGTAAGTTTTGATGCAGCCGGTGGTGTGACTATTTCTTAGAACAGGAAGTGCATGGTCAGAATCCCCCAGAGTACAAGCGGGCATTGGCCTTGAGCACCCCCTGAGAGCTCTCACTACTGCCTCCCTGAATGCCTACAAGTGGAGAGAAATGCCAACTGCTAAGGCAATGAAGGCCTAGCCTGAAACAGGCTACTGTCATAACTTTGAATTTTCTCATCTTATTTGAAAAATACATAGAAATTTTTTTCTATTTTGTAATAATTATATTAATTTTATACTGTTTCAAATTATCAGATACTTCATTTTGTTTCTCCAAGTCTTCAAATAAAATTTAAGCTCCATGAACCTGCATGTGTTTTCCCTGTTGCTTTGCTTACAGGGCCAGGTAGAGTTTCTCTCCGTTGCCCCACCTCAGGGGGCTTGGAAGACACCAGTCCCCTTCCACATGAAGGAGAGAACACCTGATTACTCTGGGCTGGGCCAGGGTTAGATGTGTTAAGCTGTGCTGTGATGTCCAGTTACACTGGAATCAAAAGGGATGGTTGATCGTGGTATCTAAACTCTTAGAAGGGGAGTGTTGAGTACACCGTTGGATGCATCATGAATGACAGAGGGGTTCCGCAGCGCCCACCTCAGTGTCTGACAGTATATGCTCTAATCTACACGCATGCCACCTGCCTCTGCTGCCAGAATGAACGTTTCTCCAGCACAGACTCTTGGTCTGTCCCCTTCTCACTGTATCCCCAAGGCTCAGAACACAGGAAGTGTTCTGTCAGTATTTGCTGAAGGAGAAACTGCAAGTGAATTCTTCACTTGTACCAATTTGTTTTCTTTACAACTGCTCAGGTTTAAGATTTTGTTTTGTTTTCAGATCCTGGGCGCATAGCTGGACATCTGGCTTAATAGCTGCTTTGGTAACCTGCTAACTAGAGTATCTCCTTCCCCTGCTCCTTGGGAGGATGAAGAAAGAAAGGAAACAGAGCTTTGAAAATTATTATAACACCTCATCCTTCTTCTCTGGGCTCATGGGTGTCCCTCTGTTTTTACTTTCTTCGTTTCTGTATGTCTCTCCTTTCTCTCCGTTACACACAGTCTGGAACACTGCCATTCACTGAAGACTCCCAATCTGCCAGGGAGTGTAATTTGTGTTTCATAAGGCACCTCGTTAAATCATTCCTCAAACTCAGTGAAATGCCTTACCCTCCTTCCTTACATAGGAAAACTGATGTTTGGAGAGACTAAGTCACCTGTCCGAGGAGCTGGAGCCAGGATCCTAATCCAGATTTGCATCCATTTAAATCCCAAGCTTTCTTCACACCATCTTCAGTGTGTAAGAGAAACCCAGTCGGCTATCACGTCTCTGTGGGCTCTAATGCCACTCTTCTCCAGAGACCTGTCACTGACTGATCTGCTTCAGGAAAATAATTAGGGGAAATGTTGGCAGTCTTAAGTAAGCAGGTCGTGGGACCCAGGTCAAAGTTCACAATAACTTGCATGTGTACGAGGTAAGAAGTAAATGTACGCATGCGCCAATGGCATGAGTCGGCATTATGAACAATACGCATGCGCAGGCATTATCAAAGGACAAGTGTGTACACCTGCGGGTGCCACCCGCTTGTATTGCAGTGAAGTGCTGTTTTGCTCCGTGTCAGCTCCTCGCGCATTATGTCGGCTCCTCATGCCTTTCTCCGGTTGGGCAGTTCACCTCCTCGGATTCCTCTCCAGCCTCCTGCAGCTGACAGGAAACATCACATTTCTTTACTTTCCTAAATCATATTAAATATGGTTCATTCCATAACCCACTAAGGTCTATGGAAAATGTTATCTCAGTCATTTTGTGGGATTTCTCAGTTAGGAAAAGCCTGAGTTGTGTGTAACTGAGACAAAGCAGCTAAAAGAAATAATGGTTACTCCATCAAGTGAGAGAAGTCTGGTAAGGAGTCCAGATGTGGAATCTCCACTAAGTTTTCTAAACTATTTTATTTTTTTCGGTTGGGGGAGGTAATTAGGTTTATTTATTTATTTAATGGAGGTACTGGGAATTGAATCCAGGACCTCATGCTTGGAGGCGTGCATTCTACTACCAAGCTATACCCTCTCCGCCTCCACGAAGTCTTCTGACTCCCAGGATCCTTCCAGTTTTCTGCTCTGCCATTTTTAGTGCACAACTTTCATTCACAAAATTGTCTTACAGTTCCAGGGATGGCTGGAACTCCACTCGTGACACCTAAATTCCAGACAAACAGGAAGGAGAAAAGGTGCGGGGACATGTCTTGTTAAAGAACTTTCCCAAAGGTCCAAACTATCTAATTCCTCCTCCCACTGTACCAAGTGTGGCCATGAACCTCTGTGGCTCCCACTGACTAGTACTTGGGACTCAGTTTCCTAATAACCACACAGCATTCTTTAGTATGAGATTCGGTTACTTCTAGGATATGTTGAAGAAAAACACATCTCTGAGATAGAACGTGATGCAAGTCTCAGCCACCATGTTACCCACCACCAAGCCCTTATTCCCGATCTCAGGCAGTCTACCTGTTTCAGTTATCTTTTGCAGCATAACAAGTAACCCCTAAACTCAACAGCTTGAAATACCATCAGATATCTGCTCATGATTCTTCAATTTGGGCAGCTTGGTGGGAAAGCCTCACCTTCCTTCCCTGTAGTGTTAACTGGGAACGTTCATGCAGTTGCTTTCACCTGGGGGCACTAATGGAGCTAGAAAGTCCAAGATGGTCTTGTCTGTCCCTCCAGGGTCTCCGTGTGGCCTCTTATCACTCAGTGGTCTAGTCCATGCATCTTCCATGGTGGCTGGATCCAAAGAGGGGACATTCCAAGAAGGAGCAAAGAGAAGCTGACAGTCCTGTAAGGAGCTGGGCCTGGAGCTGAAAGGCATGCCTTCCTCCATGTTCTATTGGTCAAAAGAAGCCATAAGGCCAGCCCAAAATCAAGGGAAGGAACCTCAGCCTCTTGAAGGAATGTGGCCAGTGTAATCCACCAGTCTATGGCCTCCTCTGAAGTGAGACCACTCTTCCTTTCTTTAAACTTTCCATATACTGCATCCTCTCAGGACAAGCCCATGATAATTTCTTGATAGACCTAACCTTTCAAAACAAAGCTTTCAAAAAGGTACTAACACAATCCACCTGCCTCCTTCTATGTAAGGGAGCCAATAAAAGCAGGTTTCTTATGAAAGAGAATTGTTCTTTTCTTTCCTTTTAGAAAGGAAAAAACAGTGGCAGTGTCAAAATTATTATTTCAATTGCTTATTCAGTTATGGTCACATTCATTTAAAAAATATAATTAGCCTCTATTCTCTGTAGTTTGGTAGAGTATAGACACAAGAAAACAAGACCTAATGATGTTTATAAAGGTTTATTTTGGCAGCTTTAGCCTCATTTGTATTCAAACATAGTTATCAAACCCCTTTAAAAGAAGGCAGAAAAATTACTGTGTTGGCTCCCACATCCTTCCTCTTCTCATTACTTAAGGAAAAAAAAATATGGGGAGTCATTAGTGTAGAAAATCAGCTCAAAGTAGCTCAAGCAAAAAGAGAACTTACTGGTTCCTAAGCCTGGAAATCAGGGTGGGTCTGATCTGAACTTGAATGCATTCCCTCCTGCTGCACATGAACCTCCTCCATGTAACCACAAAGATAGTTGCCAGCAGCCCCAACATAATTTTTTTCAAGGTTAGTCACTCCCAAGGTTACTCCTCCCATCCTAATGATAATCCCAGGGAAGACCTGCGTGTTCCTGTTCAGCTCACACGTCCACCTGTGGATGGATTACTTCCCCAAGGGTGGTGTGGGTATAGAAAAACAACCCGGCCCCCAGAGAGAGTCACATTCTAATCTCTTTAACCTGTGAATATGTTGCTTTACCTGGCCAAAGGGCCTTTGCAGAAGTAATTAAGGTAAGGGTCTTGAGCTGGGGAGCGTATCCGGGATTGCACAGGTGGGCCCAATGATATAATCACCAGGACCCTTATAAGAGGAAGGCAGGCAGCCTGGGAGTCAGAGTGAAGATGGCGTGGTGAGGGGAGCAGGGGTCGGGGCGACGTGCTTTGAAAGTGGAGGGAGCCACGAGCCCAGGAATATGAGTGGTCTATAAAAGCTGATAAAAGCCAAGGAAACAGAATCTCCTCTAGAGTGTCCAGACGGAGCCGGACCAGCCGACACCTATTTTGGACTCTGGCCTCTAAAACTGTAAGAGAGTAAATATTTTTATAGTTTAAAAAATGTTAAGCCTCCAAGTGTGTGGTAATTTGTTACAGCAGCGATAGACACTAATGCAAACGGGTTTCCTGATCTAGCTCGGTTGTATATTTGACCTGTGGTCCAGAAAGGGGGTGGGAGATGCCAGGAGGTGACAGGGCGGGAGTACATGGCTGCTGGTATAACCAAGACCACATCAGATCAGGGAGAATTTCCCCAAAAGGGAAAATCCTCTGTTACAAGAGACGGTGGATAGAAAAGAAGGCTTAATAAATAAACTAACAAGAAAACAACAACTCCATAAACAATAGCTACCAGAATCCAGTACTACCAGGAGGAAGATGCTAAGAGGTGGGCAGAAGGAAAGAATGAAGGGAGGCAAAGGCCTGGAGGACTTACAGCTGAGCCTGGGTAATCATGTCTCATGGAAGTAACAGCCAGTGTTTTCCCGCTCTAGGTCCTGAAAGTCAGAGAATTAGGAAGAATAAAGCTCACGTCTTAGGCTCAGTAATACCAAAGCTCTAATCCTCCACTGAGAGCTGAGACTCTAATCTTAGTTTCCAACGGGAAAGTGAGAGAGCTGGTGCTTCAGAAACTGAACGTGAACGCTGAGAACCTGGGAGCCTCACAGGGACCCTCTGCAAGGAAAAGGTTCCTTGAGTATTAGTTTCATTATTTAAAATTTAGATTAACATAACACTAATACTTTAAAATTCTTATGAGTTATATTCTCTTCTCAAATAGTTAAGTTAATTGATGCTCCAGGAAGGTTTACCGTTTTCAGCCTGGCTTCAAATACTCTGATTACAGTGACTTATGTGGCATGTGTAGCCCAGCTGTGGGTCGAGGACCAGGTCCAGGCCTCCAGCTCTAAGACAGTCACCATAGCTCTGCTGTCCCCATTGTCTGCCATCTGAGACCTGAGCTAGGAGGATGGCGTTGTCAGCAATAGTGAGCATCGAACTGTGGTGATGAAGAGGTTGCAGCCAACTCCCCTTCAGAAAACACTTCACAGCTACACAAAGGGAGGGCTGAAATTGTTTTTTTTTTTTTTTAATTGAAGTATAGTTGATTGTAAAATATTCTTACTTTTTTAGTTTTAGATATACAGCAAAGTGATTCAATTATATATTTATATTTATATATAAATTCTTTTTAGGTTCTTTTCCATTATAGGTTATTAAGTGATATTGAATATAGTTCCCTTTGCTATATAGTAGGTCCTTGTTGTTTATTTTAAATACAGTAGTGTGTATCTGTTAATCCCAAACTCCTAATTTATCCCTCCCCTCCTTCCCTTTTGGTAACCATAACTTTGTTTTCTATGTCTGTGAGTTTATTTCTGTTTTGTAAATAAACTCATTTGTATCATTTTTTTTAAAGATTCCACGTAAAAGTGATATCATACGATATTTGTCTTTCTCTGACTTCACTTAATAGTATGATAATCTCTAGGTCCATCCGTGGTGCTGTAAATGGTAGTATTTTGTTGTTTTTTTATAGCTGAGTAGTATTCCATTGTACGTATATGTGTGTGTGTGTGTGTATGTATATATACATACAACTTTATCCATTTATCTGTGATGGACATTTAGGTGTGTCCATGTCTTGGCTATTGTAAATAGTGCTGCTATGAACACTGGGGTGCATGTATCTTTTCAAATTAGAGTTTTCTCCAGATACATGCCCAGGAGTGAGATTGCTGGAACATACGGTAACTCTATTTTTAGTATTTAAAGAAACTTCCAAACTGTTCTCCACAGTGGCTGCACCAATTTACATTCCGAACAGCTGTGTAGGAGGGTTCCTTTTTCTCCACACCCTCTCCAGCATTTAGTATTTGTAGACTTTTTGATGATGGCCATTCTGACCAGTGTGATCAAAACCATTGTGGTTTTGATTTGCAGTTCTCTCATAATTAGCAATGTTAAGCATTTTTTCATGTTGGCCATCTGTATGTCTTCTTTGGAGAAGTGTCTGTTTAGGTCTTCTGCTCATTTTTTATTGGGCTTTTTTTTTTTGATATTGAGCTATAGGAGCTGTGTGTATGTTTTGGAAATTAATCCCTTGTCAGTTGCATTATTTGCAAGTAAGTATTTTCTCTCAGTTCTTGGGTTGTTTTGTTTGTGGTTTCCTTTGCTGTGCAAAAGCTTATTAAGTTTGATTAGGCTGCATTTGGGTTTTTTTTTTTTTGCTTTTATTTCTTTTACCTTGGGTGACTGACCTAAGGAAATATTGCTGCGACTGACTTCAGAAAATGTCTTGCCTATGTTCTCTTCTAGGAATTTTATGGTGTCATGTCTTATATTTAAGTCTTTAAGTCATTTTTGAGGGTTTTTTTGTGTGTGTATAACGTGAGGAAATGTTCTAATTTCATTGATTTACATTCGGCTGTCCAACTTTTCGAGCACCACTTGCTGAAGAGACTCTCTTTTCTGCATTGTGTATTCTTGCCTCCTTTGTCAAAGATTAACTGACTGTAAGTCTGTGGGTTTATTTATGGGCTCTCTATTCTGTTTCGTTGACCCATATGTCTGTTTTTATGCCAATACCATGCTGTTGATTACTGTAGCTTTATAGAATTGTTGAAGTTTGGGAGGATTATGCCTCCAGCTTTTTTCTTTTTCCTCAAGGTTGCTTTGTCAATTCTGGGCTTTTGTGGTTCCAGATAAATTTTAGGAATATTTGTTCCAGTTATGTGAAAAATTTCTTGGATAATTTAATAAGGATCACATTAAATTTGTAGATTGCTTTGGATAGTATGGCCATTTTAACAATATTGACTTGTCCAATCCAAGAGCATGGGATATCTTTCCATTTCTTTGAATCATCTTCAATTTCCTTTATCAATGATTTATAGTTCTCAGTTTATAAGTCTTTCACTTCCTTGGTCAGGTTTATTCATAAGTATTTTTTAAAATTCTATTTTAAAAGCACGTGTTTTTTCACTTTCCCATTCGGATATTTTGTTGTTAGTGTAGAGAAATGCAACTGGTTTCTGTATGTTAATCTTGAAGCCTGCTACCTTGCTGAATTTGGTTATCAGTTCTAGTAGTTCTTATGCGATGTCTTCAGGGTTTTCTGTATGTAGTATTGTGTCATCTGCGTAAAATGACAGTTTTATCTATTCCCTTCCAATAGGGATCCCTTTTATTTCTTTTTCTTTTCTGATTGCTGTGGCTAGGACTTCCAGTACTGTGTTGAATATGAGTGGTGAGAATGGGCATCCTTGTCTTGTTCCAGATTTTAACAGGAAGACTTTACTTTTCACTGTTGAGTACTGTGCTGGCTGTGGGTTTGTCATAAAAAGCTTTTATTATGCTGACATATGTTCCCTCTGTACTCACTTTGGCAAGAGTTCTTATGAACGGATGTTGAATTATATCAAAGGCTTTTCTGTGCCTATTGAGGTGATCATGTGGTTTTTGTCCTTTCTTGTGGTGATGTGTTGTATCTCGTTGATATCCCTATGCTGAGCCATCCTTGTGACCCTGGGGTGAGTCTGACTTGATTGTAGAGTATGATCTTTTTTACGTTGTTGGATTCACTTTGCATTTGGTTTGCTAATATTTTTGTTAAGAATTTTTGCATCTATATTCATCAAAGATACTGACGGGTAATTTTCTTTTTTGGTAGTGTCTTTGTCTGGTTTTGGTATCAGGGTGATGTTGGCGTCATAGAATGAGTTTGGGAGTGTTCCCTTCCCTTTAGTCTTTTGGAAGAGTTTGAGAAGAATCGGTATAAATTCTGTATAAGTTCAGTGAAGCCATCCAGTCCTGGACTTTCTGTTTGCAGGGAGTTTTTCTTTTAAATTATTACAGATTCTATTTCACTTCTAGTGATGGGTCTGTTCAAGTTATCTATTTCTTCTTGATTCAGTTTTGGTGGGCTATTTCTAGAAACTTGTCCATTTCTTCTAAGCTGTCCAGTTTGTTGCATATAATTGTTCATAGTGTTCTCTTAGGGGTTTTTTTGTATTTCTATGGTATTAGGTGTTGTTTCTCCTTCATTTCTTACTTTGTTTATTTGGTTCTCTTTTCTTGCTGAGCCTGGCCAGAGGTTTGTTTGGGTATCCATTGTTTTTGTATCCATTCAGCCAGTCTAAGTCCTTCGGTTGGAGCATTTAGTCTATTTACACTTAAGGTAATTATCAATATTTATGTTCTTATTGCCATCTTGTTAATTATTTTGGATTTGTTTTTGTAGGTCTTTTTCTCCCTATTCTTTTGCTCTTGTGTCGTGATTGATTATCTTTAGTGTCTTAATGTTTGGATTCCTTTTCCTTTTTTGTGTGCATATCTACTTTAGATTTTGGTTTGTGGTTACCATGAGTTTTTATATAGCAGTTTATATCGTGATTGTTTTGAGTTGCTGATCTCTTAATTTCAAATGCATTTTAAAAACCTTGCTTTTGTACTCTCTTCTCTTGATTACTGTTTTTGAAATCATATTTTATATTTAATTGCTTTGTGCGTCCTTTAACTGCTTATTGTGGATAAAGGTGATTTTACTACTTTTGTCTTTTAACCTCCCTACTAGCTTTGTGTGTGGATGATTTTCTGCCTTTACTGTATATTTGCCTTTACCAGTGAGCTTTTCCATTTTGTAATTTTCTTGTTTCTAGTTGTGGTCTTTTCTACCTAGAGAAGTTCTTTTAACATTTGTTGTAAAACTGTATTGGTGGTGCTAAATTCTTTTAGACTTTATTTGTCTGTAAAGGTTTTGATTTCCTCTTCGAATCTGAATGAGAGCATTCCTGGGTAGAGTGTTCTTGTTCGTAGGTTTTTCTCTTTCATCACTTTAAGCATATTGTGCCACTTCCTTCTGTCTTGCAGAGTTTCTGCTGAAAAATCAGCTGATAGCCTAGGGGAGTTCCTTATATGTTATTTGTTGCTTTTCACTTATTGCTTTTAATAGTCTCTCTTTATCTTTAATTTTTGTCATTTTGGTTACAGTGTGTCTTGGTGTATTCCTCTCTGGGTTAATCCTGTATGAGATTAATTCTCTGTGTTTCCTGGACTTGGGTGACTGTTCTTTTCCCAGGGTAGGGAAGTTTTCAGCTATTAATCTCTTCATATATTTTCTTAAGCCTCCTCTCTCTCTCTTCTCCTTCTGGGACCTCTATAATGCAAATATTATTGTGCTTGATGTTGTAGCAGAGGTCTCTTAAACTATCTTCATTTTTTTTTCATTCTTTTTTGTTTGGAGGTGATTTCCACTACTCTATCTTCTAGCTCACTGATTCATTCTTCTGCATCATTTAGTCTTTTATTGATTCCTTGTGTATTTTTAATTTCAGTTATATTCTTCAACTCTGGTTGTCCTTGATATTTTCTAGTTTTTTGTTAAAAACTTCTGACTTCATTCTGTGCATCCATTACCCTCCCAAGTTCTTTGATATCTTTACAATCATTATTCTAAACTCTTTCTTGGGTAGATTGTCTATCTCCATGTCACTTAGTTCTTTTTCTGGGGTTTTGTCTTCTTCCTTTGTCTGAAATACATTCCTCTTTTGCCTCATTTTGTCTGAATTGCTATGTGTATTTTTATGTATGTGTAGATTAGTTACACTTCCCCACCTTGGAGAAGTGGCCCTCTATAGGAGATGTCCTGTGCATCCCAGCAGTGCACTCCCCACACATCACCCAAGGGCCAGGGGCCAGCTTGTCCCAGGGTAGTGTCTGGCATATGTTTGCAGACGTGTTCTGCAAGCTGTGGGATTGTAGTTGTCTTGCTTCTGGTGTCTGGTGGGTGAGGTTAGTCTAGAGGCTTGTGCAGGCTTCCTGGTGGGAGGGGCCGGTGCCCACCAGGTGGAGCTGTGTCTTGGCTCTCTGATGGGCAGGGCTGTTTTTTTGTCTAGTGGCATATGGGATCAGGAAGTCTTTAGGCAGCCTGTCTGCTGATGTGTGTGGCTGTGTCCCTACCCAGTTACTTGTTTGGCCTGAGGTGTCCCAGCACTGGGCCTACAGGCTGTTGAGTAGGGCCAGGTTTTGATGCTAATGAACCAAGATGTCAGCATCCAGGAGTGTTCACATAAATGAATGCTCCCTATTATGTCTGCTACCACTGTCTCTGTCCTCAGGGTGACCTACAGTGGCCCCCCACCTTTCCAGGAGACACCCCAAGTCCAGCAGGTGGGCCTGGCTCAGGCTCCTACTTTTACCTTTGGCCCCAGTGCATGTGAGATTTTGTGTACACCCTTTAGGAATGAAGTTTCTATTTCCCCCAGTCCTGTGGAGCTTCTGCAATCAAGCCCTGCTGGCTTTCAAAGCCAAATGCTCTGGGGGCTCCTCTTCCCAGTGCCAGACCCCTGGTGCCAGTTCTGACGTGGGGCTCAGAACTCTTACTCCTGTGGGAGAACCTCTGCAGTATACTCATTCTCCAGTTTGTGGGTCACCCGCCCAGGGGTATGGGATTTGATTATATTGTGAGTCTGCCTGCCAACCTGTCTTGTTGTAATTCCTTCTTTATGTCTTTAGTTGTAGAAGATCTTTTCTGATAGGTTCTAGTTTTTTTTGTTTGTTTGTTTCATCAATAGTTGTTGTGCAGTTAGTTATGATTTTGGTGTGCTTGTGAGAGGTGAGCTTAGGGTCCTTCTATTCCACCATCTTGCCAGGCTCTTCTGTTTGAACATCTATCTCTCTTCTAAATACGCAGGATACAGACGAGTCTTACATCCTTTGATTAATAACACACCCTTTGAGGATGGTGATTATACAGAATGATGTTTTATTGTACCGAGTTTGCAGCCTGGAGTGGAGATCATGAAGTCAATGAGAAGTCACATCAACATTCAATTCAGTTCTTTTTCACTAAAATCCAGTTTGGAATGAACTGAAAGAGTTTCTCTGAAATTATAAATGACTATGAATACATTAAAGAGATAAAACAAGACAGCTCTTTGGAAAAGAGCAAAGGATAAATTAGTCAAGAATTATATTAAAATATCAATGGAGAGATTTAAAAATATTATGCTTCTCATTTCCTTTGCTCTTTTTTTTGGGTGTGTGTGTGATCCTTCAATGTCTTTTCAGCTTTAGATTGCTCAGGATTAAAAGAATTACTTTCTATATAGTTTCTTCTGATTCCTTGGTAGGTCTTTCTTCAGAGAGTTGGTTTAGTTTCTTTCCAAACTTAGCTTTCTGTTAAGTCTAGCCTCTGAAATTTAATACTGGTCTAGGAAATCTGAAACTAATAAGAACTGTCATCTTTCACATGTACAAACACCCTGCCTTCCCTTGCCCCTCCCCGTCCCTTTCCCCATCCCTTCTTTTCTCTTCCCTCCCTCCTTCCTTCCTTTCTTCCCTCCTTCCCTCAGAAGGGATCCACATCAAATTTCCAAGAGTGGACAGTAGCAGTTGCCTGACTGATAGAGCACAATTCAAGTTCAGCTCACTCATGATCTTCCTTTGGCATTTCCAAATTCCTCCTTCTCTTTGAGACCTGTCCAAGCTATCACTGTCTGCCCCATGTCTTAGACTTCAAACCTTATAGTTGAAAACATTGACTTCTGCTTTCCCCTCTTTCCATCTAATCTAATTAGCTACCAATCCAGTTCCATCCATGAAATATTTTTCTAAATAACACTTGTGTTCAAGTCATTCTTCTGAACAAAAAAGATTCGGTGTTCCATATTGTTTAATGATTAAACTCCTCAACCTGGCATTGTAGCATCTCCATGTCTTCATCCCAGCCTACCTTTGGCCTTATGTCTAATTCACTCATGTTTATTTGGTGCATCTTGGAAACCAAGTTTATAAAGGTTTCCTTATTAAATCTGGTTCTAAATCATGCCAATTTCTACCATTTTTACAGTAATTAAAAAAATTACATACTAACACATGGTGGTTTTAGAAAATAGAAAATAGAGATGAACAAGATAAAAAAATCTTTAATTCAGACTCAGAGATAATTACTGCCAACACTTTTCTGTATTTTCTTTCAGACTTTTTCCCATACATATTTTATACATATGTAAATTTATAAAACTGAATTTTACTATATATATTATCTAATTAATTTAATAACTATCTTTTTGAACATAATTCTGTGTTTATACTTCCATATCTTGTCTATCAAATGTGTGGATGTTTATCAGATCTCCTATTTTGATCATTTTGTTTTCAATTTTTTTTTTTTACAATTAAAAATTTCTTTTTCCTGCAAACTTTATTGTAGCAAATATTTTATGCAAATACTCAGTTAATTTCTTAGTGTTAATTTTTACAAGTGATTTTGTTTTTGAACACCTTTTATGTTTTCTTTTCACTCTCGTTTTCTAAACTGTAATAATTTTTATTTTTCTTTGGATCCAGTTCAGCTTCTTATCATTTTTATTAATATTTGAAGACTAACCTCAGAAATATTAATGTAAGAAAAGATCAAACTGGAGCTGTTGACAAGGTTAGTTCATAACTGGTTAACTCCAACCAGAATCACATGAGCTGTTAACATAACAAAACTTGCTCTCAAAATGGTTTATGTTCAGGTGGCCCCCACCTCTCATCTGACTTAATCAGCTGTCACTTCCCACAGTGCTGTTGACCCAGTTTAAGCTTTGTTTATTTTGATTTTTTAAATTTTTGGAGGGGGAGAAGGTAATTAGGTTCATTTATCTTTGTTAACAGAGATAGTGGGGATTGAACCCAGGACCTCGTGCATGCTAAGCACATACTCTACCACTGAGCTATACCCTCACCCAAGTTTAAACTTTGTTATTGTGATATACACTTTGTAAGTTTAGGTTTGCCTGGCTAGCAGCTAGAGACTATTTTTTTCGTTTGTTTTTATTTTGTCTTTTTTTAAAGGCACTTGGCCTATTATTCAGATAACCCACCACTAAATGGTTGTTTATTTTATTCTCTTCTACTTAGTTGAAAAAAGCATTTACTGAGCCCTGTTGTGCAGATAGCTCTGTGTTAGGCTCTGGGACGCAGTGATGAACAGGACAGTCTCTCTCCAGATGCTAAGGTCTAGTAGGGGAGGCTGACAGGCAAATACCTAGATTCCTTCACTGTGACCTGTGCAGCAATAGAAGCATGTGCAAGGTGGAGGCAGTAACTCTTCAGGGAGGGGTCAGGGAAGGTGGCCTAGAAGAGGTGACAGCTGAGATACGTTTTGGAGGATAAATAGAAGTTCCTTTTTTGGTTGTGTAGTGAGAAGGGTAGGGAAGAGAAAGAGTGGTATTTTTAAACACAAAGGAGCCTAAAGCAATATGGTGTACTTAGGAAACCATATGCAGAGTGGTATTATTGGAAAAAAATGCCGTGGAGAGAGGAAAGTGTGTGCGACGAGGCTTGGAGCAGGACAGTGCCAGATCATGAGTGGCCTTGTGCTGTCATGTGCCTGGATTTGACTCTCGAGGCATTGGTGACTTGATGAGATTGTTGTTTTAGAAAGATGTATTAGATAACAACATAGTACCTGGATTTCAGATGAGAGGTACTGGAAACAAAAAGACCAGTTAGGAGATAATTATAATTACCCAAAAAAGAAATGAAGGGGGATGGGGACAGGAGAGTGTTGAATGTAGAAAAGCATAGCTGCCCAGGGTACTGGACCAGGCAGGGCAGGGGCCTAGGGTGCTTGAATGGGCAAAGACTGAGACGAGATGTGAAAAAACAGGGCAGAGTGGTTGAGTGATTGAGGAGAGTTCAGAAGGGGAAACCAAAACTGAGAGCCAGTGATTCTAGAGGAGGCAGCAGCAGGACAAGGTGCAGCAGAAGCCACGTGATACTCAGCAGACAGGGCCCTGGGAGCACCGGAGAATCGTCTAGAGTGGAAAATCAACGCATTTTCTACGTAGAACAAGCAAAAGCATCCACAGGGATATCCATAAACAGACCACAAAGTAAAAATTTCCTCTAACCTGAAAGTATGTAAAATATCAGCAAAAGAAAAGTTCTTGAAAAACATGCTGAATTGATTTCATCATAATTTTGATCTGATGTGGAAATCTCATTTAGAATAAAATACATTTCCTGGGCAACTCTAATTGAACAATTCCCCTATTTTACTGGTTTCTTTCTATCTCTGGCAAGGAGGACTTTGGTGTGCTTTTCTGTATCCTTTACTGGGTAAAGAGGCAAAAATATGTCACTTACAGATTCTGAAAACCACCCCTCTAAGTGCTAACATTTGCCTCTACTTTTCCATGGGTATCATTCGCCTCCTGTTATGGTCTGTGTTCTGGTTATGTAATGCTGTATAAACAAACCATTTCAAAACTTAGTCTCATAAAACAATAACAATATTTTGCTTATGAATCTAACTTAGCCAGGGCTTAGCTGGGGCAGCTTGTCTCTGATCTACTTGATGTCAGCTTTGGCAGAGGCATGGCGTTGTCTGAACGCTCTCCACTGGCATGTCTGGTGGAAGACTCAAACAGGTGGAGCCTGGACCATCTGGAGCTGCATGGCCATCTCTCACTGTTCCTATGTGATCTCTCCAGGAGGGTACCTCTTCAAGGTAGCCAGATTCTTTTTCATATGTAGAGGAGGGCTCCCAAGGCGCGGACAGAGGAAGAGAGAGAGCCGGGAAGGAGCCAAATTGCTTTTCTAACCTACCTCAGAGGACAGCAGATATCTTTTGCCACTTTAAAGTTATTAGAAATGAGTCATTAATGCCAGCCCATATACAGGGGAGGGGAATTAGTCCATTTTCTGTAGGAGGAATGTCAAATAATTTGTTTTAAAGCACCGCAGTCTAAATGAAGGATAGTTAGCAGGAGGAGAGAAGAGACCTGCCATTGTAGCCAGAGTTTGATTGTAGACCTTTCATTTTAGAGATTCTTACCAGAGACCTTTTTGACTCCTCTTAAAGCAAATAGGGTTCCACCTAATCCAACCTTCCCCATATCAGGGCTCCATAACTTTTTCTTTTTAATTGAAGTATTGTTGATTTACAATGTTGTTAGTTTCTAGTATACAGCATTGGGATTCAGTTATATATTTATATATATGTATATATCCTTTTTCATTATAGGTTATTATGAGATATTAAATATAGCTCCCTATGCTATATAGTAGGACCTTGTTTATCTATTATATATATATATTAGGGCTCCATAACTTCTGATGGCCCCAAAGCAACATGGTGTAGTGGAAAAAGCAGGTGCTCAGAGTCAGAAAGACCTGATGAGAAATCTGGTCTCAGGTGTGCTACCGACTTGCTGTGATTGCCTTATGACTCACACAGTTTTCCCATGGGAGTGAGGGTGGTTGGTTTAGAGCACAATTAGCATGCTTTTTCCTTTAGTTAAAAACACCTATAAGATGTATGTGTGGAGAAATTAACACATTTTACTGAGCTCTTTTTACATGAAAAATGCTATGCTGGGCTCTGTGGAAGCAACAAAGTGGGTCTAGGAGCAGCAGAGGTTGGTTCTAATCAGCGGGGGCTGGCTGTGCAGACAGAAGCCATTAGCACGACTGTCCTTAGGCCTGAGCAAGTGGGGCCCCCATGCTGTCCACCACTCCTCTCCCCTGGACCCCCTCCCATGCTTTAAAATATCTTCCTCAAATTTTTCTAAGTGCCTCTCCAGTGCTTAGTTTCAGCCAGGACCCTTATTGCCATCTGAGCAGGGGTGCTCTGAGCCTGGACCACGTCCACAACAAGCCCTTGTCTCCCCTTCTCTCCTCCTGGGCACTCTCTGATTCTACACTGCTGTGTATTGGGTTGACCAGATGTCCAGGAGCTTTAGGGCTTGACGAATAGGGTTGTTCCAGGCTCTGTGTCAGGGTCCTTGTTCTAGAAAAGCATCCAGGTGATAGCTTCTCTTGGCTAGCATCATATTTCTCTCGTAAGACAACATGAGATTGGGCCACCAGGATGGTGCTGACATGCTGATTCTGAGGCCTGGGAGTTTGAATTTCTAACAAGTTTCCAGATAATGTCGATGCTTCTGGTCAGAAACCACTGAACTGGTGTGAAACTGACTTGTGAGTGAACTGTGTTCTATTCTATTTAATCCTTGGAGAACTTTCATTCTTACATTCTGTGGTATTGGTAAAATGCCTAGCTCAAGAACAATGCAGGTCTAAATTTCCTCATTCAAATGCTGGATACACACAGTGACACTGACTCAGGCACTGCCCTGTGAAACAACCCTCTGTAAATGCTCTGCCTGACTGACCTGCACTGTTGGTCCCAGCTCAGTCAGTGCAGTGGGTTTCTCACCCATGTGGCTCACGTGAAAGCGAGACACGAAAGACCATGTTTCCTTAGCTGGAGGGCAAGAAGTGTGACTCTGTAGCTCTAGGACTGCCTGACTCTTACTGTGGCTGAATGACATGGGGGTGGATATGAGTGTGCTTTCTGTTGCATATTTTCTCAAATTTTTGTTAAAAATAGGGTTTTGAAAAATAAAATCTAATCAATGTTTGCTGGAGAAGGTACCTCTTCAAAGGAAACTAATAATGGATATTTGAGAGGGGACATTGCTTTGGGAGTTTGGATTTTAAAGGGGCTGAGTTTGTGGCCAGGGTTTCTGAAGTAACAGAGACTGAAGTCACCCAAAGGTGACCAGCAGGTCAAATGATCCCTTAAGGGATTTAGGACTTGGCAAAGACATCTCTAGTCCCTTTGACTGAAAACAGCAGGAGATCCTCAACAGTCATTATTTACTAAATAACAGATGAGGGCCAGATCCACCCCCAAGACTTGGGTTTTGATGGTGTGGAGGTTCCCCGGGGCTCAAGCACAGTCCCCCCACACAGACGCTGCTGAGGAGCATTGCTGAGCAGGGAGGGCTCTGAGAGGTGTCAACCAGGCGCAGCAGAAACCAGAGGAAGGGGGTGTGCGTGTGGAAAAGTGGAAGGTAGTAAAGTTTCCCATATGTTTCCTTGGTTGACATCCTATTTACTTAAGGAGGAATTTTTAAATTATTTTTTAATTGAAGTGTAGTCAGTTTACAATGTTGTGTCAATTTCTGGTGTACAACATAATGTCCCAGTCATGCACATACACACGTATATTCATTTTCATTATAGGTTTCTACAAGATATGAGTATATTTTCTTGTGCTACACAGTATAAGCTTGTTTATCTATTTTATATATAGTAGTTAGTATCTGCAGATCTTTTTTTGAGTTTTAGTCAGTTTACAGTGTTGTGTCAAATTCCAGTGGAGAGCACAATTTTTCAGTTATACATGAAAATACATATATTCATTGTCACTTTTTTGCTGTGAGCTACCACAAGATCTTGTATATATTTCCCTGTGCTATACAATATAATCTTGTTTATCTATTCTGCATATGCCTGTCAGTATCTACAAACTTTGAACTCCCAGTCTATTCCCTTCCCACCCCCTCCCCCTTGTTTGTATTCTATGTCTATGAGTCTGCTTCTGTTTTGTACTTATGTTCTTTTTTATTAACATTTTTTATTGATTTATAATCATTTTACAATGTTGTGTCAAATTCCAGTGTTCAGCACAATTTTTCAATTATACATGAACATATATATATTCATTGTCACATTCCTTTCTCTGTGAGCTACCATAAGATCTTGTATATATTTCCCTGTGCTATACAGTATAATCTTGTTTATCTATTCTACAATTTTGAAATCCCAGTCTATCTCTTCCCACCCCCAACCCCCTTGGCAACCACAAGTCTGTATTCTATGTCTATGAGTCTATTTCTGTTCTGTATTTATGCTTTGTTGTTTTTTGGGGGGTTTTTTGGTTTGTTTTTTTAGATTCCACATATGAGTGATTTCATATGGTATTTCTCTTTCTGGCTTACTTCACTTAGAATGACATTCCCCAGGGACATCCATGTTGCTGCAAATGGTGTTATGTTGTCATTTTTTATGGCTGAATAGTATTCTATTGTATAAATATAGCACATCTTCTTTATCCAGTCATCTGTTGATGGACATTTAGGCTGTTTCCATGTCTTGGCTATTGTAAATAGTGCTGCTATGAACAATGGGGTGCAGGTGTCTTTTTGAAGTAGGGTTCCTTCTGGGTATATGCCCTGGAGCAGGATTCCTGGGTCATATGGTAAGTCTATTCCTAGTCTTTTGAGAAATCTCCATACTGTTTTCCACAGTGGCTGCACTAAACTGCATTCCCACCAGCAGTGTAGGAGGGTTGCCTTTTCTCCATAGCCTCTCCAGCATTTGCCATTTGTGGATTTTTGAATGATGGCCATTCTGACTGGTGTGAGGTGATACCTCATTGTAGTTTTGATTTGCATTTTTCTGGTAATTAGTGATATTGAGCATTTTTTCATGTGCTTATTGATCATTTATATGTCTTCCTTGGAGAATTGCTTGTTTAGGTCTTCTGCTCATTTTTGGATTGGGTTTTTTTTTTTCTTATTAAGTCGTATGAGGTGCTTATATATTCTGGAGATCAAGCCTTTGCTAGATTTATTTTTTGCAAAAATTTTCTCCCATTCTGTAGGTTGTCATTTTGTTTTGCTAGTATCTGCAAATCTTGAACTCTCAATTTATCCTTTCTCACCCCCTGAGCCCCCTGGTAATCATAGGTTTGTTTTCTATATCTGTGAGTCTGCTTTTGTTTTGTAAATAAGTTTATTTGTCTCTTTTTTTTTTTTTAGATTCCACATGTAAGTGATACCGTATGATATTTTTCTTTCTCTTTCTTGCTTACTTCACTTAGAATGACATTCTCCAGGTTCATCCATGTTGCTGCAAATGGCATTCTTTTACTCTTTTTTATGGCTGAGTAGTGTTCCATTGTATAAATATACTACCACTTCTTTGTCTGGTCATCTGTTGATGGACATTTAGGTTGTTTCCGTGTCTTGGCTATTGTAAATAGTGCTGCTATTAAAATTGGGGTGCATGTGTCTTTTTGAATTAAAGTTCCCTCTGCATGTATGCCCAGGAGTGGGATTGCTGGATCATGTGGTAAGTCTATTTTCAGTTTTTTGAGGAATCTCCACAGTGTTCTCCATAATGGCTGCACCAAACTACATTCTCACCAACAGTGTAGGAGGGTTCCCTTTTCTCCACACCCTCTCCAGCATTTATCATTTGTGGACATTTTAATGATGGCCATTCTGACTGGTGCAAGGTGATACCTCATTGTGGTTTTGATTTGTATTTCTAAGGAGGGATTTTTTATTCCTCTTTTAAAAGTAGGGACACCAGGGCTCAGGGATTTGCCGAAGATCATACAGCCAAAGTATCCCAGAGCCAGGATTTCAGTCATTTCCACACACATGATGTATGTAGAAATGGATATTTAGAATAGATGATCTGTGTCAGATCATCACTCAACCATCTACTTAGCTTGATAGCTCTTACAGAAAATTGGGTTGTTCACATAAACCAGCTTGTCATGAGGAAGGGAGAGATAAGGGGTGCAAAGCGCCTAGCCTGGTGCTGGACACAAAGTAGAAACTAAAAAACTTGTCTTCCTGTCCTTCCATTCTCTTCTTTCTCAAGGGGCCTAAGGACACGGCTTCACTCTGATTCACCAGGCAGCATGAAACATAGGTTTTTTTCTCTCAAGAAAGTTACTTAACCTTTTCAAACCTCAATTTCCTTATTCATAAAATGGAGATAATAGTGCTTCCTACTTTATAGAGTTGTGGCATTCAAATGAGAAAATGCATGTCGAGTAGTTAGCACAATGCATGGCACGTGGTTAGTGCTCAATAAATGTTAACTGTATGTCATACTAGAAATGGGAAGATTTAAGTATTTAGGGTTGTCGGAGCCAGAGGGACGGTCTGCCCTGTACCTGTTGATTTGTGCCCTGTGCCTGGCATGCCCTTCAGTGCTGAGATGGGGCAGGCCCAGCTCCAGGAGAAGGCCTAAAGGAGGAAATTGGGGCCTTCTGAGTCATCCTGTTTTATTTACTGTGCATGCTATGCAGTTCTTGCCAAGGAGATGGCAGGATTTTCTTTCAAATAAAACTGAATTTTTCAGTTTTCAGAAGAAGGATTTTTTCCCTCTGCTGCTGAATTGAGCTTCCTAAGGGCTTCTTGCTGGAATGAAGAGAATGAAATGCTTGACTTTGCGATAATAGCCTCTGGTTTAGTAATTAGACATTCCAGGAATAACTGCTTTGACAGAAGTCAGCTACATTTTTTCTTGACAGTGAAAGAGTCTTCTATTTTCTCCTTTCCTCCTATTCCATCGTAATAATGGAAGAAGCTATTTGGAAGCCTGGTGGTTTTGTAACATGTATCACTGGTTAAGGACCCAGTACGTGCTAAGATTTTCCTGAAAGGTCACAACTAGAAATACTTTATGGTGGAAAGATCATGGGAAAGGTCAGCTTCCTGTATATCCTAGCCAGCAGTATCAACTTGAGGGGTTTTCAGATTAAAGCTATATTGGAACCTCCTCTTCAAGTTTTCATTCTATCTTTGCAATAGGGAGCTGGCCCTGTGGAGTTTGAAAAGACTGGGAAGGTCTGGGGCAGAGAACAAGGCTGGAGTCCAGCCCAGCCATTTACTTATCTCTGGCAAGTTACTGAAAATCTGTAACCCTCAGTGTCCTCGTATGGAAAATGGTGGTGATGAACCCACGTTGCAGGATGATTGGAAGGATGAGGGAATGGATATAAAACTCGCAGCGTGGCATGTGGTAAACACTTAGTACATTTCAAGAAATAGTGGGTCCTTTCCCTCACCTCCTCCAATGCTTTATAGTTAGGTAGTCATGGGCAAGTCTCTTAGGCCCCCTGGTATCAGAGTACCTATCTGTAAAATTAAGGGGCTTGTCTAGCTAATCACACACGAATGTTGCATGGGACCAGAACATTCCATAATTCTGTGATTTTTTTTTCATAATTCTGTGATTATTAGTGTTATCATTCACTGACAAGCTGCTCCAACACTGAAGTGAATCGGCTCCAAGATGAAAGGTGGAATGACTGCAGGGGGCTGGATGGCAGAATGACCTGGAGCTGGGCCTGAGGAGAGTAGAAGAGCAGAGGAGCCTCAGGTGGGGGACCAGCCTGAACCTTCTGGGAATGAGAAAAGAGTCCAGGGAGATTTAGCCCAAACCCTGCTTGGTTTACTGAATGATCACCCACTTCCAGGGCCAAGGTAGGCGTTTTTGACATGTCCAGACTACTACATTCCTCAGCCCCTTTTTGGTGAAAGGCAGCAGAAACCTAATAAAAACCAGCTGAAATCCAGTAAAAACCAGCTAAAGCACAAAAGATATTTTACTGTCTCATGAAAACGGAAAGTCAAAGGGATAGACCCACGCATGGCTGGATGAGGGGCTCAAATGATGCTGTCAGGGCTTTTCCTCGCTGCATCTTCAGCTCTTCTTGTTTGTCATTTTGAATATGGAACTTCCAGTTTTTCTCTCGCTTCTGATAGGCTTCATCTGCCTAAGAGCCAAGGTGGACCCTGGCAGACTTAGGTTTAGAATCCAATGGGAAGATACCCTCCCTCTGTGTCTGTATATCTCATGCAGTGGAAGGGCTCTGAGTAGATTTTGTTCATCGTAGCATGTAAATGTCACATCACAATGCTCAAAATAGAAAGGCCTGGGAGATGTGGCCACCAATGTGAACATGGGCCACATGGGCCTTGTGATTTATAGTCCAATGGTATCTACATGAAACTGAGGAGTTGCTGTTTACCATTTAAAAAAAAAAAAAGGTGCTGGGCAAACACAAACACAACCCACAGAGATAGCCATGACAGGCGGCCCAGCAAGCAGAGCTCCATCCGCACACTGACCTCAGCCTCCTGATCACTTGGTACTGACCCTCCAGAGACACTGAGAAACAGCAGTGAACCCCTGGGCCTGGCCTCGAGGAACTTGACTTTTTTTTTTTCTTCTTTTCTATCATCTTCTTCCTTTCAATTTCTTGATCACAGATCTTACACATCATTATCCATCACAAGTCTTTCCAGTGACAGTTTCCTCAGCCCCGCATTGTGCCTCTATCCCACCTGCCTGAAAAACCCAAACTCTGGTTCAACCAAACCATCCCATTTCTCCATGCTTACACTGCTGGGCACTCCAGCAGACAGTCACAGGCCTGCACTGGAGATTCATGGCCTCCAGCCTCAGGCAGGCCCCATTCCTAGCAGATCTTTCATCCATCCTCCACAGTGGCCATTTCAAACATCTTCCTCCTGCTGGTTACTTGCTGTTTCCCCTGTGGATTGATTCTCCACCTGTATCTTTTCTGTGCCCTGATTGTCTGACCTCTGCAGATGACACCATCTGGCTCCTTACCCTCTGGCTTCCTGTCGGGTTTGGTCAAGGAGGGGGCTTGCAGAAGAATCAGAGGGCAAGAGGACAGAGAGGTTGGCTTCTCTATTTCCCTGCTTCCTCCCTGCCTCCCCATTGGTCTGGCAAGGGAGGAGTCCCACTGACTAATGTCTCTGGGCAATTCCCTTTTCATGACTGCAGCTCTGAGCAGCTCACTGTTGCTAGTTCCTGGGTGCCTCATCTTCCCTTCTTTGTTCCCTTAACCCAGCCCACATCTATCTGACTCACCCCTTCATTAATTCTCTTTAGTTAAACTCTTTGGAGTGTGCCACGTTTCCTGCTGGAAAGTGCTCGAGCACAACCACTCTCCTAAAACGTGGCCACTCTGGCTCCTTCATGCCCAGGAGGGAAGTGACCCCTTCATTCTTACATCACAGAGAGAACAGAGACCACTTGAAGGGACTTCCTCAACTTCCTCCCACTGAGCCTAAACCCTCCTGCATCTGCATCCTTCCTCTTCCCACCATTTCTCCTATTCCATTAACAGATTGTCCAGCCTCTGCCTGAGACCAGTATGTCTACTTGTGCTCTGGATTCCATGACCCCATCGACCTGGGGACCTTATTCTGTCTGTCGTCTCTTCTTTCTAGGATCTTCAGCCTGTCCCTAACACTGGTTTCTTCCTTCCTTCCAGCAAAAAAACTTGCTCAAGCCTGTTCCATCTTTAAGACTCCCCCTAAACACCCACTTCTTAGTGACCATCATATTCTCTCTCCCACATCACAGCAGTCTTCAAAAAAAGGTTGGCTGCAATCTCTACATCCTCATCCCCCATTTTCTGGGATGACACATGGCCTCTGTAGCCCCAAATGGGCAACATATCTGTTTAGAGGATCATACCATCCTTTGCTGAATCAAGCTTTCTATCTCTAGTAGGAATTTGGTTATTCCTTTTAATTATTTGGAAAATTGTGTTTAAGAAAGACAGTGGGTTGAGTCTGAAAAGTTTGCCAAGCATTGTAAATGCCAGCATTCTACACTTACTCTTCAGTTATAACTTGCAAAAGAAATCCATGGGAAAACTTAAACCTGGTACATCAGAGCTTGATAGAGGATGCTATGGTCAGCACTGGGCGTCAGGACAAGGGGAGACATGTCTCCGGTTCTGTGAGTCAGGAAGCAGCATCCATGGCCAAGAGAGGGGCTCAAGGCCAGGAGTGGGTCTGAGGGTTTGAGACAAAGACAATTCTGTGGTGATTTCTAGATTACTTGCCTTGGTTTGAGTTTTATCTCCCTCCTTACTCTACTCCCAGCTACCTGGGAATATCCGTAAATCCTTCTAAACCCTTCTCATCACCATTTATCAGGAACACATTTTATATAGAAAGCATTTATACTCTTTTAACAGGCATCCAACTCCTGTTTCAAAAGCACCTACTCAATAAAGAAAGAGCAGGGATTTTGGAATCAGCCAGGCTTCAGTGAATTTAGGAAATTACTAAACCTTACTACGTCTGTTTCTTCTGTACTACTCAAAAATTGTGCATTCTCTATATTGTTCAACCCTCCATACACAGTCTCCCAGTATGTGGAGACTAATAATTCTCAAAGTTCAGTGTGCATATGAACCATCTGGGCGACCTCATTAAAATGCAGGTCCTATTCAGTAGGTCTGGGGTAATTCTAATTAGTTCCTAGGTGCTGCCTGAAGTGCTGGTTTTGAGACCACACCTTGAGTGTCAAAAACCCATCTATGTACTGATAACATGAATATGAACAAAGAAAACATGTCACCATCCCTTATAGCAACTGAAAATCCCAGAGTGCCCCTGAGCCTTTTCCAGAATCCCTTCCAGGGATGATGGAAGCACTGCAAGCAGCTCTGGGGAGTCTGCAGCCCAGCAGATGGTCAGGTCACCTCCTGCCCCCTCACTGCTAATGTGGTCAGGTCTGCTGTCCGTATCGGTCCTAACTCCCGCATTCTCCTATTCATGTCCTAGCTGCCACAGCAGCATAGCCTTCTTAAGGTACCTCATATTTATAGGGAACCTCTATTTCCAGTCTCCCTACCATTCACCCACTGTGCAAACGCTGTCTTAAATTAGCTCCAGACATCATGGAATAAAGAGCTCCTTGCTATCATGCCTTAAACTGCATGAGTACTAGGCAATTACATATAAACCAGCTTTTACACTCCAAAAAATTGGGCTAAAAAATTTTGGCCCAAACTCTTACATGTGCATTATTACAGTATGAATGTAGGAATGCTTTGACACATTTAAAAAATGCTCTAGTTGTTAAAGTGTAAATAATGTAACAATAAATGACAAAATGTTATCATAATAATGTCTATAGTTTTGTTGAGCACTATACTTTACACTTTATCTGTAATCCTCATAGAAACATTGTAATTTGTATTTCCTCCTTGTGCAAATGGGGACATGGCGACTCTGAGAGGTGAATCAACTTTCCTAGGTCACACAGCTCATTTGCAGCAGAGCGTACGTTGCCCACCTCTGTCTGATGTGAAGTGCCATTACACTACTTCTGCCTCTCCAGGTTTAAGTGATCTCTCAGCCTCCCTTTTCATTAGACAACTGCTTCCTTAAATACCTTTCTTGTTTTATTTTTGCCATTTATTTCCTCATTCATAATAGTTGTGGATTTTATTAATGAGGCTTCCCTTAACTTGAGGCAATGTGATCATAGCGGCATTGTGATTGGAAAATATCAGTGAGAGACTTCTTCAAAATATTTTAGCTGAGTTTAATCTCACACAAATGGTATTCCTGAGGGTCAAGAATCGGTGGGAAATGGAGTCCCTTTTCTGCCAGGCAGTGAGGCAGAATCAACCTACAAAGGGCGGGAATAATACATCAGAAATGTGGGCTATTATTTGCTTTTCCAATGTGGGACTGAAGAAATATTTGAGTTCATACTGAACCACATGCTAAGAGCCCAGCTATGTTATTTTTATTGTGAGTGACTGAATTGGGGTCAGCCCCTAGGATGGGAACCAGGGCAACAGGGCCTAAATTGGAACACAACCAAAATCACAGCATCAGTACTCCAACAAAGGAGAGCTGGATTTAGATATTGGAGCCCGGAATAGTTTTTTATTAAGTGAAAGTGCTTTCCAAGTCTATTGACAAGTGGTCTTTCAAGTTTAAAAGGAAGAAGTTTGAGTAAAGGGCAATGGTTGGGACAGGATTATTGCTGGTCTGACTCACCTCACAAATATTTCCTGTAAGATCACAAAATGTCATTGATCCTGGTTGCTGCCTAGTAATATGGCCTGCCTGAGGTTGGAGGCCATGAATTTAAGTACTTATCATCAGAACTTGTCTGTCTTTAAAAATAAGAAAATAATTGCCTCCTGTTTTGCACTCTTTATTTTTCCTTTTTGGAATCCCTCTTCTCTTCCAAAGGGGAGGAGACAGAGAAAATGCAGATTATTTCTAAATCTCTAGATTCTGTAAGAGGCTGTAAAATCTTACAGAAGAGTGGTTTTTTTCTGATGTTTCCTTAAAGCAGTGATTGCAGATAGCATAGCTTTCAGCACACTCTGCAGTGATGGCTTCAGTGTGTTTTGTTTGCCAAATATTTTCAGAGAGGTTTACTCTATGCTTTATAAATAGCAACGTTCTAAAATCTATCAAGAGGAACTGCATTTTCTTTCAACGATGACATTCTAAAAGAAATGTGTAGCCTACTTAAGCAGCAGAAATGCTGTAGGAATACAGTGACTCACTACACAGTGCTAAGTATTTAAAAGGTACTAAAGATGACCAATAGCCATTCATGGTTAGCAAATTAACGGGAAAGAAGAAACCAACCTGGCCACAGGCAGATTGAAGGAAAAAAAATCCAAGGCTTTAGTGGAGCGGATAACCAGTGTATTGTTTATAAATATCATAAAGGGAGAGCAACAGGAATTGACCTCTTAAGAAATATTCAGTTCATGGAGAATTTGTTCCTGGATAGAATGCAGATTACTGGTGCTAAAAGGACACTTCTCCATGTCTCTGGGTGCTGGTCCTTCATTTGGCAATTGGGGAAGAAGTATGAACTGTGAAACACAGTATCTGACTTTGAGTCCCTCAAAGCTGCTTACAGTGGAGCAAGTCACACAACCTTTGGGCCTGCATTTCCTCATCAAAAAATGGAGAATGAAATCACAGGCAAAATTGATTCGTATGTCTAACTACATGGGTATTAGCCATTGTGATAAATATTGTTGCTATTCTGACTGAAACTAAAGACCCTTATTTGGAAAAGGCTCTGGTTCAAAGATCTTCCTGCTGAAGCTTCGAGGTCAGCATCCTCATGCTCTTCCCTCTACACTCTGCCCATCGCAGCCTGTGTGTGCAACCCTGCCTGTCGGCAGATGTGTGTGTGTTTCACTCACCTGGGAGTGGCCTGATGGGTTCTAAGTTCCGCCAAGGTCAGAGGACACAGGGGGATGTTGAAACTAATAAAAACATCAACAGTCTTAGGACAAGGTGCGAAACAATTGGAAATTTCACATAGTCATAGCAGTCAGGAACACAAAAACATCACTATTCCTCAGTGTGTAACTCACAAAACCTTCATTTCCATTGAGAGCAGAACAAAAATTCTACCAATCCAAGATCAACAGTCACTTTTGAATGTGAATTCAGTCAGTTTTAGATTCTCTCCTTGTCTTTCTTTTTGGGGTGATCTCGGTTTCTATGGGAACTTGCATATTGTCTTGACCATGGGAGGAGTACCTGGTCTCAGTGCCATCCTTGGTCCTCAAGGCCTGCACTTCAGGGCTGGGCTGCTTGTCCGTCCTGGGGTGAGACTTCCTTCCCTCACAGCAGGCCACTTTGCAATTCCATTGTCTTGACCCAGCTTCATAGCCGTTGGCTTCTCCCAGTCATTTCCTGATGCATTTTGATGGGAGGGACCACTGCTACAGAAACATTTTGGATGCTGTTCCATATGATGCTGAGTGTCTGAGTAGGATGATTATGCCTCCTGGTTTTGGGGACATTGCCAGGTTTTGCCTGTTGTTTCTATGTAATTATTAATAGCACTCTCCTCACTTGCAAAAGTGTCCCTTTTTTTTTGTTTGTTTGTTTTTCTTTCTTTTTTTTTTTTTTTTTTGAGGTATAGTCAGTTTACAATGTGTCAACTTCTGGTGTACAGCATGATTCTTCAGTCATATAGGAACACACATATATTCATTTACTTATTCTTTTTCACCATGAGCTACTACAAGGTACTGAATATATTTCCCTGTGCTATACAGTATAAACTTGTTTATCTGTTTTACACATACCAGTCAGTATCTGCAAATCTCGATCTCCCGGTTTATCCCTTCCCACCCCTCTCCCCACTGGCAGCCACAAGTCTCTATTCTATGTCTGTGAGTCAGTTTCTGTTTTATATAAAAGTTTATTTGTCTTTTTTTTTTTTTTTAGATTCTACATATGAGTGATGCCATATGGTATTTTTCTTTCTCTTAAAAATATCCCAGTTTCACAAAGTGTTCTGGAGTCACTTTAGTATGCAGGAATCCTGCCCCTCAGGCCCTCATGGCCAAATACCTCCCTCAGCCATTGCTTTCCTCCCACTCAGAAGCCTTCTTGGATACAGGGCAATAGATAAGGCCCAGTGGCATCTCCGTCCTAATCAAGTTCACTCCTATTCTCACATCCTGCCTCAAGTTTCTTTTTGGCCTGGGCGAAGGGAGAGGAGGGAAATAATTCGAACGTGTTTATTTCCCCTCTCCCTCCATTTGTTTTTTAGAGAAAGACTGTCAGTTAATGTAGATTGGATAAAAGTTCAAAATGATTAGAGACCAGATAAGGATTTAAAACCAGTTATCAGTTATCGTAACTGTGCTCAATCAGGTAAAGGAAAGGTATGCTTACAGTGAATGAAAAGATTAGAAATCTCATCATAGTCATAAAACTATAGAAAGTATCCAAATGAAAATTCTAGAACTGAATAATACACGATCTGAAGTTAAAAGGTTACTTGATGCACTTAACATTAGAATATAGGCAAAGTGAGCTTAAAGAAAGATCAATAAAATTATCCAACCTAAAGAGAAAATAAGAATGAAAAACAATAAAAAGAGCCTCAAGAACGTGAATAGCATCAAAAGATCTAATATATGTGTTATTGGAGTCCCAGAGGAAAGGAGAGAGACTGTAAAAAATGACCAAAATTCCCCCTAATTTGGTAAAAGACAGAAATTTAAAGATTCAAGCTCAGCAAATCCCAAGCAGTATAAATACAAAGAAAACCTGAGCACATCAGAGTCAAACTGATCAGAATCAAAAATAAGGAGAAAATACTAAAAACATCCAACAAAATCCAACTCATTGCAAATAAGGTAAAATGACTTGATTGATAACTGATTTCTAATCTGAAAATGTGGAGGTCAGAAGATGAGATGAAACAAAATCTTGAAAGTTACAGAAAAGAAGAACCCAGAGAAAATACCCTCTAAGAATGAAGATAAAGTAAAGGTGTTTTTATGTAAAAGAGAATTTGTCGCTAATAGATCTATAAGAAATATTCAGCGAAGTTCTTCAGACTATAGGAAATGATAGTGGATAGAAACATGGGTCCTCAGAGCATCAAAAATAGTGACTATGTAAGTAAACACAAAAGCAACCCTCTAATTACACCCACCCCCACCCAGCAAACTTGGTCCTCCTACATTTTCCTAGTCTCAGCAAGTGTCTCTAATCAAAATCCTTTGAGCCATGCTTGACTCCTCTCATTCTTTTATACTGCTTTCCTGGTAACAATCCACCAGGAAATTCTGTCCTTTCTGCCTCCAAAATCTGTATTTAGTCTGAACACTTAAATTTTAACCTCCACTGTTTACCCCTGGCCTAAGCCGCCATCGTCTCTCCTTGGTTACTGCAGCAGCCTCCAAACTGCTCTCTCTCCTGCTTCCCTTGACCCTCTACATTCTGTTCTGGCACAGCAGCTGGATGGATCCTTTTAATACATAAGACTGATCATATCACTCCTCTGTTATTGTATTCTAAAGTTCCCCATCTCAGAGTTGTCAGTGGATAGATATTAATACATCATTTTTAAATGACACATCATTGTGATTTTTATATATGTCTGAGAAGACATTTAAAGAAATCAATAATTTTACTACAATAAAGTCTTCCCTTTCCATCAGTTTATCTATATGAACAAGGTTTCTTGGAACATGTATCTTTAAAAATTTTTTTCTTTTTTTTTTTTTTTTAACATTTTTTATTGATTTATAATCATTTTACAATGTTGTGTCAAATTCCAGTGTTCACAATTTTTCAGTTATTCATGGACATATACACACTCATTGTCACATTTTTTTCTCTGTGGGTTATCATAACATTTTGTGTATATTTCCCTGTGCTATACAGTGTAGTCTCTTCTACAATTTTGAAATCCCAGTCTATCCCTTCCCACCCTCCACCCCCCTGGTAACCACAAGTCTGTATTCTCTGTCTGTGAGTCTATTTCTGTCCTTTATTTACGCTTTGTTTTTGTTTGTTTGTTTGTTTTTGTTTTTGTTTTTTAGATTCCACATATGAGCGATCTCATACGGTATTTTTCTTTCTCTTTCTGGCTTACTTCACTTAGAATGACATTCTCCAGGAGCATCCATGTTGCTGCAAATGGCATTATGTTGTCGGTTTTTATGGCTGAGTAGTATTCCATTGTATAAATATACCACATCTTCTTTATCCAGTCACCTGTTGATGGACATTTAGGCTGTTTCCATGTTTTGGCTATTGTAAATAGTGCTGCTATGAACATTGGGGTGCAGGTGTTATCATGAAGTAGATTTCCTTCTGGATACAAGCCCAGGAGTGGGATTCCTGGGTCATATGGTAAGTCTATTCCTAGTCTTTTGAGGAATCTCCACACTGTTTTCCATAGTGGCTGCACTAAACTGCATTCCCACCAGCAGTGTAGGAGGGTTCCCCTTTCTCCACAGCCTCTCCAGCATTTGTCATTTGTGGATTTTTGAATGACGGCCATTCTGACTGGTGTGAGGTGATACCTCATTGTAGTTTTGATTTGCATTTCTCTGATAATTAGTGATATGGAGCATTTTTTCATGTGCTTTTTGATCATTTGTATGTCTTCCTTGGAGAATTGCTTGTTTAGGTCTTCTGCCCATTTTTGGATTGGGTTGTTGATTTTTTTCTTATTGAGTCATATGAGCTGCTTATATATTCTAGAGATCAAGCCTTTGTTGGTTTCACTTGCAAAAATTTTCTCCCATTCCGTAGGTTTTCTTCTTGTTTTACTTCTGGTTTCCTTTGCTGTGCAGAAGCTTGTAAGTTTCATTAGGTCCCATTTGTTTATTCTTGCTTTTATTTCTTCTAGGAGAAAATTTTTGAAATGTATGTCAGATAATGTTTTGCCTATGTTTTCCTCTAGGAGGTTTATTGTATCTTGTCTTATGTTTAAGTCTTTAATCCATTTTGAGTTGATTTTTGTATATGGTGTAAGGGAGTGTTCTAGCTTCATTGTTTTACATGCTGCTGTCCAGTTTTCCCAACACCATTTGCTGAAGAGACTGTCTTTATTCCAATGTATATTCTTGCCTCCTTTGTCAAAGATGAGTTGACCAAAAGTTTGTGGGTTCATTTCTGGGCTCTCTATTCTGTTCCATTGGTCTATATGTCTGTTTTGGTACCAATACCATGCTGTCTTGATGACTGCAGCTCTGTAGTATTGTCTGAAGTCTGGGAGAGTTATTCCTCCAGCCTCTCTTTCTCTTCAGTAATGCTTTGGCAATTCTAGGTCTTTGATGGTTCCATATGAATTTTATTATGATTTTTTCTAGTTCTGTGAAATATGTCCTGGGTAATTGGATAGGCATTGCATTAAATCTGTAGATTGCCTTGGGCAGTGTGACCATTTTAACAATATTGATTCTTCCAATCCAAGAGCATGGAATATCTTTCCATTTTTTAAAGTCTTCTTTAATTTCCTTCATCAATGGTTTATAGTTTTCTGTGTATAATTCTTTCACCTCCTTGGTTAGATTTATTCCCAGATATTTTATTACTTTGGGTGCTATTTTAAAGGGGATTGTTTCTTTACTTTCTTCTTATGTTGATTTATCGTTAGTGTAAAGAAATGCAACTGATTTTTGAACGTTAATTTTGTAACCTGCTACCTTGCTGAATTCTTCCATCAGCTCTAGTAGCTTTTGTGTGGACCTTTTAGGGTTTTCTATATATAGTAACATGTCATCAGCATATAATGACACTTTTACCTCTTCTTTTCCAATTTGGATCCCTTTTATTTCTTTCTCTTGCCTGACTGCTGTGGCTAGGACTTCCAGGACTATGTTGAATAGGAGTGGTGATAGTGGGCATCCTTGTCTTGTCCCAGATTTTAGTGGGAAGCTTTTGAGTCTTTCACCGTTGAGTACTATGCTGGCTGTAGGTTTGTCATATATAGCTTTTATTATGTTGAGATATGTTCCCTCTATACCCACTTTGGCGAGAGTTGTTATCATAAATGGGTGTTGAATTTTATCAAATGCTTTTTCTGCATCGATTGAGATGATCATGTGGTTTTTGTCCTTTCTCTTGTTGATGTGATGTATTACACTGATTGATTTGCGTATGTTGAACCAGCCTTGTGTCCCTGGGATGAACCCCACTTGGTCATGACATATAATCTTTTTTATGTGTTGGATTCTATTTGCTAAAATTTTGGTGAGGATTTTGGCGTCTATGTTCATCAGTGATATTGGCCTATAATTCTCTTTTTTTGTAGTGTCTTTGTCTGGTTTTGGTATCAGGGTGATGGTGGCTTCATAGAATGAGTTGGGGAGTATTCCCTCCTTTTCAATCGTCTGGAAGAGTTTGAGAAGGACTGGTATGAGTCCTTCTTTGTATGTTTGGTAGAATTCCCCGGTGAAGCCGTCCAGTCCTGGACTTTTATTTGTAGGGAGGTTTTTAATTGCTATTTCTATTTCCTTTCTAGTGATCAGATTGTTCAAGCGTTCAGATTCTTCTTGATTCAGTTTTGGTGGACAGTATGTTTCCAGAAACTTGTCCATCTCCTCTAGGTTATCCAGTTTGGTTCCATATAGTTTTTCATAATATTCTCGTATGATATTCTGTATTTCTATTTTGTTTGTTGTAATTTCTCCATTTTCCTTTCTTATTTTGCTAATTTGTGCTCTCTCTTTTTTCTTCTTTGTGAGTTTGGCCAGAGGTTTGTCGATTTTATTTACTTTTTCAAAAAACCAGCTTTTGGTTTGGTTGATTTTTTTCTATGGTCTTGTTAATCTCTATTGTATTTAATTCCTCTCTGATATTTATTATTTCCTTCCTTCTGCTGCTTTTTGGGGCTTTTTGTTCTTCTTTTTCTAATTCATTCAGGTGGTGGGTTAAATTGTTTATTTGAGATTGTTCTTCTTTTTTGAGGAAGGCCTGTATTGCTATAAACTTCCCTCTTAGCACTGCCTTTGCTGTGTCCCATAGGTTTTGAGTGGTTGTGCTTTCATTCTCATTTGTCTCAAGGTATTTTTTAATTTCAGCTTTGATTTCCTCATTGATCCATTGTTTTTTCAATAACATATTGTTTAATCTCCATGCTTTCCTTTTTTTCTCCTTTGTTTCTCTGTTGTTGATTTCCAGTTTCATGGCATTGTGGTCAGTAAAGATGCTTGAGATAATTTCTATCTTCTTAAAATTGTTGAGGTTTCTTTTGTGCCCAAGTGCATGATCGATCCTGGAAAATGTTCCATGTGCACTTGAAAAGAATGTATATCCTATTTTTGGGGGGTGTAATGCTCTGAAAATATCCACCAAATCTAGTTTTTCTATTGTAGTATTTAATTTCTCTGTTGCCTTGTTTATTTTCTGTCTGGAAGATCTGTCTAGTGATGTTAATGCAGTGTTAAAATCTCTAACTATGATTGTATTCCCATCAATATCCCCCTTTATCTCTGTTAGTAATTCTTGTATGTACTTAGGTGCTCCTATATTGGGTGCATATATATTAACGAGTGTAATATCCTTATCTTGTATCACTCCTTTAATCATTATAAAATGTCCTTCTTTATCTTTCTTTATGGCCTTTGTTTTAAAGTCTATTTTGTCTGAAATCAGTACTGCAACACCTGCTTTTTTGGCTTTTCCATTTGCATGGAATATCCTTTTCCATCCTTTCACTCTCAATCTATATGTGTCCTTCTCCCTAAAGTGGGTTTCTTGTATGCAGCATATTGAAGGTTCTTGCTTTATTATCCAGTCTGCCACTCTGTGTCTTTTGACTGGAGCATTTAGTCCATTAACATTTACAGTAATTAATGATAGATGTGTGTTTATTGCCATTTTGAACTTATCTTTGCAGTTGAATTGGTATATCCTCTTTGTTCCTTTCTTCTTCCTTTTGTGGTTTGGTAATTTTCCAAAAATTTTTTAAAAAGGGAATAGAATTGATGGTGAATCTTGTCTCATTCTACCAATAAATATTGTTGCTCTATGGACACATGACTTCTTAATTAAGAAAAGAAATCCCAACCTTATCCCATGTCATTAAAAGATATATTTTCAACAAAATTTTATTTTTTATGTTAAGCAATAATTTATTAAAATTTAGAAAATCTAGTTTTGATCAATCATGTCCAATAGTAGTTATTACAATAGCTCAATCAAGACATTTTATAACAGAGTCTTATGGACATAGAAAATAAAAATTTAACATTTTAAGTTACATTCATATTTTTGTTGCAGAGAATTATTTGATAGGGACATCTGTAAAATATTTTCAAGGATACACATCTTTTATATCAGAATAAAATTCTGGGTGAGAAATGGACTGGAAAAACAAGTTCAGAGAGAAAAAGGAAGAATGTAAAATTTCCAACTGCTAAAGAAGAGCAGGTTCATGAATTTTTTAAATGGATGATGATAGATATCAAATAGCTCTGGGATTTAAATTCCATTGGACACATTTAAGATAATGATGCAACAATGTTATTTTTTAAATAGCAATACTTATGCTGGACACGACATCCTTTGTGACTTTAAATTTATGATAACAAATGTTGCATATTTTTAAATGTTTAAGTTGATGCTTAGCTTTTCAAAAATTTAAAAGGGAAATGTAAGCAGAAAGTTTGAACTCTAGTGCTGCAATAGTATCTAACCTGGAGAATAAATATTAATACTTATTAAATGTTAATATGTGCTAGACGCTGCTCTAAGTATTTCACAATATTTTGTTAAAGGTTTATAATAAGGGTATGAGTAATGTTCTGGTTACTATTTCTGCATGATAAATAATCCAAAACTTAGTGGCAGTAAAGCAACTATGTTATTTAGCTCACAATGTTGTGGGTTGGGAATCTGGATAGGGTTTTGTGTGCACTGTTCTCACTTGGGATATCTCATGCAGTTGCAGGCAGATGTTGGCCGGGACTACAGTCATCTGAAGGATCTGCTGTGCCTAGACACCCAAGCTGGCTTTGATGTTGTTCTGTCATCTGGGAATTGGTCTGGGACCACTGATGAGAGCACTTATATGTGACTGTCACCATGGCATCCTCAAGGTGGTCAGATTCCTCACATGGCAGCTGGCTTCCTCCAGAATGAGTGTTCTAAGACGGTGGGTGAAAGCCACATGGCCTTTCTGGTGTATCTGTGGAAATCAAAGAACCTCACTTTTTATCATGCTTTACTGAGCAAAGCAATTAGAAGCCCACCCAGATTCAGGGGAAGGGAAATAGACCCCACCTCTCAATGAAAGAAGTGTCAAAGAATTTGAGGGATGTATTTTAAAATTGCCACAAGTAGATAATTACCTTTTTTTTTTTTTTTTTTTAAAATAGATTAGGAAACTAAAGCATAATGGAGTTAAGTGGTATGCCTAAGATCACAGAGCAGGTGACCACAGATGGAGTTAGGATTCAAGTCCAAGCAGTCTGACTCCAGAGCAGAGCCCTTAAACATAACAGCCCAGCTCCCGAGAAGGGTAAGCCAAGGGAAGTGTGAAGCCCTCTTTGGCTGAATGACCATAGACTCCCCCCACCCCACTAGTCCTACATAGACTCCCCCTACCCCACTAGTCCCACTGCGGAGCCCCCTGTTGACAGACCCCCCAAAATATCAACCTGGGGAGACCGTCCTGAGTCTACACTTTGAGAGCCTGTTACTATGGATACCAAGTTGCCAGAGCTCTTCAGTGACTCAAGGGATGGCAGGAAGGGAGAGGGGCTGGAGAGGCTGCAGCTCTGGTGCTAAAAGTCCCTAAGTTCCCACAGCCTCACGTAGGTCAGACCTGGTGTTTGGTATCAGCTGCCTCATTACCCTTTATAGATGTTTCAGGTGGCTTGTGTCTTGGTGGTCACAGTTCTAACCCTAGACTACGCTGGATACTAACATTCAACAGCTTTTACTTAAATGTGAGAGATTCCACCTAGTGTGATTTGCTGTACCCTCGTTCTTGGCTTTGATTAACTAACAGCCAAGATACTCAAAGACATCAACGTGGATTCCAGAAGGGCTAACTTTTTAAGGAGACTTCCCCTCCTGCCATCCTCAGAGGCTATAAGACCTCACTATGTCTCTGTGATTTATAATTACAGTCTTTCAGAGACAGAGAAATTTACACCCTTTCCTGAGTTCTTTACATGCAGTCGACAATGAAGCAGTTCATACAGGAGGGACTGAGGCTGATTGGGGGATGCCCAGGACTTACGGGGTCACCAAATAACTTTGTGGTAGACATCCAAGTGGGCACTGATGTCACTGCCCACTGAGCTAGGACAGAGGTCAGATTGGTAGGCATGTGTGGGTCAATCCTATGCATCTTAACAGCAAAGACCATTAACTGAATTTTCTTTCTATCTTCAGAGCTAGTTCTCATTTACACTGGGAGTGTGCATGCCTACATCCACACCCACAGGCTCTTACCACTTCCTGGTATCACTCTAATATTTTTTCATGTCTAAGTTCAGCCTCTGTCTCCTTAATCATAAGGTGATTCTTATGCCTCCATCCATCGCAAGTATTGAGAGGGTCAATGACTGAATCAGTGATGGCAGGCTTTAGGAAGGAAAGAATGTTTGACATATGTTACGTGGTTCACTGACATTCAAAAATCCTCCTTCTCCCAAAAGATTATAAAATAGATTGAGAATACTTTTTTAAGACTTACACAAAAGGAATAATCCTGCCCTTGCTTTGATATTGTTAAACTTATTTGAGGACATTCACATTAAAATTAAACTCTAAAGGGACTCTAATTAAGAATGGCTAGTGAGCCTTCAGTTGTCTTTTTTTTTTTTTTAATAACTTGAACATGATGGTCAAATATAATTTACCAACCTCTAATGATCTAAGGTTCAGAGTTATCATTGTGAAATGAAGCAGAAGTCCAACCTTTGTGGAAGAAATAGCATGGTAAAACCTTGGTATTACGAAGTCATTGGGGGTTATTTTAAAAATTTCCATGTTTGAGGATATCAAGGATAGTGGCCGCCTTACTCTTCCTCAGGAAAGTTAGAGATACCCTTTCATCCCCAGCCACAGACAGACCCAGCTCAGTTACAGCTTCGTGGCAGGATAAGGTTAAGGGGATGGGGGAGGACGGGAAAGAGGAGGGAGGCAGACACAGAAAAATCAATCCAAATTACTTTCATGACAGTGACTTGGAGTCTTCTCTCAAAGACAGACACAAACCTCTAGGATGCTGGCAGCCCGGACCGGGGCGGTGGGGAGTCAGATCTCAGAAGAGAACCCCAAGTTAAGGAAACAATCTGGGTTTTCCATAGGGAGCAAAGACAAATCTCCCAAGAAAGCTGCGGAAAATGGGAAAGACAGCAGCCTCAGCCCCTCAGGGCAAACCCAGCTCAGGGCACGGCAGCTGGCTCTAGTGCGCGAAGTGGAGATGAACTGGTACCTGAAACTCTGGGATCTGTCCAGCGAGCACACCACTGCCTACACCACCGGCATGCCTCACAGGTAAGCCTCGCGCCTCCCTGCGCCGGCTTTAGGAGAGACCGCTTGAAAGTGCTCTCCAGACTGCATGCTAGATTTCTTTTCCGGTGCTGCTAGAAATGGTAACAGCTCTAAGTGCCTTAGAGGTGGTTGACACTTCAGAATGTGTAGCTGCGAAGAGCAGGAACTTGGTGGAAATGGCAAATAATGCTCCCTGGATTGTTATTCAGAAAACACCCCTTGTAAAGAGGCAGTAGACACTCAGGAGCTGAGAGGAGGAAGGAGTAGGGCATTAGGATTTGTATGGCATTAAGATTTGTCTTAAAGTAACAATCAGAGGAGTTAAAAAATTGCCTGAAAATGCCTCCTTCCAAAGCAACAAAAGACTTTGCAATCTTTCTGCACTTCTTTACCTTGAGAACTTGGGGGTGAGAGATGGAAATGTGTTTGCTGTTTGAAAAGTGTACAGTAGAATAGTGTGAACTTGCTGAATGAGAGCTCAGCATGGCAGTAGGGGGGCAGAGTAGAATACATTGACCACCAGTATGGGACCTGAGCCCCCTGTCTGAGTAAGACAACATTAGGAGAAAAAGTTACTTAAAAAAGAAAAAAAGATAAATGTAAGACAAATCCCTATAGGTTTTCTCTGTCTTTTTCTCAGCCTCAGCTTCAAATAATGCAGAGGGGGAATAATTTCACAAGTTCTAATGTTCTAAGGCAAAGTGTACAGAGTAAAAGTGTCTGGAGTACTGAAATTTAAGAAAGCTTCTTCACTGTAACTGCTACAAGAGATCTCTTAGGAATGAAAGATAATTTTGCAAGGAAAATTATTGGGAAAATAAAGCCTGAAATAACTATTTTCATGAAGTGGTAATTAAATGGAAATGAAAAATAGTTCCAATGAAATGGTCCAAGTATAGAAAACTTGTTTTGTAGAGACTATGTGATAGCATAGAAATTCTGGAATGTATTCTACTTATCAAAGTGCTCCAGTGTGCTCTGAGCTGCCCCATTTTTATAGTTGTAATTCTAAAAAGGCAGTTTAGGAAAACATTTAGCAATTGAATTAATTGATGCATATAGATTAAAAATTTGTTGGACTACAAACTTCAAAATGCCTAAACTTCCACTTTTCAAACCTTTCCAAGGCAGGAATAAAATAGATCTTTCCAAATCTAAGCCACTATTTAAAAATCAACATTTAAAAAGTAGAACAAGGTGAAGTTTCTGGAAGGGTTCCATGAAATGCATTTATTTTTTATGGCTGGAGTGATTGGTTTGAAGCTCCGAGGCTGTTATACCCACATTTGGGGTATAATAGAGGAAGGGCCCAAGGAGAATGGTCTCAGTCAAAGAAAATGTGAATAAGTTTGTCAGTGTTAGGAATGTACCTCCTAGCTATAAATCTTAAATCTTAAAGGTATTATTAAAGAGCTTCTGGAAAAAGAGTGAGGTGGCAAAAGAAAGCCTTGATAATGTTTTTCTTCCTTTACATAATCTTTAACTTACTCTAGACCAGTAACTTCCCTTAAGGAGTCTAACACAAGATATAAAATTCCTGCCCTATTATCTGACATTGGAATAACATTTATCAGGTCTGAGGGGAATATAAATTAAGGTAATCAGTTTGAACCAGCAATTTTTTGGAAAAGAAAAACAAACTCTACTCTTTTCTCCTTTACTCAAACAATAACAGCTTGTCCTGTAATCAGAAGAGATGATACAGAATTAATGGTTTCCATGGTAACCATGGGTATGTTGTTAATCATTGATTCACAATAGCCTTGTATGTCCCTTGTCTTGTGGTAAAGAACAGTGAAAGTCATGTCTGTCTTACACCATCAAAAGTGAAAAATGCCTCCTCCTCTTTTTTTGGGCGGTGGGGGGCAACATGATGTTTCCAGGAGGAAACTACTACATGCAGGTAGAACTAAATCCGTATGTATTAGATATATTGCAGGGCTCAATGTGTGCATATCGCAGAAAAAGGCAATTTTTCGCATTGACAGCTCCTTTCCTTTTTTACATACCAGTGTTAGAACTACCTACCTCAATTGAGTTCTTGAGATTAGTGGGGCAATGACAATTACAATGGCAGTGACTGATGTGCAATCCCTTCAAATTGTAATGTAACCAGTAGAACGTGCAATTCCCTAAGCCACCTGTTTTTCTTTCATTTATGGATGTTGCCAGTGGAGAAGTTACAGAAAGTTTTTCTGGACTTCCAGTTGTCTTGTCTTCCAACAACATGGTCCAAGGGTGATATCTCCATTAGAGACCTGTGTGTAGAAGATAAATATGATTAATATAAAATATAAACAAATGTATCCATCTGTGAAAGTTACTTACAGGACAGAGTATGAAATGCTTTGAAGAGTCCTTGAAAACATCACACATTTGCTATGGGCATTAATTCTATGGGTAGTTGGTTAATAGCCATCAGTAGGGAATTGCTAGAGGACGCTCCAATTTCTTTTCTGAGAAGATGGAATGGAAATATTTTGCAGCAGGTTAATTCTATTTCATAAGGGATTAGAAGATTATCTCATGCTCAGATTCAGTGATAATTTATATTTCAAGCAAAGTTTATTATTAAATTATTGGAAGAAAACATTAGAGATAGAGAAGGGTCCAGTAGTCTTGGTATATTTAAGAAATAAAACTGCAGGAAGCAGGGCAGACAATGCACATTAGTCTGGTGGTAAGTGGTTCTGACCCCATTTCTGGGGCTGTGTCTGCCCAGGACTACATATGGAACAATCTAATATAATTTGCTTCACACTGATTTGCTATTTTACAGAGTTGTCTGATGATTCAGTGATGCAGATGTGTTTCATATGACTACTCATTCCTCTGCATAGTGAGGGCGGGTGATGCAGGGGCCAGAGTCCTGGAGTTGGAGGCAAAGGGTTGGCTTTTACTCCCTGTGTAACTGTGGATGTGATTTTTAAAAAATTTATTTGTTGTTTTTAAACAAAATTTTTTTCCCAGATTATGAAAGTAACTGAATTTGGTAGAAAATTTTGAAAACAGAAACATATAGAAATGAAAAGGCAACCACTGCTAATATTTTGATGTGATTTTCCCCAGCCTTTTGAATTAGAATCATATTATGTATTCTATTTTCTACCTTTTTTTTTAACTTAATAGTATACCAGTCTATTTTGTTTTTTAAAAACCACTTAAAAAAAAACACTTAAAGATTTCTAAGGACTACGTATTATGACTATATTATTGCTTAGCCATTTTTATTTTACTATTTATCATTATCATAAATAATATTATGATAAACATCTTCATATCAATTTAAAAATCATATTTCTGGTTATTTTCTTAGGCTCTATTTCTAGAAGTGGAATTAATGGGTGAATATTATATGTAATATTCATATATACATATATATACACTCATATATATTTATCCTTAATGCAGTTGCAATTCTGAAAATATTTCCTCAGTGTACCTCCTCCCTGGAAGTATTTTAGAGTGCCCACTTCATTCCTTTTTCTATATCACAGAGTGTTTATATGGAATCTATCGCTTGAGCTTTATAGTAAAACAAATTGTTGAGTAAGTTAGATAACTTTTGAGTTTCTGTTTCTTTGACTGCAAGAGAGGGCTAACAGCAGTATAAAGACTTGTAAAAATTAGATGAGATAATGTACAAGTGATTTGAAAAGAGTAATGCATTTTGCTTTCAAACTCTTTAAAATAAGGATTATCATTCAGGATGGGGTGACTCTTAAAATTTCTAGCCAAAATGTGGACTTCACTTAGCACCTGACAGCTGAGGATCCTGTTGTGCTCAATTAATATTTGTGAGAGGCCATTGTGTGTTCTTACAGAGGCTTTTTTAGGGATTCATACAATCGCTACCCTCCTGGGGAAAAGTGACTTAGGGATAAAATACAAAAAGCTTTGATAAAATACTATCAGAATTAACATTCCAAACCAAAACTGACTGAACCTATTAAATTGAACCGACGGAACCTTTAGCAGGACAAGTCAACACATGAATGAGCTATAGCATGCCAATAGTGATTTCTACCATCTTAATTAATGGTTTCTTAACTGGAGAGTAGTTACACTGAGCCACATTTCTATTTCCTTTCTCTACTGTGAGAACTCTGACTTCCTAGAAGTCATTTACTTCTGCCTGCTTCCAGAGGATCAGCTGTGGTTCTATTTGAGGATAGGCAGTTCTCCAAGGTGAGTTTCGGGGGACTCAGTTCCTGCCAACAGGGCAGCAGGTGATCCATGAGCTTAGCGACCTCTGGCTTGAGTTTATGCAGGAAGTTCTGGTTGTTGAGAATGAAGCCTGTGGTCAGAGAATGAACACTGAACAGCTGTTGGCTGAGTATCCTCTTTGCATGAGGCCCCTACAAGTGACACAAAGATGCATTAGATAAGAACCCTGCCCTCAAGTTAGGTGCAGCCTGGGGGAGATGAACGTGCACTTAAGAAGAACTACATAAAAAAAAGGTCGTAACAAAGCTCAGAGGAGGGAATGAGTACTCCCAGCAGCAGTAATTAGATTGGATTGGAAGATGTGCAGAACTTGAGCAAGAGGAGATGAGGGTTGGAGAAGGCAATCCAAGTGGAAGGAAGAGCGTGAGCAAAGGCACAGGTGTGTGAGCGTGTGGAATGGAAATGGAGAGCTGCTTCTATTCACAAGGCTCTGGCAAGCATCCTGGAGGGGTTCTTGGAGGCTGGAGCTGGGAGCGTGGCCAGGAGGATGGGAGGAGAGGATACCATTTCAGAGACTTGAGAGTTGGGCAGAGACCAGTTGTGGAGGAGAGGCAGAGCATGCAGGCTTCTCTCAAGAAGAGACAATGGAGGTAGGGAGACAGGAGGTTAGTTGAAGTCTGAAGCAGGGTTGGGAAGACATTTGCAAGAGAAAGCAGATCTATAGAAGTTTTTGGGCAGATTGGAGGAATCCAGTGGATAGAGAAAGTACGTGATGCAAACAGTGAGGCAGAGTCCCCAAGGAGGAAGAAAATGGAGTCAAGGGCCCCAGATGCAGGTGCTGGCTTTGGCAAAGGGAAGTGGTGGAACCCAGTGATGGAGGCTGCATCCTGTCATCTGCAGGCTGCACCCCAGCAAAACCACCTACCAGCTGGGGCCTCTGGGCCTGACAGAGACAGTTGGCTTGGGGGGTTAAGGCCCTAGATCCTGGAGCTAGGTTGTTGGGTTCAAGCCCTGGCTCTGCCACTGACCAGCATGTGACTTGGTTTCTTCACCTATTAAAGGTGGGTGACGAGAGTACCAATGCTATGGAGTTATGGGGATCAAATGACTTAACTAAATAAGCACATAGAACAGGGCCTTGCACATAGTAAATGTATTATTACATAAATGTTCTAAGCATAGTTCCTCACATTAGGTCCCTGCCCTTGTTATTATCATAAGACTATTAACGGATCTACCAAAATTAGGGACGCTTCCCCTTTCTGGAGTCTACTGACTCTACTGTGGTTCTGTAAATGGGTGTAAGAACACCTAGCTCTAAAGACCACTGTGAATGATATAAAACTTCGGGTGTATATTGGGCACTTGATTGGTTTTGGCCCCCTTGTCACTTCTTCCCCCTCCTCTAATGATCAGAACATAGTGGACAGCACCAGTGAAATGATATCGGGGATGATAGAGTGATGGAAATAAGCTACAATGGAATAACTCTAAATTTTTTATCACCTGTATTATGGTATGATTCTTGTACAGTAAACTGTACATATTTCAGGTGTACTGTCTGATGAATTTTGCTAGATGTATACACACCAGCAAAGCCACCACCACAATCAAGATAGCTAACATTTCCATCACTCCCAAGAGGTGCAAAGTTCAAATTCCCAATTTATCCCTTCCCACCCCCTGAATAATTCTAAATTTTTAAACCAATTTTTTTCTTAGAAAATACTATTTTTTTAATTTTTTTTTTTTATTGAAATGTAGTTGATTTCCAATGTTAGTTTTAGGTGTACAGAGAAGCAATTCAGTTATATACGTACATACATATATATACATTTCAAATTCTTTTTCCATTATATGTTATTACAAGAAATTGAATATAGTTCCCTGTGCTATACATTACATCCTTGTTCATCTATTTTATGTATAGTAATGTGTATCTATTAATACTAAACTCCTAATTTATCCCTCCCCTGCCCTTTCCCCTTTGGTAACCAAAGTTTGTTTTCTATGTCTGTGAGTCTGTTTTTAGTTTGTGAATAAAATATTTATCATTTTTTTAAGATTCCACATATAATTGATATTATGATATTCATCTTCCTCTGATTTACTTTATTTAGTAAAATCTGTAGGTCCATCCATGTTGCTGCAAATGGTATTTTATTCTTTTTATGGCTGAGTAATACTCCATTGTGTGTGTGTGTGTGGTGTGTGTGTATGTGTGTGTGTATATATATATATCACATCTTCTTTATCCATTCATCTGTGGATGGACATTTAGGTTGTTTCCATGTCTTGGCTATTGTAAATAGTGCTGCTATGAACATTGGGGTGCAGGTGTCATTTTGAAGTAGGGTTCCTTCTGGGTATATGCCCTGGAGCGGGATTCCTGGGTCATATGGTATCTTAGAAAATATGATTGATTAGATTTTTCTTATTAGAGAGAAAGCACTTTCTTTTCTAAAAGGTGATACATATTTCTTAGAGCAGAATTTCTTTAAGGCTCTGTCTAGCTCTTGGCATGTTTATATGAGAAGTCACATAGAAGATGTAACTTTCAAGAGATGTTAGAATATGAGGACATTGTTGTGTAGTTTATTATGATTTTAGACATATGATAGAAAGATTGCTTGCTAGCTCATTGTTTTGTTATTTTGAATGTTAGTACAAATCTTAGACTAGTGAATGACTGGGTGAAGAGTGAGAGGATGAACATCAATAGGACAGGAATTAGGTAGACAGAGAAAGTTTCCAGTATCCCAGCAGCAGCTTCTGGAAGGGATGAGGTTGCCCTGGTCCCTAATGGTGATGATGTTCTGTGACTTAAGGACATTGAGGCTGTACTTGCCGTGTGCCACTGTCCCCATAGGGTAGTGAGTTGGAAGTAGACATCGCTGGGCAGGCACACCTACCCTACAGTAGCAGCCAAATACATAGGGACTTGCTTTAGGCCGCATCCCTGTGATTGCTATTTGAGTTACCTTGAGAAAACTGAACCAGTTTCTCACTTTTACAGTTCTATTAGTTGGGCCATGTGTGTGTGTCCAGTTCCTTCTGAAGGACTGTGGACACCTTGAAAGCAGTGTCCTCTTGCCCGCAGGGTTTCCTCCTAAACGGATGTTAGTGGATTATATAGAGCGCAACACTTCTGGTTCCTCTTCCCCTGATGTCCTCTGCGTTTCCAGAGGGCAGGCTTGTGCAATGGCAGGGGCATTTATTGAGGGGTTTGGAGATAATATTTGAATCCCATTTTGCTCTGTGAGCATAATAAGGTTTTAAAAGTTCTCCAGAACCAGTACCCTCTCTGTTAAATGAAAAGAAGAGACATGATGATCTCTTGGGCTCTTTCCAGCCATGAAACTACATAGTGTAATAATATCATAAACCAGATGGAAGGAACAGAGTTTAATTTTCTGCTCACTGACCTTTATAGGGATTGTGCAGTTGTGTTATCTCTGCGAGAAAAAGTAAATGGGTTGATGCTCTATTTTGAAGCTTTAAGAGAGATAGAAAATTCTTTTATTTTTAGAGTGTATTCTTTTAGTAATTGGTTGACCATTGCCAGATTTTTTTTTAATTCTTTAATAGAAGGAGACAAGTCACATGAACACCTTCAGTTTGTAATGTCCCTGCTTACGAAATGTTTTCATCTTCGTTATCTCACGTGTCTTCACACAACGTAAGTCATGTGTTCTAATCTCCCAGTTTCCTCTGGGAGAACGTGCCTCCTGAAGGTGACCTGTCTGATCGTCCAGGCCCTAGACCTTGGGTCTCCTGGTCCCCACCCAGGGCTCTTTACCTGCTTTCAGTTTCTCCCAAACCATGGAGCACTAGATGTCCCTGAGATGGTACTAGGGGGGCATGTGGACATTAAATCTCTCAATGGTTTTGTATTCATTTTCATGAGTGTTAGGAAAAATGTATAAGTTACACCTCAAACCTATGAATTCATGCCAGTGATGGCAGAGGACAAAGCTAAGTTTTAAAATAAATGAATCAGTTTAAAGGGAAATATTCACTCAATATGAGTAGAAGTGGAACTCGGATCTGACAAAATCCTGGAGGTGGTTTATTTGTTTCGTCTCCTTCATGTTTATCAAGCACCTATAAAGCATCATGCTGTCTGCCCAGGGCTTTTTATAGTCATTCCGTTTAATCCGTATAACAGCCCTATGGACGTATTACAACCCACATCCTCACTGATGAAGAATGTGGCTTATTCACTTTCTGTCTGTGGCTGCTTAATTATTTTTTCTCTTCCCATCAAGAGGCTAAAAAATTCTCTGGGCTACCTCTCTGTGAACAGTCTCAAGTATGTTCCAGGCTACCTCTTTGAGCCATTGCCATTTTACTCCATGTCCAAAGTCACCCTTTCTAGTTCTGTCTTTATATACTGAGTATTCTGCTTCTCCTGGGATGGGGTAAAATTGTACCATGATTTTTAAATTTGGTTTTGGTTATTCAGCTTGGTTTCATTTTATACAGCTTAGGTATATTTTCTACAGCTTAGTTGATTAATTTTTTACCTTTACCCTTCAGCTGATATGCTGGTGTTAGCCAATGAGAGTCACTGTACATCTTACCTTCTCTATGAGCCTCCAGGGCTACATAAACTGGGGGCAGATCAACATAAGCTCTGATGTCAGGCCAACCCCTGTCTGAACCCTGATTCCACCACACTACCCACTGGTCACTATCTATGTGACTTGGACCTTAGTCTCCTTACTTGTAAAGTGGAAATGACAATATTACACATTCATAGAGTTGGGAGGATTAAGTGAAATTTTCTCTCTCAAAGTTTTAGCATGGCGCTGAGTGCATGGAAAGGGCCCTTCAGCAAATGCTATCCGTTCCCCTTTGGAGTGCTGTGAGCCTTGGTCTGTTATTTACCTCCATATTCTTTCTTTCTCTGGATTCCTCCCAGGTGCTTCCTGAGCCTGGGAAAACTTCCTAACCCTAGGAGAAAGGTCTCGATGTGCTGCTTCCCTTCTTGCTTCACTTAGAGCCCCGTTCTTCTAAGATTTTCATTTACATCCTCATTTAAAATCTTTTCTGATCAAATGTCTGTCTGACATGTCCTCTCTCCATGTGGAGAGCATCAATCTGTTGTCTTTGGGATGGAGAGGCCTAGGTCTGAAGTCTAGCTCTGTTGCTGGCTAGCTGTGTGGATTTCAGCAAATCATGTCCCATCTCAGGGCCCCAATATGTTCATCAACATGGTGGAAACAATGCAGATGTTTTTATCTTTGTCTAGGATTTTAAAGGTTAGATCCAATAGAAAATCCTTGGTATGCTGTAAACCGGTATCTGTATATAATCTATGTATCTCTAAAATATAACCACTAGATGTTGGCAACTTTTTTTTACCTTCTGTTCGGAGACATTGGCTCTAATTCAGTCTAGAACATGGCTTGAGAGCATGGTTATCCCTAATCTGCTTTTCTAGTAAATACAGGGGTATATACAGCCACATTTCTCTCCCAGGCCCTGGGCAGGGTTTCTTGGGTACATTGCAAAGACCAAGACATGGGCCTCCCTTTCCTAACATCAGCAGCTGCTTACTGAATACTTATTATATACCCAGCACTTTCCTTACACTATTCAGTTTAATCCTTTCCAATAATCCATGGGGTGGCAATTTTTATCAGCTCTGCTTTATGGAAGGAAACTGAGACTTGGAAAAGATCCTGTCCATGGTCGGATTCAAGTAAGCAATAGAAACAGTACTTAAACCCGGAAGGTACAAGAAGGGTCACCTCTTAACCTCCAGAATATTTCCTCCCCTAGTTTGGGTTGATTGCACATGCCTACTGAGATGTCACTTTAGTAATGTCACCTTTCATTTTCCATCACAGTACAAGGGTCCTTAATGTGGGGTGTGGGAGTCAGTTTCCCTTCTCCACTCAAGCAAGGTCCTTGCCTTTGCCCTGCATGTGTCTAGTGAAGGGCTGGGGGATGTCAGAGAGCAGCTCAGATGGGGAGGAAGCCACTCAGGTGGAGAGCAAGGGCTGTGCAATAGAGCAGACTGTGGATTTCAATATTCCGGCTTCTTTCCATCAAAACAGCTATGTAAGAACAGCCCAAGTAGCATCCTCTATTACATGAATTTAACTCAATTTCAGATCTTAGGTTTAAGTTAGAGAGTCTTTGGCCTTCTGCCTCTCATACAAGCTCCAAGAGAATACAAAGGTTATACAGCAACAGCTGCCCTGGTCTCTCCAATTTTAGCATATGGTTTTTACTAAATGGCTTGTGCTAACGTTCTGCCAGGGATGCTCACTGTTGTATTTTATGCTTTTGCTCTGTGGGAGGAGGAAACAGCATCGTTTTGAGGAACACTTGCTCACACTTCTCTGGAGATGTCAGTTGAAACAGTGCTTCCTTTCCACAGCAGCCTCCCTCGCCCCGTGAAATGCCGTCAGGTGTCAATCGTCCAGTTTTGGAGAAAAATCTCCATTCCAAGTTAAGACAAATCTTGAGTTTTGTGTACCTTGGCACACACATTGCAACTTAATCAGAAACAAAAACTTGCCAAATATTTCTTCAGTCATCAGGAAATTAAATAGGGCTGCAGACCAGATATCTGGTCCTGGTTTCCAATCCAGGAAGGATTTATTTATTTATTTATTTATTTATTTATTTATTTATTTATTTTTACATTTTTTTTATCGAGTTAGAGTCATTTTACAATGTTGTGTCAAATTTCAATGTAGAGCACAATTTTTCAGTTATACATGAACATACGTGTATTCATTGTCACATTTTTTTTTCCTATGAGCTACCACAAGATCTTGTATATATTTCCCTGTGCTATACAATATAATCTTGTTTATCTATTCTGCATATGCCTGTCAGCATCTACAAATTTTGAACTCCCAGTCTATCCCGTCCCACCCCCTTCCCCCTTGGTAACCACAAGTTTGTATTCTATGTCTGAGTCTGAGTCTGCTTCCTTTTTGTAGTTATGTTCTTTCTTTCTTTTTTTTTTTTTTAAGATTCCACATAAGAGCAATCTCATATGGTATTTTTCTTTCTCTTTCTGGCTTACTTCACTTAGAATGACATTCCCCAGGGACATCCATGTTGCAGCAAATGGCATCATGTTGTCATTTTTTACTGCTGAATAGTATTCTATTGTATAAATATAGCACATCTTCTTTATCCAGTCATCTGTCAATGGACATTTAGGCTGTTTCCATGTCTTAGCTATTGTAAATAGTGCTGCTATGAACATTGGGGTGCAGGTGTCATTTTGAAGTAGGGTTCCTTCTGGGTATATGCCCTGGAGCAGGATTCCTGGGTCATATGGTAAGTCTATTCCTAGTCTTTTGAGGAATCTCCATACTGTTTTCCACAGTGGCTGCACCAAACTGCATTCCCACCAGCAGTGTAGGAGGGTTCTCTTTTCTCCATAGCCTCTCCAGCATTTGCCATTTGTGGACTTTTGAATGACGGCCATTCTGACTGGTGTGAGGTGATACCTCATTGTAGTTTTGATTTGCATTTCTCTGATAATTAGTAATATTGAGCATTTTTTCATGTGCTTTTTGATCATTTGTATGTCTTCCTTGGAGAATTGCTTGTTTAGGTCTTCTGCCCATTTTTAGATTGGGTTGTTTGTTTTTTTCTTAAGTCGTATGAGCTGCTTATATATTCTGGAGATCAAGCCTTTGTTAATTTCATCATTTGCAAAAATTCTCTCCCATTCTGTAGGTTGTCGTTTTGATTTACTTATGGTTTCCTTTGCTGTGCAGAAGCTTGTAAGTTTAATTAGGTCCCATTTGTTTATTCTTGCGAATCCAGGAAGGATTTATTAAGGTTAGGCGGTAGGTAACTGCCCTTGACAAGATAAAAGCCCATTGATTTTATTAAAGATAACAATAGCTGCTAAACCCCAAAACCTCATTGACTTGACATAAACTTTATGTCCTACTCGTGTAAATTCAATCAAGGGTAGTTAGTTCCAGTCAGGTGGGATCCAGGCTGATGAGAGTTCTGTCGTCTTCGGCTTTTGTTTCTAAGCTGGCCGGGGGCTGAGAATTGCTGTCTGTCCAGCAGGCAGAAGAGAGTATGGATGGAGGATCACTGTCAGTGGAGCTGTGGGGAGAAGCATCATTGGCTGGAATTCAGGCATGTGACCACACGGAACTGCAAGGGAGGCTGGGAACTGTAGTGCAAATGTGTGCCATGGGGAGAGAGATGCTGGTGTGGGGAACAGCCTGCCAGTCCCTCTGCCACAGAGCTGTGGTCAGAGCAGAGTGGAGGAGGTGCTGAGGTGGGGTCTAGCTGCTTCCTTTCCCTTCAACGTATTCCCCTCATTCAAAGCCTGACCCACCCACCTGGCCTTAACCACACTGTGGGGATATCTTTTGGCTTCTCTAATTGCAACTCACTTTTCTGTTTTACCGAGGTTGATGGCCCCTCAGAAACCTGTAGATGGTGAGCTGATATCAGCTTGGAACACAGCCTTGCTTGTGTCAGTTCTTGAATTCTCAGCTCCTGTTTTGAACCTCTCAGAGGTTCGGTTTTGTTTGGTTTTGCCCTAAGATTCCCAAGCAGTTGGCTGAGCCGGGAGTCTCCCTGCAGCTCATGCTTTATTCCTCCTCCATGCGGTTGTGAGATGGAGTTGTTGCAGTGCAGCAGGTCAGCCTTTCCCATGGTAATGGCCACAGGCTCTAGTGCCACGGGCTTGGGCTGAGAGCTCACGAGGCAGGATCAGGCACGTGGAAGCCAGGGCCACAGAGCCTTGTGAAGAGCCGAGAGCTCACTAATTCAGTCTATTATTTCAGAACTAGCCAGCTGTGTTGGGGTTTTTTCCCCCCTACTTAGATGGGCTTTTTTATTTTTTAATTGAATTATAGTCAGTTACAATGTGTCAATTTCCAGTGTACAGCAAAATGTCCCAGTCATGCATATATACATATGTTAGTTTTCATATTCTTTTTGATTAAAGGTTATTACAAGATATTGAACAGAGTTCCCTGTGCTGTACAGAAGAAATTTGTTTTTATCTATTTTTATATATAGTAGTTAATATCTGCAAATCTTGAACTCTCAAATTTATCCCTTCCCATTCCCTTTTCCCCAGTAACCATAAGATTGTTTACTATATCTGTAAGTCTGTTTCTGTTTTGTAGAAGGGTTCATTAGTGTCTTTTTTCTTTTTTTAGATTCCACATATGAGTGATATCATGTGGTACTTTTCTTTCTCTTTTTGGCTTACTTCACTTAGAATGACGATCTCCATGCCTATCTATGTTGCTGCAAATGGCATTATTTTATTCTTTTTTATGGCCAAGTAGTATTCCTTTTTAATAGCCGAGTAGTATATAAATATACCACAACTTCTTTGTCCAGTCATCTGTTGATGGACATTTAAGTTGTTTCCATATCTTGGCTACTGTAAATAGTGCTGCTGTGAACATTGGTGTGAATGTGTCTTTTTGAATTAGAGTTCCCTCTGGGTATATGCCTAGGAGTGGGATTGTTGGTTCATGTGGTAAGTCTGTTTTTAGTTTTTTTGAGGAATCTCCATACCGTTTTCCAAAATGGTTGCACCAAACTACATTCCCACCAACAGTGTAGGAGGGTTCCCTGTTCTCCACACCCTCTCTGCCAGCTGTGTGTTTTTAAAAGGAGCTTCAGTATGTTCATTCAATGTAGTCGTTACCCATGTTTGTCGATAATGCACCATCAGGATTGTCGAAGACAGATAAGCCAGTCACTCTGTTCCCAGCAGCAGGACACAGCATGGTTTAGAATGTAGTATCATTAAATAAAACTGCATATCATTTATGATGTTCTGGCCCGCCTTCTCTGGCTCACTATCCTCACACAAGTTCCATGCACATTTTTGTGTGGAAGGGTGAGGAATTTGAGGAAAAATTAGTTTAAAAAATTTGGGTTGCATTCAAGAGCTCCTTTTTTTAAAATTACAAACTTGAAATAGTTCACTTTAAAAAAGCAAAGCCCCAAGTGCATTTTGTAGTTTAATCTTCATATTTAATTTGATTACAGCAATGAACATTAAGTATGAAACAAGCTGTCCAAAAGGGCTGTTGAATTATTTAATTACCTCTGCGACTGAGGAGGTGATAGTCAGGATAAACAATTCTATGAGTGGGGTGCATTTGAAAGATCAGTTCTTTCTGTCTGCAAGCTTAGTAATTTAAATGATGTGACTATCCAAACAGCAGTTGCTTGTTGAATAAAATATTAAACCCTTAAATCTGTTAACAATGTTTTAGCTTCCAGATGGTCATTTATCCAAAAGAAATGGCAAAGAAGTATTAAGTTTAAATATGTTTTTAAAGTATTTTCAGTTAAATGAATTTCCAACAAAGTCAATATTCAGAATTCAAGGATACTCTCTCATTACCATATATGTAATATTGAAAGAATTTCTAACAATCAAACTAGGAAGTTAAACAGATATGCTTTTAAGAGGTTTGATCAACTATTATGTTCAATTCTGGGGATCTGAGGCTAAACAAGGCAGGCTTCCTGCCCTGAATAATTCTGGAGTCTTTTCAGGGAAAACAATTCTGCAGCATGGTTTTATTGGTGTGATGTTTGGAGTGTGAATGAAGTGCTTTGGAAACAGATAAAGGAGCCATTAGTTCTGCCAGGAGGTGGGGAGACAAGGAAGAGAAGTGTCAGGAAAAAATACACACACAGTGCACCATTTCAACTGGACTCTTAACAAGGATGTGCAGGAGTCTGGGAGAGTGAACCAGCAAAGAGGGAGGCGGGAAAGGGGCAGGGGAATGAAGAGTGTAGTCTGTAGCTCAAAAACAAAGTTGACCTTTTCTTAAGCTAGAATCAGCTAAACAACCAAGCTGCTACTAATGGGGGGAAGAGTTCATGAGAATGGACAAGATAAAATTTCTAAACACAGAAAATAATTCACAGTTAGGCCTTATTCATCTGACATTGTCAGAGAATGAAAAATTTCATGCAAGCAATTTTTCCCAGTACCTGAAACTTTCTGATTTAACTGTCAAGGCTTTAACTTTTTAAACCTGAAGAAGCAGTTTGACAACTCCAGTTTATCTTAATAAACGTCAACTGTTGTGTTATGTTAAAATGTTTTCAGGGACTCTTAAGGCGTATAGAACTATTTGCCTTGAAAATTAGAGGCCTCATTTTGCTATTTTATTTTTTAATGTTGGCTTCTGGATTTTTCCCCATCCATTACTTTTTCTATATCCTTACCTTGCTGTAAATTTTCCTTGCTACTGTCAGGCTGCCTACCTCTAATAGCCCCTTTCATCTAATTTGCTATCTTTACTCTGCTGAGGAAAGGAAAATAAGAAAATCTGTCTTGCTTGAATTATGACCGAGAAGAACAGGTTTATGAATTGAGGTACTCTCCCAGGAGGCTTGAAATGTGGGCTTTGTGATATCTCATTTGTTCGTTTGTAGATTCTTGCTTGTGTTCTATGGAACAAGTTTGCTAACAAGGTGACCTCTAAAAAAAATTCGGTTGTTCCTTTATTTGAATTAACATTGGAATCTGTTTGGGAAAATGCCAAATGTTGAAAGTGGCTCCAGTTGCAGTTTATCTTGGAATAACCCTTAGAGACTTTAGAAAAGCAAACCATATAGAACACAATTTTTCAAAATGTTGATGGGACACTTGTGCTCTCAATTTTATAAATTTCCCAGATGAAGAGAACATTCTATCATAAATAAAGTAAGCAAAGCGAAGCTATTCATTTGTCTTCCATGGCAGAAGCACACTTTCCAGAGGATCATTTTTCAACAGTATTTCCTTGGAACTTTGGTCAGTGATTAAACATTTACAATTATTATACTGTGAAATGACATTTCAAGAGGGAAGATAGTGTATGTGGGGGTTTAAATATATAAACTAACTTATCTTATTTAACTCTGAGGAGATAGTATTGTTTCCCCCATTTTTCTGAGGAAGAAACTGAAAGCCCAGAGAACACTCACATCACACAGTAGTGCATTGTCGGGCAAGGATTTAAACCCCTGTCCATCTGACCTCTAAGGTCACACTCCTGGAAACTTGTACTTTATTCCAGTCCTTATAGTAACTGACTCTTAATGTTGCCAGTTTATCTGAATGTTTCTTTCTTTATTGGTAAAACAAGAGAATTGAACCAGCTGATTTCTCAGATTTCTTACAGCTCCAGTAGAATCATAGATTTTTGTAGAATTAATCTTGAGTGCCTGGAAGAAGATGATGAAGAGGTAGGTGGGGTCAGGTGGAATGGTTCCAATAAAACCTCTAAGCAGTGCATTCTCTCTCAACACTGGAACTATACATTTTTAGGCTTGGCTTTGTAGCTGAGATTTACCTTTCAGGATGCCACTCTGTGTCCCAGCTTCCCAGCCTTGTCTCTGACAGGTTCAGACCCCAGGAGAATAATGCGGTAGAAGAAGATGGATGAGCCCCTTGGCAGAAGGGAGCATGTGGAGCAGTGACCTTGGAGGTGTGGGATGCTTTGCAGCTTTCAAATCTGCTTTCTGAGTAGACACTTAAGTGGTGATAGAGGAATTTCTTGCCAGACAAAGAACAAATCAACTTTATCCAGATAATCCTTCATTTCTCTTTAGGAAGGAGAAAGTCCTATTTCAAGCCATCTCATTCATTTTGTAGTCATGTAACCCATCACACTGAAGTCTTCTGAAAATTGTTGCTTACTGAGTCTGTCCACGTCGGCCACGTACGGCCTCGCCTGCTGTACACAGCGACACGTGGGGCATTATCCACATAGACTGCAGTGTTGATGGGCAGTCTGTGGAGCTGTGCAGTGCACTGGCTACTGTAACAATAACCGCCACTCATTCTGCATCAGTTACATCAAACAGCATATTTCCTTTAGTCTTCATGACAACCCTATGTTGTAATGTGGGGAGGGGTATTTTCCAGAGGAAGAAATAGGACTCAGAAAGTGTCCACTAGTCAATCCACTAGTGTGCTGTAGGAGTAGGACTCGAACCCACGTTTTCCTGCTTTCCCAGCTCCTGTTCTTTCCACCACACTCCACCCCGACTCCACGGAAATTCTTTAAGCCAGGACAGTGCAGACTGGGATGAGGTGGAACATGTCCTCAGCATTTTGGAACCACTGCTTCAGTGATGACTCAATGGCATGTGACCACAATACTATACTATCCTGATCTCAAACCTTCTGTGGCTCAACGTTACTTAAAAAGAGAGTGCAAAGCCCCACAATAGGACCAAGACCTCACCTCCCACCTTCTCTCCTGCTCACCTACCTCTTCTCCAAGGCACTATGTTGCCCCATGGTCATTTTTCAAGGCATTTTTAGCCACAGAGTGTACTTTTGCATATTGCAGTCCCATGGGCCATTTCCTTTGCATTAGCCTTAGAATGAAGGCCACACTTTGGCATCTTTTGGGATCTTTTGCAGGAAGAGCAAGAGAGTCACACCCAAAGTAGTGAAGGGAGCTTTCACTGCAGATGCCAAAACTCAAAGATACTTTCTGGCTGTGAATGTGAGTCAGTGTGGGATAAATGAAGGTGGCAGTGAAATCCCAAGGGCCAGCCCTGCCCTTTACAGCCAAGAAAGAGACTGTAGACCTGGGCACCCTTAATTATACTTCGATTTCCCCTCAGTCAAGGCTATAGTGTGCATACCTGTGCATATGGTAGCAATGCGACAGTTACACATCGGGGAGGGCTATTTGCATGTTGTGGTGCACGAGGGTACAGTATACAAGTGGCAGGGGTGAGGAAAGAGGTAGAATGAGCTGAGACTGAGGTGCGGGCGCTGTCTTCGAGCTGCAGCTGCCTTGATGGGGGCTCCCATTAGCGCCGTGCTTTAACCCCACACACTGAACATGTGTCCCCGCCCCTGTGCTGCTGGGAATGTTTTATTCTATCCCTAGAAAAATTTTGGCCTAAAAGGAAATGAGAGGGATTGTCTAGAAAAGGTTCGATCAATGCTAAACAGACTTTCAAGATTCATCTTCTTGCTCGATGGTAAACATCTGGAAGAACTACCCCCCCTTTCTTCACTGCCGCTGTTACGTCCTCTGCCCCACCCCCAGGACTGGGTTTCGGGGTCTCTTCACCGCTTGCCTGCATCGTGGCTCACAGTGCACTGCTTTATAGCCTTCCCTAGCCTCCTTCCTCCCTCCACTGTGAGCTCCTCACAGTGAAGGTCGAAGGCGACATTTTCTTCATTGTGTTGTGTTGATATGACCCGCACATTTTTAACTGTGGTCTCACCATATACAACTAGACCCCTAGGTAGCTCTGGCAAAGGTAAGGAGAAGAAAGCAAGCACAAGAGGAGAAACTCCTCTCATGGTGCCCAGTGGGATGGAGGCAGACGTCTCGGTCAGCTCACTGCTCTCTGTCACAGCATCACTTGCGGAGCAAAAGGATGCAGTTCCCATAAGTCATTGGAAAAGGAGGGTGGGCTTGGATCTGTGGTCTGGTGTCCCTTGTGCAAACTCGTTTGGGCAGAACCAGCATTCCTTTGCCCCAGCCGTGGGGAGACAGCCCCATTCTCCTGGCCCCACCAACTCCTGCTCAGTTTTCTATTGTAGGCCAAGACAACTTTTAGATGACTGTGACATGTCCATAAATCTAGGATATGGTGTTTCGCAAGTTGCCTCTTTAGCCAAGAAAAATTTTAAATTAGGCTATAAATGTGATCAGTATATTCCAAGAATTATAGCAGCAATCTCAAGGGCCTGGTATCTTGCAGAACTAGCTAATTAATCATTGAGTCAACCCAGGAAGGGTCCTCATCTCTGTAGAATGTCTCCCCCAAGTAGTTTTTAAGACTCACAGGACATCAGACTTGGAAGAATCTTAGAGATTTCTGAGCCCATAAAGAAACTAAGAGGACAGAGAGGTCAAGACCTGCCCAAAGTCACACAGTTATTTATGAATGCTGGACAGGTGTGGATAAAGCTTGCTGCCCACGCAGGGCTGTGTGAGCCTCTGTCTGTGACTTCTGAGTCCCAGGGCCTCTTGCACCTCATCAGCAGAACATGTTTGGAAGCACCTCTCTTGTCAGATGACTGTGCGTGTCATTTTCCCCACACTCTGCTGAACCCAGGAGTATGTATACTTAGAGATTCTGAACAGTATATAATAATTATCATCCTAAGACACAGAAGGACAGCAAGACAGACGTTAACTGCCCTCCTTAGCTGCTCAGATCCATTTCTTATAGTCTTAGACACACCGTTTAAAATTGATTTTAATTTGCATTGACAGCCAAAGGGACACATAGTTCCCTCATAAACGTAGTTTCTACTCCCCTCTTCAAACTGGGACCTTTTATGACAGTGATCAACTTTTAGAGCTTAATGAAAAGAAACTTCAGTTTCAAATACTGGCCTTCTCATCCCTCTCTCCTCGCTCGGGCCTGGTTTCATATTCAGAGGACAGGAAAACACTGAAGCGGGCTCATGTCTCATTGCTGCCTACTGCTTTTCCAGGTCCAATAGGGGCAGTTCACTGAGGAACCACTTCTGTGCTGACTGAACCTGTGGCTGGTGTAAGTGATGGAACAATATTCACAACTGTACTTGGGGATTCGAGCTTCTCTGTAACGCCATCCCACTTTGATTCCTCTTCTAGCCTTCTCTCTATAAGCTTTTATTTCTCTTTTGAGACCCAGAGTTTGGTTACTGAGGCAAAAATGGAAATAGATGGAAAAGGGGAAATGTAGCTTTGGGAAATTTAAAATTCAAACAAGTAAACCATTAATATCTCTGATATGTTCACTGTGTACAAAACACCATGCTGACTGTTACGGAGGTTACAAGCTTATACCAGATACAGTCCGTCCCTCCCCTCAAAGAGCTTGTAGTCTAGAGGGGGAGTTAGATTTGCACTTGCAGGAAGAGATATCTAAAACTCACACAACATAAGCCTATGTTTCTCAAAGTAGGTACAAGTACCGCTGGTGGACAAGAAGATGATTTTAGTGGGTACACAGATGGGGCATTAAATAGGTTTGATTCCCTTTGTAAAGGTGGCATATTCCTGTATCAATTTTCTTTCAATTCTTCTGATTACTTAAAAGAGAGAGAAAGAAAAAAACAACAACAAAGTCTCAGATCTGTGCTAAAATCTTTAACACCTCTCTGACATCTTCTAATCATCTCAACAAAAAAACAAAAAGATAAGACTCTAGTTCAGAGCCTTTGGACACCAACAATGCCTAGCTACAGTTTAATACTAGTCTTCATTTTTATTTATTTTTTATAGATTTCACTCTATTTTATTGCAAGTGATAAAGTTTTTCTATTTATGATGCTAGTAATATGTTTTATTACTAAATGTCTTAGTTAAGGTTGCTATGGCACATTACTATAGACTATGTGGTTTAAGCAACAAACATTTATTTTTCATGGTTCTGGAGGTAGGGAAGTCCAAAACCAGGGTGTGTGCATGGTCAGGTTCTAGAGAGAGCCCTCTTCTGTTTTACAGACAATCGTCTTTTGCTGTGTCCTCACATGGCAGAAAGAGAGCAAGCCAACTGTCTGGGCTCTTCTTACAACAGCACTAATCCCATCCACGAGGGCTCCACCCTCATGACGTAATCACACCTCAAAGTCCTCATCTTTAAATACCGTCAGGATGGAGATTAATTTCAACACAAGATATTTTTTAGAGGGACACAAACATTCAGTGCATAACACTAAGTAAATTGATTTAGACTAATAAAAAGTACATTAATTCCAAACAGCAAATAAATAATGGTACAGGTGGTACAAAAATACGGCAGAAATCATCAGGGGTCTGCAAACATTTGGGAAACAGTTTAGAATTGTCGAGTGAGTGCTTTGGAAGTGAATTGCAAAAGGAATTTCAAGGAATGATTTTATTCTAGGGGCTAGGAGGTCGGGGAAGAATTCCTGGAGGAGGTGAGCTTTGAAGGAACATTTGAAGGGATTGGGGAGAAGCCACATGAAAAAAGATGTGGTAATTGGTAGGCTGGGATCAGGAAGCCTGTTGAGCTGGATGAAACTTTCATGTCCAGGAATCATGGTTGGAGAGTCACAGATGGAATCACAAGGTGGAAGGACCTTCATCTGAGGAGCCTCTTTGCATTTTTTTTAAACTTTTTATTTTGAGATAATTATGGATTCACATGCAGTTGTAAGAAACAATATAGAGAGATCCCATACACCCTTTAACCAGTTTCCCCCAATGAAGATATTTTGCATAACTACAGTTTCAGTATCTATCACAGTTAGGAAACTGACAACGATGCAAGCCACTGACCTTACTCAGATTTCACTGGTTTTACAAGCTTTCGTGTGTGTGTGTGTGTGTGTGTGTGTGTGTGTGTGTGTGTGTGTGAATACTTAGTTCTACGTAGTTTTAGCATATCTGTAAATTGGTGTGACCACCACCATAGTGAAGACATAACACTTCAAGCACAGGAATCCCTCGTCTACCCTTTTTATAGCCAGAGGCACCTCCTTCCCTTTCCTCTTCCCTGGCAACCACTAACTGGCCACCCATGTCTCTAATCCTGTCCAATCAAAAATGTGATATAATTGGAATCATTCAGTTATGTACCCTTTGACTTTGGCTTTTTTCATTCAGCATCATTCCACTTAGATTTATCCACATTGTTGTTTGTATCAGTTGTTCATTCCTTTCTATTCCTGAGTAGTATTCATAGCATGGATATACCACGGTTTACCATTCACCCACTGCAGAAAGTTTGGGGATATTATGAATAAAACTACTGTGAACCTTTGTGTACAGGTTTTTGTGCGAACATAGATTTCATTTCTCTGGGATAAATACCCAAGAGTAAATTGCTGTGTCATAGGGTAAGTTTGATGTGTTTAGTTTTATAAGAAACTGCCATACTCTTTTCAAAGTGGTGGCACCATTTTATATTCCTAGCAGCAATTTAAGAGTGATCCAATTTCTCTGAATCCCTGCCAGCATTTAGTGTTATTACCACTTTGATTTTAGCTATTCTGGTAGGTGTGTAGTGACAGCTCATTGTGGATTTGGTTTGCGTTTTCCCTGATGGCTGATGATTAAACACCTTTTCATGTGCTTATTTGTTGTTCCTCTTCATGAAAAGTCTTTCATATCTTCTTTCCATTTGCTCATTGGACAGTTTATGCTTTTATTGGTGAGTTTTGAGTTTGAGTTTTTAAATATGTTCTGGATGTAAGTTCTTTGTCAGATATGTGATGTGAAAGACCGATTTCTCTCAATCTGTAATTTGTTTTTTTTCATTTGCTTTACAGGGTCTTTCACAGAGCAGGAGTTCTGAATGTTGATGAGATTCAACTTACACATTTTTCCTTTTATGGATTATGTTTTTGGCATTAAGTCTAAGAATTCTTCTCTTAGCCCTAGGTCCTGAAAGTTCTCTCCTAAGTTTTTACTTGGAAGTTTTATAGTTTTGCATTTTACATTTAAGTCTGTGATCCGATCTGAGTTAACAATATGAGGTTTATGTCAGGGGTTCATTTGCTGAGTTACTTTGTTTCTGCTCATACATGCCCAGTTGCTCCAGCACTGTTGATGGAAAAGCCGGTCCTGTTGAACTGCTCTTGCATCCTTGTCAAAAATCAGCTGGGCGTGTTTGTGTGGGTCCTTTGCTTTTTACAGCCATCTTATTGATAGTTCCTACGATTTGACTACAGCATCTGAAAAAGAAAAAGGTTGGCCTTCCACCCAAATGAACCATGTCACTAATATAATACATTATTTGATTATGAAATATTCGATGATTTGGAGAGGTCTCATTACACACTTATGAATCATCCCTAAGGCCTTATGGTCCTTATGAGAACAGAGCATTTGGCCCATAGCCCACCAAAATATTTCCTTTTACCTAAATAGAAAGACATGGGGAAGGGTGCACATATTTTTTTCCCCCAGGGCCAATACGAGGTTGCTTAAGTTCAACTTTGCAAACTTTATAGGGAAAAGAAATATGATTGGCCTTTGTCAGGCTTCTTTCTGCACAAGCTTCGGGAGGGACTTGTAACCAGCAGTTCTGCCAGGAACTCACAAGCTTCCTTGCATACAAAAGCAATAAAGGACATCTAAGGAAAACAAGCTGATCCTTCTTAGGGACATACCAAAGCCAGATAACCCAAGATAATCAGAGCAAGATACAGCCAGTCTCAGAGCTAAGTACTGTGAAATTCGCTCGGCTTCCTTGGGTTTTTGAAGCATGCATCTGTATAAACCTGCCTGTGCAGACATCCCCAGCCCCAAGCTGGGTCTGCCCAAATCCAGTGAATCAGCTCTGAAATGTAGACGGCACCTAGCTGTAACCAAGCCTCCTCCTCAGACAGCCTGCTGGCCTGTTAGGCCCAGTGGAGCTACGGAACGGAAATATCTGGAGAAGTTTTTACATGTCCATGGAATTTCGTTGCAGGAAACCACCAGGGCAGAGACGGGCATGGCTTACAGGTACTTGCTGGTTGTAATGGCATCCAACCAGGGCACTGTGCTGTAGTCAAAGATGGTTGTTATTAAAGAAAGAGGGTTTGGAAGAGCAAAACAAACACTGCAGAGAAACGGGAAAAGAAAAATGAGTGCCGTGAGCCCTCTTCTTGGGCTCCCTTCTTTTTCCAAGCTTTAAATTGTCTACTTTCTCTTTGCTTCAAAGATTACATGGTGCTAGACAAGTTCACCTGTGGAAGTTCCTAACCGGGTGCCAGTAGAAATGTCTTTGGCTTGATACTTAAGCAAAAGTATTTAGCAGGTCATGATGAAGAATGGGGGCTCTATTCTTCGTAAGGGAATTTATAAATTAAGAATAGAATTTTTTTTAATGCTGCCTGGGCTTCAAGGCTGTTATTTTCTTTTCAGCCTGAATCATGCGGTCGTGCTAATAGCTAATAAAAGAGTTCCTGAAACTGAGCAAGTTCTTCTTAAAATGACAGCACTTTTTATCAGTGTAGCCCAAGATAAATTACTGGTTGTTCTCTAACCTTCCAACACCATCATTTATTCTGTAAAAGATTAACGAAAAGGAGAAACTTTTTCCTGGTATGGGGTTGGAGGTATAATCTTTTAAAATTGCTCTGAGATGGGAAGTATCATTCTTTTTCAGAGCAGGTATTGTTCAAACCTCTGTGTGTCTGTGCTTAGCCAGATCACCCAGCAGTGCCTGCACAAATACTTCCTTGACAAATGCCTGAAGTTTTAAGCATCCAGGAGGCTGAGCAAAAGCCATTCAGAAGGACAAGGATGCTGAAAACTGAAAACAGAGCGAACAAAACAAACCCCAAACTGAAAAACAGGAAACCTTAGCATTTATAAAGAGCTGTCTTAGCTCACGTCAGAATGTCTGGTTCACAGAATAAGATTGTTTTGGTGTGGACAAGATGTCCCTAAATGATTTTATTTTTCCATAATCTAAAGGTCTATTTTAATGTAATAGCTACTGCTCTAGTTATCAGCCAATTTGATTAATAAAGCAATTTTCAATGAGATGGCTCCTCTCTGGAGAGCAAAGTATCTCACACAGATTCTTTATGCAATAAAGGGCTCGTGTGGGAGAGGAAGGACCTCTTCTAGGTTTGCAGGGTGTATAAACATAGGACAGCCCACTCCATCATGCTTTAGAAGTGGAGCCTAGGAAGCATCCAGCAGCCTTTCCAAGAGAGCCCCTGGCCCCACACACTGGGATGGAGCAGGAGATGCCGTCATTCCTCACCCATCTTTCCTGCTCTGTCCTCGCTAGAGCGAGCTGCCGCCTCTCTGACTCTCCAAGTTCTCTCCCTCTCTTCTCCATGCTTTCCTTGACCCTCAGTGGTGACAGTGGTTGGAATATAGGTCAGGTGAGGATGGACTGTCTCGTTTTTTACCATATGATCTGCCTTTGTATCTTTGTCCCATGATGGTTGGTCTCACTGTGAACTCTTTATAAAACTTCAGAGGGCATGCCTCTTTCAAAGCCCTGGTTTAAATACCAATTACATATTTTGTGATGTGTGCCAATGATGAGACAAAATATGTTCTAGGACAGTGTTTTCTAAGTGGTTATGATGGTTATGAAGCAAAGGAATACTTTCTTGAAACAGAGAAGAGCAGAGGCGTCCTAACTGAAGTTGGGGGCTTGGCGTCCACCTGCCTGAGGGGAGCAGCCATCCCAGCTTGGTTCCCCAGGCCCCCTGCAGAGCCCATCCTCTGCACGGTCTTAGAGCACAGTTCAGAGGTGACTCTTCAAGACGCCCTGGAGAGCAAGGCTGGCAGGTCCTGCTCACAGAGACAGGCTCTTTGGCAACTGCACGTGCCATTCGGTCATACTAGTAAGAAATGGGGCTTCAGAGACCACTGTTCCCAGATCAGAATATGAGGAGAGAAAAGTACAGTTAAATAGATAATTGGCCCCAGAAAAGAGCCTAGGCTTTGAGTTACGGTGAGCTTGCCATGTTTTGCCCCCTCTTCCCAATACGTATGTCCGTTACCCCTCTGCCCAGCCTGAAGCACACCTCCTTCCTCTGAATGTCCGTAGTGCTTTATTCTCTTTTCAAGACACTTACTAATTATCCTTATTTAAAATATCCTCCTTTAGCATTAGGGAGGGATTTTTAGGGAAGAGAATCCAGGTTCTCTCGGTTCCTCCCCAGCCCGGCTTCTGACCTTGACTTCTTGTAAACTCAGCTGGGGTTAGGTGAGAAGGAGACGTCTGTGTTCTTTTTATCTTGATTTCCACCTCTCCACAGAGACCATGGCTATGTCAGAAGATCTCGTTCAACCTGTCTTTTCTATTTCCTTCTTTCTGAAGGGTATGATTTCATAAGTAGTGGGAAGAGATGGGCTTTGCTGTTAATCAGACCAGAGTTCAAATCCCAGCCCTTCTGGTTTACAAACCGTGTGACGCGGGGCCAACTGCGACATGTAAGTGCCTAACGCACAGTAGGTGCTCACTAAGGTGAGCTTATTCTGTGTCTTCCTGCTTATTCTGGAGAGCCTTGGCAATCATCCTGGGGGCAGGGGATGAAAGTCTATAGCTGAGACCTACAAACAGATAAGAGTATTCTCAGAAAGAAAAGAAAGAATTAAAAATCTGCAGTAACTCACAATCTGTGCAGGTTTCCATGCTGAGCTTAGAATTCTGAGAGGTCTGGAAGAGCCGGGTAAGCTGTTTTCTCTTCCTAATTTGGTCAGATGCCATTGCAGCCTTCAGCCCAATACCAGCTGCTTGGGTCCCTCGATCATCTGTGAGAGAGCATTATGTTGTGTTTCCATGGAGACTTGGTTATATTTCTAACTAAGGGTGACCAGGGGAGGAAAAAAAATCAGTAAATATGCAAACACGTGTATCAACCAAAAAGAAACCAGAGGAAATTGTTTGAATGTGGTGTAAAAAGTGCCAAGTCGCTGTGTCGATCCTTCTGTTGGCTTAGAATTTTCAGCAAAAATAGAAGTTTTTTGTGAATTCATTTTATTAGTGTCTATAAAATAGTCACCCAAGAGGGTCCTTCAGTCATTTCTAAGAGGCTATCTCTGTTACAAAGCACTGAACTCTGAGCCGGACAGTGAACCTGAGCTTGGGTCAAGATAAAACTATACTGTGAAGTAGTTTTGTGGATAGAGCACAAAATATCTAGATTGAGTAAAGATGCAGTGAACACCCAGCTTTGAAGCAGTTTTGTAATTCTCACACAAGCCAGGAGGAACTCAAACGGATGTAAAATGAAGGTCTAATCCAGGGGACAGCAAATGTTTCCTGTAAAAGGCCAGGTATTAAGTATTTTAAGCTCCTGGACCACATCTGCCTTTGTCCGACCCATGGAAGCCTGCCCTTGTAGGTGCAAGTAGCTGTGAACAGTAAGCAAAGGAGCGGGTGTGGCCATGTTCCAGTTACACTTTATTTACGGATGCTGAAATTTGAGTTTCATATAATTTTCTCATCCCACAAATCCACCTTTTTTTTTTCTCTCCCAAACCATTAAAACATATATAAGACAATCTTATCTTGTGAACCATACAAAAACAAGTGGCAGGCCAGATTTGGCCAGCAGGCATAGTTTGCTGACCCCTGGTCTAGAAAACAAAATTTTCACTTGTATGGGTTATTTATTTCTTTGTTTGTGTTTATTTTTAAACCTCCTTGTTTCAAGAGGTATTTAAGGTACCTAACTGCATATCATTCAGAAAGATACAAATAAATTAAAAGGAAGAAAAGATGAGGCCAAGAAGGGTTAGGAGCAGGAAGGGAAGGCAGCCTGGGGTAAGCGAGCATGGCACGGGGGAGCCGTGCACTGGGGCTTGGATTTGGCTCCGCGCTTCCCCGCTGCACCAGAGCTCTTCACAGCAGTCCCGGGGTCCTTGAGGTGGACATGAGCTGGCTGCTCAATGGTAGAACACTTCTTTCTGATCTGGAGATCACAGAGAAAGCTCTCGTGGTCCTTCTTTGTGTCATGAATAACGTCCTCAGAAATATCCTTGTAGTAAGCACAGCAGTGAGATTGCTAGGGCTCTTTCTCATTAATATTAACAAGGGCATCATATCAAATAACAATTCAGCAAAAGCAAGTGGCTGTAGTAGAAGTGACATTGGTTTAATAGAAACTGCATTGATTAGTTTGAAATTATTTACAATTAAAACATTCTCCAATAATGACACAGATTCTGCTACTTTATAATGACAGGGCTTGTCCAGGGCAATGGAATAAAACAGTTATTTCTCAAATTTAAAAAAAAATTATGCTATTTGCCAAACAAAGATAAATTTTCTAACAACCACGATCTGAAGGTGGGAGAGGGCAAATAAGAAAAGGGAGGGGGAAGTTTTGGAATTAATGATGTGGGAAGACCTCCGAGATAAGCTGCTCCAATTCCTGCTTTACAGCTGAAAAAAATCAAGGCTTAGAGATACTGGGTGACCAGCCTGAAGTTGCTTGTCTAGCCAGCAACAAACCAGGGGCTAGAACCCTTGTCCTTTGGGTCCCAGTGCTTTCTCTACCCAATCAGCATTTTTCCCAGCCTTCCCACCCCATCCCACCCCATGCCAACACATCTGTACAGACAACCCCCACACAACACACACGCACCCCACACATACCACGCACATACCTCATACCGCCCCCATACATACCACGCACATCACACACCCCATGCACTGCCTCCTGGGGGTGCTGTGGCCCAGTCATACTCACCAGCCTGCTCTAGTCCCCTCTCCCAGGCACTGCTCTTCCTGCTCTGCAATCTGCTTCAGTCCTACTTCTTGGCACACTGACCTTCCATCCCTGTCTTGAAGCATTGAGTCTCACTCATTACTTTGTCCATCTAGAACATTCTTACATGTCTCTGTTGCTGAAGCAAATCCAACCCACAGGCTCTCCATTATCGCTCACAGCATGACCTATCTTTGTCCCATATAGTTTGGGTTGTTTGTGTGTGTGTGTGTGTGTGTATGTGTATCTTACTTTCAAAAGTATGCTGTTGTCACTTCGAGGAGAACAACTAGAGCTTATACTGTTTTGTGGTCCCCCCATGCTCTGCACTTGGTGTGTATTGCTTCTTTGGGAAAATTTTCAGAAGTTGTGGAACAGAAAGACCCCAGAGACAAGCAGGAACACCCCCTTCCCCTACAAATAGTGCTCTAGCCCCATATTTTCTCCTGCATCTTAGATACAGTGTGTTACTTAACCTTGCTGAGTCTCAGTTTCCTCATCTGTAAAATGGGCTTAGTTCAACTTACCTCACGACAGTGTTTGAGAATTAAATGAAGTGCTTAGCCTACTGCCTGCCAGATTGGGAGCCTAACAAACCGAGTTTGTTTGCTTCACCTCCTTCTTAATCAATCCTAGGAATCCATCATTTAGGCATCTTTCAGAGGTTGCAAGAAAAAGCGTGCGGTGATGTAGCTAAAAAAGAGAGAGAGGCAGAAAATAAACACCTATAGATTGAATCTTGCATAGTTCTGAGCATATCACACTCCTTTTCTCACTTGCTTATATACATTTTTTGCTTCTCCTATCAGAATATATCCTTAGAATCTATTGAGAAATCATTTTTTTCCTTTTCACTTCACACATGGCCTCCTACTTAATCAAAATGGCCTCACGAAGCATTGGAATAAACTATTCTCCGAATGGTGTAATATAAAGATAAAAATCATCTTTTATCAATCTGTGTATTTCCAGTGCCTAGCATTGTGTCTACAATAGAAATATTTAAGTTGGAGAGAAATTAAAAGGACTAAAACTCCCACTGGTACCTTCCATACCCTCCCATCTGCTGGCCATAGAGCCTGGGAATTCCTTCAGCTGGAGGCATCAGTTCTCCTGCTAAAATGGGACTGGGTAAGCTAAGCCAAAAGGCAGCAGACCAAGAAGGGAACAGGGCATTGGCCAGTCCTGACCTGAAAACAGGAGACAGGAAGGGAAGATTCTAGACTCGATCAAGGGGAAAGCTTGGGTGTCCAGGCACCACACAGCGCTGCTGGGCTGTGCAGGGTCAGGGAGGGGGGCCTGAAGAAGAGGGTGGGAAAGCTAGACAGAAACCCTCCTCACCTACCAGCTTGTCACAAAGACATTTGAAAACATTCATTAACTGATAGTTTTCATCGATCTCTAAATGCAGATTCTAAAGATTCTAGTTTTCACTCTGAAAAATCTTTCCCTGGGTCCTATGATCGTGAGAATGTGGTGTCCTGGCTGGAGGATTTGAAGACCAGCTTCTCCCCGCACCACCCCTTTCTCTGATCCTCTGATTCCTTATCTATAAAAGGAAAATACCCATAAGCCCCTCCTCACAGGATAATACTTCTCATGTAAAGGGGCACAGAGTGGGCCCTGAGGAAAGACTACCCCCCTTGCCTTTTCTGCTGTTCATAATGTCCACGTCACAGCGTGGAAGTTGACAGTTATTTTTGTTCCTAAACTGAACTCACCATCTTCCTCCCAGGCTCCGCCAGCCCCCTTTCACCACGTACTCCCCGACCTACTTTCTTCATGGAACGCTTGGCACACTCAGATCTGCTTGAAAAGTAGCTATGGCCATGACCGTGAAAATCAAAAGCCTAGGAAGAAATGCTACCTGTGCAGGGGGTTGTATTTTCCACATTAAAAAAAAAAAAAAAAAAAAAAAAAAAGCCTACCTGATTTATTTTAGACTGGCCTCATTTTGGTTGGTCGCGGGTCCTGTGCTAATTTGCTGAGTCCTCTGGCTGTGGCTCTCCGGGCATCAGCATTTCTGGAGGAACGTTGCCCACGAGGAGATGGTCCAGGCTCAGAGTCTGTGTGATTACTTGAAACCTGAATAGGCTGCTGGGGAAGGGCCTGGAAGGCTTAGTGAAAGGGGCTTATTCAGAATAGGGCAGAGTGTTTATTTCTTATTAAATGGAACAGAAGTTCTAAAACAAGTGTGTTTTAGAAGTGTCGGTTTAGATACAAAATGCTTTAAAATTTAAGCAAGAGTGAGAGATGAGTACCCCTTGGATTTGAAATACTATTTTCATTTTGTCTTGAAATTTCCACTTGTGGTTTTCTAGAGGGAAAGTTGCTTTATTTTATTTGAACACTTTCTTCAAACATAATGAAAACATTGGAAATTCAGGGTTCGCAAACACTGAGTTATATGAACCCGCCTTTTCTCATATAGAATTGTTGACAGCTGTTTCATATAAAAGAAAATAAGCATTTTGAGACATGGTTTTTCTGACTAAGGAACAACTATAGATCGAATGTGTTTTTACTCAAGGAAAAAACCCCAAAACAAAAAACAAACAAAAAAAACCCCCACACCCCTTCCAAAATTTCTCTGCAGTGCCTGTGAGTACCACTAGGATGCGCTATTTCATAAAGAAAATGAAGCACTTCATTCAGCTCCCTGAACCACAGAAAGCAGAAATCTTTAAACTTTATCCAGACCATCTTAGACCAGAGCTTAAGTTTGAATCTGTATATTTCCCCTGATCGTGAACAATAAGAAGCATCTCTTTTGGTGCAACAATGGGAAATTTTTTATAGTGAGGAAAAATAAGAAGTCATATATGGCCAGCATACTCTTGGGATTCTGAGAAGCCCTGATCCTCTAACAGTTAGATATTTGATGGAGCAAATTTTCTATGTCTGGGAGTTTCCAAGAACAAGGAATTTTGAACCACACCACAGGCCTCTGCAGTTGGCTGGTGGAGAAAAGCAAGGCAGACATGTGACCCCCTTGGCCTTCCTTCAGAGAGTGTTCTGTTGATAGCTTTTGCCCCATCTCAGGCACAGGTACCTTGCTGTACAGTTAAGATGAAGCAGTTGTAGTGAATCTGGAAGGAGTGTGTTGTCAGAATTGTCTGGCTGGCTCAGAACCCATGGAAGTTCTTAGCCCCATGACCCTGCAGGTCTGGCTCAGCAGCAAATCAGGAGGTTACTGAATGATGGTGCACTTCCTCCTCTGTACCCAGGTCTCGTTTTCACTTATCATGGGACACCTCGCCATGCCTTTAGCACTTCAGCCTCTCATCCAGTGATTCCTTCGCTGGCCCTTAGCTAGTTACCCACTGATGCTCCCTCAGATTACAGTTACACATTTTGTGATGTGTGCCAATGTTTAGATGGAGATAAATTCTAGGACAGTGTATTTCAAACAATTATGATGCAGAAGAACACTCCAAACAGGTGAAAGCAAAGCTATCCCAATTGAAGATGGGGTCCTGGTGTATCTGTAAAGCATGTCATATACAAAGAAACAGACCTCTACTGGTGGAAGTTCAGGTAGCAGAGGAGCTATTTTTAGACAGCCTATCTAGTCTTAAAATCATAGTATTAAAAAAAACTTTTTGTTGGAAAATAATTTCAAATTGACAGAAAAGCTGCAAGAATAATACGTATAATATCTGTAGGCAGTTTGTTCTTTAACATAGTGTTAACATTTTGCCCCATCTGCCTTAACCTCTACTCATGACTTTACCTCCTTGCTTCCTGCATCCTCTCCCCCCACCTCCAATTTATTTTTCCAAGCCTTTGAGAGTAATTTACGTACATCATGGCCCTCTACCCTTCAGTACCGCCTAAGACTAAGGATATTCTCTCACACCCCCCCCCCCCCGGGGCAATTACCAACTTCAGTTAAATGTAAATCATTTTTTATCTAATCTACCACCTGTGTTCCAATTTTGTCAGCCCACACAATAGTGGCTTTTATAGGAATTTTTTTACTCCGCTAGTACTGGATCTAGTTCAGGATCACATATTATAGTTCGTTGTCAAGGGTTTTTTGTTTCCTTCAACCTGGAATAGGCTGGGGTAGTTTCAGCACAGGGAGGAGGCCAGTGGGAAAAAGATCAGTAACTAACTGCAATGACTGCTTTGGGTTGGGAGGTGGCGCTGTGGTGCCAACACAATTGCTAAGCTTGTCCTAAAGGCCTCCTGGCTACTGCTACCAATTCTGCGTCAAGGTCTGCTTCTTCCACAGCTCTGCAACAAGGCTACCACGTCTTCATCTTGAACTTTAGGTCCACACTGAGGTGGATCTCAAAGACATACGGACCTAATTGACCCACATAAATTCGGTCGTCTATGTTCATTTGCTCAGCACATCCGCGGAGGGGCGCGCGCTTTCGGAGGTTGGTGGCGTGGGGCTGCTGAGAATTAGCAGGACCTGAGTGAGGGCCCCTGCACTGACTCTCAGAGTGGGAGGGCAGGGAGGGCCAAGCATGCTGTTACCTCTGACTGTCCTGCGCCAAAGTCGGGTACCCACAAAGCTGGGTCAGGGATCCACCCCAAGAGACTAAAGCAGCCGCTAAAGAAAGAGGCCTCTTCCAAACTGGCTGCAGGGCAGAAGAGTGTGGATTCTGGCCACAGGTCCTGCTGAGCCCACCGGGAGAGGTGGGAGTAGCTGGGAGGCCCCAGCAGCAGGGACACACAGGCTTTTGGTGGGTCATGTGGAATATTTTTAGATAAGGGAGTTCTGACGGGAGAGGTGGGAGTAGCTGGGAGGCCCCAGCAGCAGGGACACACAGGCTTTTGGTGGGTCATGTGGAATATTTTTAGATAAGGGAGTTCTGACCCAATTGTCTTTAGTCTATTTTCCCCTCCATGATATTTCTTTTAAGTTGTTAAGGTAGAATGAGATAGAAGCTCTGACAGTTGTAGAGTGTGGGTGTAGCATGTGCAGCTCATTAAGTATCTAAGTTCTTGCTTTAGCATTTGGAAGGTCTGTAACAGGTCACTGATTCACCCTGCTTTTGAAATTTTACAGCACTCTAACTCAGCACACAGTGACAGCACGTGCATTTAGAAGCTGGTCACTGCTTTTAAAAGGAGCTACAATTGCTTCTTGAGATGACCATTGTACAAGACCGGGAATTTTCGTGCGTAATTTCCCCAGTGGCTAATCCTCATTGTAACTTCTCTGTAAGATTCTCCAAATTAGCACCTCCTTCCTTTACCCCTGTTTTTCCTCTTAGCATTCTCATTTGTTTCTGTATTGTCTGTCTTTCCCACTGGAGTGTGAACTCCGGGAGGACAGGGATGTTACCTGTATGGTTAATTGCCGAATCCCCAGAGTCTGGAATCTAGTGTAGAACTCAATGAATATTTGCTGAATGATTGAACGAGAGTATAAGGAATAAGCTGTCATTCTTCACTGGCAGACAGTCCACTGGATTATCAGGCACCGGGAATTGCTCCACTGGACCTCTCCATCCTCAGTCTCCTAACTTTATCTCTTTACTGAAAGCATCCAGAGTGTCCTCACTTGTGATAGTGGTACTTGGGGACAGCGTTTTTCTCATATGAAATGAGTCCTTAAGGCTTGGACGTTAGAATCCTTTGAAGCTGTCTATCATAGGTATCATGATGTCATAAGCCCACCTTATTCTTGCATCTCCTCAGACATGCATCTCGTTTCATTTTTCATTCACTCATTTACTTCACTCCATTCAGAGTCTTCACTGCACTTTCCTCCAGAAAGTTCTCTGGTATCTCTGTCCCGCCCTATCTGTACTGGGGTCCTGGGTTATAGTGACCAGACGAGGCACTCAAGGTCTTCACTCTGTGCGTATTCCTCGATTCTCCTCAGATGTGGTGCTAACACGCCCACATTACAGAGCCATGGGTCTCTCCTTCTCTGCCCATTCCCACCACAAGCTCTCGCCTTCCTCCCCCGCTTCATCAATCCCATTGGCCAGCTCTCATCAGTTTACTCTTTTCCCGATCAATTTCCATTCCCATCTCATTATAAGTGGGGCAGCATCTCATTACAACACCCAGGTGGTGTCATCTCACAAAAGATGGGGGCAAGTTTGGAAGTTCAGCCCTCCTGTTGGGATTCCTAGATGACTCTACTCCATCCTAAACACACTAGAAGATTCTCTCTACTTAGTGATGGTGGGTGATTGTGAGTTCTAAGTGGATCTTCTCGTTCTTGGTATAGATCAGACTTTTCCAGGAACAGCATGGCCTGCAACAAAGGCACTGTACAGCTGGTGATTAGCAATTGCAGGATGGCACCTGGGAGTACCATCAGGTCATTGTGGAGTTTCTCATTTGAGTCTGACCCCACCCTAGCTCCTGGGGAAGACCCTGACCTACTCAATGCGGTGTTAGGGGGGTGGGCAGTGGCAACAGTAGGATCACACTTATCCACTCGGAGGCTTTCATTGCTCGAGGGAGCCTGGTTGAGACTCAGTGACTGGACAGAGTCCAACTGTCTTCTTTCTGTTCCTTCTTCAAAACCATTTCTTCTCCAAGAAACTTCCATTTCTGACTCTATGCTTACCAGTTCTTGGTTTCTGGCCTACACGGGTTTAATATTTTCCCTGTTGTGTCTCATGACCCCTTCAAATTGTTGGGTAACCCAAAACACATTCTCTTAAAAGATGGAAGATCAGGTTCAAGCAGCCAAATCTACAAATACATGTTTTAGAATTCATTGGTAGCCCTCTTCTTATCCAGTTATTTTGTATGATCACTAATCAGTCCTTGCTGTATTGGGTGCAGTATCTATTGTTTTGTTGAACTATTTAGTTAATTTCCTCCTGAACATGCACGGATTTCATTCTTTAATTCAAGAACTATTAATCAGTGCTGACCTGTGTTATACACTGTTCCAGGCATTGGGGACACAGACTGAGTTCCCTGCTTTCTTGAAGATTTTGTTCTAGTGGAGGTGAAGTAGATAATTAACTCAAGTGTGTAACATTTCAGGAAGGATAAGTCCTCTGTAGAAATACAAAACATGGAAGGAGGGTGAGTGTATGTGTCAGGGGACAATTAAAGTTTTAAATAGTGTAGCCAGGGAAGGCCTCACTGAGAAGATGGCATTTGAGTAAGTGTCTGAAGGAGGTGCAAAGGGCAATCATAAGGGCTTTTGGGGGAGGAGTACTCCAGATGGAGGGTACAGCACATGCAAAAGCCTAGAGTGAGAGTGTACAAGGGGGAAACATCACAGAATCCAGGGGGACAGGAAAGGAGTGAGTGATTGCTAGAATAGCAAGAAAAAAATGCCAAGAATGTAAAGGGAGATATTGCAAGTTCAGGAGGCTCCCAAGAACCTCCCCCCGCCTTGAGGTTCAGTGATTCACTAGAAGGACTCACAGAATTCGGCAAAGCTTCAGACTTGAAGTTTTTATAGTGAAAAAATACAGATTAGAATCAGGAATATGTGCCCAGGCTGGGGTCCTGAAGAACCGAACCTAGAGCTTCCAGTTGTCTCTTCAACAGAGTCACATGGAAACCACTTCTCTCCCAGCAACACTATGACAATGTGCATAGGATGTTGTCATTAGGGAAGCTTATCAGAGCCTTAGTGCCCAGAGTTCTCATTGGAGATTGGCCTCATGGACACACTGACCACCTGCTTGGTTGACCTTGGTCTCCAGCCTATATGGAGGTCAAGCTGATTCTGTGTGGCCCACGGCCCCCACTATAAAGCATACATTTAGCATAGACCATAAGGCATGGCCCAAGGCCTCCAGGTAGATAAACTCTCTCCTAGTGGGTAGAGCATTCTGAGGGTTTAGAGGTTACCTCTCAGGAGCTGGGGGCCAAGTGTCAAACCTTTCTTTGGTCAGTGTTAATAGTTTACTGCATAGAAGCCAAATCATGCAGGTCTTTGTCCGCCATTTATAAGACGTGGCTTCTAGTCTGAGAGAGATGGAAGACACTGGAGAGTTCTGAGCAGGAGAGTGACATGATTTGATTTGTTTTTAAATCAGACCATCATGGCATGAATACCGACATCATTCCAACAGCTAAGCTGGAAAATAGACTGAAAGGTAGAATTAGGGTGACTGATTAGGAAGTTCCTGTCATGCACCAGATAAGAGGGAATAATAGCTTGAACCAGGGTGCAAAAGGTGAGAAGTAATCTGATTTTGGATCGATTTTAAAAGTAGAGTTCAGAGCATTTGCAGATAAATTGGATGTAGCATGTGATAAAAGGAACAGTCAAAGATGACTCTAAGTTACTTGGCCTAAGCAACTGGGACAGTCAAGCTGCCATTCAGCAAGATAAGACTGCAGCAGACGATCTGGTGGGAGGAGCAGTAGAATTTGGTTTTTGGACACGTGAGGTCAAAATGCCTATCGGACAACAAAGGAAAAATGTCAAGTAGACAAGAGTCTGGAGTCCATGGGAGAGGTCTGGGCTGGAGATTTATATTTAAGATATAAAGATACACATCTTGAAGTCATCAGTCTATCAGGAGAGTGTCAAACCATGAGACTAGCAAGTAAGTGTAGGCAGAAAAGAGAAAAAGCCCAAACTGCCCCAGGCTCCCCAATGTCAGAGGCGGGACAGACAAGGCGGAATCAGCAGAGGAGACTGAGAGTGAACACTGAGAAAAGTAGGAGAAACCTGAGAGGGTGGCGTCAGGAGCCAACTGAAAGGGGCTGCGCCACGTTCAGGATCGCTGGCAGGCCAAGTACACGAGGGCTGAGACTGGACCACGGGACTTAGGAACGTGGAGGCCAGTGTCAACCTCAGCAAGAGCAGAGAGAGAGAGATACATATTGTATTTTATACACAGAGATATGCTTGATAGAAGAAAGCAAAGACCCATGTACATATTTATGAAAAATTTAAAAAGTCAATTCGGAACTCTTAATTAACAGAACTCTAACTACTACCCACTGAACAGCATCATGGGATTTCCTCCTACCTGCGACCATAGAGAAAAATATACAAAATCATAACTGAAAACTTAAACTGGCCCAACTTATAACCAGCACATAGAAGGAACTTCCAATAATAATTATGTTTATGAAGCTGGATTATTGAAAATAATACTCATGGACACATCTATGTTTGCCTCCTGAAACAGAGCTTCTCTGCTTCCTGAGTGAGGGCAGGAAGACATAGGGCCCTTACTCTGTTGTCTGCTTTCCTGACTTCAGTGCTTTCTTTGTTTCGACATCTGGAGATTTCCCTTTGTAGGCCTTAAACTTGCATTTAAATTTATTTTATTAAATTTTATTCAGCAATTCTTTTTGCTTGGAGTGTGTATGGACATTTGAGGGGCGGGGGGATGTTCCACATCAATTAAACCTTTCATATGGACCTGAAGTTCACTTCTAAAATCAAGGCAAATAGATATTATACTTAGCAATCAGAATGGACTCAATTAAAGAAAAAAAAAAAAACAGCAAAAAGAACAGAAGGGAAAAACAACCAAATATTAGGAGGAGTTATTTTTAGGTGGTAGGAATGGGGACGATTTTTCCCCTTCTTCTATTACTAATTTCCAAATGTGTGTGTATTACTATTATAAAAGGGAGGAAAATCATAATTAAAATCAGATTTTAAGAACTTAAGACATGCTTTTGAAGCTCTTTTTTGAGCTCCCTCAGATCTAAAACAAGTATTGAGATTCAGCTGTCTGATCCGTAGTGAGGCTTACAGATAAAGGCTCTTGTTCTGAATTTAACCTGGAGAAAAATGTGGGCCTTTATGAATATAAGAAATTGAAATACATTCTACCAAAACGCTTCCACTCTATAGATCACCGTGTGTAACAGCAGAACTGCCTCAAGCTGGCTTAAGTAATAAAGGAAACTTGCTGGCACGTGGAACTAAAATGTGCAGAGATAGGGAAACCTCAGGCAAGGGCAGAATCCAGGTGCGCATGCCGTGGACAGGGCCTAGTTCCTCCCTCTCTGCACCTGTGACTTTCTTTTTGGTAACGGCTCCATGCTTAGCCCTACAGTGGTGGGTCTGCGGCATCGTCCAGGTGGCTAACAGGAGCTCCTGTGCCTTCCAGAAGGAAGGCGTAAAGAAGGAGCCTTCTCTTCCTAGAAGTCCCATCTTTTCAGCGGTGCCCTGGTTTTGACTGGATGACCAGTCTTCCACTCTGGACCACTGCCTGGATTTGGGTGACGGGAGAAGCTTGCTGGCTTTTGTAGCTTCGTGCTCAGTCCCTGGCTGAGAATGGAGGGGCAGACAGTTCTTGATTTGAGAAAAGAGGAGTCAGTTGACCACACTCTCCAGTGATTATATCTGGAGGGAACAGCGGGGCAGTGAACTCCGGGTAGTAAGATTCCATCAGGTCAGTCTTCTGGAAATTGGGAGTGAGGCTGCTCCACCACGAGCCAGCTGTGTGCTGTCTCCACTCCTTGAGCTTTGGATCTGGTTCTTAGTTCTCCTCTAGCTCTAAAGCCCTCTTTTTATGTTTGGAGGGATATTTTCCTCTATTAGTCTACATCTCAAGTAGCTTGTTCTACTTAATCAATATAACTAAAATAAGTGGAAATCTCATTTAACTAAAGGTAAGAAGGAAAACACTGGCTTTAACTGTTATTTAATTTAGCATGGAAAGTAATGCATTTTTAATAAGGAACACATTAAAAACTCATAAAGTGGTTTATTTATAAGGTGGTTAGTCTCCCCCCGCCCAATTGCCCCAATAAATACAGTTAAGTTCCATCAACTATTCAGCAAGTGCAATTATACAAATGCCGTGTTTCATTTTGCATCTGACGACAGTAGTTTTCCTTTCCCACACACTGTGCAAAGAGTAAGTGCACAGAATTTTAGAATCTGAGGAGATATTGGGGATAATTTAGTATCTCACCCCCAAACCCTCCAGTAATTTGACAAGTAAGTCTTCTGTTGCCTGAAGAGGTTAAACAATCTGCTAATACTCACATAGATGGTTGGTAAGTTCTAGTTAAGAATTTTAACTGAAGGCTTTTTGATCCACCAGTTTACTCTTTGCCGCATAGAATTGTTCAAATCAACAAAGATTGATGGAGCGCTAGTTGTGCCCTGGGCAGTATGCCAGTCACTGAGCTCACAACAAGGAAAGACATGGTTCCTGGCTTCAGGCAACTCCAAGAACAGTCTAGTAGGGGAAAAAGTCATGTCAACCAGATAATTAGTCTGATATGACACATGCAGTACTGCTGTGTACAACATAATCATAATGTAGTAGAACAAGTGATGAATGCTCTCTTGAGAGTCAAGGATGACTTTGCAGAGCTGGTGATTCATGCACAGGGCTTTGTAGGATGAATAAGAGTTCAACAATTGGTTGGTCCAAGTCTGGGAGAGATTTTGACATGGAGGGAATGATATATTTAAAGACTCAGAAGCGATGGTTATAAAACAAGTTTTAGAGACACATCTAAATTGATTGCTGGTTGTAAGTCTTACTAAGTGCATGACCTAACAGTTTAACCTTTCTGCTCATTCACTTTTTCCATCAGTAAAATGCAAATAGCAATACCTATCCCATAGGGTTATGGAGAAAATGAAATAATGTTACAACTATAAAGCACATAACATAGGAGACACTCAGGAGCAGGTAGCTACCCTTCTCCACCTGCCTTCTCTCTCTCTTCCTCCTGTCCCTGCAAACCTTCTGGGAGAGGAGAGTGCTAGAAGAAGAGGGTAAGGAGCAGGGAAGAAAGCGATCAGGGGAGGAACTGGCCATGAAAACTGTTGAGGCACTCTTAGGTAAGAAGTAACAAGATCAAATTTGCATTCCAAAAAGCTATTTTTGGAAGAACTGTGCATAGGAAACTGATAGAAAGCCATTTTAATAATCTGGGAGAGAGGACTTGAAGGTACAGGTAACAGCACAGAATGGGAAGAACAAAGCTGGGTTGAGTGACATGGCGAGGTTCGGGGAGCAGGGTGTCTTCTGGTATAGCTTCTTTCACTGCATCCTGGTTTTCCTTTCCACGTGTCTGGAGGGCAAAGCGCTCAGTGGTCTAATTAGGCCCGGAGGTCTGGCAGTCAGCTCCAGGAAGGAGGTGGAAGGGGACCTCTGCTATGGCTCTCCTGTCTCTAAAGTGCTTCCACAGAATTGCTTACCTCATCTCCATTCTCACTCACAGGAAGAGAAATGTCAGAGAGCTGCTGCCCTTCTCCCTTGTCTGACTTTAAAGCACCTTCTTAAACTACTGCAGTCCTGAGGCAATTATCTCTTCACTACAATTTATTAACTCAGAGTAACCTCAAATGCATTACTTGTAAGCAGCTCAAGCCTTTCCTCTAAGGCTGGCCTGTGTCTGTTCTTTAGCAGGAATTGAGGGCTGGGGGGGGGGGGTGCAGGCTGGCGGGGGAGCGCTCACCAAATCTGTGGAATCAGCTGCATTACCTCCATCATCTGTCACCGACCTTCCACTTGCCATAAAAAAGCCTGGAGCCTTTCTACCTGTTTGTCTTTCACGTGTCGTATTTGTCTTAACAGCCCTTTTATTGATGACCAAACTGAAAGGTGGAATAATTAGTACTCACCCCCCCAAACCTCCTCCCTGACTCCCATCCCTGCTCCCCATGCCCCTCAGAGGACTGATACCATGAAAAAGAAGGTTGTTATCTGGCTTCCAACCTCCTAGCACGGGTGTGCCAGTCTCCGGTCAGAGGGAGGTGGTTTTTTCCCCCATAACTTCATTTCACGCTGACTTTAGATCTAACTACTATTTCACTTTTGCTCTTATTTCCTTTTAGAATATAGCCATCCATACATTTTGAAAATGTTTTCATTCTATCCACACATGAGTTTCTGCATGATCTCTGAAGGCTAGTCCACATACGCAAAGCATTGTGGCTTCACATTTTTCATAAAATGATTGATCTTTGCCTTAACTACCTACAAAATAGCTATATGTGTCAGCCCAGATAAAAATGAGTGAAGAATTATTGGCAAAGCATTTCTACTTTTATCTGTAAAAAATAACTGTGTGCTTTGACTGCCTATATGAAAAAGAAACTGCTAACATAGTTTACTTATACATGACACGGTTTTGAGTTTTTTGATTTAGATACTGAAAGCATCCTGAGAACTCACAGAGCCTCACAACAAACATTAGAACTGTGCTTGGATGCCTGATCTTCAGCACTGGGCACATAAAAGAAGCCTTTGGAAAACTCACATCTGAGTGCTTTCACCACTCAGAATCATAGAGTGGTTTTCTAAACATTGCTTGAGGCCAAACTGAATGGACTGTGTATTTAGGACATATTTATACGAGGTGCTTTTAGTAAAAAGGACAGAGTGTTATAGTCGCAGAAATACTACAGCTGTTTATTTTTGTGCAATATGTAAATCTGGTATTTCTTCCAGTTTTAGGCCTATCAATTATGCAACCAATCAGCTAATAATTTAGACCACCTGCTACATGCAAAATATTATGCTAGACACTTATAAGGCTAATAGGCTCTAAAAACAAAACCTCCTATCAGCTGCCGTTATCTCCCTCCTGCCCATCGTGGGAGGACTGTTGTCTTATTTTCATTGTATGTTCAGCTGAGTCTCCAGCAATTCAGAGTCAGGTTGAAGAGAATCACAGATGTTACTAAGATATGGAGTCTCTTATTAAAAAGGATAAGGTGGCTGCTAACATCCCTCATAGACATGTGGTGTCAGTGCAGTTTCTTCAGATCATTCTTGTTGCTGACTCAAAGTGGAGCTGTTTGCCCAGCAGCATCATGGCATCCTAGGTTAAAAAAACCCCACAGCTTGACCTTGGAACAGCTTGGGAGTCTGCCTACTCTGCTGGCTCCAAACGAATAAAACAACTCTTCATCTCCTTTATTTGATTAGCTTCTTCAAACTTAAACCAAAGGAAGCTAAGATCCTCACGGACACTTGTTTAGGACAGAAATAAGATCAGAAAAAAAATAAAGAAAATCATTCTACAAAGTCAGTTGTGGAATTCACAAAACTCAGATGCTCTGAAGTTAGTAGCTAACTGTAGAAGAATTATATTCAGGTAATTTAGAAAACTGCTTTCAACACTTTTAACACCGTCGACGTGGTTTTTTCAATAGTATTTGAAAACAGAAGTCATGCTATGCAATTCTATGTGGTAGCCATTCACCACATTATACATGGCTGTTACAGTTAACTAACATTAAACTAAATTCAGTTAAAATTAAAATCCAGTTCCTCAACGAGCATTAACATATTCAAGCACTTAATATTCACATGAGGTAACGGCTACTGTATTGGACAGTAAAGATACAGAACATCCCCATCATCCAATACAACAGCCCTGCGTTAAAATATCAACTCAAGGCAGGCATCTCAGACTCAAAATACTTCAGATTGTCTTTGCTTTTATGAATTCTTTTTTCAAGTTTCCAATGAACTATGTCATTTAAAAAAAATTTGTGGAGTCCCCTACCTTGAGCCAAGTCAAGTAGTGGGGGCTCTGGTTGACCACCATGTCAACCTCATGGGGAAAGTATAGGAATTATGATCATTAAGTATCAAGTGGGGTTGATCTAGTAACTTGTAAGTAAAACTCTGTTATGGAGAAGGTGTCAGAATGGGCCTCACCAAAAAGCATTTTGATTTATGTTACTCTATGTGTCCATCTATTTTTCAAGTCAGTGAGAAGCATTATTTGGCCTTGGTGATTAAATTACTACAATGAGCAGATTCCTGGCACCAGCTGAACCCTGAAATTAGGGAAAAAGAAACAGGAATTTTGTCCTTATTCTTGTCAGCTCAAATCCAGCCATAACTTTTTGCTGGTGGTACATTTAGATGAAGAAGTACTTTTAATTCAACCTTATCTTGTTATTTCACTACCCTTTTCCAGCAGTGACAAACTTTGTACAGAATTATAAATCAAGGCCAAATGTTGCATGAATGCTGTGGTTACAAAGATTCATTTAGTGTGCATACCGCCTTGCGATCTACAAGGTGATTCATCACTTGTGATCTTGTCCTCCCGCTGAGGGGTTGGAGGATGCATACTGATGTGTAAAAGTCATTGCTGGGTGTCTGGCCTGTAATGTCCTGCGTGTTATCCTAGATCTAACTGATTCTTAACCCACTGACTACCGGGAGGGCTGCCTTTCAGAATCAATTACCTAAATATGGTGAATTAATCTGGGAAAGCAATAAAATATGACATATGGCTTGCCCTACCTCCACTTTGGCTGTTGACAATTTGCCCAACACTATAGTTTAGATGTGACCTGATAAGAAATACAGAGAACATAAGATGAGTGCCCACCAAGAGAAGAGAGAGTTACACTCTTCAAATTGTGTTCACTTACAGTGTCCCATTCGAGCCTCACATCATTCTGTGCATGAGCAGGGAAGGTTTGGGTGTCACAAAAGGGGCAGCCCTCTTGAAAAGAACTGATCATTTTCCACCTATGTTCCTTTTCCTACCTGTGTTTCTCCCCATGTGCCTCTGTAATTATTTGTATATGAGACTGGATCTCTTACTAGATTTGAAGGTACCTGGAGTGGGGACCACGTTCATGTTCATCTTGTTTTCCTAGCATCCAGCATGATGCCTGGTGTATGAGTTGTTCATTTGTCCTGAAGAGGAAAGGGGAATGTAACACAAAAGATCTGAAAGCTGGGCTGCAAGCACAGACAGACGGGCAGGCTAGCCGGTCACGGGTGGACACAGATGTGTGATGCTCTGTGCGGGCAGCGGTGTGTGCAAGTAGCAGGCCTGCGCCAAAGGGCTTGCTCTGTGTCAGCCTGGAGGTTCAAGGATGAGACAGAGCTTAGGTGAGCAGTCCCCACACGCAATGCGACCTTGTGTCTCTCGTGTTGAGTGCACAGCCCTAACTCACAAAACCTAGTGTGAAGTTGACTGTTGACACACATCATAACTCCCTTACAGGTCTTATATGTTGCATTCAGCTTTCCTCTTCTGAGAAATTGTTTTGGTATATTTAATGTTTTCACTTATATTTATCTTTAACATTACTCTTTTTTTTTTGATGTGAAAGTAGATTTTATTGGTGGGCGTGAGTAGAAGGGTTCTTATGAGGGCAGGACTCACCATTTATCCAGAAGCCACAATTAGGGATGCATTTGATCCCTCAGCTCATCTGGGATGAGCCCCTTTTCTGCCACCATGTCCTCCAATTCTTCTACGCTAAACTTAGTGGATCCCCACTTCTTGGAGACGGGGACTTCCTGGTAGCCAGGGAACTTGGTCTTGGTGCGTGTAGGGCCTGAATCACATGCTCCTTGTTCTGCACCTTGGCATGGATGGACGTGATGACTTGGCCAACGTGGACACTGGCTGCCGTGTCCTGGGGCTTTCCAAAGTTACCCCGCATGCCTGTCTAGAGTCTGGGCTGGGGACAGCATGAGGTCAGACATGAATGTCCACTGGGAAGGCCCAGCTCCAAGGTCTCTTAGGGAAACCCATACAAGAACCAGGCTGCACACACGACCGAGGAGGCTGCTGTCTGCAGCCATGGCACAGTGGGCTCCATGGGGAGAAGTGCATGGTGGGCTTAATTGGCTGCAAACTAGCCTTCCTTTCATCTTTATATTTTACTCCCCTTTTGTGCTTCTGATTGCTCCTTGTTTTAGTTTTCACACGCAAATGGTCAGTTCCCACTTTTGAATACCGTTTCAAATCTTGTTGGACTGGGGGCTTGTTTACTGTGTACAAGGCCTTTTCTCCCCTCTGGATCACAGGTTGATTCCTGGAAGGGGGGTGAGGGAGTCCAGGGTTGTGCTCACGTGCTGAGGAAAGCCTGCTGTGATGCTGGAAACTGAGGTGTGGGAATTGCCCGGCTTCTGGCTGGAGCTTCCTTCCCTCCCTCATGTCTTCCCATGTGCAGATGTTCAGCGGCGAATAAGAGAAAGGACAGTGGCCTTACTTGAAGCAGAGGTGGTGTGCCAGCGTAAATTCAGATGTCATGAGAAAGTGTAATATGGCAAATAACATGCTGGGCTTTACTGTTAAGTGCAGTGTGAAAATCATTCTCACGTTGTGATGTGGGAAGCCATAGAAATGAGGTGACGCATTTTTTCCTGCCTTGTGGTCCTATTGACTGTGAAGGCCACACTCAGGGTCTAGTAGATATGAAGGCCCTTGAGGTTGTAGCCTCAATAGACAAGGGGGAGCAGAGGGTGCATCTGAAAACAGAGTAATGTAACATAAGAACCTATAAGAAATTGTGTAGTAGAACTAGAGGGGTGGTAACAGTAAGGTTGCAGAGTAACAGGTAATCCCCAAATAAATCATGTCAATATATTATTTTTATCACTGCATTAAAACAATTTTAAATTATGTGCATATAAGTAGGCAATAATATGGGGTATTTTAAAACAACCCTAATTAATGAAATTCAGTGAGATGCCTGGGCTTCTCCAGGGAAGATGGTTTTAAACCTGTTAAAAAGGCTTTCAAATCTCATCTATTAGCTACTTGCAAAGAGTTTCTTTGCTCTTGTGGTAACCTCACTGTTGCACAGACAACCTTTTCAACTAAATGAAGAGTTGAAATTGGCAGAGAGAATGTGTGCAGTGAATAAACAGGTCAGTCATTTTTATGACAAGATCTTTATTCCGTGTAAGCTTCTCTCTTCCAAATAAAGTCCTGCTAGAAGATTGGGCATTTTGCATACCTTCTTATGAAGACCTCTTAGGATTTATATGAACCAGTTTATATTTGCAGTGGTTTAGTTTGGCAGGACATTTGGGCGTTGTCAGGACACAGGCACTGCTTGGTTGTACTAGACTGTGCCTGCAGGGCAGTGTGACCAGCCCTGCCCCAGGCTGCCCAGGACCCTATTCTGACTGACAGAACAGAAATCTTGGGACCAGTGGCTGTGCCCATCCAGCCCCCCTTCTCTGGACTGCTCTCTCTGCATGGCCAGAACTCCCGAATCCCCTGCCTAAGGGGCCCGCACAGCCCCTTCTGTGGACTCTGCCCTGCAGGGTGGCCACAGCCCGGGCCAAGGGCGAGGGTGTGGACGAACAGGCTGGGCTGTCCACCTGGGCTGGGGCAGCTGCATGAGGGGGCATATGAAGCTCTTTACAGGGACCAAAGGAGTAGGGGGTGGAAAAGTGGGGAGCTTTCCATGAAGATTAGGCCTGAGCTTGTCCTGGACCCACGCCCACTAAAAGGAAGTGGCACCGTTGTCATTTGTTACGATCAAATCACTTTTGCAAGTTTCTGAAATGCCCTCTAAGAAGTAACAGTGCTACTGTTCTAAGTGAGAAGATTGATTATCTTTTCTAACAGATAAACTTTCTCTGCAAATGACATCAAACAAACCCCAGAGGTGTTTTGTGCTATAACAACATCAGTAGAATAAAAGTGTGTAATTTTCAAAAGTGCTAACTCTGAGAAAAAACTCATCAACATGTATAAGATCTGATGGTAAAAAACTTGGTAAAAAACAGCCAGTTTTTGACCAAATAGCTTTTTAATGGAAAGAAAAAAAAAAGTCAGTGTAGATTGGGATTATTAATGAAATTTTTATCATGTAAAATAATGCTGTGTGATGTACTCAGCCAAGAGTCACGAAAACTGCACTCAAGTTCCAGCATTTCTATGAAATAGCTGAATTATTTGGGCCTCGACCTCTTCGGGTCTCAGTGTTGACATCTGGTAAATGAGAGAGGTTGAACATGAGGCCGTCTAAGCTTTTGTCTGTATTTAAAATCCAGAATTTTTGCCGCAAGCTGTGTTCTCTCAGTTTGATATACGACATAGGATAATCATCAAACCAGACACCATCACTTGTAAGATGCACCATTAATCTGTGTACCATTAAAGAAAGAGACACATTGCCTATCGTAATTTTCAGACTACTGACTGTAAGAAGCATTCTAATTTAGCAATGTAAAAATACAAAAAGGGTATATTAAATCTCTAATATACAGTAAATCTTATTCATCTAAACATTCTTCACAGAGTCTTGCAGAGTACCTATCACATCTAGTCATTCATTTATTCATTTAATAAAAAACCATAAATTTAGGGCCTACCGTATTTCAGGCAATACAGCAGGCACGTGTCAACATGTACTGAATAGGAGAATTTTAGATGTATTTCATAACAGCAGCATCCACATGAAGCTAGTGATGCTGGTGAGAAATTAGCTCAGGAAAACAGCAAGATGTCCTCTTTTGAGGACAGCAAAATCACCAAAAACTTGATCTCTAGTGTGGACATTTGTACTAATAAACAGAAGGCAAGTAAACAAGAATTCCCGGATCAGTTTCTTAGTAATCAAGGTAACCTGGTTGCTCTTTCCACATGTCTATGAAAATCCTGCTGAAAGCAAGACTTCCTAATTCCATGACTCTCAAGTGCTCCTTCATCTGTCATTTCTTTTCCAGTAGAAATAAGGCAAGGAATGAGTGTTCTAAGAAACACTTCTATACTGTATCATATAAAACAATTTTACGTGACTTATTATCATGCTGCATTGTTAGACTGACTTATATACACTTAAATCTTTATATATCCACTGTGTCTAATAGTAGCCCAAGCACAGATAAGCCCTTAAAGGTAATATTTTGTAAGGAATGACACTTCCCTAGTGGGATCATTCTCAGAGTCAGAATCTTGAGTGCACCAGACAAGCGACAAGGTTCATTCAGCCCCAATATCTTCATCAAGAGGGGTTGTCCTGGGACCTTAGGAAGATGGAAAACTAATTAGTTGAAAATGCTTGGACCCCACTGTATACAATGATAACCATATGCAGTGATTTTAAGCCTCATTATATACAATAATCAATGATGTTCTATCCGTCATCAAGAAGAAACTGGCAAAACCTTGCAGCCAGAAATGAGTGAGAACAGTTTCTGTTCTTATTCTGTTTGAATTCCCTTCTTGAGCTGTTCTTGCCACATGGGATATTTGACTATTTCTAATTGGCCTTTGCTTTCAGTCTCTGTTCAAAGTTTGTTTGAAGCACAATATATTCTCATTAACCTCGTTTCCAAAGGGGCCCCTTTTCCAGCTCATGCCTAGAATGGCTTCTCTCTGGGTTCACAGGCTTTGGCTTCCTGTTTCTCTTGGTTCTGAGCACACTGTGTTTTCTGATCAGTTAAATCTCTTCTCCAAACTGAGGTGAAGAGAGGAATCCCACATTCTGCTCTCTGGAGGTAAACTGGGCAAAACACAGCTGTGAGGACACTTCCTGAGTCACGATTCAAAGGTTACTGCAGGCAGGACGCTCAAGAGTTTCTGTGCTTACCTAGCTATGCTGTCTTTACCTTTGTGTGAGCTATACAAGGATAAAATTTTATCATTGAATATGTTGCTTAGGGCCATTTCTATCAAATCTGAGCATCAGCTCATGGTCAGAAACTTAACCCACACAGACACACATACACACTTAAATCAGTTTCCACTTATATCATCTCGACCTGTGATACCCTTTCCAGAAATATCATTGTAAGAGTAAGAATGATCTATATTGGTTTCTCTCCTCTATAAATGTCATTGAGCAATAGCTTTCCTGAGGAATCCTAATCCATATGACTATATTTTAGATATGAATTTCTCCCCAGTGGTCCTTTGGCTATGGAGAAATTAGCACGGACTATAAAACAGAGTGCTTGAAAGAGTCTCCTTGAAGGAAATGGGGAAGCAAGAGGGAGAGAGATTTATACTTTTCATTTAATGGCAACACTTATTTTATGCAGTTTTATATTATTAGGCCCATTAAAGGACAAGAATGTGAAATATGTCCACCCTGAAGACAATTCTTCATGTTTGCCTGACATTTTCTGCTTTGAATAAACCAGTCACAAGGAAGAGTCCCGTGTGTATGTACTCCAGTGCTCTGAGTGTTTATCTCAAGAACTCCCCGTTTTCCCCACAGCCCCCAAAGAGCTGAAACTGTGCGGTCCCGCAAGCGTTAAGTACATAACCAGTGTCCTCTCGTGACAGTCTGTTTCTGAAAATTCCCTTTGAAATCAAAGACAAAAAAGCCCAACCTATTGGTGGGTTCCAACTTGTAAGCTTCCCTCACAAACCACAGACCCCAGTCTTTGTATTTATTCAGTCTGACCAAGTCTCAGGAGATTTCTGGGAGTAGAATGTATCTGAGAATGTGAGTGTGTGCCAGGCATGGAGGTTCTATAATGAGAAATCTCATCACAAACATTTTTTTAATGCACTTCAGCTTAACCTAGACACAGTAGACTGGGTTTTGTATTCCTTGGCAATATGCCCGGTACGTATAACTTAAATACATGCACACACATATATAAATATAAGATACATGTATTTATTCAGGATTCAAAAGAATTTTGAGAAAAATCCTTGAACTAGGAACACAAAGAGCATTTGATGCCGAGCGGATTCACACGTAAATCTGGTGATTCTCTTTCTATCTGTATTCATCAGAAGTTGTTATTAAAGTAGGTGCTGTGAGCAAACACACTCTAAGTCCCTCTGGTGGGGTGTGACAGGCAGAGGGACAGTGGAGTTTCATAACAGAATTTTTAAGTATTGCCCTGTTGTACTTAAAATGATATCCTTTAAAGGGGAATTAAGGATGGTGGCATGGTTGGTCACTTATATCTAAGCAATTGTCAGTGGAAGTGGTCACTGAGGGAAGATAGAGGCTTTTCTAGGTAAACTGAGGCAGACATCATAAGGTCATATAGGAAGACAAGACTATAGGAGATGAGACTGTCATGTCAAAGGACTGAGGTAGGGTCTGGTAATCCTCAGGGCACTATCAGAGGCTGGGAAGACTCTCTGAGCCTGGGTTTAATGAGCCATAGAAAGAGCTGAGGCCATCTGGTGCCTTTCAAGATAGGTAGGTTCCAGCCTGTCTCTGCAGCCCTGCACGACTTCACCAACACCTCTGGATAGAAAGGTTTGTGCTGGGGAAAGACACATCAGGAGCACCTGACAAGTGTTGTCTAGCAAAGGATCCTTCTCTGAAGGGAAAGAAAAGCCTAGAAGAAGGTCTGAATGTCAGCTGCCTCGACCCACTGCTGTCAACTTCTAAGAGGGGCAATGGACCTGGTTACAAGACCCTGCCACGAAATCTGTCCGGTAGAAATAGACCCAGCACTTTTCTCACAGCACATCTAGGATGTCTTAAGAAGTACACACCTGACTTCATTGTGGGAGGCAATGGAACTGTTACCAAGACAGCTGATGAGTTGGCCAAAGTGTTTTCAAGATGAAAGAATAATGGGAGATGTAGCAAGGCAATGGGGAGTGGATGAGGAAAAAAAAGGAAGAAAAAATGTATCCTCTGGAAGTGAGACTCTTCCTAATTTTAACTAATTAATTAAAAATGTTAAATGTACCAGAAATGAGTGGTGAACTATTTGGGTAATAAGAACAATCATTCAGTGGTGGTAAGAAAAAAAATGGCATAGTCCCTTTGGGTTTTATTTCCAACATTACTGTCAACTGTCTGTGAGACTGAGTCTCTTGACCTCTCTAGGGACCTCAGTTTCTCCATCTTTCAATGAGAGCATTAACTCAAAACTCTCCTCCAGCGTTAACAGTCTGTGTAACTGACAAAAGTGCAACAGGGTGTATGTGATGGTTAATTTTACGCGTCATCTTGATCTGGTCAAAGAATGCCCAGAGATTAGGTTAAACATTATTTCTGGGTGTGTCTGTGAGCGTGTTTCCAGAGGAGATTAGCATTTGAACTGGTGGACTGAGTAAAGCAGATTGCCCTCCCCAAAGTGAGTCAGCATGCGGGCAGTTGAGGGCTTGAATAGAACAAAAAGACAGGGGGAGGGGCGATTTGCTGTCTGCCTGACTGCTGGAACTGAGACAACCGTCTTCTCCTGTCCTCAGGCTGGGACTTACACCAAGGGCTCTCCTGCTCCTCAGGCCTTTGGACTTGGACTAGAAGTGTAGCTCGAGTGCTCCTGGGTCCCCAGCTGTCAGGTGACAGACTGTGAAACTTCTCAGCCTCCATAATTACATGAACCAATTCCTTATAATAAATCTCTTTATATATATCTATATCTTTATATATGTGTGTTTGTTCTTCCCCACTACATGTATATGTATACACACACACACACACATACACACACATACGCAGATCTCCTGTTCTGTTTCTCTTGAGAACCTAACACATTGTCCATTTGGGAACAAAGATATTGCTCACATCTAGTGTCCTTGTCTCCAATTCACTGAACATAATTTTAGGAATTAAACACTTGGTATCTTCTATCTTTGCTCCCTTCAAGGTGATTTTTAGTGGATTGTTCCCAGGCAAGAATTAGCAACATGATGTCACTGGCCATGCATTACAGGCAGGGCTTATAAGGGGGAGCTGCTTTTTGCCTCCAGTTCCTTGACGAGAATTCAGCAGGAGGAGCTCTTTAGCTGTGCAAACAGCTGTCGGAGGGGTAACCTGTCAGCAGGATCTATGGCACTCAAGAAAATAAAATTTTCCCGGCAGAAAGTGACCTGCTTCATAAGAAATGGGATGGGTCCTCCCTGACACCCTGATTGTTTCAGCATACAGTCAAAGTATCAACATACAGTATCAGCATATAGTCAAGGAAGCCAAGAACCCGCGTATCTGTTAGATCTTTCTTTAGGTCTGTTTACAGGTGGCTAACTGCCCCTAAATGTCAGGTGGGGCTGGAGGAGCTGATACTTAGCAAATGTGGTTGCTTCCACTGGCTCTCTTGGTCTCACAGCCCAGTGAGAGCTGAAGGCATGAAGCCACTGGTGCAGGCATGCAAAGAGGCAGTGGGAAGTCATGTGGCTTGGGCTGCCACTGAGGGGGCATCTTCAGTGAGCTCTCATTTCTAGAATACATGCCAGCTTCTAGTTAACTCCACCAGATGCTAGTGGAATCCTTCAGGGCAAAATGATGCTTTTCTGGCTGTCATGTGATTTATTTATTTTTTCACTTACCTATTTATTTGTTTGATGGAGGATGCCGCAGGGCTTAGAGTGGTTTGAATCATATGATCAGTTTGCTCATGAGGCTTCTGATCTTTGGCAGTGAGTTTGGATCTATATCCTGCAGGGCTGTCATTAAAGGAAAACAGGGATGCTTTGGGCTCTTGAGACGCACCTGTCTCTTATTTGCATGCCCCTTGCTCTGTCAGGCTGTTTCCATTTCTCTGGACTTGTGGCCCCTGTAGTCCCATTGCCTCCTCCCCACCCTGCAAATCTGCTGGCAGCTCCTCCACAAGCACTGTGGAAACAATATGATGACTTCATCTCCACTGTGTGTGATAATGGCTTGTCTTAATTCTCCAGGGGCATCTGTATCCGAGTGGGGAAAAAAGCCATTAATGCACAGGGAGAATCCAGGCAAAAGTCTTGGTGTATGCTGAGGGGCTTTTACAGAGTGGGGCTTATACTGCATTTTTCAAATGATGGAAGGGTTCTAACCCCCAGTCAAACATGGCTGGTCCTGTGTCACTCTATCTAGACATTTCATACTTGCCTGGGGAATAGTCAATGCAAATTTGAACTTATGATTCTTAAATTTTGGGGACAGTGGATTTTTCTGAGAATCTGTTAAGAGCCATAGACCCTATGCCCAGTTAAATGTATATATTCACATATATTCAAATTTTATATACAACTTTAGGAGGGTCACCAGACTTCTTAGAGGTCAACGTGGGATTGCAGGGTTAGAGAAAAATTGGTATCTGGAGTAAACAGACCTGGATTTGAGGTTCCACAGTGATCTTGGGCAAGTCTCTCATGTTCCTGTGGACTATGTCAGTATCTTGGATGTTACCAGTGGTTCTCAACTAGGGACAGTGCTGCAGGAATGTTTCACTCCTCACACCATCCAGAACATGTCTGAACCAGGGCACAGGCAAATGTTTTGAAAAATATCCCCAAGTGAGCTGATAAGCCCCCAAGGATTTGAGAACCACGAGCAAGGAGACCTCTAAGATGACCTCTGGCTCCAGTGTTGTATGACTTTGAGGTTTTGCTCCAGAAATTCCACTCCACAAAGTTGAGGGAATACTCTGCCAAGAACTAGTCAGGAGAAGAGGAGGGGTAGTGGGACAGAGAGGGCCAGATGCTAGGCTTTCCCTTTCTTACAATTTTGTCCCATTGTTCCATGGAAGAAATTGGTAGGAAGGGAGCAGGACCCTTCTAGAATTCTCTTTTCCTTGAAAGCCCATTGAATTGGGAGATTTGTCCATTTAATCTTGAGAGGTTAGAGAATCTAGTATATCTTTATATTTTGAAAGCCTATGTACTTGGCATATTATAGATGTAGAATAAATGTTTTTGGATGAAATAAATTTATTTCTCATTTGTTACTTTTTAAAGCAGATAATGTGATGAATTCCTGCTGTCCCATTCTGGTTGAGAATCACCAATATTGTGTAAGGTTTTATTTTACTGAAGTCATTGAAATATATATTAATTTACTGATTAGTTGAAATTCAAGGAATATTTACTAAGTTCTAATTATGTGCTTGACTCGGTAGTTTTCAAAATAGTGGAGATTTGAGAGGAGAGTTTATTGTCCTGTGCTAATATCAAAACCCATATGTAAGTACTAACTAATGAAAAAAGTTATTGTCCACTTATGTTTTCCCTCCCTATTCCAGGAAGAGTATATGTAAACCTTATAAAATAAAAATAAGCTATTTATGTCTTTTATTATTCCCTGGTTTGGATCCCCCCCACCCTTCCCCAGCTAAGTTGGGTGAATGCTTCTGTGGTTTCATGCTGAGGGGCCCCATCACATGTGAGTGTTTTAGGTTAAGGGCACAGCCCGTTTTGAGCTCTCTAAGTAGGCACATGTCATACAACTAAGCAAGTGTCACCAAGAGATTTATCTCTCAGTCCACCCTTGCATGAAATAATGATAATATAAAGTTCTGGTTGCTAGAAGAGGCGGGTAACCACAGACACCAAAGGCGTCAGTAGAAGAGATTAAATGCGGTGAGATTACATACTGCTTTGTCGGTGCTCCAGCTCAGAACTAGTTTCATTTAGGAGAAGATTAAATTGCTTCAAATACTGAAGTCCTCCCTTAGAAACTATAATTGTGTGTAATAAAAGAATACTTTCCCTTCATGAGAGTAGTTGTATTTTTTATGTACATCCTCCTGGTAAAAGTAATAATAATAAAAATACTATTTATTGGATATTCTCTGTGTAGTAGGCTCTGCGTTCGATACTTCACTATCGATTTACTGTACTACTTGACATATACTGAATGCAGACTGTTTCAGGCACCCGAGTCATCAGCCCTATTAGCTTGGAACTATTATCATCATCTTCTTCCTTTTATAGTTGGGAAAATTTAGGCTTGGAGGGATTGAGTAGCATGTCAGAGGTCACTCAGCTGATAGATGGTAGAAAGCTGGGATTCCAGGCAAGTTCTCTAGTCTTAATTTCTAATTCATTCTTCACAGCAATCCTATAAAGCAGTTCTGGACATTTCCATTTCACAGAGAAGGAAACAGCTGGAGAGGTGAACTACTCTGATGATGGTCGCACAGCCAGTGAATGGCAGAGCGAAGAGCAGAACCAGGTTAGCCTGACTCCTAAACCAGTGCTTGGTCCACCCCCGCGCTGACTAGCCGTGGCCTTACAGCAGGTTGCAGTGTAAAACGGGAGGAACTTACCTATCGACACTTTTAAAACAATAGACATTTATCTTGGTTTACCTATTAATTTTCTGTCCTTGGATATTCAGTGTCAGAGGAAAATGCTTGGTACCTGGAGAGTTACTAGAAAATGTATGAAAATGTATGTATTTTTGTTACTGCTTACAAATGACTCATCTTGTTCCTTTTTTTGAATGCAGTAGTACTTAAATGAATTATTCTGCAATAAAATTCCTTTAAATACCACCCAGTAAGTGCTTTTTGAATACTTGCCTTGTGCAAGGCTCTGAGTTAGGCACAATGATGCCTTAGAGATGAATCAATCAATCAAGAAGTAGGAAAGAACAGAGAAGCCAAGCCAGAAAGAACAGAGATGGGAGGCAGGGAGGCCTTCTAGGAAGCTCACCCAGAAGTCTGGTCCTGGAGAGATGAGGGTGGAAACAAGGGAGCTCCTCAGGGTGGAGGGTACGTAAAGAACAGTTGAATCAGAGGAACAGCACAGAGGCTTAACTCACTACATTCTGTACCTGATTGACTGTGGGAGCTGGCACGGTGGGACGAGTCAAAGGTGGCTCCAAGGCTGGAGGAGTCACAGAATGTTCTTGTCATTAACTGGAAGGGGAGGGGAGTGAGGTTGGAGTCAGGGCATTCTATTTGGGAGCGAGAAAGTTGAACTAAATTTGCCACGAAAGTTTGATGTTCAGTGGAAAGGAATTTGAAAACATGGATCTAGAATTTGGGGGAGAGGTAGCCATATAGGAAAGATTATTAAATGATGTGAACTGTTTTACTAGGAAAGAGATTAGAGAGTTACACACTGCAGTGTTAGTAATGATTGTGGGGAGGGGATGGTAGTCCTTTTGTAGTCCTTCTTTTTACTTTTTCGGTATTCAGAGCGTTTCCCATGAGCCATGTGATTAGCAGTATTACTGGGAGGTAGTCTTTCCTTCCAGCCTCTCACCTCCTTCCGTTCTTGTTTCCAGCCTCCGTCACTCCAAAACACTGGGGATGTGCGCTTTTCTCAAGAGCCACAAGAGAGGTTTCAGGCCTTGTTTTGACCTGGCCATCTCTTTGGTGCACCTCTTTTACTTTTAGGACATTGCTTTCCTGACTCATCTCAGTACCTTTGGCTCCCTCTTTGAATTCTGTCTGACGAGTCCTGTTTCATTACTGACCCTCTAACACTGGTACTCCTCAGAGCCCCATGCTCACTGGCTCCCTTCATAATTCCCTGTGAGCCACCTCATCCACACCCTTGGTAGGTGAACTGCTACCTGTAACTCATAGCTCTGAAATAGTTTTCTCTTGTCCACTTGTCTCTTCTGACAGCCAGACCATTATTATTGTTGTTGTTGTTGTTATTATTATTATTATTTGCAGATTGGGTATTTCTACCTGAATGACCCACAGTCATTTCAACTAAGCATGTCCAAAATGAAATTAATTATTCTGTTACCTCTGCACCCCCAGTCTTCTTGAACATCACCCCTCCTCATGCCTATTTGTTGAGAAAAAATGCCATGAAGTACATCACTAGGTCAGAATCTTGGGCATCCTGTAGGCCTCACACTTCATGCCAGTCCCTGCCCCATGGGCACCCAGTAAGTTACTAAGTCCCATCTATTCTATTTCCTAATGATCTTTCAAATCTAGGTTCACCCTGATTGCTTCTTGCCTTAATCACCGCAAAGTCTGATCTGTCTCCCTCATTTTACCCCATCATCCATAGTGAAGCCAGTGATTTCAAACACCAATCAAATCACATCACTCCTCCACTTAAAATCCATCAGTGGCTTCCTTGGCTTACAGATTCAAGCCCAGATTCTTTTTCTCCCTACTTTTATTAAGATATACAGTGTTTATAAGTTTATATCAATTATAAGTTTAAACTGTACAGCATAATGATTTGACTTAACATACATTATGAAATGATTACCACAATAAATTTAGTGAACACCCATCATCTCATACTGATTTTTTAAAAAAAGGCTTTTTGCCTTTGTGATGAAAACTCTTAGGTCTACTCTCTTAATTAGCAAATATACCATATAGCGGTGTTAACTATAGTTACCATATTGTACTTTACATCCCTAGTACTTTTTTATCTTGTAACTGGGAGTTTGTATCTTTTGACCATCTTCCTCCAACTCTCCCTTCCCCACAAGTCTAGGCTTACAGGGTGGATTCCCTTTCATTGGTCCCCACCTTGCGGCTTAAGTTCTCATCAGTTTCACTCCCTCCCACTTCTCCCACTCGTGCTGAACCACATGACGCTTCTCAAACACACCGTTCATTCTCTTATTCTCTGTCCTTTCTCACATTGTTCCCTCTGAGAGAGCTGCTCCCATCCTCGGCTGAGTTTCTATGAATATTTCAGCTTCTCCAGGGAATTAATTACTTGGACAAGTCTTCCTGATTTCCCTAGATACATATATGTTCAGGGTGTTACTGAGTCCACCTTTCATGGCTTGTTTCATTGCAGTTTTTCAAAATAACCATTATAATTCTAGAAAGTTAGGAAAACGTAGAAAAATAAAAATCATTCACCCCAAAATTGCTTACTCATAGCATTTTAGTGGATTTCCTTTTAGTATTTTTTACTATAACTATTTGCAAATCTTAAATCAATATTGTACTGTGTATATTATTCTGTAATCTCTATTCAAGGAAATTCTTCTTACTATTGAATATTCTTTCAAGGCTTGACTTTGTTTAAATGATTTATTCTTACCTTCCATTTTTGAAAAATACATGATCATGGTAAATAAAATTTAAAACAATACAGAAATGTATAATTTTTAAAAGTCCTTCATAATCTGGTTATAATTTTTAAATTCTCTTTGCTATATTCTTTCAGACTTTTTTCTATGCTTCTACTAACTTAAATACACTTTTAAAATTTTGCATTCATGGAATAAGATGCTTCACGCTGTTCTAAAATTTTCTTTTTTAAAAAATATTTAACAGTATGTTTAAAAATGTAAAAACAAACTTTAATGATGCCTCGATTGTAATCATCATTTTGTGTTTTTCTCTTTTGCTACAATCTGAGGCCCTGGAAGACAAGCTTTTTTCTTGTAGGTGGACTTATTTTATTATTTTCAGAGTGATTTGGGAGAATACCAGGCAGAAAGTATGACCACTTCTCTCCAGAGAACTCCGGGCCAGTGAGGGGAGGATGGGTCCACGTGAACATCGTGACTGGCCAGGCTTTGGCAGATGGAGGTCTCTGCCGCCTGTGGCTGGGGCTGGCTGAGTGGGCCCCTTGGCCCTGGAACTTGCCCTGCCCTGGGGCAGGAATTCCAGGATGTACTTCTCTTGCTCTCCAAAAGTGTTGGGAGTACTTTTGTGCATGTTGAATGATCACTTTGTCCGTTTACCTGACACATTCTCAGCCTCTTTTCTGACTAGGAACTGTGGCTGGTAACCTTTGGGCAGGAGTAGAATCGGAGCTCAGCTGATGGGGTCACAGGGCTAAGGGGTCAAAAGTGATCTGAATTCCTGTGTAGTCCAGTTAACTTGATGCACCATGAGAGCTACCCTCCTCAAATGCAGGCAGCCATCTCAGAGACACAAGCTTTCCTTCATCCCAGAGAGTGTGGGCTGCCTGAGTAAGGGGTGGTGCATTGGCACTGCTGGAAGAAACAGCAGATGGTGGGCCAGGAGCTGGGGCTCCTCCACACAGGACAGAACACGGTTGTCGTGGTCGGTGTGTGCTGTGCCCCATCACCAGCCCAGTGTTATTAAAGGCTGTTGGGGGATGGCGGTGCAGGGGCTCGAGCTCATGTATTGATAAATTGTGAAACTCTTCTTTCCTTTCTAACTTTTTGCATCCCCTTTTCTCTGTCTTTCTACCATTTAAATCTCTAGTGCACTCATAAAAGGTAGTTGTGGCTAAATGAATGCGATTATCAAATTCAGGGAAAGAAAGGCTTATCGTTTCTAGTAGTTGTTAGTTAAAAATTCACAATGGCACATGCTTTATACTTTTCAAGGATAGGGCAGAAAACATCTGTCTCCAAAATGTACAGGCAACAGAGGACCCCTTGCAGACTGAGGGCATCCTTAGTGTCTAAGGTCAGTCTGTTGTGACAGGTGGCAGGGGTGCACTGTCATGTTCCTTTCCAAAATAAATTCCCAAACAAATCTCTTCCAGATTCTGATAATAATGATGAATTGAAGGAGCCTTTTTGACAGATATAGGGTTTGACCACATATTAGATCAAAAGGAATTATTTAAAACAATTAAAACTTTTAAATGTTATTTACTTCAGGAAAATATGTACAAAAATGTTACAGAAATTCAGCTACAACTAGTGTCTGATTTGTGTTGCTCATTATTCAAAAGCTTCAGTCCTGTGTGTTGTGTGAAGTTCACGGCTTCTCTTCCCCTGCTTTGCTCTTGCAGGTTTTCCCAGGCAAATTCCTAGACTATTTGAAACTCCCTCTTCCTTCTGCCTCCTCCCCTACTGCCTGTCCATCCCCAGTATAGCTGCAAGCTATTTCTAATTGCCAACCTGTCCCTTCCTTACCACTAGGACCAGTAGATTGTGATTTTTTTCCCTTATTCTGTGTTAAACATAAAACGCTTAGCCCCATACATAACATTACTCTTCATTTATAGAAGTTGAAGTGTTCTCATGACAGCATAAGAACATCAGCTTCACAAAGTAGGAAAAAATCATTTAGGCCATTTCTAAATACAGTTGGTCACTTATAAAGCACAAATATGAATTAAAGGGAGTAAAGAGCTGTTATTTGTTGAACAATTAGGTGCCTGCCAGCTCCTTTTGAGACTGAAGGCAAACCACCAACCCTCCCTCAGCCTGATGCTTCATCGCAAAATGTAAACAGTAACACCCGCTGTGTGAACTCACAGGGTTGTGTGAGGGCCGACTAAGGTGATGCCTATGAAGTAGGATAGCACTTTGAAAATGGTTTTTAATAATTAATACACATAGGAGAGAGGTGTAGTATAAAGGCACGCCTCCTCAAAAATGCAGGTGCAGAGGCTCATAACTTGAAAATTTCTGCACTGGTTAGAGATTTGAGAAAGAGATGAATTCACTTGTAATTCACTTGTAGAAACAAGCAAATACCAAATGGTTAGATCACAGAGCAGGAACCTCAGAGCATCATATCAAGAACATGCACAAAAGGCCTCATGGCGACAGCTAGTCTAGTGAGGGTCTGCCCTGTCCTGGCAGCAGCCTTATAGGAGTTCTGTGGTTTTCAAACGTCAACACCCTAAGATTTTGTGATCTGTCATCAGCGAACCTAGTGCCTCAATCTTTGCAAAGAAACTGCACTCTCTTCTCAGTGCCAATTTGCTTTGCAGACCAGAGGCACTGTTCCTGCATAGGGGCTGAGTTTCAATTGAAAAGCATTTCTTGGGACTGCTTTCTTGAGTTATTAAATCCTCTTTCATCTTTGTTCTTTACAGTGGCTGCTTCCGTTAGTAAAACCTATATGTAACCCCCATGTTTTTTGTTCGTTTTTTTGTGAATCCAATTTAGAGACACATAATCCAATTATTATAAGTGAGGAACGGTCTCAGTCAGAGGTTGACAAAAAATGCACCCAGACTCTTACAGTTATAAATCTTCCTTATCCCACAGACAGAAACTTAAATAAATAATTACTGGCTGTTCACTACATTTGCTTTTGTTGCATTTTTGTTTTCCCTGATTTCCATGTGTTTCTCCTGCCTCATTTAGTACTATCTCTATGCACAAAAAGAGCCAAAATCACAATCCCAGGTGCTGACTGATGTGAGCCTCCCAGACTCAGGAAATGAAATTTGGTGGGAAGGAAAAGAACTCTGATTCTCCAAATGTCTGTCTCTCCAGTGGGCTAATTTACAGTTAGAGCTTCATTCCCTTGGCATGTACCTCCATATCCCTTTTCTTCATCACCAGGCAATCACTGATCTGCCTTCTGTCACTTCAAATTAGTTTGAATTTTCTAAAACTTCATATAAATGGAATCATACAGTATGCACTTTTTTATAGTCTGGCTTCTTTGACTCAACAAAATTATTTTGAGATTCATCTCTGTTGTGGGTAGCACAAGTTCATTCTTTTTATTGCTAAATAGTACCCCATTGTATGGCTATAGTGCTATTTGTTTATTTATTCACCTTTTGATGGGTATTTTTGAGTTGTCATTAGCCTTCTGGTACATGTCTTTGAGGATTTTCTAGAGATCTTCATGTTATTAATTTCTAGTATAATTCCAAGGGGATTAGAGAATATATTTCATATGATTTGAATTTTTAAAAAGTTTATTTGGACTTTTTTTTATAGTGCAGAATATGATCTCTCTTGGTAAGTGTTTCATAAACACTTGAAAAGAATGTGTGTTCTGTTCTAAGGTAGAATTTGTGGATTATGACAAGTTGGTTGTTAATGTTATTCAAATCTTCTATATCTTTACAGATTTTCTATCTCTTTGTTTTATTGATTATAAAGAAAGGTAATAAATTCTCCAAATTTAATGTGGATTTTTTTTCTATTTTTTCTTTACAATTCTATTAGTTTTTGTTTCATGCATTTTGAAGCTCTATTTTTAAGTATATAAATACTTAGTTTTGTTATGGCTCATGATGAATTGACCCTTTTATCAATATGAAATGAGCTATGAAATCTGCTCTATCAACATAGTCCATCTTTCTTTAGATTAGTATTATGATGGTATATCTTTTACAATCCTTTTAGTTTAACTTATTTGTGTCTTTAAATTTTAAAGTAGGTCTCTGATAAATGGCATACAGTTGGGCCTTGCTTTTTTATCCAATTTGACAATCTCTGCTCTTATTTTTAATTGAATTGTTTAGACCATTTGCATTTAATGGGATTATAAATATGGTTGGATTTACATCTATCATCACTGTATTTGTTTTCTGTTTGTCTCATCTGTTCTATGTTCCCTTTTAATTCTTTTTGGATTGAGTATTTTTTATGGTTCCATTTTTCTTCATTTTTGGTTTATCAGCTATAACTTTTATTATTTTAGTGGTTGCTTTAGGGTTTTTAATATACATCTTTAATTTATTTCAGTCAAACCTTCACATAATATACCACTTCACATTTGGTACAAGAACCTTACAAAGCATACTTCCGTTTCTTAGCTCCCAGTCTTTGTACAATTGTTCTCAGACAATTTACTTTTGCATATATTATAAAACCTATGATATGTTGCTATTATTTTTATTTTAACCAGTCAGTTGTCTTTTTAAAAGATTTAAGTACTAAGTAAAAATCTTTATGTTTACCTACAAACTATGTGTGTGGTTATCATTTCTGATGCTTATCATTCCTTTGTGTGGAACTAGGTTTCCTTTGTTTTTTTTCTGCTGAAAGACTTTTTTCTTTTTTAACCCTTCTGGTGCCTGAAAGGAACTGGAGATGGGTATCTTCCTCCTGATCAGTTATGCTCTAATAAAACCCCATAAAAAGATAGTCTCCGATAAATTAGTTTTGAGGACAGATCTTGTTGAACAGGATACTCTGGCACTTATCAAAGTGGTTTCTTTTCCCCTGTCCTGAGAGAAGCAGGAAGGAATTTTCTCCTTTTCTCTGATCTTCACTGTGAGAATTTGGTAGAACTCCAGGAGGTAAAACTAACAAAAACATGGATGTCCCCATCACAGAGCCTCCCTCCCTGAGTTTTTAATTCTCAGAGTTTTCCACACAGTCCTCTTACCCTGGCATTGGTTCCCACAGAGGTTTTTGCTCCTGGGTTTGTGCTTCAGTAAGTGTGATTCTCCGTATTTGCCTGTCTGTCTCCAATTTGGGGGCAGCGTCTGCCCTGGGACCTCAGTTCTCTCATATATGGAAGAAGAATTGTTGATTTTCAGTTGTTCAGCATTTTATTTTTTGTTCAGACGGAGTGATGACTTCCAAGCTCCTCACATGCCAGATCAGAGACTGAAATTCCTAACTTGTTTTTTTACTTTATTCTTATGAGTTCTTGTAACAATTATATCACTACAAATTATTATAATTTTGGTTCCTACCTTTTAATTTATTTTTCTGTCCACTTTAAGTTAGCTAGAACTCTCAGGGTAATATTAAAGAACAGTGTTGGGGAAGGCTATCTTTATCTTATTTTTATTTTCACAAAGATGTCTTTAGTATGTAAGTCATTTTACAATGCCAACATTTTTTGCATAGATATTATTTATCATATTAAGATAATATTGTTAGTCCTACTTTACCAAGGTTTTTCTTTTTTTTTTAATTAGAAATGGATGTTGAATTCTGAAAAACCTTCTGAAGAACTAATCATGTTTTATTTATTTATATTATTAATTATAATAGCAGATTTTTAAAGTTGGACCTTCTTATACTACTGAAGTAAACTCCATTTGGTCACTGTGTAACGGTTGTTTACTTGCTACTAGTTTCAATTTGCAAAACTTTCATGTATATTTGTTTCTCTATACTCATAAATGAGACCATGTTAATTTTTTGCATTTTCTTTCACTCACTTTGGTATTAGTTCTGTGATAGCTTCATAAAAAATGATTGTCTTTTCATCTTTATATGCTCTGGAATAGGGGTCAAACTATGGCCCACTGGCCAAATCTGCCCCATTGCTTGCTTTTGTAAAGTTCTGCTGGGAGACATTTATGACCACCCATAAGTATATTATCTGCGGCTGCTTTCCCAGTACAATAGCAGAGTTGAGTAGTTGCAACAGAGACTGTGTGGGCCACAAAATTGAAAATATTTGCTCTCTGGTCCTTTATAGAAAGAGTTTGCTGACTCTTGGTCTAGAATAATTTAGATAGTAGGAAACGCCTTCCATTTTTTGATGATCTGAAACTAGAGCAGGGGCTATAGATTAAAATAGCATTGGGTTAAAACCCGTATCCAGCCTGCACCACTAATGGTGTGCTTGTTGCTGGGTGACATAACCTTCCTGTGGGCCATTTCCCTCAACTATAAAATGTGAATAATAATAATACTTGTTTGAAATAAGGATGCTATAAGGATGAAATATATTAATGCATGTTCATAGTCCTTGGCAGAATGCTAAGAACTTATGAATTCTTAACAAATGCAACTTTATTCTTGGGAGTTTCTTGACACTGCCTTCAAGTCATGGTTTGTTTTCCTGCAGTACTCAATAGCCTAGTTGGTGCCAATAATGTATTCTTAAATTCAGTAATTTTAGTTTTTATCTGAAAGTACTTTTTCTAATCCAGTTTCTTTCTTTTTATTAAATACAATGTCTTTTAAATCTTACTGAAATTAAAAATGAAGGATTTCTAAAGTTTATTCTCCATCTTTTCAGCAAATGTCTTTCATAGAACAAACATTGGCTTTGATTCTTCAAATCCTCTTTCAAACTTCTGTGATTCCACACATATTTCATGATTTTTTTCTGTTCATATTTTCAGGGGGAACTTTTCATTCATTGCTGGAATTGTAGGCAGGTCCGTCCTGAACTTACTGGGTCCTTCTCCAATATTTCAGGTCTGGGCTAAGGGTGAGAGGAGAAACCAAGTTGTCAGTGGGACGTCACTGTTGTTGAACGCAGCTATGAAGTCAAAAGCTTCACTTGTCCAAACAAGTTTGTTTTCAGATTCTTATTGTTGCATTCAGAAGTTAGCATGCCCCTCTTTCCAACCATCACATGTAACTGCGTTTTCAGGAGACACCTACCCCCAGGTAGACGAAGATGGAAATTAGCTCTCCTACTGGTGGCTGCGTGGCTCTCCTTGTCTCTAGCTCCCGCCACTTATAGAAGTTCACCTCAGGGTCCCACTACTTACTTCCCAGATGGACAATTCCTTTTTAGGTCATGACACCAGGTTTGGTCAACTCTTTTAAAAATCTGCTTTTGCATGTATTAGATCTTACAGACATTCTCAAGGCTGTTAGCATGTAGAAGACACAGTTGCCTCAGTCTAGAACTGACATAAATTCCCTACTCCTACCCATTTTAGTAGAAATAAGGACAAGCTAATTGGGCAGTGAGGCTGATAATCTTGAAACAGGTGTCAATTCATTTTCTTAAGTTTTTATATTGCAGTATTCAGACAAAACAGAAAACATTTCAATGAAATAGCCAATATGTACAAAACCAAAATTAAATGTCTCTTAAATGCCCAGGCAATTGATGATTACATATTGAAGTGATTTTTGTAAATCACTTTAAAAAAAGATAATCATAACAAAGCCTTCTTCCTCTTCTCTTTCCCAATTCTGGGGTAGATAAGGGATTCTTAGAAAGAATGTTTTAAGGAGAAGGCAACATTCCAAAGCTGATTTCTTAAGCTTAATTTTGTAAATTGAGCTGTATTGGTTTTATATCTGTACTCATTATTCAGTTTAATAATTTTAAAAACAATTAAAAATCCACTTTGGTATGAATTTTTGGTTATTGCAAGCCAAAGTATTTTACAGATTGAATTTCACCTGCAGTTATTCCACTTCCCCACTTGGCTTTGCGTGTGTAGACTGAGCACTAGAAGCTTTGCCTATAATAGAAGTTGATGTTATTAATAAATGTAGAAGTGAATTTGCATGAAAAATACGAGAGTAAGTAAAAACACCCGGAATCAGATGGAATATCCTTGCCAGCACCCAGGTAAACAGCCATTCTCATCTCCTCCCCTCTTAACATTGCTCACCAGGTCCAACTGATTCCAGCAGCTAACTTATATCCAAACCGCCCTCTCCGTGCTCTCCATTGAGGTACCATCTCTTGCCTCTGAACTCAGTGGCCCCTGAACAGCCCTCTTAACTTTTAGACTCAGGCCTCCTCTAAGCCCCTCCCCCTAGACTGCCTGCTCTGCGTGGTCTTTCTAAATAAGGACCTTGTCACCCCCCTGACTAAATGCTTTACTGCCTTTAAGGATAAGGCCTGAAATCCTTAGTGTTACGTAAGTGGTGCCAAACATCTTTGCCGTTCCCCAGGCCCCTTAACACAGCCACGCTGAAGGTCCCACTGCTTCCAGCACACACCACATTCTTTCATGCCTCTGTACATTTACATGTGCTGTTTTATTTGCCAGGATCCTCTCCTCCCCTTCACTACCTTATCATGCACCATCCTATCCTATGCCTCCTTTAAGAATCAGGTAAAACATCACCCAGCCCTTTAGGAGAGTTGGTTACTCCCTTCTTTTTATTTCTGGAGCATCTTTGCACAATCTTTATTTTGTGACGGTTAATTCCCTGGTATTCATTGCCCCTTTCTTCTGCCAACAGCCCTCAGATTGTTGACTGAGAATCTGTCCCTTCTCTGTTGTCAGGATGTTGGGGTTGCATTGGCTCTACATGCAGTCCAAATGATGGACTCTCACTGACCTTAGTTGATCAGAGTATCTCATTTTCCTGGCTCCACAGATTGGCTCAAGGATGACGTAAGCCTGAGCAATCAGAGTGATCCCGGAACTTCACAGGCATCACTTCTCTTCTGGGTTTGGTGGTGAGAGGGTGTGAGGCTTAAATTCTTGTAACTATCCTTCTCCCACAAAGAGACCCTTCCTGAGCATCCAAACAAGCACTATGAGGAGGAAGAGCTGAGAGAAGGAGCCTGAAAACATTAGTGAGTCCCAAATCAGACCCAGCCTGAAGCCAGTCCTACCTTCTGAACTACCCCTTGCTTGTGAACCAAAGACCAACAAAAAAATAGCTACCTACCTACCTACCTGCCATCTTTTTTGATGAAGCCAAGATAGGTAAGGTTTGTTTGTTTTTGTCTTTGTACTGCAGTGCACTTGGGGCATAGTAGTTGCTTAATAAATGTTTGAAAAAATGTGAGGAAAGAGAATTATAGTTTTATCTAATCATTGTATGCGTGGTTATGTGAACAACAAAGTTTCACTCTGATAGTTTTAGATTTCAGTCCTCTTATATCTTATTTCTTGGTCAAAGGATGGGGGAAAAAATGTGTCCATAAAAACAAAAGACTCACCCAAGGAAAACCTTCAGGAATTTCTATTTTTTATTGAGTTTCCAAGGAGCATATTAAAAGAAATTGCAAAGCCTGATGCTGTCAGTCCCTGGAAGGGGATGGGAATGAAGAAATCTAAACTGCAAACTTACAGCTGCTTGAGGTGAATAAAAGTATTAAATTTTAATTCTTTAAAATGAAGCTTCTACAAAGCTTCTATTTGTGCCAGTTATCTCCTGTTTGCTTTCCCAGATCTACTGTCTCTATTTCTCCACCCTGCTCTCTGCACCCTGGCGTCAGACTTGTATGGCTTATGTTGGAGCCCTTACCATCTGGTTTGGCCAATGGGAAGCCCCAGCAGTGGGGGAGGAAAGTGAGGCTGGGGAATTATTGACTCTTTGCCTGCAGGGGATCACCTTAGGCTGACTGTATCCCTTGATTGTCAAGGTTGTGAATCCTGGACAATGAACTCATGACAGCCTTCTCTATATGACTTTCCAACCCAGTTCTGGCAAGCACTCCCTCCTCTCTGCTGCTGCTCCCTGAATTACTACAGTGTCCTTTATAATTCTACACCTGGACAGCTAAACCTGGTTTGAAATGACTAATTTGAGTGTGCCATCTGTTTTCTGTGGGGACCCCAAGTGATACATATTTATTGCAGAAATTAAAAAATTAAACATAATACAAACCTAATGCACTTTGCAAGTACATGAAACATTGTCTTTTTTTGTATATATATATTTTTATTGAAGTATAGTCAGTCTACAATGTGTCAATTTCTCAGGTACAACATAATGCTTCAGTCATACATGAACATACATGTTTGTTTTCATTTTCTTTTTCACCATAGGTTACGACAAGATATTGACTGTAGTCCCCTGTGCTACACAGTATGAACTCGTGTATCTGTTTTATATATATTAGTCAGTATCTGCAAATCTTGAACTCCCAGTTTATCCCTTCCCCCCTTGGTAACCATAAGTTTGTTTTCTATATCTGTAAGTCTGTTTCTGTTTTGTAAATAAGTTCATTTTGTCTTATTTTTTAGATTCCACATTTAAGTGATTATCATATGGTATTTTTCTTTCTCTTTCTGACTTACTTCACTTAGAATGACAAACTCCAGGTCCATCCATGTTGCTGCAAATGGTATTATTTTGTTCTTTTTAATGGCTGAGTAGTATTCCTTTGTATAAATATACCACCACTTCTTCATCCAGTCATCTTTTGTTTCCATGTCTTGGCTATTGTAAATAGTGCTGCAGTGAACATTGGGGTGCATGTGTCTTTTCAAATTAAAGTTTTCTCTGGATATATACCCAGGAGTGGGATTGCTGGATCATATGGTAGGTCTATTTTTAGTCTTTGAGCATTCTCTATACTGTTTTCCATAACGGCTGCACCAAACTACATTCTCAACAACAATGTAGGAGGGCTCCCTTTTTTCCACACCCTCTCCAGCATTTATCATTTGTGGTCTTTTTAATAATGTTCATTCTGACTGGTGTGAGGTGATAGCTTATTGTAGTTTTGGAACACTGTCTTTTAAGACTGGTAGAAAAACAGAGCCTGTGTTAACTACGCTCATGTGAAAATGACTAAAAAGGCAAACTGGGGAAGGGAAATGCTTAGATGGCTTTCTTGGTTTTATTCAAGCAAGTCTTCCCAGTGCACAACCCCAAGGGTGCCGTTCACAGGATGATTCAGGCTCACTTTAGGAATGTTTGACAACCAGAACCATTTCTACTTAGCAACGAGAGAATGAGAGCAGATCAAACAATTTTATTTGGTGAAATGAGATTAAAACAGGTACCAAGAAGAGCGACAAAGAGAAAAAGAAATTCCCAAACCAGTTAGTTTCTTTTGGCCTTGGAATTTGCTCTTTAGGGCCAAAGTTTTAAAATAACACAGACCAAGAGTTGTGTATCAGAGTAAGGACGGATTGTTAGCTTGGAGGTCTGGCTTAGGTTAGAAGGTATAATGGCCTCTAAGATTTTTGTCTAATACCAGTTGGCAAAACTCCCAGTTTCCTTAGACCTGCCATACTGAATCCTTGACCAGTTCTTTGATCAGGTCTGGGAGTGTCCTGTCTTGCAACCTTCAGCATGGGAACAGGGTTGATCATCATGACTTCCTATTCCTTAGGGTTTCCTGGTCCAACTTGACCTTTGGAACACCTCTCCTCTTTGAGAAGTGTGTGGGACTCCTCTCTGATGCCTGCCCTTGCTGATGTCCTCTCTCACCGAAGTGCTCCCCAGGACTTGCTCTCTATCCTGTGAATAGGGCTGCATCTCTGCCTCAGCTTGGCTTTCTCCGAAGCACAGCTGGAGCAGTGTGCAGTTAAAAATATCAACGTCTTGAGAGATTAGGAGGGGCGTTGGTTAGGGGGGAGCAGAAAGTCTGTTCATTAAGAGCTTTTAAATTTCCAAACGCCCCTTCTGAGTCATTAACACATTTGGCTAAGAACATCTCTGACAACTCAGAGAGAGATAGAGAGAGGTGTTCCTGTGTTGTACTCTGAGTGTGTTATGAGTGTTCATGTTAATAAGGAAGAGAAAAAAATACTTGCCCATGCTGATGATGAGCTGAATTCCATGCTGTGAGCAAAAAGAACAAAATGTTAATTCTGGGTAAGTCAGCTGTCCGAGGAGCCTGTGTTCTGACCACCTGCCCTGTTCCCACAATGGGCACTAATTAGCCAGCACTCTTACTATTTAGAGACATGCTATACACACAAGGCAAGCCAGAGTTTCCATAGTGAAGCCTCACTCACTCCTACCAATTGGAAGTGACAACTAATGGGACTTAACAAGAAATCTCAGCTCTGGAGTGTTTATTTCAGATGTATGCTTTTTAAAATTTTTTTTATTGATTTATAATCATTTTACAATGTTGTATCAAATTCCAGTGTACAGCACAATTTTTCAGTCATACATGAACATATATATATTCATTGTCACATTTTTTTCTCTGTGAGCTACCATAAGATCTTGTGTACCTTTCCCTGTGCTATACAGTATTATCTTGTTTATCTATTCTACAATTTTGAAATCCCGTCTATCCCTTCCCACCCTCTGCCCCCTTGGCAACCCCAAGTTTGTATTCTATGTCTATGAGTCTATTTCTGTTTTGTATTTATGTTTTTGTTTTTGTTTTTGTTTTTGTTTTTTTTTTAGGCTCCACATATGAGTGATCTCATAAGGTATTTTCTTTCTCTTTCTGGCTTACTTCACTTAGAATGACATTCTCCAGGAGCATCTATGTTGCTGCAAATGGCATTATGTTGTCGGTTTTTATGGTTGAGTAGTATTCCATTGTATAAATATACCACATCTTCTGTATCCAGTCATCCGTTGATGGACATTTAGGCTGTCTCCATGTCTTGGCTATTGTAAGTAGTGCTGCTATGAACATCGGGGTGCAGGTGTCATCCTGAAGTAGGGTTCCTTCTGGATATATGCCCAGGAGTGGGATGACTGGGTCATATAGTAAGTCTATTCCTAGTCTTTTGAGAAATCTCCATACTGTTTTCCACAGTGGCTGCACCAAACTGCATTCCCACCAGCAGTGTAGGAGGGTTCCCCTTTCTCCACAGCCTCTCCAGCATTTGTCATTTGTGGACTTTTGAATGATGGCCATTCTGACTGGTGTGAGGTGATACCTCATCATAGTTTAGATTTGCATTTCTCTGATAATTAGTGATATTGAGCATCTTTTCATGTGCCTATTGATCATTTGTATGTCTTCCTTGGAGAATTGCTTGTTTAGGTCAGATGTATGGTTTTCAAGAATACACAGGAAAAAAAATGCATAACAAGCAGGTATTCTCCCAGCCCGTGTCTTCATGAATGATCATCCACTGTTGTTCACGTATTCAGTGCTAAAAGAGGAATACATTTTATGTTTCAAAACTTGAAAATTTTTTCATTTATTTAAAAAAAATTTTTTAAGAAATGGTCAAATGGAGAAGTAAATTTGTACACAATAACATTTAGAGGTGATAAGTGTCATAATCAGAGTGTGCATGATATTAATAGTACACAGAAGAGACACAGTTTAGATTGGAAATTGAGGCAAGAGCCAGGAAAGGCTTCTGGAAGGAATGTGGAAGTTGAACTGGAGTTGGACTGAGATGAGCACTGGAGGCAGCACAAATAGCATGTGCAAAGGTACAGTGGCAGGGAAATAGACTGCACTCATGCTAATGAGTATCTTGTTTAGGGTTTATTCAGAATGATGAAGAATGCTCTCTTTGGGGAGATAGATTCTGAGGGGCTTCTTCATGTGTCAATGCTTATACTAATTAATAAGCCAACATCCAAGTCAATAAATGTTAGTATAAGAGCAGACCTTTTGAGAATAAAATGGACTGTGCAGATTTTTCCTGATAAATGTTATGGTTTTGACAAAAATATGGTTTAAACAAAATATAGACTGCATGCATTTCTGTTCATGTTCACACAGATGCTTTCTGGAATGTGGGCATATAAATATTCCATACCAGGTCACAAAATTTCTGGAAAATTCCATAATGAGGCATAATGAAGCATATTGTGGAGGGGGAGGGGGTGCTGACAAGCATGCTCCTTATTGGTGTGTGAGCAAACCTGTAAAATTCATTTTGAAGAGTTTATTCTCTTGTCAAGGTGAAGCAGCCCCACCATCTTGTTCATGCCTTCTTCTTGGATCAGGAACAGATTTCAGGCTAAGTTTGAATGTCTGCAGGTTTCATGCTTTGTTTTCACACTGTTCTGGATTATAATCCCCCCTCCCCTCCTTCTATGCAGGGAGCAGGGTTGCATTTGTGGTACAGAATATTTTGGTGTTCCCCCTAGGTTCTGTCTATCAGAATTTTCTAGAGGTCAGAGGGCTAGAGGAGATGGACAGTGTTGGTCCAGCCTGCACTAGGGAAGCAGGAGGCTATAATGCCCAACATTTATAATTATTCATCCACTCATCTGAGAGACAGTTATTGATCACACTGCGTGGCAGGCACTATGCTAGGAGCAGCCATGCCAGCTAAAACAGCACCCCACCCATCACCAAACCGCATCCAGAGACGGTCCTACAATCACAGGAGTAGGTAGCAGCACTGGAACTGAAAGCCGTGTCTTCTGAGTCCAGACTCTGTGCTTTTTCTCTCCCCATGGTGTCCTGGTAAGTGAGCTGTGGACTGGCCTCCGCAGGTGCGTGCATCTGGGAGACTGCTGTCAGTCTCCCTCGGCTACTTGCTGCCCTTCTGGAAACTTCCCTTCCATTTTAAGTTCCCTTTATTTTCTACCTGCTCAAAGAGGACATGGGGTGGAGAAACGAGTGGGTGGTTGCCTCCATGTATGATTTTTCTACAAGGTTTGGTCCAGGAAGCAGGGTGGAACAAATGCAAAGCAGAGATTTCAAAGATTAAGAAAAAAGGAAAGAAAAACTCCTCTGTGAGGGATAATGAAGTCTGAGCCATCAAGCTGTATTTGATGTCCTACGAGGGAAGATCTGAGACGGTCCTCGGTGCGAGTGTGGGCAGCGAGGAAAGGGGTGCAGCAGGTGCCAAGAACAAGAGCACCGATTAGTCAGGGACAAGAATCACGTCACAGAACCGGAAGCTGTACTTCTTAACATCTTATTCTTATTTCTAGAGGACGATATCACGGGGAGAATGAGGAAGGGTCACAAAATGAATTAATGATTAGAAATTGTCTTCAGGGCTGGCTTACGGCCTGATGCTTTTTGACAAATTATTACTTTCCTATTTGTTGAGTATCCACAATGATTAATATTTGGAATTTGCAAGCAGACATTACTTTTAGACATGGCATCAATGCAGTGAGTTGGATGTCTGGACAATCAGTGGTGGGTTCTTCTGGATCTCATCAGAAAGTCCAGACAGATCCCTTTCAGGCCTAGTGCCATGGACTTAGTCCGTCAACTTCATAACCCCGGGGACTATGCTCACCCACACACACAGGGTGATCAGTTAAGCACTGCTGTGGAAAAGACATTCAGACAGGAGTTAGCTATCATGTTATGCTCCGGTGAAGACTGAGATGGATGATGCAGTAATGGTAAAATAAGTTGGTTTATTTACCCACGGCCGACAGACTTTCTCACCTTGATGCTTCTCATACTTCTGTGGTAATGACTCAAAGGAAATGAATGACTCCAGGAGACTCAGGAGTACGTCTGCATCCATGTGACAATCCCAGATGGTTCCAGGCCTGTGGCAGGTTGCCCAGTGGAGCAGCAGTGGAGAAGGAGTAGGCTCAGCAAGAGATGTTTACAGGAAGACGCTCTGAGGGGGCACTGGGCCGGGATCGGAGGAAGAGGCTGGGCTCTCAGGTCCAAACGGGGAGGAAAATCAAGCCAGAGAGGGTGGCACTGATAAACACAGCTGCCCAGGGAGCCTCATCCTCCAGATTCCAGGGACCCAATGATAATGGCAAGGGCTTTTTTTTTTCTGGGGGGAAAGGACACCTCGTAAGGGAACTTCATGACCCCCAACCATGTTAGTTCTTGAGAGTCAAGTATCTTCCTGGTTCCAAGTAATCATGGTAACTTATTCCACAAAAGTGGATGAAGGAGAGAGGGTCATGCGGTGAACAGAGCCTGTGGCAGTGCTGTGGAAGAGGCAGTGCAGTCTTCAAATTTTTCTAATCTTTTCCAGGGATCACTTTATTTTATTGACCTCCCTAGGAGACTTGAAAAAGACATTAAAAAGAAATTTTTTAATGACTAAAAAATGATATTTCTCCTTCAGTCATTCAACAATCAGCAGCTAATTATGAAACCCGTACTATACGCAGGCACTAGGCCAAGATTTAGAGAGACCCACAGACTGACGGGAGTGCTCGCGGAGCTGACCGTCTAGTTGGGGGACGCAGTGCGAGACAAAAGGAAGTAACTGGTTGTAAATCTGCACCCACCTAGGTGGCAAAGGATAATGCAAACGCGTTACTCATAGAGGGTCTTGCAAAGCAGTCTGGCCTAATTGAGCTTCCATCTACAGGGTGGGCATAGAGGTGAGGGGAGGACTCCAAGCAGAAGGACCAGTAGGGATGCAGGCCTATGATGGGGGTGGGGGGAGTCTGGGGAGGAAAGGGCTCTGAAAGTGTGAGTCACATGGAGAGGGCAAGAGGGAAGGACATAAGAGGTGCCACTCAGAGGCCGACAAGGATCAGACCATGGGGCTTTCTGGACAGTGTCGAGTTGTCACTGTATTAGCAGAGCAGTGGGGAGCAGTGGGAAGGCTCTTTAGAAACAGAGAGTGATGTTTCAAAATATAAATACTCCAACTGCCAGTTTGAGAATGGATTTAGTGGAGCAAGTGGGGAAGTAGGGAGCTCAAGGCCAGATTTCAAAGCTACTTAGCAACTAAAACCAGCTGGATTTGGTGATGGGCTGAATGTGGGGTGAGGGGTAGGGAGCTGTCCTCCTGCAGTCCTGTGCTGTATTCTCTTAGTTACCCAAGTAAAGCACTTAGGGTCTTATCGGTCTAGTTAGCTGGATGATCCTGCCAAGGCTGTGATATACCTAAACATCTGCACAGCCTGGGGCAGGGTGGTGGGGGTGAAGGACACAGGAGGTGGTCCACTTGCCTCCTCACAGGCTGGGGCAGGTTGGGGAAACTCTTGCCTTTGTTTTGGCAAATCTGATAATACATAAGACACACCCCTTGTCCACTCCCACCCAAGATTAAAAAAAAAATGAAGCCTCATTAAAAATCAAAGTTCTCAAACTTTCCTATTATCGCCCTCATTGTTGGGAGATGGAGAGATTTTTGTCAGCTCGAAGCAAAGGGTTACTTGCTCAAGTGGCCTCAGGGCAGGGCATCCGTGTAAGTGATTCCAGCCCCACCACGGGGTGTATAGACTTGTGAATGGCAGCAGGATGGAATGATTTCATGAGCACTCACAGTTTGATTCAAGCCAAACTCGAATTTCTCAACAGCTCAGATCCAGGTGTATTTTCCCAGTGGATGTGAGAAATAAAGGTTGAAACATTCATTCTTGTCACCTGGGGATAGTGGGATCGGTGTGTTTGCACCAAACACAGCAGGGTGTCACACACCATTAGCAGGTTCTTAACAACTCCAGTCTTTCAGAGAAGGCAGGCTTCTCTGGAAATATCTATTCCTCTACCTGCCTCTGGTGTTACTCTTTCTTTAAACTCATTACCCATCAGTTAAGAGGCAATCATAATTATTCTAAGAGTAATAAAATCATACTTGTTCTCATTTCTGAGTGCAAACTCTATGACAGGTGGTACACTAAGCACACTTTCTACATTATCTCAATTAATCTTTATGATAACTTAGAGCAGTAGGGACTGTTAGCCTGCCTTTGAGATGAGGTAAGTGAGGCTGCGAGAGGTTGGGTAACTGACAGAATGGAGATAGTCAATGGCAGAGGTGAGAGTTAAACAAATCCCTTGCCCTTGACCTTGATACTGAGCAAGTCATCCGTGGTGGCAAGTTGGTCTGTGGCCCACAGTCAGTACCCAATTCATTCAACATTTAATGACTACTTGCTATGTGCCAAGTACCATGATCAGTGTGAGGATCACAAGGTGGATAGAATGAGTTTCTTCTTTGATGGGGTTTAAAGTCTGTTGGAAAGGCAAACCTAGATGTCCACCTAATACAAGACCCATGAAATTAAATTCTGCCTTGGAGGTCAGGTGGAGGTTATGGGAGCACAGAGGTGGCAGATGTAAATTATGATGCGGGTGGGATGGAAGAGACCAGGAAACGTTTAGGGGAGGTGCCATCTTTTCAGCTGCATCTTGAAAGACCAGCAACCATTTAGCAGATCGTGGAGACCGCTGGAGGAGCTCATCGCGGGGTTGCGACCTCCGGTTGACCCACCAGCTGGACCCGGGCAAACGAGGCCCCTCGCCCTCCTCTGCCTGTGCAATGTACATCCAGCCCTTCATTCCGCGGTGGGAGTCATTTCAAGGGTGCAGCCTCCAGAGACAAAGCGGGTGTTGAGACCACCTGGACAGAAGCCATGACTGAACCCCGTTAAGGGCTCTATAGAAACTTTTAAGATTTTGGCGGGCAGGTGCGGAAATCTACCCGTGTTGCGGCGCCCAAGACAAGCCTCGTACTTTAGTTCCTTGTTGGTTAGAACTGCCACCTGCTAGTCTGGAGTGGCTGCCTCTTCCGTCTGCGGTCGGCGGTGTTCGTTCGGGAGCAGTCTGCAAACCTGCAGAGGAGGAAAGGGCGTCCCACACCCGTGCAGCGCTGATCGAGGGCCTCGAGGTGAGAGGGGGGCCTGGCGGGCTCGGCTCCAGGACCCGCAGCCTTGCGCATCACAGGCTTCTGGTGCGGGGGGAGGGGGAGCCGGAGAGCGCCTGTCGCTGGTCCTCTGCGAGGAACTAGGATGGATTCTATAAAATCGCTGACATTTGACCATTTTGACTTACAAAAATGACAGTTTCATAAGGTACAGCCTAATACGTTTTGGGCGTTTGCTTCCGATTCTGAAAAAGCCTTCGTATACAGCCTGTGGGTTGTATACACTTGGGGTTTTCCTGTGGGTTGTATACACTTTGGAGGCCCTGGGAAGTATTATTGGTGTCTAATGACTGTTTTGAATATCTTAGTTTGGCCAATCAGGCAATGAAATAAAATGTTATCTATTTTAGGCTGGAACTTGATTAACTCAGGATGGTAAGCCCAGCCTCTTCATGGAGATCAGAGGTGCTGATTAGTTGTTGCTGAAATCAGAAATGTCTGGTATCTGAGGGTGGGGGTGGTGAATAGAGAATGAAGATTAAAGAAGGGCTTGATGCTAAAAACTAGGGGCTGATGCAGACAGCCACCGAGAGCAGCATGGACACACAAACCACTTTTCCCAGCAGCCTTGGGTGTCGGGGGCTTGTGCTTGCATCTCTTCTTCCACAGACTGCTTCTGAGGATCTAGATACTTCATGAACAGTCCTAGGCTCGGGGGATCCGGCTGGATTTAAGCCGGGTATATTTGGGTATCTGGTTCTTGGATTTTAGGGGCAAAAACAGAATCAATAGCAGATGATTAAACTCTTGTGCAGGAAGAATGTCTAGTGCCGACCCCATTCATGAACGTGGTAGAGTCATCTCTCCATGTGAAGGCAGGGTGTGATGGGGGAGAGAGGAGTAGGATCTGATGTGGGCCGACAGTGCCAGACACTGGGCTTTTGGCTTGATTTTCTTTTAGTCCTCCCCACCTCTGTGCACATGAGGTGAGGTTAACAGATGTGGAAATTGACCTTGAGAGAAATTGAGAAAATTGCTGGGGGTCACCCATCTGGAAGGTAGTGGAGCAGGGGTTTTAACCCAGATCTGTTTGTCTTCAAAGCCTTAGTTCTTTTCGTCAGCTTTCTTAACAAGAAGCGATTTTAGGTTTTGCCTGACAATCCTGGAGGATCAAATGCTGATTTGTCCAGGGGCTTATTTTCTTTCCAGCCAGAATGGAACTAGAATAGTATAATCATAACTATTCTGTTGACAATGGCAATGCAGGCTGTACAGACAGAATTAGAGTGTCAAGGCCAGGAGGCTGACATCTGCCAAAGGCATGAAAACAGCATTTCAAACCCAAGGTAATGATGCAGCAGCCTTCCTGCAAGTCAAACAGATTCCACAAGGATTAACATGTTAAGAGAAAGTACAAAGATACTGCTTAGAGTCAGCAAGCATAATGAGAATTTGGTCCCTGTTTTAATGAATTTGTAGAAGTTGCAACCCAGAGGTCGTGCTATTAAGTTGAGTGACGTAAATTACTTTGGCTTCTCTGTTCCACATATGTTAAAATGATGACAAAAGTTTATATGGCTTAAAGCTGCATGTTGTATTATGTTTTGAGGTATATAATCAGGAAATTAGAAAAAATATGCAAAGAATCCCACTTTCTTAGTTTTAAAAATGACTCTCTGCAGACTTGAGTAGAAAGGGCTTGTCTCAATGAGTCCATTCATCCTGAAAAGATTTTTGTTCTTTTTAAAAGTCCTTGAATTTCCACCATAGTTTAGTGTGAGCAAAGAAACCAGCAACTCTTCCCTTTGTTGGAGCCAGGGATGTGGAGTATAGAGCTGGTTTTCTTCTTATTTAAAAAAATGCATGAGTCCTGGATCTGCTTTAGTATTTATTATTGATACAAAAAGGGAGATCATCATTCAATACACCTGCTCCTCCCTCCAGGGGATGACAAGACCCTGTATCTGTGGCTTTGAAACAGACCTGTCATAATGCCCCGTCAGATAGGCATTTGTCAGGGAGTTGTGTCCCTCCAGTTGTCTGGTGTTGACTCTGGGGCTAGGTGGGAAAGCTTTATCTCCAAAAGCTGGTAAACAGCCTTCTGTGCTTTGGGGGTGATCCTTTCCTCCCAGATTCAGGAAACACCCAGAAGCCAAGCCCAGACTGCTTGGGGCTCTTCTTCTCTCTTGTGTAAGCAGTAAGCACCATTAATGGCTGCCCATCTTGATTAATTCTGTGCACAATGATCAAGAGAGCATTTTGACTTTGGGGCAAATCAAACCATGGTGGACTATGTGACACAGACATGAGGACAAACATTTACTAAAAGAGAAAAGCCCAGAGCTTGAAGCTGGCAGGGATTGCATAGAAATAAAAGCATATAAACAATGAATTCTAATATAGATAAAAATGCCACAGGGATGATCGAGTCCTTCTGGGTTCGTCTATTCTGTAAGTTTTAATGGTTTCTAAAATTTGAGTACCCCTTGGTTACAATGTTAAAAAATATTATCCATTAGGTCTTTGTGTGAACAGCATAAAGCCATTAATCCGCTGGTCAGTAGCTCATGCAAAGGAAAGGGTCTTTTTTATTCTTTTACAACGTGAAACTTATTTGGCTTTAGTGCTGAAATGACTGGCCATTTGTAAGAATATAACTAACTTCAAGGAAAATGGCAAAGGGCATTGTTCTCAAAGGTATTAAATAGGCTCTAAAAATTTGACTCAGAGAAGAAAAAATGTGCTTGGAATATATCCATACCACGGATGCAGTAAAGTATGACAGTTCTGAGAGGATGGAAAAGACTTTCTCACCAATTTCAGTCAGACTTGTCTTTTCTCATGATGTTCTTGCCTAGAATGGGAAATATATATATATATGTGTGTGTGTGTGTGTGTGTGTGTGTGTGTATATATATATATATATATATATATATATATAGCATATAAAAATATATTTATTCTTATATTTACATTACTTTCAACTTAGCATATGATTCGTGTTGATTTGACAGTAAGTCACATGGGAAAGATGGGCATTATCATTTAATTCTAGGAAAGAAGGAAAGTGAGACTCAGAGGAGTTAGGAGATCTGCTCCGGATCATGCAGTTAGTAAATAGACATGCTTGAACATGAACCCTGGTCACGCTGACATCAAATGATTCTTCTCTTTATGTGAAGGGAGCAGGGTCCCCCTTAGCCATTTTCACTGCAGACCCCAGCACCTCCCTTCCAGGGCGCCATCCCCGTTCAGGGCCTTCTCCGCAAAGCTGTGCTTAAGGCGGGGCAGCGCTTGAACAGTGCTTTTCTGCCCAGACACGGCGTTCCCCTCCAGCCCTTCTGTCATGTCAATAGTTCAAAGTCTGAAAGAGACACCAAGTCAGCACCTGGTGTGGGAAGCGCCGTCTGCACATTGGCAGTGGCCTCCGAGAGACGCAGGGAAGGGGCAGGACGCAGCTGTAAACTTGCCTTCTCGTTGCATAAATTGAAACGAAACATCAGAGAGACCTCTCCCTGAAGGCTCTGCACAGTCATTTCCTGGCCCGAAGTGGTGTGATGCCACTGCTCTGTTCCTTCCTTGGCCTGCTCCTCGTGTCCTGATGGAGCCCCAGCCCCTCGGCAGTTGCTGTGTTGGTGAGAAGGCAGACGGGGCGCCTGCCCATGGGGTGGAAGGAGAGAAGCCAGTGCTGGGTGCAAGGGGAGGCAGCTAAAACCTTGTGGGTCACAGAAATCTCTCGTCCCCAGTGCTATCATGGCTTCGAACAGGGCAGCAGCACTTGATGGTTTTGCCCCATCTTGGCTGCAACGTTCTCCTCAAGCGTTTCTGGAAGCCCCGGGAACGTGTCTCATGGGTGGCCATAAACCAACCTGGTTGGCCCTCACATCACATCTGCTGTTTCTTCCCTCTCCTCGCCAGTCTGCCTCTTCTGAGCTCTTTGTATCCCATGAAAACCAGTGCTCACATGTTAGGCCAAGAGGTGGGGAGGCCTCTTCCTGTGGCCCACAGCTGGAGGGCCTCCAGCGGCTTGCAGAGTTTCCAGAGAAGTGGCTTGTTCAGGCTTCATTCCTGGTTCTCCTTCCCCCAGATCCAGGCTAGAGTCAGATGTAAGATGGGCCAGAGGAAAACCTCAGTGCCAGCCACTCTGTGGCCCTCAGAATTGCCCTCCCCTTCCGACCACCATCATTTCTCTTTCCACTTGAGTGAGTTTTCTGTCCGTGCCGACGCTCCCTGTCAGAGGCCGGTCACTTCCTCACGTCAGGACTCCTGGGAAGCCCACCCATGGGTTTCGCCACCAGCCTGAACCCCAGCAGGTGGGCAGGGCCGTGCGGAGAGGGTGCCATGCCAGCAGGGAGTTTGGGGAGAGGGCCCTGGGTGGTACCCTACAAGATCTCTCCAGCCTTCCTGTGGAAGGAAGGCTCTGGAGGGCTCAGCCCTGGACACAGTCTCTTTGAGGGAGAGGCTCTTGAAACCCTGTTTACCAAGGAACAGTATACTTCTTCTGTCTACGGTTAGAGATAAAAAGTGTGGCATGATTATGTGGGTGGGGCTTGTTAACGTTAAGCAGATCATTCCAAGGGTGGTCCCACTGGGATTTCTTTTTAGGAGAATCCTGGGTGTTGGTCATTTTAGGTCTTTGCTCTTGACTGGTGACATTCCCCAGTGAATTTTTTCCAGTCTTTTTGTGGGGAGCGAAGGTCTGGGAAAGAGGGCTGGGCAGTCTAGGCCTACATTATGCAGGCCTGCACTCTCTCCCTTTTCTGTATGGTACTCTTGCCCTCAGCTGTCTATAGTGCTCCCTGTCCAGGGATCCCAAATTTCACCCTTTCTAGAGATAAACCTCTGGTCTCTTTCTGGGGTTGGATGGGAGAGAGAACAGGTCACAGACAGTCAGGGAGGGACGTGTTACCCAGCTTTGGTCTGTGTTCCTCATTTTATTCCCCCACTCACCCCACTCCCTGAGGGGCCTAGGGCCACCGTTTTGTGAACCATTTAGGATTCTAGACTGTAAATCAAGTGTTTCTTGGCCTCCCTACAGCCAGCTGAGGAGACATCTTTCAGAATTGCTGTCAGTTCTTATACTTTGCACTGCTTCCCAGCCTCCAAAATTTTATTATTGTGGTTTCCTTTTCTCTTTTCCCCATCCTTGTGGGTGTATGCATTTTTGGAAAAAAGCACTTTACTGTAGATTTAGTGAGGTTTCAGGAGGGAATAAAATTTAGTATGTGTGTTTAAGCCACCCTCTTTACCCGTATGCCCCTGTGTGAAGGCTTCAGGCCATGGATGTGACATGAGCTGATTTAGGTTTTGAAACATCATTTCTCTGCTGTTGTTGGAGAATGGCTTGGAGAAGAGCAAGGTGGGACCATTTGCTACCATCTGTACTAGAAGTGACAAGGATGTGGCCAGGCAGATGCAGGAGAGACAGGGAGAAATGCATGGCTTTACATCATGTTTTGTGTGTACAAACGGAGGACTTGCTGATGGTGAGGAGTGAGGGAGAGGGAGGAACAAGGGTGAGCGCTACAGTTTTTGCTTGAGCAATTGAACACCTGAAGGTGTTATTTCCCAAGATGGAGAAAGTTGGGAGATAAAGACATTTCATATTAGAGACAAATATTCAGTTGTTTCATGGCTGCTCAGAGGTCTTTGTAGTCCTGAGCTCCAAAGAGTATTGTACAACGAGAAAGCAATTTTTATACTGTTTTATTTCCTGGCTGTTTTGTTTTTATGATGGTAGATTATAAGTGCTTAAGTAGCAGAAGAATAAAAGGACTGAATTGGTATTGGCATATTGCCAAATGCTACTTTAAGTAAATGTTCCTGTTGGCTGCTTATCGCCCCTGGTAATGCTGTGCATTGTGAAGAGACATGGGTTTTAATGTAGGAGCGAATCTAAAAAATCACAGAATCTAAAGACATTCTTTCTGATTTAGGAAGCACTCACATGAGTCTTAAAATTCCTAAATATGCTTTTCTCGTTCTCACAGTAGTTTTTCATATCCTTTGACCTCACTTTCTTTCAATTATTTAAGAGCAAAAGAACTTGTTGATTTAGTCCAACCAATATTGTGAAAAAATGAACTGAAGTTGCTGTATTCGTTTCATATTCAAAGTAGGTGACTTGGTAATAATTATGTAATCCCTTAGCTGAGTAATTTGATGGACACAGACAGTGATATGGAGACAGTTATCCACAATTCTCATCACTCAAAAGTGTTTTCTTTACCTATTTGTGTTATTACTGTGACAATCTTAATGAGCTCTTCAATTTAAAGTTCAGTCTAGCAAATCACTTAAGGGACTGTTTAATCTTTATCGTGTTTTCATTGGCTGTTTTATAGGGTTACATACTTATAAAGAAATTACATATTGAAAGTTCTGCTCTGAAGACTTCAGGAGCAAATTTCCTGCTGAAGTCTGGGAAGCTTATGACCACAGTGCTCATTTGTAGGTTGCTTTTAAAATGTGTACCAAGGAGAAGATTTTTTTCCCCCTACAATTAACTGTTAGAGAAGAATTTGTCCCTAGGATGGAATATAGATGTGTGAATGAAAACCCGTTTGCTGAAGAAAGCGGGGAAAGAAGAGGAAGAAAGTGCTAGATGTCCCATTATTAGATCACAGCTATTTAGTAATGCTATCATATAAAAAACAGAGGAAGGAAGACAGGAGGGAAGTGATTTCTAGTTCATGGTCTAGTTATAAATACTGTTACAGCATGTAGAAACCTATCAGTAATCATACTTAGAAGTTAATAGTAAACAAGAGTTGCCTGCAACTACGAGATTAGATAAGTAACGTTTCCTAGTCTCTCTTCTCACCCAAACTCTCACTCCCACACTGGTTAAATGGAAACGTAGATTTGATGTGCATGGGTGGTGAACATATGCAAACAAAGCTAAAAATAGGTAAAACTCTTCTGCATTCTGGTAAATACTAATTTACCTTTCAACAAAGACCTACTTACTAGCACTTCTGTTTTGGATCTCAAAGTCCAGGGAAGCTAGACCATCAGACTGGTTCTTCCTCACCTCTATCTGGATGCTTTTGTGTAAGGAGGCCACAGAGTTCCTTGTTTCTTATTCCATAAGAATAAGCCCACTTCCCAACAGTGCCGGCACCCCTCCTAGCCCTCGGGCTTGGCTTAGAGGACAAGGACCTGGCCAAGACCTTCTACAACAGATCAAAAACAGAAGCCCACATGGGAAGAAGGCATAGAATTATTTTTCCTGTCTTTGGGAATGCCCCAGGAGGCAGAAATGCAAGGCTGATTTTTCATTTCAACATGAGACTGTAATGGTTTTCCCTAGTGTTCAAGAATTTTAATCTGGAACTGTGAATTTTTAAAATAAAATCTAATAATTACTAAAGTTTTATAGACCATTTGGGGAGAATGAAGGGAAGGTAATAATACATAACTACTGAAACACTTTAGTCACCATTCTAAACAAAAAAATCACAATATAAAAGTATTTGATGTTCAGAAAAACACAAAGACTGCAGAGTAAAAATTTTCTTTTGGTTTTTCCCCTTTTTTTCTGGCTTATTTCCTTTCTGACTTCCTTTCTTTGAGCTAAAAGGCCTCATGAGTTATTACACCTTGGAGAATCATCTCTTCTAGAGGCTGAAATCTCAATGTTCAACTCTCACCTTCATTCAGAGGATACTAGTTCTGCACTAAATCTGTCAGGCACTGTTTTAGGCACAACTGGGGGCATGGACAGGAGTGAACAAAACAGATAAGTCTCTTTGCCCTGTGGCACTTCCATGGGTGGCAAAGAGTACAGGAAATTATAATCATCATATTAATTCTAACATGGAATATACTGGATAGTGGTAAGTGCCTAGGAGGAAAATGAAATCAGGGAGGAGGGTATGAAAGATGAGGTGAGGGGGCTACAGCTGTCAACTTGAAGATGCTACCCGAAGAGAGGCCTGAAAGGAGACAGCGAGGAAGCCGCAGAAATCTGGGCACAGAGAACAGCGAGTACAGAGCCCTGAGCCGGAGTGTGACTGATGAGGGGAAGGGCCAGCAAGGAGGCAGGTGAGGCTAGAGGGAGAAGGTGATCTGTAAGAAGTATCACCAGGGTGGTGGAGGCGAAGTTGTGTAGACCCTTGTAGGCCTTCGTAAAGATTTTGCTTTCTCCAAGTGAGATGGGAGGGCGTGCGTAGAGAAGTACCTTAGGCTATGGGGCTGAGAATCAAGGAAGGATCGGTAAGTGCAAAAGCAGGGACCGCAGTTAGAGCTCCTGCTGTAACCCAGGTGAAGGATGCACTGGCCTGGGCCGGGGGAGCACAGTGGAGGTGGGGAGGGGGTCAGACTCTGGATCGCTGTTGAAGAAAGAGAAAGAACTGGGAGAATTTGCTGATTGGATAGATGTGAGGAATGAGCAAAAGAGAGGCCTCAAGGATGACTCTAGGGGTTTCCAGCCTGAGAAGCTGGAAGGATAGCTTTGTGTCTTCTTGAGAAAGGAAGAATGTAGGAGAGGTGGCGCTGGGGAAGAGCAAGGGCTGAGGTTGGACTCGTAACGTTGGAAAAGTCCATTAGACGTCCAAGTGGAGATGTCGAGTGTGCCGCTGGGGATGTAATTCTGTTGATTTCCTCGTTTGTAAGTTCATGTGACTATTGCCATGTCAGCAGAGAGTCAGTACGGCAAACTGAGTTCCAACGTCTGTCCCCAGGTAGCCAGGCTTGTTCACTAAGCATGTCCCTCTGACCCAGCAGCCGTGAGTGTGGGATTCCCAGTCATGTCTCTGAAAATCCCTCTTGCTGGGAAAGCATGGCTGCTCAATTCATGGATGTTCTCTGTGCTCAGGTTCGTGATTGTCATCTGCCTCCTTTAATCAGGCTCCTTCACAGGCCTGCCTCGAGCACCCAGAGCCCTGCTGTGTTCATGGTAGGGTCCCCAGCTGTAGCTCTGTGTCCTTCTCCTGGTCTCGAATGCTCAGCTCAATCTTTATGTCCTGTCTGTTGTCTCATGTCGCTCTAATAAGTGGTACCTGATAAGGTGGCCCAGCCTTGGCCTTCCTTCCCATTTCTGACTTGCTCTTCCCCCTCAACTCAGTCCGTATGAGCTTCCCTGGGCAGTGGCCTCACCCGTGGCTGGTGGCCCCCATGTGTTTGGCATGTGTGAGGAATCTGTCTGGAGCCTGTGAAAAGCAGTGAGGCTGTGGCAGGTGCCTACTGTGACAGATACTAAAGAATCGTAATGCAATGTCTTTGACTTCTCTGCTTTTGAATGACAGATTCCTGCAAAGCAGGGATCATGGTCAGCCTGGTGCATAAAAGCAGAGGAGGTGGGTATGGGGATTGTTCAGGATCAGAGTTTCTGAAAGGGTGGTCCTTGGATTCTCTGCAAGATGATTGTTTGTCAAAAACAGAAACTGCTGGATCCTGTCTACTGAAGCATCTCTGGAGGTGGGGCCAGAATCTCTAGAGTTGTTTGTTTAATTACGGCCCAAGAGGCAGACATGCTCTAAAGTTTTAGGACTACTAGTCTAGGGCAGTGGTTCCTAAGCCACTCTCTCAGGATGGTTAAAGTGCAGACTGGTGAACTTCATCCCAGACACCCTGCATCAGACGCGGGTGGGGCCTGAGACTCTGCATTAAAACAATAATAACAATAAAGAACAATAACGGTACCGAAACCAACAGCACTGCCCAAGTGCTTCTGATGATCAGCCACTTTGGAAATGTCAAGCATTCCAGATGCCAAGTCCTTTCCAGCTCGTCTGGAAAAGATCCTCTGTGCTGGAAAACCTTCTCACTCGGTAAGGGAGCAGCGGCTCTGGGCCCTGGCCGCCAGCCTGCTCCTGCCAAGTTCTACCTCGGAACGTATTGCTCAGCGGGCCTGCCGGCTTTGCGCCCTGAAGTTCAGGCTCCCAAACCCGGCTGTGTCACCTGCAGGAGATTTGGAAGAACACAGATTTGGAAGCTTCAGCTCAGACCTGCTGAACTGGGGTCTTTGGGAGTGGAGTCCAGAAACCTCTATTTTTCAGAAGCACCCGGAACACTGCAAGTCTGAGTGGGAGTCCTGAGTTCCGTGGTGGGACCTTCTAAGGTGCCAGGGCCGTAGCAGCCCTTTAGGTGCTCTGGGAACTGCCAGGTGGATCCAAATGCAAATGGGCGTGCACATGGCACATTTCCCGATCACATCCCGCCTGACACGTGGTGCTGCCTTTTACCCAAGCTCCTCTCCAGGAAAAGAAGTTCCAGACTTCTCAGTCTCTTACCTCAGCTCCCAGCACCTTTCAGCCTGTTCACTGCTGCTGCCGCCTCCCTCCCACACGGCCACTCCAGGGCTCGGTCACTGCCATGTCTGGTGACTGAAACGAATTATTTCCCAGAATTACATGTCTGCTCTAGGATAGTAGGATTCTAACTTCTGTAATAAGACATACATGGTTTCTCAGCTGTTTTCAACATGCTAAATTTACTAAGCACAGCAAAACTCCTCGCCAGTTCCCTAACTGGGGCAAAGACAGAAGTCGGAAAGATAGAAGTGGGACCAGTAAAAGATAGAAAGATAGAAGTGGGACCAGTAAAAGGCTGAGTTAAAAGAACATTCTGACAGAATTGCAGTGCTGTTGTTCTCGAGGGCAGGTGATGACCTGGGGCAGAGGCAGGCTTTTTGTAAAGAGAGCCTATAGACAACTACTTGCTGTCAGTACAAGTGATGTTTGAACAGGAAGCCTAGAAAAGAGCAGCTTATTGGTTTTGTCTCTACACTGGACTAATCACTTTCTTTGGATTATGTCCAATAATTTATTTTCGTGGATGATAGCAAGGCAAACCTCAGCTCATGGTGGCCAGAATTATCGCAGATTTTGAATCTAAAAAGTCTAAATAAGTGAGGTTTATTAAATGCATAAAAATGATCATTTAACTCTGAGTTATTATACTTAGAAAAAACAAAACTTTTCAAAGTAGTTTTTTTTAACATAAGTAATTCATGTGGATTATAGAGTAATTAGAAATTGCAAGAAATGTAAAGAAGAGAATAAAAGTTGCCCATATTTTTACCACCCAGAATATGACTGTTAATATTTTGGGAAACAGTATTCTAGATTTTTTATACACACACACACACACAAAATACATATTGTTATGTAACGTGTAAAAGCAGTGATTTTGGAGGCTGGAAATTGTTTGCATCTAGCTCTGCCTGTGATGCTTTACCTACCCTCCCTAAGTGACTTGTTTTCTTCTCATCATTCAACGTCTCAGATCAAATGTCACCTCCTCAGAGAGGCCTTCCCTGACTACTCAGTCTAAAGCCGCACCCCATTCTCCGATTATTCCCCATCCCATTACCTCCTATGTCACCTTCTTTATAGTTTATACTTGTTTCCTGTCTGTCTTCCCCACTATAGTGTGGGCACCATCAGAGCCAGGGCTCTTTATGTCCTATTCGACCATGTCCCCATTTCCTGGTGCAAACCCAGAGTAGGAGTTTCATAGGTATTTGTAGAATAAATGAAGAAATGACTGAGTGAATGAATGAGATGCTTGGCCTGGGAGGGTGGAGGCCAGAGGTACAGCTGAGAAGGTGAGCTGAGCATCTGGGCAGATAAACATGGGCATGGAGTGCTACAGGCACTTCTGAGTACGGCCCATCACTTGTAATAGGCCCAGAGGGATCCTGAAAGACCTACCTGGCCCCTAACAAATGGCAAATAGCAAAATCTAAAAAAATTTGGTCTCAGACCCCAATTGAGGATTTGGTAGAATTCAAATGCCTCTACAATTACCTTAGAGATTTTAGATTTATAACCTCATCTTTAGTTACAGTTTTGCCTCTTTTAGATTAATTGTTTAGACTGAAAATTGTTGGTTACTCATCAATTTCTAGTAAACTCCAGAAACACATGGGTAATTTTTCCAAATGGTATTGTTTTTTGTGTCTTTGACTCGGCTCACTGGCACATCCCTGGCTGTAATCTAAAATTTTGAAAAGTGAACAATATGTTGCAATCTGAAATTATGCATGAATGCTCAGGCTATAAACTAGCTAGCTGACAACGAAGTTACTGTGAAAAATGTCTACAGTAATACTTTGCTTTCACCTCATGTAAGACCTTGACTTGAGACAGGTAGTAAATGAATGAAAGCTTCCATAGTTTTAACACTTTTGGGGGAAAAAAAGAGCAGAGTCATTACTCCCATTTCACAGATAAGATAATTGAGAACCAGCTACTTTAATTGAATATTGTTGTGGGAATTGTAATAAACTAGAGGGTTTTATCCAATATTCAGTTCTCCCTAGCAGTCAAGTACACTGGGCTGCATGTGAAGTACATAAGGGATTGATTCCCAGACAGGTGGCCATTCCACTCCTTTCCTGGGTGTTTTATGGTTACTGGGGAATCACTTTCTTTTACTGCCTTTTCTTTCAAGTTTAATGTAAAGATAAAAAGATGAACTGAAAGGCAGTAGTTTGTACTTCTGAATGACTATTAAGGACCTCAGTCTTGCTGCTCTTGTGATCTGGAGCTGCTTGGCAGTCAGTTAGCAGAGCTGGTTATCCTTGTCCCAATCCTCTCCCATCCCAAGCTGCTCTCCTCCCCACCTCGCCTAGCTTTCCTTCCCCAACCACCATTCCTCTGGGGCGGTGGGCCCCTTATGCTTGTTGAAATGCCCACTCTATCCCCAGCTCCTGGGCAGGCCTCTGGAATGCTCTCCCACAGGCCTTTGCCGTCCTCAGGGAAGCCTCACTCAGCACCTGGTCTAAGGAGGCTTTTTGCCCTTACTCTCAATCACATCCCCCTATGGATTCCTTTCATGACATTTATCATAATCGGTGTCTTGTTTTTTCACTTGTTCATTTATTATCAGTCTCCCCCATGAGATACAGGTTCCATAAAAGCAAAGACTGTCTTGGTCGGATTTATATCCTCTGCCCTCCAAACCAACGAGGACTTGTGTCTGTCCACTCGTGTTGGGTATTTGTTTAGGAAGGCAATAAAAATGCCTTTGAAGGGCTAGGATAAAAACAAAGCTTCATGAGCCAGAGGTACTTTTTAAACTCTAAGAGCTGCAGAAAAAATGTATTGGGGGGAGTGGGTGGGAAGAAAGGAGAATGAGAAACATACATGCTAATGAGGTCATTTATAACTTTAGTGAGTAATAGTGGACATAGTTCATTGTCTGAAGTATTGCCTACAATAGACATGTTTTGTGGCTTCATGGTTCTCTGAAATATATTTGCCTAGCTTTGGATTTAACATAAGCCTTGGGGTTAAGGAGTAACAGTCCAGCTGAGGAAAGGCAGTTTCATTCGTAAAACAGTTTGATGTTTCTAAGAGCTCCTTTATCCTTCTATTCTCCTCCATCCTCCTAGGCTCCTTGATCCCTCTCCTTTTTGAATTTCCTGCCTCTTTTCTCCCCTTCCTTCCTTCCTTCCATCCATCCTTTTCTTCTTGCCTTTTCCAGCTTCTGGAGGCCAACTCTATTCCTGGGCTCCTGATTCCTTCATCCTCAAAACACATCACTACAACCTCTGATTTGTCTTCAAATCTCCTTTTTCTCATTTCGGTTCTCCTGCCTCCCTCCTGTGAGGACTGTGGTGATAATATTGGGCCCATCTAGATAATCCAGGATCATTTCCCATCTCAGGATCCCTAGCTTGATCATGTCTACAAAGTTCCAATTGCCATGGAAGGGAACATATTCTGGGGAGTAGGATGTGGATGTCTTCGGGGACCACTATTTTGTCTACCAAAGTGGATAGTAACTTTCTCTGTTCTTCTGATTCCCCACCTCCAGACTTCCATTTCCCCAGGTCCTTTGACATTTGTGCAAGCTCTGATTCCTAGGATAACTCCATGGTCCCCTAATACTTTCAGTGGCTCTGATTTCCTGACTGAACCCTGCTTGGTATACTCCCAATATCAATGTCACCATGTGTTTTTTCTTGGGTGAGTCAGATTCCCCACAAATTATTCTTTAATTTCCAGCCTGGAGAGTAAATACTTGGCTGTCAAAGGTCTGGGAGTCAAGAAGGTGAAAATGGGGGAGGGGGAGGGTATTGGTTCAGTGGTTTAAAGCAAATGCTTAGCATGCACAAGGTCCTGGGTTCAATCCCCAGTACCTCCATTAAAATAACTATATAAATAAACATAGTTACCTCCTCCCTCTCAAACAAACAAACTAAAAACAGCAAACAGGAAGGTGAAAATGGTAGCGGGATCTTCGCTGGTCGGGATCTTCGCTGGTCGTATCCATTCACTGACTTTGTTTTGTTACTTCCAGTTTGGCTCTCCCTCACTCACCTGCTGTGGGAGTCCCCAGTACAGAGGTCCTATGCCTTTCTGTCTTCAGAGCAGAGCTCCCGCCTCCAGCAGTGAGTAGGGGGAGGAGCAGTGTCTCAGGGGCGGGGAGGAGGGCACTCTAGGGACCTAGCTGCTTCTAGAAGAGCCTTTATCAGATCCTGGGTTGGTTAGCCGCCCCTAGCCCTCTCACTCCATTTCCTGCAGGGCCTGTTGCTACCAGTTCCCAAATCTTCTGTTAATTCTGTGATTAAATAAGGTTGCTTCTCAACTTTCCTTAATGCACTTTTGGAATTTGGCTTCTGGAGTCAGCTAAGACAGCTATCTCATATCCATCTGCTTGACCGCTTCCAACATTTTATTGATGTTATCCATTGTTTTTCTTCCTTTTTCTGCAAGTCTACTTTTTAAAAATTAGGCTTATTATTTTTAGATAATTCTAGATTCACATAAAACTAGAAGAAATAATTCAGAGAAGTCCCATATGCCCTTCATCCAGCTTTCCCTAACTGTAACATCTTGCATAAACAATACAATATCAGAATCAGGAAATTGACTTTAATATAATCCACTGGCCTTATTCAGATTTCACCAGTTTTAGCTTCACTTGTGAGAGTGAGTGTGTGTGTTTAGTTTTATGCTGTTTTATAATATGTGTTTTATATTTTTAAGGAAAAAGCCCTCTTACAGTTCAGTGGAGTTTTGGAAGAAGCAGAATTAGATGCTATGTCCCATGTGCCATCCTTCTATGAAAGTTAAATGACAGAAAACATAACAGAGAGTATTCTGAACTTGTGAGCAAGAGCAGAACATGGTCAAATTTTATCTTCTGGACAGCCTTGTTCACAGATGGAAAGGTCAGCTAACAAAACTCTTTGTTTAGCTCACTGAGTTGTAAATATTCCTTTTTTCCCCACCAGCTCAGAGAAAAGCATTTTGCAACACAAAACTGAATAAACAGACTTTCTAGGATCATGATTTTGTGTCCTTTCTGTGGTAGGTCCTTGTCCATACTGAATTATAACTGTTGAGTTATATTAATTAAGCTTGGACAAGAAACGATTTATAGTATTTTTTAAAATCTCACATCCTCTTCTAGAAGAAGAATATTATATTTTCTGATTTCTGCATGGATAAAGACTTAATAACCCAGTAGGATGGAGGAATAGAGAGATCGTGGGGACCTATCCTTGGATATGTAGCTGTACCCGAATCCCCAAAAATCAGGCTTAGTAGTTGGGCATTCAGACGATTAAATTATCTCTGTGAGCTACTTGGATTTAATCTAAGACAGTCATGGAAAATTTGCAGAGTGTGTTTATACTCAAAATCAGGAAATAGGAGTGGAGGCTGTCTGAGACCATCAAAACCAAGCAACTTATTATAAATTAAAAGTCAACATAGGCAGTAAAAGAGATGCAACATTCTACGTTTAGTCATTTATGTATGTTGTGTCCGAATGTATATAGGTGAGAAAAATAAATATACAACTTTTTCCTCTTTTCTTTTTGGTCTTTTCTGGGCAGTTGCTCCTGGGTGTCATTGACTGAGTTTGATGAGGAACAGGCGGGGGAGATGATGAATGTAGTGGGCATTGATGAGCAGAACGACACCAAGAGAAGATTTTTCTTTTTCCTTCACTGTCTTGTTTCATCCTATCTGTGATGCTGATCTAGGGGGTGAGAACTGCATTGTTGAAGGACTCAAAGTGAAACCAAGACGGTTTAAAAGAATTTATGGAAATTCCAAGAGGCCAATTACTACATTAAGTCAGGATTCAATTCATTCTTCTTTTTCTTAACCCTATTTAATGAAACGGTAAGCTCAAGTTAGAAGGAGCTCGTTCAGTTATCTGTAGCTGCAGAAGAAACTGTTTCAAAATTTACTAGCTTAAAAGAACAATCATTTATTATTGCTCACAAGTCTGTGGTTTACCAGGAGAAAAACAAGTGATCTTGACCAGCTCAGCTGATCTTGGCTGTCCTGGGTCTTGCATCTCTGGTCACCTGGCAGATTGGCTGGGACTGGCTCGTTTAGGAAGGCTCTCTTCCATGTGATTGCTCATCCTCCTGAAAGCTAGCTTGCACTTGCTCACATGGCGGTTGCAGGGATCTGAGATGGTGAGCAAAGTGTGAAAAGCCTCATGAGGGCTAGGCTTGGAGCTCACGCATCATCACTTCCGTTGAATTCTATTGGCTAAAGTAACTCACAAAGCCAATTTATCCTTAGGGCTGAATTCGATGGCAAAGAGAAAAATACTAACACGGAATCACAATTAATATCTTCCTGTAATATTTTCTGCATCTAGCAGGCATTCTTTTTTTTTTTAATACTCCCAGGCAAACTCGTACTCATTCTTCAAATCCTAGTTCAAGTATCACTTGCTGTGGGAAACCTCCTCTGGCCCTCCCCTAGTGAAGGGGACCACAGCCTCCTTGTGTCACCGCTGAACTCTATTGCAGTTGAATTGTCTGCTGACACTTCTCGGTGCCTTGAGGACAGAGACTATTTTCTAGCCATCTTTATGTCTCCTGTGCCTAGCACGGCACTTGGCCTGACAAATAATTTCCGGTGAAATGAGGTAATGGTCATTTCTCAGTCCTTTTACTTCCCCCACCCACATTGTCTTGACACTGTTGTCTTGGGGAAAACTCTTTTTCCCCTTCTTAATGTGTCTGCCTTGAATGTCTTCACAAAATTGCACTATTTGACGATTTGTAATCAGTGGAATAAGGATACTCTAATCCTCTGTGTTTAGCAGTTAGAGTTTTGAGCATGTGTGAAGTTGACTAATTGTACTGTAGCATTTCTATGTTAATTTTTTTGCTGGGGAGGGGGATTCCCTTCTTTATCCTTTTTATTGTTCATTTGTGAGTGCCCTGGTTCTTAGCATTTTCCACCACAGAAATGTTTACAATCAAATGTTCAGAACTCCCTGGCAGTTGTGCAAGACTCAGCTCTTAAAAGTACATTGCTTTAACTGGCTATTTGGTGCCACGGGAAGCTGTTATATAGTTCTGCGGCCTATAATGACGTTTCTCCTTTGTAACAAGCCCCTGTGTTGCTCAGTGTTTGCCTCATATTACGTGTTATTGCTTAAGGGTATAAGTGCTGTAAAATGAGTACTGTAGTTAAGACTTCTGGGGTTGAGAGGATCAAAGGTAATATCTGGTTCAATATAATCATATTTTACAGACATGACAGTGGAGACCCACAGAGGTAAAGTGACACACTCAAAGTTACACAATGACTTCAGGGCTTTAGGAACAGGGTTTGTGCAGTTGGAATGATTCAGAAATGTTCTAGAGAAACAAGCTGCCCAGCTAGTTGGCTCTATTCTTCTAGTTAAACCAGGTGTAGTCCCACATGATAAAAGTTCTCCCTTAACAGAGGTTCCTCCTCTTTGAAAATGCATAGTTTACCTCCTGGGGGGCCAAGTGTGGAAGGCAACACCTCTCTGACTGGACAAGGCATCCGTGTACCTATCTGAGGTACCCATGTGCTAAATGCAGATTATTGGACACCTTCCCAGACCTCCTGAGTTCCTGGGAATTCGGGAAAGAAATGTGCATTGTTAGCAAGGGCCCAGGTGATTCTGAGGTACTTTGAAGTCTGAGAATAAATGAATGTAATATATTGTCATGGTAAGCGCTATGGAGTGAGGGTGATGGAAGGCGTGCTATTTGAATGGGTAAGTTAGTGGAGATGTCTTGGACCAGAGACCGGGAAAGGTAAGAAGTAGCTGGCATGCAGAGATCTATGGTAAGGGGGAGTAAGTAAGAGTCAATGCTGAAGACCTACCCAGGAATGAGCCTTGCAAGTCCAAGGAGAAAGAAGCCCTTGCTGAAAACAGTTCTGGTGATTTCCTACCAATCGTAGAGTAACATCCAGACTCCTTACCATACTCTGTAAGACCTTGAATGATCTGGACTCTGTCCATTGGCAGGAACTAGCTCCATGGCCACACATGGTTCTGGGGCTGGTAAGAGAGGCTGGGAAAGGAAATCTCTAGGTCATCCAGCATCTCTCGGCACTGGCTCCATGCTGTGGAGTGGGGATCACACACTTTTGGGGAAATCAGCTTTAATAAGGTCTCAGTAGGATGAGCTGAATATTGACTGCTGGACTCAGCAAGATGAAGATCATTAATGACTTTGATGAAAACTGACTGAAGCCAGGGGAAGCTTTGATCAGAGTGATGAGTAACTTTTAGAGGATTTCTGTTGTAACTGAGTGAACAGCATGATGGCTGGAGGGACGTGGGGTCTGGGAGATCTTTTTTTTTTCAAGTTGGAGTTTGTATAGTGTCTTTGAATACTGTCAGGAATGATCCAGGTTGGAGGCAGAAACAGACAGCATAGGAGAGAGGCAAGCTCAAAAGCCTTGAGAAGGGAGGAGTGGTAGGACTCGTACACCAGGGAGTGGTTGGCCCTCGACTGCAACAGGGACAGCTCTCCTTTTTAATAAGGAGGAAAGCAAGTTCAAAGGGTTTGTAAGTGCCGAAGTCGCGATCCAAATCAGTCCTGTCTCAAATCCTATTTGATAAATTTGCCCAAAGCCAGCTTTTGTTCCAGCAAAGGGGATTTCGTGACTTTTCTCCTCTTCCTTCTTTTCCTCCTCCTCTTCCTATTGTGCACCATGTGGTCCTTTGCTCCCAGATCCCATAGTGCCAGCTAATACCATTTATTCATTCAACAAGCTTTCTGTGCACCCTCTCTGTGAAATGTGCTGTTCCCAAGTGTATGGTGTGGCATCTGGATGAGAGGAGCTTACTATCAGTAAGAAGTCATTCTCTTTTTCACCCCTGGATGGAGTAGCTGTCAGCATTCCCAGGAGAGCTGATGGTTTTGACTATCTGGCCACATTCCTGGGTCTGAACCTGGGAGGAGCATTCTCTGCCATGAATGGGTGGACTCAGGGCATGAGGTAAGAAGAGAATTTCTGCCCTCTCCACTAGATGAGCCAAAACACCCCAAGGATGAGTGGGTGACAAATGTCACACCTCTCTCAACACCCAAGCCATCTTCAGACTAATGCCTCATATAACTTAGCTGGAATGTTCCTTTAAGAACTAGTTATCTTTTTCTTTCTTTTTCTGGCTTACTTCACTTAGAATGACTATAACTCAAAAAGAAAAAAAAAAAAAGAACCAGTTATCTTGCTAGAAATTGACAAGTGGTTTTGTGAAAATATTAGGGAGCTCTGTTTATTTTAATATTTTATCTGCACAAGGTTTTCTTGAGTTTACTTTATCTCACATCATTCTTTGATGCATAACTAAGAAGTTGGAAGGTACCTGGTGAGGCACCTCTATGAAGATTAGAAACTCCAGTTAGATATTCAGCTCATCGAAGAGTTTGGATTACTAATAAATAACTTACTGGGTACCAGCTGAAAACCTGATGCTAGGAGGCACAGTCAGCAGAGAGAGTACTTGAGTATGCTTATAGCGTCAGTTTAAATAGGCTTGTGTGGGATAGACTCTTTGGGTTATTTCTATGGTTGAATATGTTTTGAGTTCCAAACAATGGGCTGAAGCCAAAGTCCTGATATACAAATCACTTGTATGTAGGAGTAGGTATGCTTAATTGTCTGATTCTCCTTATTACTAATATTTAAAGTAACTAGCAGAAATATGTGCGGGGTTCTGGGTGCAGTGATAAGACAATAGGGTTAAGACCAGGATTAACACCAGGGCTAAAGTTAATGCAGAAACTTAACACAAAAAGTTCTCTGTACTTGCAAGCGGGCAACAAATTAAGCTTTGAGCTTCTTGGTGACCGGAAGCAAGTGGTAAACATGATTAATTCTAAGAGTCACGGTGTCCAGAAAATGCACTCCATTTGTACATTAGAGGCATTAAACCACTTTAAGGGAATAACTTCTGCTCTGGAAACAGACAGGTGGAAGCAGCCCTGGGGGACAGGCCGTGGGGGCCTCTCTGGGCACCGTCTGGGCCTCCTTGTTTCCTGGCTCACATTTCTCGGCTCTCTTGGTGTGTCTCGTTTGGTCGCCTGGTGATCTGTACTCTCTTCTTGATGGCACGGCAGCTGAGTCTTGGCTGAGGTCTGCCTGGTTCTGAGCTCGCTCTCTCCTCAGAACCCACCTGCAGCTGCTGCCTCGTTCTGACTCCCCCCGACATCACGAGGCCTCTGACCCACTCAGAGGTGAGGCTTGTCTGTCTCTCCAAACCCAGTCCCATCTCTTAGGCTCAAACTTCCAACTTAGACAGTTGTACACAAGGGGGTCATTGCCTCTCTAACATAGAGTTGCCCAAAATAAATATTACTCAACCTTTTCATAGTTATATTTGAATAAGCTATTCGTAATGAAATTTGATACATTTCCAAATATTTTCTTTGATGATATTTGTTTATGTTGGTAATTCCTTCCTTCCAACCATAAGTGATTAAATTTAGGTGCTATAAAATGATAAGTTCACGGGGCAGGGAGCGGGGAACTGGGTGGTAACAAGCCCTCTAATTTGCATTTGTGATTTACTGTTTCTAAATTAGTACAGGTGATCTGTTCTGCTGGAACTGTATGTGCCTTGGAAGAGGAAGGAAGGAGGGAAGTTCTAGGAGTACAGTAATTGCTTTGAATATTTGGGCATATATTTTAATACTGGCAGAAATACGGAAACATGTTTGCCCCCGGATAGAGTAGCTGTCAGTATTCCCACATTGCTGATGGCTTTTGCCCATCTGGTCACATTCCTTGGGTCTGGGCCTGGGAGGGGTGTCCTTTCCCACTTATGGGTGGCCTCAGAGGATGATGGAGTAGAGAATCCCCACCCCCATTCGGTGGGTGGATTAATATTGATGAAGAAAATTTATTCATATATATTAAATATAAACGTATAGTCAAACAGCAAGAAGGAGCCTAAAATTTCCATAGGTGTGCTCTTTGAGAGTAGATGTCCTATGAAATTAAAATTTAGGTTGCTAACTATATTTTAAACCCGTCTGTAAAGATTTATAAAGTTTGCTGGATCTAATTATATTGTAGGTAAAACCCTGCTGAGTGTCTGTCAAAATCCTTGTTAGTCAAAGCTGTGTTGGAGACTGAGAGCTTGCATTTTTCATGCAGCCTTCTTTGGAAGGAAGTTGCCATCTTTTCTTGACTGCTCCACATACCTCTCTGCCCCAGCCAACTCTGGTGACAGTTCTAGCTTCCTCATTACTGGTGAGTTGGGCCTTTTTCCTGGGCTCTGATGACCCCCAGGAAATGGAAAGTTCTTACATGCTGAGCATGGTAGATGAGAAGCCCCTGGCTGCCCCTGGAAAGGGCATCATTGAGCCACAGCCCCAAGGACACTTTGCATCAGCATCTTCTGTGCCGGAGTCATGAGTCCATGCAGAAAACAGTGTGATATGGCTCTGTCTCCTAGTACAATGCTTAATCTTATTCATATCAGAACTGAATCACTGGACTGAAAGTGTGTCTTTTACTTCTTATTGGTCTATTTTCCTCCCTGTTTTCCCGCTGGGTGGGAAGAGGAGCAATACTGCGTACAGTTGATAAGCCAACACTTTTATCCTTTGGTTGTTTATTCTTTTGTTGTTTCAAATTCCACCTAAATCTACAGGAGAAAGGCATGGCTAATGGATTTGTCTTTGACAGCACTCTATTTCCAGAGGCTGATATCCTTGGGTTGAAAGACAATATGAGTATGGCATACAGTATATTTCCTCTTCCGTCAATATATGGAGTTATGGAGGCTGTCTTCAAAACAACTGTTCTCCAGAATCGGCAAATAGATTAGAAGTGCCTTTGGGCTCACTTCAGATATATGGGGAAAAATACTCAGGGCCCTGGTGATAGGTGGCTGTGAAAAGCTAAGTGCCCAAGATGTATTACTTACTGTGCTCCCCATCCTCGTCCCCTAAGTACTCAGGAAAGACACCTGTCTCAATGCGGGAGCTTGGTTGGGAATTTATGGCAGAAGAGGAGCTGCAGTTTCCCAACACTCATCATTTTATAAGCTTTCCTGTCCTGCCTACTGGGTTTTCTGAACAAGAAATTGCACCCATCAGTCACTGCATGTCTGAATTTGGTTAAATGACCCCAGGCCACCCTTCCTAACACAGCCTAAACCCCAAACTAATGAGAATCAAAATTGTGCAGGGAGCAAAGCTTATCTGGTGAGGGACAGCCAAGAAAAGGCCAAGTTAACAGGTTATTGAATGGTTTATGTTCTCAGAGCACTGATGGAGCAGTAATATTTGGCCCAGCTCATAACTGTAATTAAATACTTGTGTGTTGTTGCAGACACAGAGAAGACACAGAAAAGGCAGGTTGCTGTGGCACGCTTTTATTTATATACTCCAGCTTATTTCAGTTTAAAGGAGTTCAAGATCATCAATTGATCATTTTGGTTTTTTTTAATCATGTTATCTTAGAAAATGGAGGTTGTTCTACCAAGACACTGGACTGGAACGAGATGTATGGCTGGTGCTGCTTGCAGGTGTGCTTGGGTAACTATGCCCTCCCACCGGCTCCTCTGGGCTGCACCCCGTGCTGATGGGCTGTTGGCCATCTTTGGCATCGATCAGCTCTGCCTCAGCTCTAGCCCTGGGCTTACTGGGAGCAGCAGAGTCAAGTGCTACTAACTGGGAGAGCAAGAAGCCAGACTCAACCTAGCCCACAAAAGGTTGGCTCGTTGTGAAAACGCTCAGGTTTTAGCAGCTTCCAACCCAGGACACTCAGATGGTTGCCATTTCACATCCATATGCCCACCCTTTTCCTTGCTACAGGAACCCTGATTTTTCTTCTTTCTTCCAAGCAGCCATGTGTTTAAGGGGAGGCTTAGCTTCTTCCCTGCACTTGAGGGTGAACCTTGATTTGTCTGAGTTGTGTTCTCCATGTGTGAACTCACAGCATCGACATCAGTTAGAGATGTAAGTCCTTAGGCCCCACTCCAGAACTACTGAATTGGGAATTCTGGGTAGGGGGACCAGCAATCTGTTTTCACAAGCCTTCTAAGTGATTCTAACACCCACTCAAGTTTGAGAACCACTGGTCTAAGCCAAATGTGGCATCTTATGCCCTGGCTGCATAATCAGGTGTGGGCATGTGATGCATTCCCTGTCCATGAGATGTGAGTGGAAACTGAGGCTTCTTTAGTTAGTTAGTATGTTTAAAAAATTTTTATATTGAAATATAGTCAGTTTACAATGTTAATTTCAGGTGTATAGCATAGTGATTCAGTTATACATGTTCCTTTTCATACTTTTCTTTATTATTGGCTATTATAAGGTATTGAACACAGTTCCCTGTGTTACACAGTGGGACCTTGTTGTTTATCTATTTTATATGCGGTGGTTAGTATCTGCAAATCCTGAAAATACTCTGTTTTAGCATGCATGTCTTATTCTCAAGAAGACTAAGATAATCTGGGAACACTGCTGGATGCCTGTACCTGGCCCCAGCCCTCTAGGCAGCTCCAGGCCTACAAGTTTGTTTCCAGTATCTTTCTTCAGATTTAATCAGTTTAAGGAAATGCCAGTGAGTTGGCAGAAATTATGGAACTGAGGCTTCTTTAAACAGGCAGGTATGTTCTCCTTTTCCCCTGCCTCTGGCCATTGATGTGCAAGGGTACAGTGCCTTCTGCAGCCAGTGAACTTATGATTTTCATTTAACAAGAGTTGTTTATGAAGAGGCTTGACACATAATTGCCATTACTACTTTGAAAAACATACAATGTTAAAAATAAAAGATGAAATAATGCCATTTGCAGCAACGTGGAAGGACCTAGAGATGATCATACTAAGTGAAGTCAGTCAAACAGAGAAAGACAAATATCATATGATGTCACTTATATGTAGAACCTAAAAAAAGGACACAAATGAACTTATTTACAAAACAGAAAAAGACTTACAGACATAGAAAACATACTTATGGTTACCAAAGGGGAAAGGAGGGGAGAGGATAAATTAGGAGTTTGGGATTAACAGATATAAACTACTATATACAAAATAGGTAAACAACAAGGACCACCTATATAGCACATGGAAATATATTCAATAGCTTGTAAAAACCTATAATGAAAAAGAATACATATATATATACACACACACACATATATATATATACACATACATATATACGTATAACTGAATCACTTTGCTCTACACCAGAAACTAACACAATGTTGTAAATCAATTAAACTTCAATTAAAAAAAAAAGCAAGGAGGCACTAAATAGATTCTGTGAAGAATTTATTTGGAATATTCTGGCTGGGTGAGGCTTTATTTTGCTGCCTGTCCTTAGTGGACCTTACCTCAGTCAACCCAGAACTGGATGATACACTGATGTCAGCTCAAGGCCAGGCACTGGCTGCGGGGATGGGGCTGTTTGTTCACTCCAGCAGATTCCTTGCCAAATGCTCTGTGTCTCAAGGAGAGCAGTTTCCTGGTGTGGTTGAGAGTGGCTATTTGGATACTACTTGGCTCATCTGCATTAAAGCAAAGAGGGTCCCCAGAGTTGTATTCAGAGCTACTCAGTGGCCACTGCTCAGACTAAGAGCAGTGTTTGCAGAGCTCAGCCCCTTTGTATCAAGGACTGTTTGCTATTCTTCCCAGGCTTATGTGAAGTCTCAGTGTGGACTCCTCAGAAGGGCTTCCTAGTATTTGATATTTCGTTACAAAGGCTCCCACGGAAAATGTGACCTTTCAGTTGGCTCTGTTTTCTTAACTGAACCCTAAAGCAGGTGCAGCATTAGTTGCTAAGAGCTGGGCTGGGGCCTTTGGCTTCCTTTCCATCTCAGTTCGAGAGGTAACTTGGCAATGGTGGATCTGATTTCCCACAAACTCCTTTTCGTCCCCCAGTCTTCTGGAACATCCAAATCCAAAGCATTTCCTGATTTGGCCTTTGGGGATAGGTAATGTAGCCTATAATGGATGCAGACGGATTTTTTCTTTTCATTTTTAATACCAATTGCCCTGGTAGAAAGGCAACTGCTGTGAGTCACGATGGCAGGACACGGAGATTAATTAGCAGGCTCCCTCTGTTTCCCCTGCCGAGTTGACTGTGTGGGCCCCCTCTCTGTACACGCACTGATTTGTGGAACATTCCGCCGATTAGTTGGAAGGCCTTTTAGCAACGGTGGCCTATCTGCCCCGGTATGACTATTTATAGGCCACTTTGTTCTAACAAACCACTTTCATTCTAGCTCCTTCGTCTGGTTGGTATTGAACTATTTCCATTATCCACGAGGGTGCTGTGAGCCAAATTTTATTTACAGTTTGAGGCCATTAGTATCATTGGTGGAAGGGATTTAATGTGGTGCATTAGGGATGAATGCACTATAGGTTTCACAGTCACAGAAACAAATTGGGCACAGATACGAGGCAGTGAGATAGAGTAGCTATAGATGGTGATGCTCAAGATAAATCCACAAAAAATATATGTAATAGTCATCCTGACCAGACACGGCACCCATCAGAGTCCCTATTACCTCCTGAATAGAGTTAAGTAAGCTGGTATTTAAGATTCTCCATGATTTGACCCCAAACCTCTATCCTGCTCCATCTCCCTTTGACAGCCTCTTTCATCACCCCATCCAACTGGACCTCACTATCCCCTCTAGTCTACATCATGCTTCCATGTCTCTGTTCACACTTGACCCTAACTGGAGGTGCCCTTGTCTTAATCTGTCTAATAGTGGGCTTCTGTGCCTTCTAACAGTATCTTGCTCATTTTTCAAAGTCCAGAGCCAACATCACCTCCTTCATGCAGCCTTCTCTGATTTATCACAGTCAGAATGAATCTCTGTTTGGCACACCCTTCAGAATTACCTGAGCCTCTTTTAGCATGTATTTTATTCTGCCTTGTATTGTGGTTGGCTGTTTTTCTGTCTATCTTACTAGAATTTAAACTGCTTAAATGAAAGACAGATCTCTTATTTATCTCAGAATATTCCTTCTGTTCCCAGCCCCTAGAACAGTGCCCAGCATGGGGTAGAATTCAGTAAATATTTGTTTAATAAATGGGAGAGTAATATGACTCCCAAATTAGATTCTCCCTAGACAAAGGTAGACAAAGAGAAGCCTTAGTTGGACTATTGAGTTTGAATAATTTTAGTGAATTTGTTTATGTCTGTAGGTTTTGATGGATTAATTTGAAGTTAAAAAATGAAAATGCATTATGTTTCCAGTACCAATTGTATTCCTGTTTTAATCTCAAATGCAAAGCCATGCTCCCAGAAACTTGACCTTTCTTTTCAGTATTTTTCACTTCCTACTTTTCAAACATAATATTTCTTCACATTTTGATTAAAATTAGGCATGTAATGGAAGAATGGAAGTATTCTATTCAACTATCTCTTAGAAAATGCCTGAAGGATGATGCAATGCAGCCATCATGGCTTGTGCCACTTTAAACAGACCACTCAAGACTGTCCTCCCTCTCCAAGGTCTCTGTGCACTTAGTGGAGGAGGTAGTTTGGCATTTTGTGGTACCCTCAGACAGGGAAAGGTAGCTCCACCGACAGGAGTGGATGCTCATTATCTGGTCAGGCATTGTCTTTGTTCTCTGCCAAAAGCAGGACCAGATCAGACTGCTGCAGTAAAGACTATCAGTGGGCTGTGATGTATTGATATTTTTACATACCTGAAGGAAAATGTAGCTTAGGTACATTTTGCCCCCAAATGTGTGTTGAATAATTTCCATTTACCGCTCCATGGCCATGCCCTACCCTTTTCTACTCCACTTTGTACCCCTAGGAGGCTGCTGTCTGCTCCTGTAGCCTCTGGTGTCCAGTTGGGTTCAGCCAATTGGCAGGAGATTGGGGGCGAGAGATATTTATTCCCTGAGCTCCTTCCCGTGGGCTAGCCATCTTTCTCTATCCTGAGTTAGGGTCACAGATTCTGCAAGGTGGCCCTCACTCAGCTCCCTCTGTCTCTAGTTTCTTGTAACCATTCCTTCTAATTACCCCTTCAGGCCAAGGGGTGGTAACAGACCCAGCTGTTACTCAGCCGGAAGCACCATGGGCTAGGGCTATACTCCCGGAGTCTCTGTAGTAGACTCTCCTCAGGTGACCTGTGAGTGTACCGTCCTTTTCCTGCTGGACCTGACTGAATTGCCGTGTCATATCAGACTAGCCTGGGTGTTCCAGATTTGGTTTCATTTTTGAATCTCCTTCCCCTTGTCAAAATCGGGTGCCCAAGCCCTTAGTGGGACAGATATTGGGTAGTGGGTGAGGGATGGAGCAGAATGCATGAAGCTCTCCACTTGGAAACTTCCTTTAAAAATCCAAACAAAGCAACTGAAAGAGAATTTAAAAAAAAAAAAAAAGGAATTGTAGAAACCTAAAATTAGAAAGGACCTCAGCCTTTGTTTGGGGAGGGATCTGGTCCACACCTAGAACTGCATTTTATAGCTTCCACATCTACAACATCCTTACAGAAAAAAAAAGTTCGAAGCTCTAGTCTCTTCCTCTTCTTATAAGGACGCTAACCCCATCACAGGGACCCCATCCTCATGGCCTCATCTAAACCTAATTACCTCCCAAAGGCCCTACCTTCAGATACCATCACACTGGCTGTTAGAGTGTTAACATGTGGATTTCACGGGTCAGGGCACAAACATTCAGTCCGTAACAGTGCCTGCCATGAAGACAGCATCCCATGGTGGCGGAGTGTGAGAGCCGTGCTTGGCCTGGGTGCATCACATGGATTGTGACTAGCTGGTGCGGTCAGGTTCTTTTTCTCAGGGAATTTGAATATGGGGTTTATAATTAGTCAGCCTGTAGTTCCAGCAGCCGTGGGAGCAGAGACCAAGTAGCTGAGTCACCATAGCATGGCGCAGGAAAGAGCAGACGCTGCCTGCTGAGGGAGGCTGCTGGAGGTGGGCCTCTAGAGAATATGATCTCTCTGTTGACCTTCCAGTTCATGCCCTGGCAGGTCCTTTCCTTAGAATAGCCCTAGATGGCTTTAGGCTTAATTAGCTACATATCCAGAAGAAAGTTTCTCTTTTCCAGTAGAAGTCCAAGTTTTGAGTATTCTTGAACTGCAGGGTCACATGGCCATCCTGAGTCAATCGCTGTGACTTGGGTGATGTTACTGTCTCATTGTCGGGGCCAGGTCACCTGCCCACACCAAGAGCCTGGGAGTGGGGTCTGTCCCACTGGAAACAGAGGATGCTGTGATCAGAAGAAAAGAGAAGGGATGCTGGACTTGCCAAAAGAACAAACCCACATCATGGAAGCGCATTGCAGTTTCTTAACCCCTGAAAGAACCCATGAACATGGCTACCAATCTGAGAAGTAAATCCTCTTTTTTCTCTGTCAAGTGCTGACATCCGGTCCTGTGGTCACAATGGAAGTACTTGCAATGACGGCAAGCTTACTAGATCTCCAGGTGGGCAGCTTGATGTGCACTGAACGGCCCACCTTGTCAGTCCTTCCTTCCCCTGTGCCCCGACCTGCCCACTGCCACTTCTCCGTCCTGCTTCTGTCCTACGGAACAATGTTCCCTAATGTCCTCCCTGCTCCACATGACAGCCTTTTGAATTCAGAAGACAGTTGACAATTAAGAATGATTACAGGGAAATGAAAATCAGGCAATCATTTGCTGGAAGGAACATATTTTCTCATTTACCTACATGTAACATTAAATAACTCACTCCTACTCAATTAAAAAAAAAAACCAAAACCCAAGCCAAAAACATTAGGAATCCAAATATCCTCTCCCCTTCCCCCACGTGAAAGCTTTGCTAACAAACAACCATACTGCTATAAATAATGTGTCCTGCGGCTGAGTGCCGCTGAGCGAGCGAGCACTGGGCCTGAATAATAGTGTTAGCTGTGGGATGGCAAATCCCTCTCTGCATGTGGAACAGCCATTCATACAGACAATCCAGGCTGACTAGCGGGAAATGGAATGACTCTGCTTCCAATTGGTTTTTGTTTAACGATATCTCACTTCCAAATGTCACTTAAATAGTTGCAAATGGCTTAATTGATCTGTAAATGAACCTAGAAACACCTGCGGTGGAAACCAAAGCACCTCTTGGGATCTAGTGACTCAGAGTGCTCACTGCAGGAGCAAACCGCTTCAACACCCCGCCTGGGGCTCCTGCTGCTACAGGGTTTGCCTAAGGCTCCGAGTGAGAAGATTTCAGGGACAAGAAGATAGTGCCCCAGCCTTTGTCTCTGGCAACTTGTCCATCTGCTCAGCCTCTGCTGCTTCTCCGCCTTTAAGAAGACGTGAGTCAGCCTCTGATAGGCAAGGAGACAACCTAATCTGATAAAGTGAGGTCCCTTTAAACCCAGAAGAGTTGGCCACAGTGGGACACAGAATGGTCTCCTTGGCAGGTCAGCCCAGGAGGCTGGAGGTCAGGATCAGACCCCGGCTCACTGGGAGCCTTTCACATCCTGTGAATGTCCATCAATGGTCAGAAAAAAGTAGTTTTTACACTGTCCTTGTCTGGTTCTAAAGCCCCTAGGTCTGCTAAGGGCAGGAAGAGGCCTGAAAATTTAAGGTAGCTCATCCATTTCCCAAATAAGAGCTTTGGGTAAACATTTAGCTAGTTTAGAGCTGGTCTTCATGCCATTCTCCAGGCTCCTACTGCTCTCCTCTGAATTGTCCCTTGACCACCTGTTGCCTGTGTGTCTCAGAGCTGTCTGACCGGGTCTCTGGGAACATTGTGCTGCACCCCGCGTCTCTGACTGCAAACCTTGCACTGTCTGGGTTTGCAGCTCTGTGCTCTGTGACCTCCTGTTTGCCCTGAAGGCCCTGATGATCCTTGGTTATCTTGTTGCCTCTTTCTACAACGTGGGTGTCTCTGTGAGGCTGCCTCTGGCCCCAGCCTCCACCGCTGCTGCTCTGCCATCCCTGCATGCCGCTCCAGGCCCAGGGCCATGCCCCATGTGGGACTTCTTTGGGATGCTTTGGACTCTCCTTCAACGTAGGGAGGGTTACCAGTATCTCAGCCCTGGGATGGAGGAAGCGCACTCTTCTGCAGAACCCCACAGCAACTAAACTCACTGTTTTCCTGATCCTGCTTGAAACTCTTCTCAGAGACTTCCCAGACCTCTGACCTCTGACTACTATGACTTGTAATAAGTTCAGTGTTCTGACCTCCAATTTTTGCCTTTGATATAGAAAGGGAAGTCTGGAGCCTAAAAGAAACACACCTCTCTCAGCAAAGTCAGGCTTTGTTTTTTTGTTTTTTAACAGCTTTATTGAAATATAATTTGTATACCATATAATTCAAACAAAATAAATCATTTTACTCAATAATTTCAGTGAATTTGTAAAATTGTACATAATAAAAATTCAGCTTTAGAACATTCCCATAACCTAAAAATTTTTTTTGTGCCTATTTGTAGTTAATCCCTGTTCCCATTCCCAGTCCCAGGCAACCACTGATCTGTTTTGTCTCTATAAATGTGCCTTTCTAGACCTGTCATAAAAATAGAATTTCATGATGTGTAGCCTTTTTGTCTAGCTTCTTTCACTTATCTTCATGTTTTTGAGGTTGATTTAGGTTATTGCGCTTATCAGTAGTCCCTTGTGATTGCTGAATAGAATTACATAAATACAACACATTTTGTTTATCCACTTACCATTTGATGGACATTTGGATCATTTTCTGGTTTCAGTTATTATGAATAACGCTCTTAGGAACATTCATGTTCATGTCTCTATGTGGCCATATGTTTTCATACCTAAAAGTAGAACTCCTTGGTCATATGGTAAATTTGTGCTTAACTGTTTATGAAACTACCAAACTTTTTTCCATAGTGACTGTACCATTTGACATTCTCACCAGGAACGCACGAGGGTTCCAGTTTCTCCACATAATCACTAACTCTTGGTATTATATAGCTTTAAAAATATGATAGCCATTCTAGTGGCTGTATAGGAGTGTCTCATTGTGGGGTTTTTTGTGCGTTTCCTTAATGACTAATGAGATTGAGCTTGTTTTCATGTGCTGGTTAGCCTTTCATATATCTGTCATATTTCACTTGGTGAAATGTTTATTAAAATCTTTCACCCATGTTTTTAAATTGGGTTGTAAATCCTTCTATTCAGTTATTTGCGTTCTTTATTTTCTGGATACAAATCCTGATTATATGATTTGCAAAATTTTTAAATCAGTCAATGGCTTATCTTTACATTACCTAATGATATGTTGTTAAGTGAAATGGTTTTTATTTTTAGGAAGTCCTATTTATATTTTTTCCTTTTATGGATTGTGCTTTTGGTGTCATATCTTTGCCAAACCCAAGTTCACAGAGATTTCTCCTGTGTTTTCTTATAGATGATTCAGTTTTAACTCTCAAATTTAGGTCTATGACCCATTTGGAGTTGATTTTTGTATAGGGTGTGAGGTAAGGGTCTGAGTTCTTTTTCTGTTTTTGCTTGTGCATATCCAACTGTACTAGCATCATTTTTTGAAAAGACTGTCCTTTCTCAATTGAATTGTTTTGGACACAGTTGTTGAAAATCAATCGACCATAAGTGTAAGGGCTTACTTCTGAACTCTAAGTTCTCTTTTGTTAATCTGTATGCCTATTCTTTGCCAATATCACACTCTTGTGATTACTGTAGCTTCATAGTAAGTTTTGAAGTCAGATACTGTAAGTCCCCTAATGTAGCTCTTCTTATTCAAAATGTTTGGCTACTTAAGTTTTCTGCATTTCTATATAAATTTTAGGATAAGCTTGTCATTTTTTACAGGAAATCTGAGATTTTTTACAGGGATTTTATTGAATTTCAGTTTGGGGAGAATTGCCATCTTGGGATGATGATGAACATGAACATTATTTAGATGTTTGATTTCTCAGCAATATTATAATATTCAGTATACAAGACTTGTACTTTTGTTAAATTTATTTCTAACTTTTTAATTCTCTCTGATATTGGAAATAAATTTTTTTCTCAATTTTGCATTCATTCTAGTTTATAGTTCATTGCTAGTTTATAGAAATAAAATAGATTTATGTATATTGATCTTATGTTCTGTGACCTTGTTAAATTCATTTAGTATTTCTAGTACTTTTTTGTTGATTTCCTTTCTGTTATATAAATGTTTTAATTCCTTTGATTTTTAAGAACTATTTCTTTCAGTTATTTTCTTACTGATTGCTTTAATGATTACAATATATGCTTTAACTTTTAACAATTTACTTCTGAATAAAATTAACTTTTTATAAAAGTTAAAAGGTAGAAATTTTGCTCCAGTATAGTTTCATGTTCCATTCATTCTCCATCTTTTGTACTGTCACATACATGTACATACATATGCATATATTATATATACTATTATATACCATGTAATAGTACTATATGTATTATTTTATATATGTAAGTATATAAATATATATACTATGTATATCTTTATATTTTATAATCCCCCAGTGTTAAAAGATATAACACTGTATAAATCAATAATTTTATTATTACACCAAAATTCCTTTCATTTCCTGTAAATAATCTGCAGGAAATGGAAAGTACTTTGGTTTAGTATTTTTAGAACTATTCTTTCATTTTAGAGACTGGTCCAATTTGATCTCAGTGATCATTATGCTGAATCAATCCCCTGACCATCTGTCTTAAATTGTTGAGATTCCAAACTTCTTTTTTAATGAAAAGTGCTCAGTCCTTTTGAATTTAATGTCTTTCCCAGCTCCCTGGTCTCATCATGGGTCATATGACTGAAAGCCTTTGTTTACATAACTCAGTCTGGAACTCAACTTCCATTTGAATTTGAGATGCTTGAGTCCTGGACCACATAATTCTATGACTACTAAATTCCAATATCTACCTCTGCTGACATGAAGGCTCAAACTTTTACCAAAAAGAAGGATAAATAAAAAAATGGGGGGTACTCTGGATCAAGAATGTGGTAAAAATAATAACAAGCCAACTGTCTCTCCAGGTTTCATCATCGCCTTGCTATTTCCATCATAGCTTACATGCCTCATAGCTTCCATCCTACTTGTTTCATTGCCATCTGACTCGTGTCATTGCTGCTTCTACCTCCCAAATAGTCCATGTGCCATTATCTTACCACCCAAAGCCAGTGAGAAGCCCTCTATGTAGTGGCCGTTCCATTCTCACCATGGGTATGGTGACTGATTATCCTTTCATGTGGATCCTTTGTGAGTGATCTCTGTGCCTGAGCCCGTCCTGTTGGCCCTGGGCAAAGAGCTCCTTTGTGGGGCCTGGGCAGCACCCCCTCCCTTACTTGACCTATGAGAATTCTTCTTGTTCCTCTCTTCTCATCCCATCAAAGAAACCACTCTCTGATGAGAGCTGCTCAAACCTACAAATGAATGGGTTTACATTTGTATACAGTCTTGGTCTGTTCTGTTGTATCTTCAGTGTTGTTCTCTTGTCAGATTGAAAAGCAAAACTAGTCTACTGCCTTCTCCTCCCCCCATCATCCCCCCACTTCCATTTAACTCATGATTTTTCCAAGCTGACTGTAGTCAGTTGAATGGTAGCCCCCTAAAATATATGTCTGCATCCTATTCCCTGAAAGCTATGAATATGACCTTATTTGGAAAAAGTATCTTAGCAAAATGTAATGAAGATTCCAAGATCTTTAATCTTGGAATGACATAACCCTGGATTACTTACCTGGACCCTAGATCCAATGACAAGTGTCCTTATAAGAGACAGAAGAGGAGAAGATGCACACATGCGGAGGAAAAGGCCATTTGAAGGTGGAGTCAGAGACTGGAGTAGTGTGGTCACAAGGCTGGAGAGGCAAGAACTGAATTGTCCCCTGCAGCCTTTGGAGGTAGCATAGCCCCACTGATACCTTGACTTCAGCTGGCCTCTAGAACTGTGAGATCATTTTCATTATTTTAAGCCACCAAGTTTGTGATATTTTTGATGACAGCCAAAGTGATACACTGATGTTTTCCCAAACCTGACCAGGTACCTCCCTATGGAGTTCAGTCAGCAGATTATGCTCAAGCTTTGTGCCTCTATTCCAGTCTTCCCCTATATTTGATTTGGATTACAGTTTTTTCCCTTTCCCCATCCCCTCCTCATTTCTACTCCTTTGCCAATATTTCTAACATCTACACAGAAATACCACATTATATTGCTCCCCTCTTCTCTCATTTCATTATCATGAAACAGTGTAAAAAACAAGTAGGAGGTAGGGTGAAGGGTGAATGCAGAATACTGGGGACAAACCACAGTTATTAGAGATGTCTTAGAAGTTTCAACATAAGGGTTCAATTTCCATATAGCCAATTTCCACCCAGTTCTGGTATTATTCCAGGGGTTGGTATAAACCCATTTATTCAGTCAATGGGAATTAGTAAAGCACCTCTCTGCACAGCTGTGTGATTGGATGGATTGAGACACGTCCTTTCCTCCTAAGGAGCTCAGCTCACATTGTTTAAATTAACTATGAAACTTGTATAGGTTCCCTTTCCTTCAGTAGAAGCCAACTCCAGGGAGGGTCAGCCAGGCTTAGGTTGGTAGACTTCATTGTCACTCTTACCAAATATCCCTTTATTTTTTAAACTTTATTTTAATTTTTTAAATTGAAGTATAGTTGATTTACAATGTTGTGTCAGTTTCTGGTGTACAGCAAAATGAGTCAGTTGTATATGTATATACATATTCTTTTTAATGTTCTTTTTAATTATATGTTATTGCCAGTTACTGAATATAGTTCCCCATGGTATACAGTAGGAGTTTGGATTTTTTTATTTTTTTGTTTTTGTTTTTTTAATCTATTGTGTATATAGTAGTTTGTATCTGCTAATCCCAAACTCCTAATTTATCCGTGCCCTGGTTCCCCTTTGGTAACCATAAATTTGTTTTCTATGTCCGTGAGTCTGTTTCTGGTTGGTTATTTATTTATTTATTTTTAAATTCTTTTTTATTGACATATGGTTGATTTACAATACTATATTGGCTTCAGATGTACAGTATTGTGGTTCAATATTGTTATATATTATGCTTCATTTAAAGTTATTGCAAAACAATGGTTCTATTTCCCTGTGCTGTACAGCATATCCTTGTTGCTTATTTATTTTATGCATAGCAGTTTGTGTCTCTTAATCCCATTACCCCATCTCACTGGTATACTTCATTTGACCTCTAGGATGCCACATTTCTTATGTTCCTCCTATTCACTGGTTGTTCATCTCAGGCCTTTGTAGGGATTCTTATCTCCTCCTCTCTTTTTTTTTAATATTTTTTTATCGAGTTATAGTCATTTTACAATGTTGTGTCAAATTCCAGTGTAGAGAATAATTTTTCAGTTATGTATGTATGACATGAGCATACATATATTCATTGTCACATTTTTTTTCGCTGTGAGCTACCACAAGATCTTATATACGTTTCCCTGTGCTATACGGTATAATCTTGTTTATCTATTCTATAATTTTGAAATTCCAGTCTCTCCTTTCCCACTCCCAACCCTCTTGGCAACCACAAGTTTGTATTCTGTGTCTATGAGTCTGTTTCTGTTTTGTATTTTTTTTTTTTTTTTTAGAGTCTACATATGAGCAATCTCATATGGTATTTTTCTTTCTCTTTCTGGCTTACTTCACTTAGAATGACATTCTCTAGGAACATCCATGTTGCTGCAAATGGCGTTATGTTGTCGGTTTTTATGGCTGAATAGTATTCCATTATATAAATATACCACATCTTCTTTATCCAGTCACCTGCTGATGGACATTTAGGCTGTTTCCTGTCTTGGCTATTATAAATAGTGCTTCTATGAACATTGGGGTGCAGGTGTCATTTTGAAGTAGGGTTCCTTCTGGATATATGCCCAGGAACAGGATTCCTGGGTCATATGGTAAGTCTATTCCTAGTCTTTTGAGGAATCTCCATACTGTTTTCCACAGTGGCTGTACCAAACTGCATTCCCACCAGCAGTGTAGAAGGGTTCCTTTTTCTCCACAGCTTCTCCAGCATTTGTCATTGTGGACTTTTGACTGATGGCCATTCTGACTGGTGTGAGGTGATACCTTATTGTAGTTTTGATTTGCATTTCTCTGATAATTAGTGATATTGAGCATTTTTTCATGTACCTATTGATCATTTGTATGTCTTCCTTGGAGAATTACTTGTTTAGGTCTTTTACCCATTTTTGGATTGGGTTATTTGTTTTTTCTTATTAAGTCTTATGAGCTGCTTATATGTTCTGGAGATCAAGTCTTTGTCAGTTTCATTTGCAAAAATTTTCTCCCACTCTGTAGGTTGTCTTTTGTTTTACTTATGGTTTCCTTTGCTGTGCAGAAGCTTGTAAGTTTCATTAGGTCCCATTTGTTTATTCTTGCTTTTATTTCTATTGCTTGGGTAGACTGCCCTAGGAGAACATTTTTGAGATGTATGTCAGATAATGTTTTGCCTATATTTTCTTCTAGGAGGTTTATTATATCTTGTTTTATGTTTAAGTCTTTGATCCATTTTGTGTTTATTTTTGTGTGTGGTGTAAGGGAGTGTTCTAGCTTCATTGCTTTACATGCTGCTGTCCAGTTTTCCCAACACCATTTGCTGAAGAGACTGTCTTTATTCTGTTGTATATTCTTGCCTCCTTTGTCGAAGATTAGTTGACCAAAAGTTTGTGGGTTCATTTCTGGGCTCTCTATTCTGTTCCATTGGTCTATATGTCTGTTTTTGTACCAATGCCATGCTGTCTTGATGACTGTAGCTCTGTAGTATTGTCTGAAGTCTGGGAGAGTTATTCCTCCAGCCTCTTTCTTTCTCTTCAGTAATGCTTTGACAGTTCTAGGTCTTTTGTGGTTCCATATAAATTGTATTATGATTTGTTCTAGTTCTGTGAAATATGTCCTGGGTAATTTGATAGGGATTGCATTAAATCTGTAGATTGCCTTGGGCAGTATGACCATTTTAACAATATTGATTCTTCCAATCCAGGAGCATGGGATATCTTTTTATTTTTTTAAGTCTTCTTTAATTTCTTTCATCAATGGTTTATAGTTGTCCATGTATAAGTTTTTCACCTCCTTTGTTAGATTTATTCCTATGTATTTTATTACTTTGGGTGCTATTTTAAAGGGGATTGTTTCTTTATTTTCTTTTTCTGTTGATTCATCATTAGTGTAAAGAAATGCAACTGATTTTTGAACGTTAATCTTGTAACCTGCTACCTTGCTGAATTCTTTGATCAGCTGTAGTAGTTTTTGTGTGGACCTTTTGGGGTTTTTTATATATAGTATCATGTCATCTGCATATAGTGACACTTTTACATCTTCTTTTCCAATTTGGATCCCTTTTATTTCTCTCTCTTACCTGATTGCTGTGGCTAGGACTTCCAAGACTATGTAGAATATGAGTGGTGATGGTGGGCATCCTTGTCTTGTCCCAGATTTTAGTGGGAATTATTGAGTTTTTCACCGTTGAGTACTATGCTGGCTGTAGGTTTGTCATATATTGCTTTTATTATGTTGAGATATGTTCCCTGAGAGTCTGTTTCTGTTTTGTAAATAAATTCATTTTTGTCATTTTTTTAAAAAGATTCCACATATAAGTGATATCATGATATTTGTTATTCTCTATCTGACTTACTTCACTTAGTATGATAATCTCTAGGTCCATCCATGTTGCTGTAAATGGCATTATTTCATTCTTTTTTTATGCCTGAGTAGTATTCTATTGTATAAATGTACCACAACACTTTTATCCAGTCATCTGTTGATGGACATTTAGGACGCTTCCATGTCTTGGCTATTGTAAACTTTTTAAAGTCCCTTTAATATCCCATGGTTAATTATTGCTGCCTTAGTATATCAGAACACTCCTTGCTTGCCTCCCCAGCAGGAATCCATATCAGATCTATAGAGAAACAAACAGTAATTTAATTTGCTAGGTTTTCCTCCACATCAGTCAGCAAAGCTTAATGGTCACATTCTGGATAATGCTCCTGGATACTCATTTGTTAAAAATTAAGCTGGGTCAGCTTAGGAACGTTTATCCCACAGTACTGGGTGTGTGAAAGAAAAAATAAGTCTTTCCTCCACAATAAAGATACCTACAGGCTCCTCATGTTTCAAGAATCATTTCTTTTTTCTGGGTACCACTTTTTTTGTTCCATAATACAAAAGTAGTATGTACTCATAGCAGAAAATCATATACTATCAAAATAAAGAAAATAAAAGTTACCTGTAGTAGCACCACCCACAGGAAACTACTGATAATATTTGGGTATATCAGATATATCCATTATACCAAATATATTTGGTGTATCTTTTTGTTGCTCTGTAGAGATGATTTTTGCTTCTGTCAAAATAGGCTCACACTGTACGTATGATTTGGTGCACCGTTTTTCAGCTCACAGTGCATTGTGAACATTTCCCCATCTATTAGCACTGGCAGTAGGAAGTACAGCCCTCCATCAGCAGGTTTTACCTTATGGCTGGCTGAGTCCAGTCATCTCCTCCCGATCTTCCTGTACTGAGTGAGCTTCTTAAACCTCCAGGCGGACGCTTCCAGATGGAGCATCCAAAAATACTGCTTACCCTCCTCACCCTGGACCAGAATCCTTGATGATCTTTCTACCTTCAGCCTCTCCCAGGTGCTCTGAAGAGGGAGTTTTCACCCAGACTTTTATTCCAGGCTATTCTCCACAGACTCCAGTTGACTTACGTACATGTGTTTTGCCTCATTTCTTACATAACTCCCATCTTCAATCAAAGCTCCATCCAAAGTGGGTTACTCATTATTCCCCAATAGGCCCCTCAGCCTCCCCTTCTTTGCTAAGGCTGCTTCCTCTGCTGAAGTAGTGTCTCTCCCCTCTGCCCTTTCCTTGCCTGGGTTCTTCTCTGTACTTAAGGCCCAGATGTTTTCTGACACCACCATAGTTTCTCTTAACTGCCAAAACCCACAGTGAGCGCTCCGTCTTCCTCTAGAGTATCAGCTGTACCACTTGTTCTCACTTATTCTGATATATTCAGTAGCCAGTAGTCATCACTGAATGTCTGCACACTCCCCATCCAGGCAGGGAGCCCTGAGGAGGGGCTGAGTCCTCCATTTCTTTGCCTCATAGAACTTATAAACTGAACCATGAAAAATACCTGTTGATGGGATGATCAATGCATAGCAATGGCACATAATTGATTTTAGGATAGATAATGTCCAAAAATGAAAAGACAAATGAACAAATGCCAAATGATTGGCATGAGGTAGCTGATACGTACCTTGAATAGGATTCATATGTATAGAACAACAGCACTGATAACGACCACCACAGAACTACGTGTAGAAAAGAAAAAATCCCAAACCAAGAAGACATTGACAAAAATGTTAAAAATTGGATGTCTGGATAAATGCATGACATTTTTCCCTTCATGCCTCCATGAATCCCTGTCTCCTCTTCACTGAATTTGTGATAAGTTTATAATAGATAAAATAACTTAAAATTTTTATTTTATTTTACTTACAAGAGTAATGTGTATAAATTATAAAAACGTCATACAATACAGCCCTTGATAGAACCTAAGGTGAGAACTTGATATTTACATCCTCCAAAATGAGTTTCATTTTAAGTGTAACAAAAGCTTGAAGCATCTCCTACACGAACTTCCTGTGATCTGCCACAGGGAAAGACTTAAATGAGAAGGAATCCCACAGGATCTTAGATTGGCTTTTTTTACAACACCTCCCCTTTGAAAATGAACAGACCAAAGACGTGAGAGAATACATCTTTCATACAAATGTATTAGATATTGTGCTGTAGAGTGACGTGTGTAATAATGGCTTTTCTCACCCGAAGAAGACCAACAAATTTGAACTGAAACAAGTACATCTTTACTTGTTAACATATTTTTTGAAAGACCTTCAGGTTGCTTATTTTTCTCAGCCATACTGGGCAAGAGTGACTTTATGTAGAATGATCTTTCAGAGTCTGGTTTACATCCCAGTTTTGCAAGGGTGAGGATGAATGCTTATGTAACTAACTCCACCTATAGAATACATAGTTGAGAGCACAATTAATTTAGATGCTTAACAGAGGCTAAATTTTTTTTCTTCCTTTCTTCTGGAATGAGATAATGAATGTAGAAGCCTTTGGCACAATGCCTGGCACACAGTGGGTGGTCAAAAAAGCTTACCTCCCTCCCTCCCTGTGTCCCTCCCTCCCTTCTACAGTATTTTTGATTTAAATTGCCATGAAGTAAGAGTTTATAATATCCTATCTTAGAAGTCATCAATTCTTTGAAGCACATAGTTGTTTTTTGTTGGTTGTTTATTTTTTCTGAAATAGTGACTTGATCTCTAATCACTGCTGGCTACATGACCATCATGATGAGGTTGTCAGTGCCTGTAGCGTGCGTCACATGTTTCAGAGTAGGTGTCAACAACTTAGGAAAGACTTCCAGAGATTAGAGTTGAGCATGTTTTTTGATCTTTGTTTGTTTGTTTGTTTTTAAACCCTGCATTACCAACACAAAAGATGACCGAGTGGAAAGATGTGGACATGGATGATTCTGAGTAAAACATCCAGAAGCATCAGATTGGGGAGTACTGTAACCAATTTATTCCCCTTACATTTTCCATTGTATGTAGGTACAAGAGTGAAATTCTGGGTGGAAAATCTACCTAAGGTGGAAAAGACCCTTTCAATAAATCTAAAATTAAAAATTTGAAGGATGGCATTCTCCAGGAACATCCATGTTGCTGCATGTCATTCTAAGTGAAGTAAGCCAGAAAGAGAAAGAAAAATACCATATGAGATCACTCATATGTGGAACCAAAACAAAAGCATAAATACAAAACAGAAACAGACTCATAGACACAGAATACAAACTTGTGGTTGCCAAGGGAGCGGGGGGTGGGAAGGGACAGACTGGGATTTCAAAATGTAGAATAGATAAACAAGATTATAATGTATAGCACAGGGAAATATATACAAGATCTTATAGTAGCTCACAGAGAAAAAAATGTGGCAATGAATATATATATGTTCATGTATAACTGAAAAATTATGCTCTTCATTGAAATTTGACACAATATTATAAAATGATTATAACTCAATGAAAAATGTTAAAAAAAAAGTTTGAAGGATAAAAAAAGCATTGTGTCATAATTAGTTGGCCACAGTTTTTATTTTAGTGGTGTACAAAATGTGTCTTAATGGTGTCTTAAATTAGATGAAATATAATAATTCTAATTATCTTTGAAAATAAATTCTCTGTGACTTAAGCTCTTTATGGAAACTCTTTTATCCAAAGACATGGCAAATATTTCTGACCAGCTTGTAATATTATAACGCAATGGTAGAAATTACACTAGTGGCTAATAATTTAGGAAGAACTCATGACATTTGTTAAAAAAATAAATAAATAGACCTCATGTCCCTGTTTCCTCACAGATCTATATCCAGATTCCAGACAAGCTTATGAGAAATTGCTTACCATGAAGAGGCCTGAACAAAATAATCTGAATTGTGAATTTCTTATCTTTCACATCTGCTCCCTGTAGCACTGTGGCGCTGGCCTTGAGTGTATAAAGTGATGGGTAAATACTGGAGGTCTTGCTGATACATCTGATGTGTCAGAAGTTTCAAATTAAGGAAGTATTTATCAGTGGCTGTGGGTATAGTTCAAGTGTTGACTGAAAAGCTTAACTATCCTTTAATTATATTTGGTTTTGGACTTGTGGCTGGTGGTATGAGAAAATTTATATTGAGCTTGTCCTCTGGGTTCCTGGTAGGGGGTTCTCTGTTGAAACTTTTCTTCCAGGGAAGGAGAAAGGTAGACATCTGGAAGTTTCTTCTATTCAGCAGAGCCTTGAGTGTTTTCAGTTTGGCCTCTCCGTTTTACTTTCTCTGTTATTCCAAAACCTGTACCTATGCAAATGTGGGCCCATGCTCCTGTTCATGGCTGGTTCAATTGTCAGAATGTAATAAATTGTTCTCCAAACCCAAATGTACGTAGCAAACTCTTGTCCTAACAATTTTTCTTTTAATCACAAATGATAGATACAAAGTGGCTTGCCATCTGTACATTTGCATGTTTAAAATTCTTCAGATATTAGCAGATTCTTTTCTGTTTTGAATGAATCCAGTTTTGCCTGGCTGACTAATTGAATGTTTCCTGGCTCCTACTGGCTGTGATTTCCAGTGGAGTATAAACTACAAGTTCTAAGCAGACTCAGCACAAAGCATTTGAGTCTGACTTTATTTGTAAGAAATCGAATCAATCAGAAATTTGCCGTGTTAATTGGGAAAATTTTTTTTTCTTGAGCAATAGTAATTAAGTATTATGAAGTATTTGAAAAGGTTGATAAGAAGGTATACTCAAAAAACTACCAAGCACAGCTGATTTAATTGTTCTGAAATGTTTAGACTTTCAATATGGAATTTCTTTCCCTCACTCCTTATAAGACCAGGATTTCCTTCAAATTATATACATAAGATGGCACGATTTATGGCCCTTCTCACAGGAAGTGGTCTCAGTGAGGGGCAGTACTCACAGGGGTTCAGAACCAAGTCTCTGGAGGCAGGCTACCCGAGGGAAATCCTAGGTCTCATTTTCCTGCCTGTGTCACCTTGGGCAAGTTACTTAACTTCTCTGTGTCTCATGTTTGGTCACCTGTAGAATAGAGTTGATAACAGAGCACCTCCCCTTGGGATTATGTGAGAATTAAGTGAGTTACTATATGTAAAGTGTTTTTAAGGGTTCCTGGGATATAAGATGTGCTGCGTGTCACTGATGTTAGTAATTGCTGAGGTCTCTGGGTGAGCTTGTTTGGGAGGAGATTCATGACTTCCCGACAGCCCTGCCTTTAATCAGTCGAGATGGCTACTTAGCAGTTACCAAGTGCCTACCGTGGGCCAAGCACCATTTCATGCCATTCCCGCAGTCATCCGGAGAGGCGTGTTTTGGCAGCCTGCTTTTCTTTGAGGATAGGGGCACAGGATGGTTCAGCATCCCATGCAGTGGCACACGGCAAGGAGGACCCAGAGCAGAGCTGGGATTCACACCCGGCTCCAACTGACCCCACAGTCTTGAGTGCTCCCACATTACCACGAAGACTATGACAAGCATGAGAAGGTAGGATGCAAGTTAAGCACCTGTGGTCTCTTCCTAACCAGCTCTGTCATCATGACCCAATGACCCTTTGATAAATGCTATGGAATTCCAAATACCCAGTAATGAATAGAGATCAGCTGAAATCCAGGAGCAAATGCAGAATAAGTGATAATTTAACTCTGTGTAATCTTGCAACCTCCACATCTTTCTGAAAAAGCACCTCCTGGAACCTTACAGGACAAGAGAGGATCCTGGAAATAAATACGTCCCCCTCTCATACTTCAGGTGAAAGGGCAGGGGCGTAGAGAGCGATAGTGACACCTGAGGGCACAGGCAAAGTGACCAAGCTGGGTTTGAGGCCCGGGCCTAGGCCTGCGGGTGCCGGCCTCTCTCCATCACCTCACGACACTTAATCCTGGATGCCCAGGATAAAGAAGCTCTTAAAAGGGAAAGCTGGTAGAATAAGAAGGTCATTAAGAACAGGTTTTAGAAGTGCCTTGAAAACCACCATCTCTTGTATCAAGAGTCGCCATGGAGAGGCTTCATGACCTTGTGGAGAGGAATAAATGGTTGTATTTGGAACTCTTCTTTGGAGTTGTAATATGTGCTTAGGATGTGTAGCATGGCCTGGTAATGATATCTATCATGGTCTAATAATACTTTTAGGAGGATTTTTTAGAGAATTTCAGTAGTTTCTCTTGACCAGTAATTTAATCCTTATGAATTAAAATAATAACCATCAATGTTTATAGCTGTATTAGTTTGTTAGGGCTGTCATAACAAAACACCACAGATTGGGTGGCTGAAACAAGAGAAATTTATTTTTTTCACATTTCTGGAGGTTAGAAGTCCAAGATCAAGGCGTCAGTCGGGTTGATTTCTTCTGAGGCCTCTCTGCTTGGATTGCTCCTGGGGTGGCTTCTTTCTCTCAGTGTCTTCATAGGATCTTCCTTCTGCGTGTGTCTTTAACCTCCTTATCTTATAAGAATACCAGTCATATGGGATTAGGGCCCACCTCGTTTTACCTCCATTACCTCTGTAAAGACCCTATCTTCAATAAGGTCACATTCTGAGGTACCGGGGGTTTGGACTTTAAAATATGAATTTGAGGGGGGGGGAACCCAATTCAGCCCATAGCAGCAGCTACATCATATCTACATCTGTAGTACATCTAACGTCTACATTTTTTATCATCATTTGTGGGGCTTATTTGAACCTGACATAATAATAGTGATAACTCCTCCAAATCCTATGGTGTGACAATGGAAGGTCACACAAGTCCTCCAAAATTACATATTTGAAATCTAATTTCCCCCAGCTTAATAAGCATGTGGCCCATTAGCACCAATTTAGGAGGAAGGAGCATTCTCACAGCCAACCGATATCTAATTTCTGAGCCCCTGCGACCTTCTGCCCCCTGAACGCAGTGAAGGTGAGCTCACTGGGGTGGGTAAGTCCCCAAGCCCCCGGCTTACTGGCAGGATCCTAGTGGCATCAGGTCTGGGAAGGCGCCCTGCAGGCAGCCAGAAAGAGAGGCTTGTGCTGTGGGTGTTCCTCTGGCCTCAGCTCTTTGACTGTCTTTGAGGCAGGTACTAAAGGTGGACACTTGTCTACACACAAGAGGTGCAGACGTGGGGGCAGTTATTCGCGCAGTTATTTGGAAGTGAGCAGGCTGTGGGAAACTGGAACCTGCGGGATTTTCTTTCTCTTTATTATTTTTTTTGAAAGGACTCAAGTTTATCCAAGATTTTGGCATCTTCCCATAGCCCCTCCTTCCTCCCTTCCTCCCTAAGCTTCCTTACTGTCTTCTCTCAATTATTTATAGGGTGAGGAGGGCTTGCTCTGCATAGTGCTTTGCTTGGTCCTGTGGGGGAGACAGGCGACTCAGAAGCGCTCTGCCTTGTATGTTTTATTCTGATGACCAAGTGCTGGTTCTGGTTTTGGTTATGCTTTCGGGTGTTGCTTTGCTAGTTCTTGGCAAACCTGGAAGCCACTCAGCTAACAGTGTCTTCAACACTCTCTCCCCTCCCTGTAGAGCTGGCCTCAGCCATTAGCTGCCTTCCCCCACCTTCCGCCCCTCAGCCAGTGCCCAGGCTGCTGGCTCCTGACCCCTCTGGCCCGATTTTGATCACTGTGCTCCTTCTTGCCTCCCAGGCTGTTTATCTTCCCTGTCTTCTGAGCTATTCCTTCCGATTCCTCCCACTTCTTCCTCTTCTCATTTGACTTGTTTCCTGATTCACATGGATCATCCCCGTTGAGCTAGCTTAGTGTGAAAAAAAATAAAATTCTAATGATCTGCTTCCTCTCTGCCCACTGGTTATTTATCTCTGGGAACAGAGATCGGCTTCAGGAACTACTTCCTTGGAGCTGAGGGTAGAAAGAAGGCATCCTAGGTTCATTCGTCCCTTTCCACTACCCTTACCCCCTCTTCAAGTTACTTCCCAACCACTGAACATCAGGCAGTATATGTGGGGAGGGCATGGAGGGTAGAGGATGAGGTTCCACAATGTAATTTAAACCTTATCTGTAGGTTATAAAGTGTTACGATTCATGTCTGGAATGGAATTCAAAACAGTCACATGTTCTACTTGAAAATTTAATTCCTACAACTTAACTTGGGAAGAAGTGGCCAGAACTGTTATTTTTTTTCTTCCTATCACACTGACAGAGCCGGAGTGTGTGTTCTCCTCACCCCAGCCAGCCTCTGGGAAGATACACATTTCCCTCTCTGGCTAATCAAATTCATGTCCCAGGCGAAGCCCCACAGTCTATGAGAGCTCCCTGAGTGTCCATGAGCTGCTTGAGGTCCAGCCTCTGTCTAAACCACCTTTGTATCCCAGCAACAAGCAGTCAGATACCTCATAGGGACTCAGCAGACATATAGGGAATGAATCAAAGTGAAGAACTTTCTCCAGCCTCCTGTAATCACTCCCTTGCTTAACTTCAGTGTACCTGGTGTCTGTACCACTCATTCAAACACTGATGTGCTGCTGACATTGTTAATTAGACACTTTAAGACAATGTTTTAGCCTTCCCATCCAGGTTCCCAGTTCCTTGAGAAGGACAATGCTTCATTTTTTCCTCCATATTTCTCTCTCATGCCTAGTACAGAGATGGCGCTCACAAATATTGTTGATTTAAATACTGTTCCTTTTTGCTTGACAGCAGTTTCTGTTGAGAACTACACATTTAGAGAACTGATTTTGCAGAAGCCACACTTTTATTGTAAATCTGTCTATTTAAAAAACCAAAAAGGTCTGGCTTCCTTGCATTTCAAGCAGAGAGAGAAATTGTTATCAGCCAATTTGCTTAGTTTGGTTCAATCACATTTATTGAGGAGTTGCTTTGCACCTGACACTGAACTACGCAATGTTCCTGCCTCACAGGAACATTCAGAGATGGCAGGTGGAGGTGCTTGCTGTTCTCACCCATCAACCTGAGGATAATGCTTGTCCTCACCAGCTGGCCATCAATGACCAGTGGGCAGTGTACATAGTTCCAGCCACCTGGCTTGGACCTTCCTGGGTGGTGACTTGGACCTGCTGCTTACCTAGTGCACCCCCCTTCTGGGTGGTACCCAATTGCTGCTTCCTTTCCCATCCCTCACCCTTCTTAGGGAAACAGAAAAGATTTTGCACCAAGTTAGGTGACTTGACTCTAAAAAGTCTGCGCTATGTCTTTTCAGTAAACTTCAAACTCATCAGCTTAAGAAATAATGTGCAAAGGGGAAATAAACCCTGGTAAGACTAATGGCAGGGATTTCAAGCTGGGTTTTAGCAAAGCAGTCACAGCGTATTCACGTGTTAATTCACTGGCATGTTCCGTGACAGAAGCACCCCCCATCCAGCCTTCCCCCAGTTCCAACTGTTGTGCTGCGCAGGATTTGGTCTGAGTCTGGGCAGAGCCCCTCTTTGTGAGCAGCCCTCCAGCTTCTGCTACAGGAAGAGTCTGATGAGAGCGGTTCTCGCCTTCCCGTCCTCGCACACAAAGGCAAGAAGCTCTTTTAAAGGGACCTTCCTGCTCCTCCGTGCAGCTGCAAACCCGTCTCGCTACAGACTCAGCCCTCCAGGCTTTCGCCTCAAAATGAGTGGGGAGGGGTCTTGAGGAGCCCCCACGACCTCCCGGAGTGGGGCAGGGAGGGAGCCGACCGCTGGAGTGGATGGCGACCGCAGGTCCCTGGGGAGCGGCTTGCAGTTAGCTGCTGCTTGGGATGCTCCGCGCGCCAGCAGAGCATCCTGCCTGTGGTCCAGAGGGTGCTGGCGGCGCATCTTGCGGTATGCCTGCGTGGATTTGAGCCATCGCCCAGAGGCGAGCCCGCATTCAGACAAGGCGGACGGGCTCCTGGCTGGGCTGCGTGCAGTCAGCACGAATGCTCAGCTCCAGGCGTCTGCCCAAGCCTCCCGACTGCATGGATTTGACTGTTTAATCAACCGAGATTACTGCCGGGGAAGATTTGCGAGCCTGATCTGCGCTCCAGCTGCTGTGACAACTTCAGGGCTGGCTGTTTACTTCTCTCGGTGCCTGGGACTTTGTCCTGCACCGCAGCCGCTCCTGCCACTTTCCCGGTTCTGAAGTCGGCGGCCAGGACTCCTCTGCCGGCATCCCCAGGGAAGGAGAGCAAGGAGGGGTTAAAAGACGAGCAGAAACCCCCCAGCTGCTCGACCTCTCGTGACTGCCTGTGTTCTGGGGTTCTGTGTGCTGCCCGGGGAAGCAATGCAAGTCTCCATAGCCTGCACAGAGCACAATTTGAAGAGTCGGAACGGTGAGGACCGACTTCTGAGCAAGCAGAGCTCCGCCGCCCCCAATGTGGTGAGCGCGGCCCGGGCCAAATTCCGCACGGTTGCTATCATCGCGCGCAGCCTGGGGACCTTCACCCCTCAGCACCACATCTCTCTCAAAGAGTCCACCGCAAAGCAGACTGGCATGAAATATAGGTATGGATGTCAGATTCCCTCTGCCCGGGGCTTCCCAGTTCCGTACAGGTGCAGCGGTTTTGAAAAGTGACTTACTCATTGGTGGGCTGCTTAATTTAGAATTCTCAGGCGTCTCTCAAATAGCTTCTTAGGAAAGTGGAAAACCCAAGGTGGCTGTGTTGTGTTGTGTATAGGATTTAAAAACTGTGGCCCATTTTGTATATTCTGAAGTGTTATGAACACCTTAGGAGCTATAGGAATTCCAGTCCGCAGAGAATAACACAGCTGCTGGAAACTGGTATTGAGATCAGGACCGCTTTTCAGGAGCAAATATGCTTGTCCTATTTTATTATAGACTGTAGTTTCTGTGATTATACTATTAAAAACAGTTTCCCATCTAGTACCATATTCTTATTTATCTTTTGAAAGGCCAAGGTGACAAATGCTAAGTAAGCTTTTAAGGAAGTTTTGTTCCAGGGAAGAACTCCTGTCCTGGTAAGTTAGTCTGAACCCTGACATATTTAAATCTAAATTACGGCTTGAAATAAAATGCAAACCTTGTTGTGAAATATGGAGGAAAAGTCAATTGTTGTAATATTGCTGATTTCTTTAGAAATGTTTAAGCTCCCTCTTCCTCTGTGATGCCTTCCAGAGTGGGAAACCTTCCTGGTAATAGTCGATGCTCTCTTTAACAGGGAACGACTTAAATTTGACAAGTAGAAATTTCATTATTCAATTATGTGACTTCCTGCCTCCTCATTGTATCTGCTTCGTGCTGAGTCTTCCTGACTTGATTTCTCTAAAGCTACCATGCTTCTAGTCTCTGAAGATGTTTGCATATGCAGAGAGGAGCTAACAATGCATCTTCCAAAGGCTTTGGTGACTCTAGTTTGCAGATCTGACTTTGTCTATTATTTGCATGTAACTACCCCTCATCTCTGTCAGGAACAATGTTTTAGGATAGAAAGAACTTAATGCATTGAAAATCATGCACACCTAAGATTATATTTCCCATGAGAAGTTTCTGAAATAAGCATTCAAACCAATTTTCTCTGAAAGTTGTCCTTGCAAAACTTTCTTGGCAGAATTAACAGGAAAATGTCTCATTGAAAAACACCAAGCACTGTTTTGCTGTATTTTTGAGCCATTAAGAAAGGAAGCCATGAATGGGGCTCAGGGGAGGACCTACTAAAAATCAGAGCTAAAGCTCTTTGCCCCAACTGCAGTACAATGCAAGCAGCTGGACCCTAGGCAACTCCCTGAAGTGTCACCAATGCGAGGACCCTTTGCTCTTCCCAAAATTTCCGTGGTGGAGAGTGGGGCCCCACGACAGGTCAGTAACTAGGACCGCAGTCTGGAGTGCATTGGCTTTTTCTATCACTACTTTGTGGTACACACCCAGCCCCTGCCCCGTCAGCCTGGCGCTGCTCTGCATGCGGTTCCGCTGCCAAGATGGAGGCTGCCTTCCTGGACAGGGCCCCTGGGAACGGGACATTTAGGGTTAAGGCATATCACAGAGGTGATTTGAATTGTGGCCTCCAGCAGCACCTTGAACTTTCTTCTTGTAAACCAGAAGAAATAAAAAGTAACACCCTTCATCTTTTGTGCCAGAGTTTCCTAGTTGTTCATGGATCATTGTATTAGAAGAGTTTGGTCTTATGAAGCCAAGAGATTTCCATTAAGGTTTTTCTGCTAATATTGACAGCTCGGCTCAGATTGGATGATAATTGTCTCTCTTTATCAAAAGGTCAGTGTGTAAGATTCACTCGGGCACCTTTCATTCCTGGCAACTAAGGACAGCTCTTTTGTGTCAAGAAGCTAGCCATCTTTGGGCTTCAGTATATTTGGAGTTATTTGTTGTTGATAGTGACTGGACAAGTTACCTTGTTTCCACGCCCCCTCTTATTCTGAATCATTCCATCTATGACAGGCAGGTGGCTTTGTGTATATATGTGACTCAACCCCTCTCTCTTTCAAATTCTACTCAGAGTGATCTTTAGGAAAGAGATGATGAGATTATGCCAAATGTACCCTAAGACTTACCTAGGGATGGAGAAAGAAAGACAGAAGTGGGAGGGAGAGAGACTAATATACTTTATAAAAAATGACAGAAATATTTTTATTAGCTGAGTTATTTTTTTCTTTGTCATTGATGTCACTAAAACAAAATGTGCATGTAAGGACTATTTATTAATGATAAGTAGCAAAAAATAAAAAATAATGCCATCAAGTTGGGGAGGTAATTGGCTTGGGTAAACAATAAGGAGAATGCTTGAAGGAACTGGAATGGAAAATTGGTGGCTAATTGTGTTTATAATAATACTCATTCTTGAAAATGATTTCCATAGGCATTGCTTAATCTGGGAACCATGAGCCCTTCAGAAATTCAAAAATATTGTCTTTTTGTGTGTATTTCTAAGGAGAGGGTTCATAGCTTTGATCAGAGTATAAAAGTGTTGACCACTCAAAAATTGTCAAAAAGCAGTGTTACAGAGTGCAGAGGTATTCATTTAGTCAAATATTGACTGAGCGTCTATTCTGTATCAGGAACCTATTAGAACTGGGTACACAAATGTACAGAAACCAGACGAGGTTTGGGCCTTGCATTCTTGGGAAAACAGACTGTGAATAAGAAAACAGTCAAATACACAATAATTATCTATTGTGAGATATTTCTATGAAGCCCGTATTTGGGGGGGGGGCTAGTCATGCCCTTGCCAACCCATTTATCCATTTTGAGGTTACCATCTCTGCTTCAGTTCCAGGGTTATGATTGCATCTTGTGGCATGAGTCAGTGTGCCCATCTCTGCCACCTATCCACCTATTTGCCATCCCAGGGACTTCTTTCAGGTTCTAACCTTGCTGTAGGGTGCAACCTGGCCATTGAGGACCTACTTATAACCCTGACAAATGAGTAGGAAGCTTTCTACTCAACTAAAACCTTATGATTTTTAAAGCCCAGCTCATATCATAGCCTATAATTACCACCCATTAATCAGGAACCCATGAACCTGGAGTTTTAGAAAGAATTAATAGACACTTGTATGAAGCATCTGAATTCTGCAAGAATAAAATACTCAGAGCCCCTGTTACCTTCCCAGCAGCATTGTGAAAGAATCTTGGATAAAATTAACTATTATTTCAAGGCTGAGGATGAGAAAAAATCCATTAGAACAATCTGCCATTCAGATGTCACTGTCAGCACAAGAGAACAAGATTCCACCTAACATTTATCTTGAGGACTGTCTTGTACGTAAATAATACAAGACTGTTGCGTTTCTTATATTTTTAATCCTTGTGCCTTGTTAACACATGAGAGGGCCTTCATTTTAGTTGTGCACGTGTTTTTAGAGTTCATCACACTGTATTAGAGTTTGATATACGCTTGTAGCCATACACGATAGCTGTATGTGAACCTTCATCCTAGGAAAGCTAAATCAATCAGAACAGAAGTTAAGCCAGATTTGTTTGGTTGTTTTTGATTGTTTGATTGGTTGGGTGTTTTTTTCTTTTCTTTTCTTTTTCATAACTTTTTAGAATGATCCAGCTACTAGTGTTAGGCGTGATCTTAGAGATTTTGTCGTTCAGAACGGAGCACGTTTGTACTGATAAGCTACCCATCATTCTAAAATTGTTACTTTAGTTCTAGAACAAGTTGAATATCAATAAACCCAATTTCATCAAGAAAAATTTTATCTGTAACATAAACATTTATAGCAGTATAACCTTGTGTTGTATAGTTACATAAAACATGCTTTGAAATTCTTAAGAGAGTTCTTTACAAGAAGGAATATCTGAGCAGTAATCTTTAAATTCCACTTAAAAAAAATTCCTGTTTTTCCAGTTTTTGGAGTTAATCCACTTCACCATTTTTGTCATCATTCAAATTTTTTATTGAAATAATTATAGATCACAGGAGTTCACACACACTAACACACACGAAAAGTACAGGGAATTTCTGTGTACCCTTAATCACGTTTTCTCCAGTGGTAACATCTTGCATAACTATAGCACAACATCAAAACTAGCAACGACATTGGTACAATCCACAGAATTTATTCAGATTTTACCAGTTATGCATGTATTCATGTGTGTGCATGTTCCTATGTCTGTGCAACTTTACCACATGTAGACGTTTGTGTAACCACAATGACAATGAAGAATTAGACTTGCTTCAACACCACAAGGCTCCCTCGTACTACCTCTTTACAGCCATATCCACATACTCTTCCCTAAGCCATGGCCACCACTAATCTGTGATCCATCTCTATAGTTTTGTTGTTTCAGAGCATTATATAAATGGGATCATTCAGTTTATAGTATTTTGGGATTGGCTTTTTTCCATTCAGCATAACTCTCTTGAGACTCACCCAAATTGTTGTGTGTATCAATAGCTCATTCCTTCTTCTTGCTGAGTAGTTGTTCATCATATAGATGTCTCACAGTATTTTTAACCATTCATTCACTGAAGGACAGTCAGGTTGTTGTCATCATTAGATAACTTCAAATGACAACGTCATTCCCAGATTCCTTCAGTGCCATTCAGTAGCTCAGGGGATAAAATCCAAACTATCTAACATGGCACCTGAGGTCCTTCATGGTCTGGCTTCCATCATGTTTTCCAGTCACCACTCTTTGTTCTCACTTTATCTCTGACCACGTGCTTTATCAGAAATACCTACTTGAGAGAGGACTCTGGAACTTCTTGGGTTCTTATGCCTCTGTATCATTTTCCATGCTGGTCCTTCTACCCTGGAATTCTCCTACCTCACTTGATTAGCCAGGCAAACTCCTGTGCATCCTCCAAGACCCAACTCTAGCATCACCTTCCCTGTGAAATCTTCCCTGGCTCTACCCCATATAGCATACTTGTTCTTTAGCATCCCCACTGCATCTGGTTCTTACCTCTGTTATGAAAATTATTGATTGCATAGCATTGCTATTACCCATTTGCATCTGTATCTACCCCATTAATCTGTGAGCAGCTTGAGGTTTGAATTTTGCTCATCTCAGCGACCCCAAAGTCTAACCTGGCACCTGGCACACAACAGCTACTCAATACACGCTTGGAAAATGAATGACTACACATGTGGAACACTATATTAAATGCTGGGGATACAAAGCGAGTGTCCTCTCTTGAGTGTTTACAGTTGAGTGTGATTAGATATCTACACAGAAAGGCTGCGTGTGTTAAGTGATACAAGGAACACCTGTGACTCTAGTTTGAGGCGCCATCATTCACCAGGGGCCATCAGACTCAGGGAGAGGTTTCATGAGAAAGATCAGTGAAGTTCAATACTGAGAAAGGAGAAGGACCAAGATGTGAGCAGGGAGGAGGAGGAGAGCAGGCTGCTGCAGGAGGGGGGCAGCTGGTCCCCAAGGCTGTGCATGGAGTGCTAACAATGAAACAGGGCAGAGGGTTCAGGCAGGGAAGGGGCGAGGGAGAACATCTTGTAGAGGCAGAGGAGTCAGATGTGGTACCTTGGATGTCAGGGTTACCCATGTAGAATAAGGTGATTATTAGCAATGGAGGAACCATTTCAGATTTTTGAACAAGGTGTCTGGTTACAAAGTCCTGTTAAGAAGGAATTAATCTGGCAGTTCAAAAAAAAAAAAAATCCCTGAGTTGTAAGTTTGAAACAAGAGAATTTGTGTGGAATTCCATAGCACTCTTTATCTTCCTACTAAGAGTCAAGACTACATAGAAAAGACTCAGACCAGATGCCTTTCCCAGGTCCTTCTTTCCACAGCCTCTTTGTTAAAGCACACGTCTCATCCACGGTTCTTTACCTCCCACGAGTAGTGGGCAGATTTTGAATCAAAGCAATTGAAGTGAAAGATCAATCTTGTCAGCCGATTACGTAAAAGGCACTGAGTGTGTGCGTGTGTGTGTGCGCTCGCGAGCCTCCGTATGGGGAAAAGTGGGAGGAAATAGGTGGGCTGAAGAGAAGGAAGGGGAGAAGTGCCAGCTCTTTTGCTGTGTTTCAAATAGAAATATTTGATTTTAGTCCAGAGAAGAGAGCAGCTTGGTTATTTAAGATGCCATTTTTTTGTGGTGAAGAATGCCGTTGTGATTTTCACTTCCACCCCTGGGTGTGGGCTTTCCTCTCTTCCTCAAAGCAAAATGGTGAGAACAGGGAGGTGGAGAAACCTTCCTGAAAATTAGTTGCTGATTCAATCTCATAGAGTTTATTCCACCTCTGCAAGGCACCAGCCAGAAGTCTGGCATCCATGGGATGGTGAGAAAAATGGTAGGAGGGGAGGGAGCCTCCCAGAAGTTGTTAGGCAAACGTCAGACCAGTTCCATGGCTCTGGAAGTGTGTGTGTGTGTGTGTGTGTGTTTGTATGTGTACATGTGTGTACATACATACAAGTGAAGGACTCTATCTATCCAAAGTGTTTGCAGAAGCAGCTCGTCTTCTTGCTGAGGTCTTCAGTTGGGTTGCTGCAGATGAAGCTCTTAATTTGAAATCCATTCAGTGACCCTCTTTAGAAGTGCGCTCATTTTATAGCAATTCCTTTTTTAAAATTTTCTGTAAACATTTGCATTTGTGGTAATTTGAGAAATGTTCTGAGAGAAGGAGAAAAAAGTCCCATCACATTAAAAAGGAAAATCACATTCATAAATCTCACTTTGATTTTCCAAATTCACTTTATCAATTCATAGTTTTTCATTAGTATACTAATCATGAACAGATGAGACTTGGGTCCAGTGAATCTGATTAAATATAGGACTCTTGGTTTCTCTGAATATTCTTCAAAACTTTTCTAGGAGAGAATACCACTTCATGAGAAGAATTGAATTTACAAGCATTGATTCATACTTGTCCTTACAAGAATTTCAAAGCCATTCTGATAGTCATCAGACATAGTAAAAAATGATTTGATGTTGCAAATTAATTACTTTGTATGCTTAAAAATATTTCAAAGACCAGCTTTCCACTCTTCAGAATTAGAAAAATAGAGTGGTAGAGACTGAAGGATTTAAGGCAAAAGTCTTTAAATTTCCATTTCACTATTGAGAATCTCAATCCTACATAATCACTAGAAACAAATGAGTTAGCAGTGGATGTCAGCACTGAGGCAACTTTAGATTCCATCTAGTTCAGTGACATCATTTTACACGGAATGACCAGTTCCTTGGTCGGAGTTACTCAAGGAACTAATAAAAGGATCAAGACCAAACTCAGGTCTCCTGACTCCAAGAGCAGGGTTCCTTTTGCTCCTTTAGCATCTACACTCCAGCTTCTGGGTTATGCCCCATTTTTTAACACAGGAAAGAAGCACAGTGCATGAAACGCTTCTAGAAGGGACAATTCCCTTCTCTACGTATGCACCGTCTGCAATTCAAGCTTTTGTCTCTAGAAGAAACAGAGCCCTGCTGTGCACTAAGAGAGCCAGCCCGCTTTCTTCATCTCCTGTGAAGTCGTGAGGACCCCAAAGTGCCCCCTCGGCATCTCTCCACTTATGCATGTTCTGAAGCTGGACATAAATTAACTTCCAGATGAAAGTGTGCTTGGTGTCAGTTTCTAAAGAACTGGTGTCTCAGAAAGCGATCGACAAACACATGGGCACAGATGATTGGACAGGGCTGCACGTCAACCCTGGATGTGAAATGTTCATTGGGGCACCAGCACTGAACACACTTCACTCTCCTCTCTGCTTTTAGAGATTACTTTGAGAACTTGCTCCTGAGTCAGAATCCAAATACCTTTAAAAATCCTCATTGCAGGTTGATTTGCAGTTACTCAGATTGGAAACCAAAACAGAAGCCCAGCAGTGATTTTTTTTTTTTTCTTGGAATCGACAACTAGGGAGGACTCTGAGAGCACTTGCACAGGCCATCTGGTCCAGCCCTCATGAGAAATCTGTCCTGCTTTTCCAATTTGCACTGTGCAGCAACTACTTGTAAAGGCCCCTGAAGAAATATTGTGTGATCTCCTTTCACAGAAGTCATGAAAATAAATGTGGCTCTTCCTTCTAAGAATTAGAATCACTCATTAATCTTTGAAATCCTCAGAGGAAGCAATAAAGTGAAGGCTTTTTCGAATTCTTGTCTATTGTCTGTACCCAAAGTAAGACAGGCTGGAAAATGATGACAGCAGACTGAGAGGCAAGAAAGCACAGGCCCAGCAGTCGGGCAAGAGAGGCGCACAGTGAGGAGCCCGAGACCCCAACCTCCTGTTCACACCTGGGGAGGGAGATTCCTTTCCATTCTGGTCGCAGCACGTGCTCCCCTGGCCTGGCTGCTAAGCCACCCAAGAGTCAAAAACCACTTCACCGGGAGAAAATTCCCTCTTGCAATCAACTCAGCTCCTTGCAAGCCACCCTGGAAGCTTCTTGGCCGGCCTCCTGTTGGAAGGAAAATGAGCTAGCTCTAACTTCCTGCCTCAGAAGTCTTCTGGTACTTGAAAACCATTACTACAACTCAGCCTCCTAATTTCCAGGATGGTTCCTCCTAGATTCATTCTCTGGTTCCCAGCTGTAATTACGACTCTCACTTAAACCCTCTCTACAATGACTGCATCACCTTTAAGTCACCCAGAGCTGGATACAATTCCAAGTAAGGGTCTAGACTTTTCAGGACAGAATTGCGAGATTGCCTAATAACAGAAATACGCTCTGTCTCCTTGTCTGAATTTCATGGTTATGCTTTCTCTTTTAGGAGAAAAAAAATCATTTGTAACCTTTTGAGCCAATCTTTGAAAAAACTGCTCTGAAACATTTTTAAATGTTCTGACCTATTTATTTGAATAATGGTGGGTCACTCTGCTGATAACATAGCAACTCTTAATGAGATCATCAGCTCTAAAGGTTTTAATGTTGATGATTGAAGTCTCTTGGGTTGAAGAAATATGAAAAGGTCAAATCTGACATACAGGTTTCGGTAGTAGTTGAGTGTCCAGACAGAAAAACAAACAACTTGTAATATGATTAATCTGCCTTTTGATACACTCTTATAGAGATTTTTTTTTCATCTAGCAGGTTTAAATATAAAGGCAACTATACATGACTAGTTTTATTAACAAAAAACGTTTTCTGTGTTGGTAATCAACATCTTCCAAGACGGTGCCCCCGAAGGGACTCGAGCACAGGAAACTCCAAGCACGTTGTTCCCCACGATGAATTTGTATCTACCGGAAGGCCCATATGCCTTAACAAAGCTCTTATGTAAGAAAAGCGAGCTTCTCCCTGAAGAACATATGCTATTAAAGCACCCTCTTCTCCATTTCTTTGAAATTAATTTCTACTTTAAACTTAGTTTTTATGTTACGGGGCTTTTGTGGTTAGTATCTTTGGCCTGAGACCACAACAGCAAGCTTGTTATGAAAATCAGCGGTGTAAATAACATGGCTTTAATGAACGCTCTTCTCTCTCAACTCAAGAACCAGCAAAGAATTCCTCTGAGGCATTTGATGAAAATAGACCCTTTGACTCATTCCTTCCCCATCTTCTACCTCTGAAGGTAGAAGCACTTCTGCATCATTGAGTCTTTGCATTTACTGAAAAGACTGGAAATGCTCAGAAGAAGTCTTCTTCTGATTCCAGAGGGTTTTCACCTTGATGGAAAACATACTTGTTCAGTTTTGATAAGAGAAAAGAAGCAAGCTACTTTAAGGAGACTCAGAAAGTGAGAGCTGGGAAACTCATGGTCTAACATCCAACTTCTCATTCGATCATGTCTTCTCTTCAACTTCCAGAGAAGAAGTTTAAGGTTTAATTTTCACTCAAATACCATTTCTCCTACAAGCAATCTTCTGGAAATCAGGAGGCTTGGATATCTTAGTCCCTAAAAGCACAGGGTCATTCTTTAAGTAGAGAAGCAAGTGTATATTGTCTGAGGACTCCAAACTTCACCAGATGTTTCCTGAGGGCATCTTCAGGACCTTCGGTGGTCCTGTCTCAAAACAGGAAGTAGTTTAGAAGGGGATACAGTCAGTATCTTTAGGAAGCAGAGCTGGGCATTTTACACTGTAGTGGTTTCCTGTTACTGCTTCAATGAACCACCCCAAAGTTCATGCCTTAAAACAACACAGATGTATTCCGTCGCAGTTCTGGAAGCCAGAAATTGAAAATCAAGGTGTCAGCAGAGCTGTGTTTTTCTGGAGGCCTCAGGGTAGAAATTAATTTCCTCACCTTTTCCGGCTTCCAGAGGCCCCTGGTATCTCCTGGCTCTTCCCAGCTCCTCCCTCCTTCTTCAAAGCACATCTCTCCACCTTCTGGAGAGATCTTACATCTCTGCTTTCTCACTTTGATCCTCCTGCCTCCCTTTTATAAGGACTGCTGAGATAACGATGGTTCCAGCCAGATAATCCAGGGTAATCTCTCCATCTCAAAATCTTTGACTTACTCACATCTGCAAATTCCCTTTACCAGGTAAGGTACATTATTCACAAGTTTCAGAAATTAGGTGTGAACATCTTTTAGGGGCATTATATAGCCCACCACACATCATGCAAATACGGCATATTAGAGAGGGGAGAGTTAAAGGAACCCAAAGTATCAAGCATCATATCCTCATTACTTTCTCTAGCACCTAAGGTTTGTTCAGATGAGGCAAGAGAGCAAAAGGAATAATGAGATCATTGCAAATTCAGTGCACCGGGGATTTTCTCTGTATAAGGCTACAGCTTAGGTTTTGAATCAGAATAAGAATTCATATTTACAGAATGTACCTTCAGTGTGAAAAAGTCTAAATAGTTTTATCTTGACCTTGGCAATAACGCTAATGGAAGCTGTCGCCCACATCTCCTCTGCTTCTTAGGCCCCTTAATGCAACACTTGCTAGAAACATCCCTTTTTGCCTTTTTTTAAAATTCCAAGACCTAAGTACAAATTAGAAGATTTGGAAGTAGATAGTAATAGAAAAAAATAAATCAACGGATCATCATAAAGACCAAGCTGTAACAAAAGTCCCATGGCTCAAAAAAATACACATCTGCTTCCAAATTTCATGACTGTCATCAGTGAGATACGGACTCTTACTCCTTCCGAGCACCTGGGGTTTGGGAGCCGTAGCAGCACGTCTTTCATCCTGATGTGATGCATCTGCAAGGCTCTGTTCACATCATGTGATAGAACTTTACCTTTCCCTATAACTCATACTGTCCCTGCCTCATTAATGTTGTCATAGTGGTATTGGGAGGGGGCTAGTAGGATTTTCTTGCAGGGATAGGAAATTCTTTTTCTGAATTAAATTCATTAATTTAATTAAATATTTTATTAAATATTTTAATTTATGAAATATTATCTAATATTCTCTTGAACACATTAGGTTAGTCAGTTATTTTAATCAGAAACATGCTTTTATTCTTATTCATAAAACTTGTACGCAATCTAACACAAATTTTCAAATGTTTTAAAGCTCATGCAGTTTTCCTCAGTAAAGCGTGGTCTCACATACTAATAGAGGAAACTGGTTGTTTTTTTAATTCTTTCCATTCCCTTCCAAAGACCTATGGCTCCTCTATCACTGCCTGGAATATTGGGCTTTGAAGAATTACAGTCTTGATGCCAAATCATTTAAATCTGCATACCTTCTCTTGGCATGCAAGCAGTAAGTACCAGATTGTTTTAGATTTGGGGAGAAATATTAGGGGCTGCAGATCAAAGTGAGTTAGAAAATATTCATTTGATCTTATTTACAAAACAGAAAGAGACTCAAAGGCATAGAAAGCAAAGTTATGGATACCAAAGGGGAAAGGGGAGGAGGGATAAATTGGGGGTTTGGGATTAGCAGATACACATTACTATATATAAAATAGATACATAACAAGGTCCTATTGCATAGCACAGGGAACTATATTCAATATCTTGTAATAACCTATAATGAAAAAAGAATACGAAAAAGAATATGTATAACTGAATTACTGTGCTGTACATCAGAAACTAACAACAATGTAAATCAACCATACTTAAAAAAAGGTCTAAAATGCAAAAAAAAGAAAAAAGAAAAATTCATTTGGCATTCAGAAGTCAGGAGAGTCAAGCATTAAAACTCAAGCTGGGGTTATAATTCGGCCACTTGTGGCCTAATACTGTTTCCGGAGGCTACAAGGGATGCAATGCTTGGTGAGAGGGAAATGAGGAAATGAGCCCTTTGGGACCTTGCTGACTGTAGACTGTGCTACCACCCTCAACTGTTGGAGCTGGGATGCAAAGCATGGGTTAGAATGCAACGCTGGAGGAAGTAATTGTACAGCAGGAATGGAAAGGTACTGCTGTAGAACCCCTCACAGGGCTGGACAACTCCATGTGCATTTTCACCTCAGCTGCATCATCTTATATTGACATGGCAGTGTCTTTCTAGCCACCACTGACCACCAAGCCCCTCTAGCAGTACACTGAGTGCAAGAGGGGGGAGAGCGAGACCGATTCTTGCTGTCCTACAAATTATTGCCAACAGAATCTATATTCTGACTCAGAGAAGACATTTCCATGAAAATACAGCAGTGACAACATTGGTTAATATTGACAGTAGGAAGGTAAAGCAAACAGGTGGAAGTCTGTATGTCTATTCCACTAGTAAACTCTGCTTACTGATCATTGACGGCCACTAATGAAACAAATGTGGTGCGTTTAGTAAGTGTACTTCAATTTGACTTCTTAGCAGGAAAGCAATACTATCACATGACAATACCATTGATCAAAGTATTTGACCTTTAATAATGATTTGTTTTAGAAATTGAGACATTCATAAAATGTTAGCTTATAATTTTTCTTGTTATTCTTCCTAAGAATATTAGTTTGGTGTATACCTACTTTGATATGAGAATATCTTGGGGACAGGACAAAAGACACATACTAATTATCAAAATGTCTGAATAACATTCTTTGCCACTAAAATCTTTAAAAAAATTTTTTTTTTAATGGAGGTACTGGGGATCGAACCCAAGACCTCATGTCATGTGCTAAGCATGCACTCTACCACTGAGCTAGTTCCCTCCCCCTAAAATCTTACTTTATGTTGATTGCCTCATGTAAACATTTAAACCAAGGGCTTGAAAGAGCTTAATTAATATTATTTTTATCCTTGAGCAAAACTCTGGGAGGTGGTAGCAAGTAGTATTATTCCCGTTTTCAGTTACAGCAACTGAAGCACAAAGACAGAGCTAATGACATCCTGTTCAATCCCAAATATCGGGCTTTTGGTTTCAGCTCGAAGCTCAGACAGCTTCTGAACAACTTTTTCTTATACTGACTCAGGAGGACTGAAAGGAATCTAACATTGACAAGTGATGTTTCTGGGCAAGACTCTGTTTCCCTTGTTGGCATGAGGGATGGTCCGGGTGCACAGTGCCCTTCATTGTGACTCTGCCCAGAAAGGTAGTGCCACAGACCACACATACTGAGGCGCTCAGAGCTGATCCAGAATCCATAGGCTGATGGAAAGGTCACCTGCCATGATGTTTATTATTGGCAGTTCAAGCTCCTGGAAGTCTTTCTTGAGGGGTGAATAAGGACATCTTCAGGTCTTAGAAGGTAAATTTATACAGAGCTGAAGGAGGTAACAGATACTGTGAAGGTGATTTTTTTGGACAAGTATTTGTCACCCATATTTAGTTCAGCAAGGTGTGTATGTGTGTGTGTGTGTGTGTGTGTCTAAGGTACAAACACAAAACATGTCCTAGTGGCAGTGAACAACTCTGCAGGAGCACTCGCAGTAGCTGGAGGTACTGCACAGTGCCTTTTCCCAGCTTTGTCCTTACTAGCAAATTCCTTAATGTCTCTGTGCCCCAGTATCTGTAAGATGAGCCTGGTAATCCTTTATGGTGTTGCTTGGAAGACTGCATGAGATAATGGAAGTAAAGTACCAACTATTATCACTTAGAATTGTCAATGGCATCAAAAACAAAAGGACAAGAAGAAATGAAGCTGTATGAGCCTACGGTGACATCATTGCAGTAGTGCTTTCTTTATAAACTTTTTTTTTTTTGCCTTAGAATATCCATATTTTAATCAGCCCCAGTTGTAGCACAGTGTGGTGTGTTGTAGGTGATCAATAAAAGTTTGTTGGATGGATAATTGGATGCATTCATGAGCCAGTTTCCATCAGCTTCTAAGGCTTCTGTGGGATTGTATTACAGTGTAGCTCTCGTGGCTTCAGTGCAGGCTACATCCTCTCTACCAGACTTGTTCTCTTCACATTCATCGTGAGTCTTCATTCCTTTGCCAGTTAGGAATCCTGTCTGCTTTTGACCTTGGCTGCTGAAGGGCTTGACCCCTCCTTGCTGTCCCCCATGGCTTCTGGCATATCTACTTAACACCTGGCTGTGTGCCAGAAACAAATGTAAGATGGTTTCCAAATGGCATGGATTACAACAGGAAAAAAACCTGAAATGACAGAGTAAAGACAAGAATGAAGGATGCTTGTAGCCATTTGCTCGGAAGCATGCATATTCCCTGAGAAACATCCACTGGCCAGGCACTGTGTCACTCCAAAAGAGAAACGTGCAGTTGTGTGCAAAGTCCTGGGGGGAGGTGTGTGCAGGGACTGCTTGAGTCTTTGTTTTTGCTGGTTTTCTGCAAAGGATGTGAGTCTGCGTGAGATAGTAATTCCTGATCTATCACTTGATCGTTTGAGAAGAAGGATACAATGAAAGCAAGGTGGTTTATCAAACCAGACCTTGTAGGCAAATTATTTACATTGATACATAATATCCACAGGTTCATATTGGTCAATTGAAAAATGATAACCATTTCAAAACTCCTTCAATGACTTGAGTTTTGAGCACACTGCGATGCGCAGATGGAGCTGACTGAGTCTTCTCATAGCCTTTTCTCAAGGGCTAGAGCAGCCTGAGGGTCTGAATTCCTTATGGGTCCAGGTGGTAGGGCCTCTTGAAACCTCAAATCTGGGTCCACTCACTCCAGCCTACACTGAACTATATAACGTTTTTTTCTCAGATGCATGAATGGAGAAGGGATCTTGTGGTTTGATTGCAATGGGGACTTTAATATCCATTGAAATACGTTAATATATGTGGCTTCTCCCCGAATCTCCACTTTCTCCTCTTCATTAAGCAAGTTGCTTATGCTTTCTTATTTGCAGAAAGTGTGTTTTTTGTTTCCCAGAGCCTAAGCCTGTTGAAGAGAGTCTGGTTTGAGGGCAAAAGCATTTCACAGATAAAGCAGAGATTCTGCTGGCTGGGAGGTTCTGTGGAAGATCTGTGACCCCATGAATCTTGCTCCCTGAAAACATTCAAAGAACATGACAGATCTTGGAGGAAATAGCCCTGTGTTATCAGAGAGACTGGATCCCCAGCCAGGGGTTCAGCTTCTCCTAAGATCTATGAAGCAATCTGTGTGCTTTGAAAGTAGCAGAGTCAAGGACCATGTGGTCTGGGACAGAAGCTGTCTCTGGGGTAACAGTGGACAGATGACCAATGATGGGAGGCATTTCCTGATGCCTGGGGAGGGTGAGACCCTGGGACCCTGGCCCAGTCCCAGCAGCATGGAGGGTGCAAGAAGAGAGCCAGTATTGTCTGAAAGTCAGATTTCCAGTCAGCTTGGCGGGAGGGGATCCCTGAGTTGAAATTAAGTAAATGTGTAGGAAAATTGTAACATGTTCTATTTCTCACACATGTAAGTTTGTGGCCTGAGATTATTACCTGTTTTGTGTGCATTTTGGAAGGTGGACAAGTTGGACAGGAAGGACAATCCAGGCATTGTTTCAAGATGGGAAACCAGCCAACCAAAGTATGAAGGACAAGGAGAAGGACAAATGCTTTCTGCTACAGAGACATTAGTGTCCAGGCTTCACCCTGCAGAGATGACAGTGTTCCAACAGTACCCAGAGGGGATTGGTTCCAGGACCCCCACAAATACCAAAATCCCAGGATGAACAAGTCCTTTATATAAAATGGCTTAGTCCATATGTGCACATAACCTACACACACCCTTCCGTATACTTCAGTCATTCCTAGATCACGTGTAATACCTAGTACAATGTAAATGCTATGTAAATCATTGTTGGCACATGGCAAATTTAAGTTAAGCTTTTTGGAACTTTCTGGAACTTTTTTCTGAATATTTTTGAATACTTGTTGGTTGAATCTGCAGACGTGGAACCTTCAGATATGAAGGGCTGACTGTATACAGATTTGTCTTAAGGATAGCAAAATTATTTTGATGGAAATGGGGAACTTTTTATTTGAAAAATTTTAATTTCTTTTTGTCCTGCTTTCACAAGAACAGAAATTATTTATTTTGTCAAAAATTTCCTCTTACCGAAATTTCTTAATTTCCTCTTATTTTGCAAAAATTAAATGGGCTCCACGTGGGGTTAGGACAAGAGAGAATTTTATTACAGTGGACACTGAGTTGGGTGGTGCAGAGCTGAGCAGGAAGAGACAATTAAGGGCGCTGAAGTTGTCCTGGTGTTGTCACCGCCCCTCTGAGGGGAGGCCACGTGGGGAAGCGCAGAGGGGAGCTGTCTCAGGGAGGCCGTAACTGACCACATCATTGTTAATACATCGTGTGGTGCCCTAAGCATGACGTAGCAAGAGGTAGAGGACAGCTCTGTCTCATTATTAAACTGTGGGCATTAAAGCTTTTTTGTATGTAATTGTGATTATCTGGACTGGAGTAGGGATTGTACAGAATAAGTAGTTCCTAGCAGAGCATCACGCCCATATATGTGGACCCTTAACTGTTACGGCTGATAAGATTTCTTTCTTTTTTTTTTCTGGGCTAGAAATATGAATTTTTTTAAGTTAAAGTATACTCAGCTACAGTGTGTCAATTTCTGGGGTACAGCATAATGTTTCAGTCATACATATACATACATGTATTCGTTTTCATATTCTTTTTCATTATAATTTACTATAAGATATTGAATATAGTTCCTTGGGCTATACAGAAGGAGCTTGTTTATTTTATGTATTGTAGTTAATATCTGCAAATCTCAAGCTCCCAATTTATCCCTTCCCACCCTCTTTCCTCTGGTAACCATAAGTTTGTTTACTGTGTCTGTGAATCTGTTTCTGTTTTGTAGATAGTTCATTAGTGTCTTCTTTTTCTTTTTTTAAGATTCCACATATGAGTGATATTATATGGTAATTTTCTCTCTTTCTGGCTTCCTTCACTTAGAATGACAATCTCCAGACCCGCCCATGTCACTGAAAATGGCATTATTTCATTCTTCTTTATGGCTGAGTAGTATTCCATCATATAAATATATCACAAGTTCTTTATCCAGTCATCTGTCAATAGACATTTAGGTTGTTTCCATGTCTTAGCTATTGTAAATAGTGCTGCTGTGAACATTGGGGTGCAGGTATGTTTTCAAATTAGAGTTCCCTTCGGATATCTGTCCAGGAGTGGCATATTGTGAATATTGAGAGGCTGACTGGGGAGAGGATGAGAGGTCTCCTTATGAGGTAGTGCTGTGGTCTTCCTCCTTTCACTGACCCCATGCAAGGGAATGAGGTATTTCTCCTCCCACCCCAAAGCCAAAAGGGAGACTCTAGGAGAATCACTCATCAACCTGCCAAACCGTCCACCATCCTCAAAATCAGGGACAGTGATGGATGCCATGCTGATCAGCATCTAGCCACTGGCAACTGCCAGGGTGTGGGGGAAGGGTCAAGGGACAGCTGGCTGCTATAACCTGGGGCAAGGGCATGAAAAGCATGAAGGGGTGTGGAGGCAGGATCCCAAATGGACCCTGGAACTGAGGCCAAGAAGTGGAGACCACGGGCTGCAGGTTTCTGGGTGGTGCAGGGCCGTGCACATCAGAGGAGCTGGTGGGAAGCCATAAGCTGAGGGTCGACAGGCTAATCGCACAAAGGGCCCCACCTTCTGAGCTCCAAGAAAACAGGCAGGGCAGCAGTTAGGCCCCAGGCATGCAGGGGACTGGAACTCTCCCGTCTTTCTCTCATTTTCCTTCATTCTCCTGGACCGACACCAAGGAGCATGCAGCGAAGAGAGGGCAGAAGGCCTCCATCCTCCTCTCCTCTCATGTGCCAAAAGCATTGTGACCTCGGTAGGGTCAGGGATGGGAAGGGAAGAGGGATGTAAATTAAAAATGAGGTGGACATTTTAAAAGAAGCAGGGCTGTCTTAGAAAGTGTTTTAAGAAAAGTGACTTTCGAAAGGTGTGGAATTGAGCCAACATAGCTTCAGTGGAAGCCATCACCCAGTGGAACGGCGGGGTGGGGTGAGTCAAGGAGTAGAGTTGAAAGCAGTGAATGGGGAAAACGTTTCTAACGCAAGGAGGGAAGAGTATGTGTTGTGGGGAGGGCAGGACAGGAGAGGTCAGTCTGTCCCGGGGGGTATCAAGAAGGCTTCAAGGAGAAGGTGGGGTTGAGTCCTCTACTGAAGGGTGGGGAGTGGAGTGGAGAGAGCAGGTGAGCTATGCGGGGTGGTGAGGGGCCCAGCCTGGATGGAGTCCAGCCTCAGGGAGTGTGACGAGGACAGATGGCAGCCTGGACCAGCAGTGCCCCAAGCTCTCAGATGAGGATCTGGGGCTTGGCTGGAAAGCCGGCAGGCAGCCATTGCATGTCCTTCAGCACTGAGTGATGCAAGAGGAAGATGACTGGTCTGTGAAAGAGCCAAGATGGAAAGCTGCTCTTAGGAAGCTGCTCTACCCGCCGTGTGTGGGGCAGGGGGACTCAGAAGCATGGCTGTGCCTTGTTGCACCCACAGCATTACTTAGCCCTATTTGTTGACTATAAATGATGCAGTTGGGCACTTGAGTCTCTTCTTTTAGGCATTTAAAGGGCTCACTGGGTAGAGAGGGGGGACTTGAAGCTCAGCAGCCCGTTGACAGTCACCCATATGGAAGCCAAGGCACCCACCCCGTCCTCACACATGCAGTGACCAGCTTTGCAGCACCCCTGATATGCGGCACGCATTTGATTTATGCTACTTACTTTTCTCCTGTTATCTGTCATTTTAAACTGCTCTGTGCATTAGTCACTATGGAAACATGACGCTGTGAGAATGGGCAGAGCTCAGTGACATGCATGATGGCAGTACTAAGGTGGTTTCATGTGACAGTTGATAGTGTGGACATCTTTTCTGAGTAAATAGATGGCAGGTGTTGTGAGCCCATGGATGTTATGTCTGGTTAAACTGAGAACAGAAAACAGGGCTATGTCTTCCCCGTGATGAAGACCAGTTCCAGAGGCTTTATATACGTTGGAAAGTGAAGCATCAAGAGTACTAGAAACAGGGAGAATTTTAATACGCCAAAGCCTATCAAGTTTCCCCAACATATGTGTGCACAGAAGCCAGTTGTGGAAATGTCAAATAAATCACAATGATGAGCATAGTTCGGTGTGTATTTGAATGGCCCAAGCTCTACTGTGAAGAAATAGGGTTATTATAGCAAGAGGGTGAGGGTTGACTGCTCCTCTGGCCCCCTCCCCGTGGTTGTGGAAGTTTCTCTCAGGGAAAGGAGTGTCAGCAGCTGCCTTTTCTGAGAAGGACTGCAAGCATGGTTCAGACACAGCGAGCCCTGAAGTCCTTGCTCACTTTGTGAGCAGCCCTCTTCCTGTCTCTGAGTCTCCTTAACCCCTCACCCCAGTCAGTATCGCTGCCTGGATCTTTTTTTGCTTCACATTTCCATTTCTCACAAAATACTGACTATCTTACACTTATGGCTCCAATAGCAAACCACATTAGCTCAGTTGCATTCAAATCAATTCAGTGGAAGACTTTAAGCACATTTTGATTAATGGTAGACACCATATGACTTGCGTGTGTATCTAATTCACTGATATTTGTTGGATTTAATATCAAAACGGACTGGAACAAATCTAGTTCTTTGGTAGGAACTTCCTGTCTCCCCTATTTTATTGGAGACAGAGGTAGGCTAAATAATGGCCTTCGAAGACATCCAAGTCCTGATCCCTAGAACCTGTGAATGTTACCTTATATGGCAAAAAGAACGCACAGATGTGATTAAGTTGAGGATCTTAAGATGGGGAGATTATCCTGGATAATCCGAGTGGGTCTTAAATGTAATCACAAGTCTCCTCACAAGAGGGTGGTGGAGGGGGATTTGATTACAGAAGGGTCAGACAGAAGGCGCCGTGATGACAGAAGCAATGAGAGATTTGAAGATGTTATGCTGCTGGCTTTGGAGCTGAAGGACAGGGCCGAGAGCCAAGCAATGGAAAGGCTATGGAAGCTGAGAGAGGCAAGGAAATAGATTCTCTCCTGGGGTCTCCAGAAGGAACCGGCCCTGTCTGCACCTGGACTTTAGTTTAGTAAAACTGATTTGAGACTGACCTCCAGGACTGCAAGGGAATAAGTCTGTGTTGCTTTAAGCTGTTTACAGCAACCTGTCAGCTCAACCCAGGAAAATGGAGGGGAAACATCGTCAGTGTTTGAGTGAGTGACCAGAGTGTGGAGCAGCATTCTTTTTGAGCATTGCCCAGCTTGAGGGTAATGATTCAAGCTCCCAGCTCCCTTCTCCACTCAGCCTTCCTTTCCCATCTGGTCAGAAGGTTTTCTCTCTTTTGCCTCTGTACAAACCACTTACTTTCCGCCAGGCATAATTAATTATCTAGGGGTTAAATGTCTTACCTGTCAACTTGATAGTAAAGTCCCTGAGGGCAGAAACCCCATCTTATACTTTTCTTTGACTCATTTATTCTGATTTATTTTTTTCTTAAGCCTTTTTTTTTTTCTTTTTAGAGATACTGGAGATTGGACCTAAGCATGCTAAGCATGCACTCTACCACTGAGCTAGACCGCTCTGCTATTTAAGACTTACTGAACACTTGCTGTCTCCTAGGCATAGTTCAGAGCACTGGAGGGACAGAGTGGGGGGTGGCAGTGAAAAGGCAAAAATATAAGTACATTTATATAGCATATTAAGTGCAATGTCAAAAATGTACAGGCGGGAGTTAACATTCATTGGCTCCTACTATGTGTACGCACATTGCTAAGTTCTTACATTTATTCTGTTTGAAACTCTCAGCATGAGAGAGGTTGGTGCTTTTATCTTCATTTAACAGGCAAGCAAACTGAGGCTTAGAGAGGAAATCAGCCCGAGGTCACCCGACCTGCCTAACTCAAGAGGTCAGCCTTTTAAGCATTCTGCTTTATTGCCCAATGTGCCTGCCCAGCTAGAGAGTAGTGTCAGCAGGAGCTTCAAGGATGAGCAGCCCTCACGGCCCTGAGTCAGAATCCTGCACCTCAAAGGCACGAAATGCCAATTGCCATTTGTCTCATTAGAAGCTGGTCATAGATTAGGAGCATGTGATAAGTGCGTAGAGAACTGTAGCTCAAAATACAAAGTTAATTGTTCATCATTTTTCTCTGGCAACATTTTCTTGGATCTCTAAAAAAAATCTTTAGGAATCTTGTGGGCAAGAGGCAGGAAACTGGTCCATAGTTTGTTGATAAGAAAGTCGAGGCATCAAACAATTAAGTGATATTCCTAATAACGGAGAACGAGCCAGAACGTGGCCACAGGAAGTTGGGCTTATCTCCACGGTGCTGTGTGAGCCCCCCTTTTACCTCCTGATGCTGTGGGGGAGGAGGTTGCTGTCAGTGGATCTGTAAGCAGAGTGGGTTGGTGACCAGGGTACACTCAGGGGCTCTGGCTTTGCCACTACTTGACAATGAACATCCGCCAAGTGGCTGAGGCCCTCTGGGAGCCCACCTGGCCTCCACTTCCACAGCGAGGAGCACCTTGCTCACGAGCTGTCCTGGAATTCCTCATGAGCTGAGGCTTCATAGACTGAAAACACTGATTCCCATTCCAAGCCAGTGTCCCGGAATGTTGTCAAATAGCTACCCACCTCCCAGCTTATGTAAAGGAATGGAATCCATCTTTTCACTATTCCTTCCATAAGTCTGTATTTATTTATTTATTTTTATATTACTAGTACAGATTTTGTATCTCAATTGTAGCACAGATGGGCCCAATTTAAGGCAAGAATTCCTGACTACCTGTTCATGTAGGGGTAAAGCCATTTTGTAAAATATATCTTCCTGTCTATGCTATTGCCTTCCCTAAAGTTACAGGTATGTCTTGTTACACAGAGAATTATCAATGGTGAGCGAAATTTTCTTACTTTTTAAAAAGATTGAATATAAATACGAGATCCTATAGTTAGAACTTAGACAAGTTTGAACTGTGGCTGAATAGTGGTAGGTACCCTAACAAATGGTTTGTATCATGGAATAACAATGATGTAGGTTATAACCTACAGAATGAATATCATACACACTCCACACATGTGTACATGTAAGTATTTATAGACAGAGCTACATCTTCATACTGTTACAAGTTGTATTACCCAAGGAAAAATAACTTACATTTACACAGCACTCATGTCCTTTTAAGGTCCTTTCCCACTGTTATCTCACTTTTATTCTTCCAAGAATCCTGAACAATCATTGGAGCAAGTCTATTATTTCCTCCATTTTATTTTATTTATTAAAATGTTTTTTTCTTGAGGTAAAATTTACATATAACTTTATAGACCTTCTTCAATTTACAATGGAGTTTACATCCTGATAAACTCATGGTTAGTTGAAAATATTGTTAAGTCAAAACTGCATTTAATACACCCAACCTACTGAACATCATAGTAGCCTACCTTAGCCTACCTTCAGCATGCTTACATTAGCCTACAGTGGGGCAAAGTCATCTAACACAAAGCCTATTTTGGGTGGGGTAGAGCTCAGGGGTAGAGTGTGTGTCTAGCATGCACGAGGTCCTGGGTTCAATTCCCAGTACCTTCATTTAAAAAAAAAAAAAGCCTATTTTACAATGAAGTGTTGAATATCTCATGCCATTTATAAAGTTCTGTATGAAAGTGGAAGCTAGAATGGCTATATGGGTACAGAATTGTATTAAGTGTATTAGTTCTTTACCTGGTGATTGCCGTGGCTGACTCTGGGCTGTGGTCAGTGTCTTTCATAGTGACAGAGGATAGTACTGCATATTGCCAGCCCAGGAAAAGATCAAATTTCTAAGTACAATGTCTACTGAATATGTGGAAAGCTCATTGAAAAATTGTAAGTCAACCCATTGTAAGTTGAGGACCGTCTGTATGTTGGTTTCAGGTGTGCAATGTAACGATTCGATATTCCTGTATTTTTTACTATCTACCAGCCCACATGTTTTTTTTACAAAGCCCATTCCCATTGGAGCCGAAACACATAACCATTACTCTGCACCCACTTGCCTTCCTGTATTTGCCGTGAAGAACACTGCAGTAAGTCTATTTAACATCTATTTCACCAGTCTTATAGATGATAAAACCAAGGTAGCTTTAGAAAACCAACATGGCCCAGCTCAACAGTGGTAGAGTAAAGCTAGTTCCTCTTCTTGGGCAAGAATTCCAGGTCCTTTTCTTAACACATTGCAGAAAACCAACATAATGGAGATTGTGCTGTAGACCTTGCGCAGTATTGGATAAGAGCCTGGGCTGACATTTCAATTCACATCTTGACTCTAGAACTTACTAGCTATGCAGTCCTGGACAAGTCACATAACATGTGAAAGCCTCAATTTTTTTAAAAAACCTATTAAAGGGAAATGGGAGTACTGTATTATTCAGAGTCTAGAAAATGGGTGGCACACTGAGAGAGTTTAATGAGGGACTAATGACAAGAGTGTAGGCAGAGATCAGAGCACTCAGCAAAGGACGGGAAAGCATCCTGGGGAGAGCAGAGGAACTTCCACATCTGAAGGGACAAGGAGGGGAGCAGTTACCAGAAGCTGAAGAGAGTGTGGTGGCTACAGGAGAGGGCCCCAGACAGGAGCTGGGGTGACAGACAGAAAGCTAGCCCAGGGCCCCAAAGAGATGGAGATGGAAGAATAAGTACCTAGACTTCTCTCTCATCCCACTCTGGGAAGCCAACAGAAGCTAGAAGCCATGGAAACTGATGATGACATCCATCAAAGTCAGCGCCCAGGGCACAGAATAGGATAAAGAAAGATGGCGCATGGACCCTGCAGAAGGACCATGTCACAGGGTAGTCATGGTGATTGCACAAAATAAGGCAGGTACCACGCTCAGCACAGGGCCTAGAACACAAGTTCGCAATAAATGTTCGTTGTTGAAATCATTTTTATTATTATTCCCATTAATATTTGGTGCCGCTTTTCAGCTTTAGGGAGATAGTTCTAAAAACATGACTGATAACTCACTTTGATCTGAAACCTAGAATAATTATTCTGCTCAAAAGAGGGATAGGATGTCAGGCACATCTACAGGACTAATTCGTAGGATTAAAAGGGAACATTTATATGTACATTTTAACATTGTGTCTGGTGACAGTGTAATTAAGATTGTGTCAAGGTTTCCATTGTGTCTCACTATTTTCAAGCTTTTTTAACTTGGTTATAAAATTTTGCCCTGGCGGAAACTTGGCTTATTATGTCTCAGCCATTAGATGAAATTTTTTACAGAGAAAAAGACCTTTTAATTGTCTTTCACTTGAGTAATGGAATATGTGTGTGTGCATGTGTGTGTGTATGTGTGCCGAGGGTGTAGACGTGTGTATATCCATTAATATGTATGGTGATTGCTTTGGGGTTCTGTCTTACTTCTGCCCTATCTTGATACCGTTAACCCTGCTGCTTAATAAGGAAATGACTCAAAAAGATGACTCATCTACGATCCCTCAGGAAGAGAGAATTGAAAAAAGGCAAAAGAACAGGAAAAGAAAGAAGAAATAAGAGCCATAGGAGAGATGACTTATAATAACCTTGCAAATAATTTTTTAGTATCTACCAGCCCACGTTTTTTCACAAAGCCCATTCCCATTGGAGCCGAAACAAATAACCATTCCTCTGCACCCACCTGCCTTCCTGCATTTGCCATGAAGAACAATGATGCAGTTAGTAAAGAACATTGCAGAGCAAACAGAGGACTTTCCAGAATCTTGTTAAAGGCGAATGCTCATTTCCATCCAATTGCTGAACTAAAATTTTAGACAGGGAGTAAATAAATATTTAAACTACCTAAGGTATGTGCACCCCTGGTTATTTACAAAGCTGATCCACATCTCCAGAACTGGAGAGCTTGCCAGGAAGGCAGCAACAGAGGGAGGAAAGGAGCAGGATGGAGGCCAAGGGGACTTGGAGTGTACTGGGTGTCTTTCTGGAACTGTTCAGTCAAGTGAAAGATAGTGGAGTAAAGAAGGAGAGAGGGCAGAGGCCATTTCCTCTTTTTAATGTACATCCGCAGCTCAGCTTAAACAATTTGTAACAGCAGTAAGATGTAGATTTTCTGTAACAGACTTGAAAAGACTCAGTTTTCAATTCATGTTGTGTATACTTTTGGAATCCTGGCTGTTAGGAATGAAGGACTCTGAGAGGTCACTTAGTCCAAGCATCACAAACCCAGAAGCCTACAGGGGCCGGATGGGTAAGTGAGTGCCGGGCCAGGCCTTCCCCACACCTGCAGAGGTCGGACCCGATGGCCAGTCTACAGGCACAACTACTACTCAGCTTCTCAAGAATCCTTGCTCTGTTGAAAGAGGAGCCCCGTGATGCCCCTATCTTGCAGATTTTTGAGAGAAGCTGGAAATCCTCTAGAATATCAGCTCCAGGAGGGCGTGGGTTTTTCACTTGTATTGTCTATAACTGTAAATCCAGTGCTTAGAAGAGTGAAAGGGCATTCTGTAAGCACTCAAATAAATATTTGTTTAATGAAGGCACATAGAAAAATAAGCAAGCAGTCAGCAAGCTGGACTTTTAGGTGAATTCTTCTGAATTATAATGTTGACAAATGGGTTTTTATGTCTGATAAAAAGGGAGAGAATCCACCCCTATGTGGACTGAACAAAACCCATCTCAGGGCGAGGTAACAACTACTAAAGGGATGCTGCTTTGCTACCTGGGGTCTAATTCAAGTTCTCTGTGCTGCAGACAAGGAAACTGAGGCCCCAGAACATTACTTCTTTGTTCAGGGGTCACACGTAGTTAATGGCAGAGCTACTAAACCAATAAAACAGCCTTCACCTAATTCCTGTCTAGAGCTTTTTCTTCCTTCCTACCTCAATACTGCTTCAAAAACAAATACAAAAAACAACAGCAACAGCGAAAGATCAGGAAATAGTTATATTCCTTTATAAGCAGTCAAAGCATAGCCAAGACCTTTGAAATTAAAAGATAATTGCAAGGGGGTCAATGGAGCAATTTAGAAAGAGGCAGGAGGAGCCCCCACTAGGGATTCCTGCACAGCCAGTGTGGCAGCGAGAAAAGCTCTCCTATCCCACTCTTTGTCAGAACCCAAAGCCCAGGTTTTGCTGCAGAAGCACACAGCCCCCCAGATCTCAGCACCTTCAAGCATAGGGTTTATTTCTGATGCATACCGCCTTTCTTCGTGGGTTACCTGGGGATACTCTGCATTGTCCTTTCTCCAGGACGTTGTCCATCGCTCTGGCAGCCTGATAAAGAGAACACGGCAAATGGTACCCTGGCTCTTAGTGCTTCTGCCCAAAAGTGACGCCTGGCATCTCTGCTCACATGTCATTGACTGCGTAAGTCACGTGACCACACCTAACTTAAAAACGGCAGCGAGGAACACTCCTACCACATGTTAGGAATACAGGCGGCAGAACCACTGGTGAACAGACACACGGTTTCACTTAATACAGCTCAAGAGCCCTGAGGAAAAAAGCATCCCTTGAAAAGCACTGATTTTTGTCTAACTTTATTTCTTAGTGAAAGAGAAACTAAATCTTCAACTTGTCAACATTTCCTTTTGAGTATTCTCTCTTGTGCTGTCTCTTCTTTTTTTTTTTTCAAATTATTCCAAATACCCTACTAATCAAATGCTTAACCAGATGGAAGGAAACAAAACACTTAGAAATCTGTCTTAATTGCTTTTTTTTAAATCATTTTTTATTGATTTATAATCATTTTACAATGTTGTATCAAATTCCACTGTAGAGCACAATTCTTCAGTTATACATGAACATATATATATCCACTGTCACATTTTTTTCTCTGTGAGCTACCACAAGATCCCATATATATTTCCCTGTGCTATACAGTATAATCTTGTTTATCTATTCTACAATTTTGAAATCCCAGTCTATCCCTTCCCACTCTCCACCCCCTTGGCAACCACAAGTTTGTATTCTATGTCTATGAGTCTATTTCTGTTTTGTATTTATGCTTTGTTTGTGGTTTTTTTTTTTTTTTTTTTAGATTCCACATATGAGTGATCTCATATGGTATTTTTCTTTCTCTTTCTGGCTTACTTCACTTAGAATGAAATTCTCCAGGAGCATCCATGTTGCTGCAAATGGCGTTATGTTGTCGGTTTTTATGGCTGAGTAGTATTCCATTGTATAAATATACCACTTCTCTTTATCCAGTCATCCGTTGATGGACATTTAGGCTGTCTCCATGTCTTGGCTATTGTAAATAGTGCTCCTATGAACATTGGGGTGCAGGTGTCATCCTGAAGTAGGGTTCCTTCTGGATATATGCCCAGGAGCGGGATTCCTGGGTCATATGGTAAGTCTATTCCTAGTCTTTTGAGGAATCTCCACCTGTTTTCCACAGTGGCTGTACCAAACTGCATTCCCACCAACAGTGTAGAAGGGTTCCCCTTTCTCCACAGCCTCTCCAGCATTTGTCATTTGTGGATTTTTGAATGATGGCCATTCTGACTGGTGTGAGGTGATACCTCATCGTAGTTTTGATTTGCATTTCTCTGATAACTAGTGATATTGAGCATTTTTTCATGTGCCTATTGATCATTTGTATGTCTTCCTTGGAGAATTGCTTGTTAAGGTCTTTTGCCCATTTTTGGATTGGGTTGTTTGGCTGTTTCTTGTTAAGTCGTATGAGCTGCTTATATATTCTGGAGATCAAGCCTTTGTCGGTTTCATTTGCAAAAATTTTCTCCCATTCCATAGGTTGTCTTTTTGTTTTACTTATGGTTTCCTTTGCTGTGCAGAAGCTTGTAAGTTTCGTTAAGTCCCATTTGTTTACTCTTGCTTTTATTTCTATTGCTTGAGTAGACTGCCCTAGGAGAACATTTTTGAGATGTATGTCAGATAATGTTTTGCCTATATTTTCTTCTAGGAGGTTTATTGTATCTTGTCTTATGTTTAAGTCTTTGATTCATTTTGAGTTTATCTGGCTTAATTGTTAGTACCATGTTAATACTCTGGATTTCCAAATACAGCAGTTTGTAGTCTGCTTTGATGAAGTCCAGCTTTATTGTTGGTCGGAAAGCCTCCCCCTGCCAACACCATGAACATCTCTATAGATACACATGACCGGCAGACACACTCTGGGTAGGAGCAGAGCTGAGTTCACTCCAGAAAATGAAAGATATGTTCAGAGATACCAGATGCCCTTTCTACAAACTTTGAGCAATCTCCAGGCCGTGAGACAGTGCTGTGCCCAGAGGGGGCCAGGGAGCCATACTCCAGAAACTGCCGGCTGAGCTGCTGTATCTCAGCTGCATTGAAAAGCAAGGCTTTGTGGGGAGAAAATAGCTTGGTGGTAGAGTACCTGCTTAGCATGAGCAAGGTCTTGGGCTCAGTCTCCAGTACCTCCATTAAAATAAACAAACAAACAAACCTAATTACCACCCCCCTCAAAGAACATAGGGACGGAAATTTAAAAATAAATTAATGTTTTTAAAAAGCAAAGCTTTAGTTTGTCAACAACCAGAGATAAATAAGGCTGCCTCTAATCAAACTGACTATTTGCTCTCCCTGATCTAAACTGTGAGCTCTGTGAAGGCAGGAAATTTTCCTTAAAAACAAACAAGCAGAAAGTTTACTTATCACATTTTTTTAATATTAAAAACTTTTTAGTAATGGTTCTATTAAGAACTTGACTTCACCTACAAAGTTAGAATGGCAATTACACTTAAGGTGGACTCGTTAAAAAATTTCAATACCTTGTTACAGTTATGCGCTATTGAAATTCCAGAAGGTATTCTCAGAATCTAACATAATCCTAAACATGAAAGATTCATTGAGTAAGTGGATAAATGGATGAATGGTGCAAGCAATTGGCATGTGCTGACAAGCACTGAAAGAGGTTAGGAAATAGAATTTCCTTCCCCTAAACATGTTTTATTTGAGGATGCCTTTCTTGAGATGGAGAGAGGGGTGAGGGGCCACACAAGATTCTAGGTGTTTTCACTTGTGTACAATCCATAATCTTCTGCCATCTTCCCACAGAGAACTTTGGGGAGCCCATGGACAAGATCTAGAAGGTGGGAGGCCAGCCAGCAGGGCTGTGTGGGGAAGAGCAGCACGTGGGGCGGCGGGGCTGGGGGAGCCCCAGCAAGTGGCTGGAGGAGCTCTCACGTGTCCTCCGCCCTCACTGCTCTAGGGCTGCTCCATAAACACACCTCCATGAGGACTGTCCAGGGGGCTCTGGGAAGCCTGGAGGCATTCTTCTCCCCCTTGTCCCCTCACGTCCTTATCTGCCTCTTGCTACAGACACCCCTGGATGGGAGGGGAGCAGAATTGGGGCAGCCCAGTGAAAAGCGGAGGAGGGAAGCAGGTGTAGAAGCACGGTGAAGGAAGCTTCTCCCAGCTCCCTTCCCCTAAGCCCCCCCTTCCCTATTTCCTTGCAAAGTCAATCAAATATTCATTAGAGCGAATATTTCTGTACTAGTTGTGGTTTGGTTAGGGTTCCTGGGGTTCCGCCTCCCAAGAATGGCTGGTGTTTGGAGAAACACAGGTAGTGGGAATGCTGCAGTGTGTGAGCAGTTCACACCCAGAGAAACAACTGTAAGTGCAAACACAGAGCCCTTTTTATGTGTGACGGGCTTTGTATTGATTGACTGTATCCTCAAACATGCCTCTGAGAGCAATACCCTACTAGCCCCACGCTATAGATGACCAGGCTGAGACACTTGGTCAAGGCCAAAAGCAAGCACATGATGGCATTCGAACACAGGCAGCCTGACTCAAGCAATCTTGCCTTTACTTCCTTCTCCAGACCCCTTTTCCTTCTATTTTTTCCCTTGGTAAATATATGAATTTCAGAACAAAGATGCATGTGGGCCATTGTGGGAATCCACATACCTTTTGTACCATTTATCACATTGTTTTTACAGCAAAATGCATTCTGAGTTCCAAACAGCCAGCTTACAAATAAACTTTAGAGCCTTACTCTATTTATAAGCTGGTTATTTTTTGAATTTCATTTTACATCTCAGGTAGTGAAAGCGGCATTTGAAAGAAACCAGAAAGTCTGGTTCCAGAAAATCAAGGTCCTCTGACATATCCTAGAACTAAAAATAGTGGAGATGCATTTTACACAACAGGTATGTTCCAAAGTCAAAGATTCAAGGGGTTAGGAGAGAACTGGGTGTAGTTAAAATTACCCTTGAAAATTCTTTTGGAAGCCTCCACACCAGAGGCCAGCAGACCACCTCCCAGCCTCCTTCTTCCTCCAATGCTGTTGAACACCAGGTAAAGCCGTCAGCTTGTGTTTCAGGCCATGAACTTCAGGATCTCTTAGGCCCAGTGAGATGGTCACTCTGTGTCAGCCACAATGGACTGGGTTCGACTGAGGAAATGGCAGACTCTCCTACCATCTGCTCCTTCCAGAACAGTCCTTAGAGGAAGGAAATCACCAACAGAATGGCTTGAATAATTTCTCCTCCTTTCACTTTTCTGATCCAGTGCTTTTTGTTGAATTCGAGTACGTTAAATGAACGTTTGATGAACTCGAAATACATCCGTGGTAAGCAGGATGCTGAGAAACGTGGGGCCTCGGAATGATCTGAAAATCTACACACAAGCTCATTCTCACATCTCCATTGACCTCTGTAGAGCACTTCAATATGTCACAGCACCACGGGTTTCCAAGAGAATTTCCACTAGAAACACGACATGAAGGGACAGAGGAATGACCAGACTGCTCACAGGGCTCTGAGGGTCCCGGCTCTCACTGAGCCTGCTTTCTCAGCTCACGCCAGGCCCCAGGTTTTTTTAAGTTGACATACCTGAGAAGATTTTATGCTAGAGAGGAAGCTGCTTGGATGATAAGAACTCAGTTCTCCTTTTATTAAAGGATGATGCTACTGAGGTGACAAGAGGAAGCCCACATTTTAAATTATTTTTCCGAGAGGGTGGATGTGCGCCAACCAGCACCGCCTTCTCTGAGGCAGGCTTACCCTCTATTGTTTGACTCCAAATTCCTTCTTAATTTTTCATCATTTGGAACTTACACAGGAAATTAGTTCTTTTTCCCCTCCGTGTTGCTGTATGCATATGAGTGACTGGTTGCCAGAAAGATTCTTCAGGTAAAATGGTAGATATTAAGGACGAATGACGGGAATGGGTTAGGAGTTTGTTTTGTTTTGTTTTGTTTTGTTATTTTTTTTTTATGGAGGTATTGGGGATTGAACCCAGGACCTTGCTCATGCCAAGCAGGTGCTCTGCCACTGAGCTATACCCTCCCCCAGGCAGTGCCTTTCAAAGCAGCATAAAACTGAAATGCTTCTACATTCAACTTTTCCTCTAAACAGTATTCACAGATTTGTATTTATGTACATCATTACAGTAGAACTTTCAGCCCCTTAAGCCTGCAAAAATATCTAACAATCATTCACGTACTTGGTTCTTCAATTTGTCTATACATTGACCACACACTTCCTAAACCTATCTTTCAGCCATTAAAGATGGCATTAGAGAAGTATTTTTTAAACAAATCCTTTGATTCTGTGTGAGATCTGTGTCATTCCAAAGACAGAATTTGAGGTGTTTCTTTTGTGTGGTTGAGGTTAAGTTGCCATGGTAATGGCTTATTGTGAAACACCGAGAGAAGTGCATTAGAAACATTGCATGTGGCAACTCCATATTGGGTGCCTGTTATTATAGCCTGGGCAGAACTTGAATTTTCTTGGTTCCAGACAGTCTTTCCATACTTTATAATAACAGGAATTTGCATTTCTAGCCCAAGGCTGCCTTTTTCCTACCCCATGCTGCTTTTAGAACACACCAAAAGAGAATCATTAAGGAAATGGCTTTGTATTAGGTGTTACAGAGAAACAAAATTCTCATGACTTTTACAGCATTTCAGACATTTAGAGTGCTTTCTTTTGAATTCCTTTTCTTATGCACGACTACTACTTCTTAGAGCCAAGGAACATCACATAGAACAATTGCCAAGGATGGGAACAATTTATTTTGCATTTTTTAACTTTTGCTCTCAATTCCTCAGGATTACACATATATTTTATGAAAATGCATGAGAGATTGGATGTGTTTTCAGGGTGAGATCAGAAATGTGAGTCAGAATTAATAGAAAAATAGAAACAACAATCTACATTCTGCTGTGTCAGCATCTTTTTGAGCTGAATGGATAGACAAGTATTTTCATTGAAATAATCCAAGTTCATCGTGTCCTTGGCAACAGTTTGGCTCTCTCCTGCCTTTGATGGGCCAAGCAGTATTTTCTAAATTGGTCTATATTGCAATGCACTTTAATTAGGAAGCATGATAGGTAAGTACAAAGTGATTTCATTAAGACCTTGTTCTATAATTTCCATCCATCTCCAAGAAAGTGTTGCCCATATGTTTCCCATGAATCAGTGACATTTTAATGATTCTTATGAACAGGTTTTTCAGAGGATGCCTTTTTTTTATTCATGGAGTCATGCGTTCAGTAGATATTATTGAACACCTACCCTGTGCCAAAGATGAGAACATGACACCATGCACTCACCTGACTGATGGAGTTCTCAGGTTCAGAACTGGTACCAGTGGGAGCCACCTTTGTTTCCTGGGGCTTTGGTAGCTTTGGGACTTTCTCCCAGACCCTCCCAGTAATGCTATTTTGCAATAGATTTTCATCCTAATATCAGTCATTCATTCAAGCGGCATTTATTGGGCCAGCCTCTCCGCCATGCTCAAGGGGTAGAAAGGCAAGCACAGTCCTTGCCCTAGTCCTAGGAATCCCTAAGACCCTCCTGGAATCCTGCCCTTGAGAGGATGGGCCCCGAGATCTTGTTTTCACACTGAGTCCACAGCAACCACACTCTGGCTTTCTTCAAACTCTTCCATCTCTTCATTTCTCCCCTCCCTTCCCTCCTCCAGGCAAGGGCTGATGAGGGTGCAATTCCTAAAATTGTGGTCCCGAGCTTCATTTGCTGGGTGTGCCCAACAGACCAAGGAACAACAACGTTCATCTACTGAGGAGTTATAGGCTAGGTGTGATGTGAAGCACTTTTACACGTATCGTCTTATGTCTTAGGTCTCCCAAAAACCACACGAGGTAGAGACTACTATTACTCCTGTCATACAAGTGAGGAAACTGATGATCAGAGTCACAATTCTGATATTTCTTAGGCAGAGAAGTAGAAAATCTGTTTTGTCTGACTCAAAAGCCGAAGCTGTTAAACTTTGCAGTGCAGCCAGCATTCCTTTCTAGCAAGTTATGGGTCTAGTTCTAGTTAGTGTCCCTTCTCATTTATAAACTACAATATCCATGCCACTATTTTTCATTATTATATTTTATCAAGACACATGTGTCCCTTACAAGTTCCTTTCAAAATAAATGTGACTCATAGACCTGGAAAGAAAAATAGATACTATTATTTAATGCATTTCAAAAAGACTTAGAAATTATGTAAAGAAAATAATTTTTCTTACTTCCCTTTGAATACTTGTTCCACATTAAAAATAATAAGTTTTATATATTAACAAATGCAAATTTTATCTTAAAAAATAACAATGTTTCTACATTGAGAAAATATAAAGTTTCTACATAACATGAAAGTCCGTGTCACAGGTCTTTGGCTGCTTCCACGTTTTTCTCTGTGTCTTCGGGTTTTAGCAGTTTGACTATAATGCACTTACGGATGGTTTTCTTTGTATTTATCTTGCCTGGAGTTTGCTGACCTTCTTGAAACCGTATATTAGTTTCTTCACCAAATTAAAATTCCAATACCAACTACTAAAGTCGGTAAGCACTGAGCAGAGCCTGAATTTTACTAATAATTTGGCCTAATTAGGTTTTTTAATTGCCTTTGGGCCCCCTTGCTTTGCCTCAGGTGAGGTGGGTTGACTATTAGGATATTCATGATGTAATGGACCATGAATGACAGCCGTCTCATGGACTCCGCGGAAAATAACCGTAGAACAGCCAGCTCTCTCCTGAACAGGGGCCAGGCGGCTCTAGGAGCCTCAGCAGCAAGGGTCAGTGCCTCAGCCACCAGTGGTGGGTGCCTCTCCACCCGTCACATTCAGCTCTCTGCCTGTCTGCTCCCTTCTCCTACAGCTCTGACTTGCTTGCTCATTTCTTCCTTCCTCTGTTTTTTCATCTACCTCCATTGAATCTACTTATTCATTACGTGTAACTCATAACTCTCTTTGCCATGCCATTTCCCTATAGCTTTTCATACTACTTGCTAACAACCTCATCTTCTCAGTATCTCCTAGGTACAGTTTCTGTAAGAGAGCATCAGGAAAGTCCAGCTCATGACCATTATCTCTGTTCAGGCAGACTCCTTGACACCACGTGTCAGAACACTGGCAAGCGTATAGACATCTCGATACCTGCAGGGAGGTAGCCACCCGTTCTAGCTCCACAGCTCTCGGTGCACAAGGGTGGGAAGAGCGGGGAATGGGATTCTCATAATGTTGAAAACATGGCTTCCTCAGTGGTTCTACAGCAAGGTCAGGAGTGGGATGTTACCCAGTAAGAGGAACTAGAGGCATGACTGACACTATGATGGGCGTGTCTAGTTTATTCTTAGCCCTTATTTCTATATGCGAAATTCCAAAGTTGTCCCCAGAACACTGCCATGGACAGTCGTGCAGGTTGGGCCTTCTAGTTGGTGGCCTTCAGTGTAGGTGTTTCTAACAGATTTTTTTTTTTTTTTTTTGGTCTAGTTGTTCCATCTGTTGCTGAAAGTGGAATTCTCTCTCTAATTTTCAATTGTTGTTTTATATATTTTGGAGTTCTATTATTATAATATATACATTTATGATTGTTATTCTGATTAACCTTTATCATTAGAAAATGTGTCACTTTATTTCTGATAATACTCTTTGTCTTAAAGTTTATTTTATCTGATATTAGTATATATTAATATAGCCATCCCAGCATTCTTCTTCTTATTGTTGGTGTGGTATAACTTTATCCATCTATTTACTTTTAATTTACCTTTATACATAAAGTATATTGCTTGAAGGGAGCATATATTTGTGTCTTACCTTTTTTTTTTAATCCATTCTAACAACCTCTGCCTTTTAGTTGGAGTGTTTAGTATATTAACATTTAATGTAATTGTTGATAATGTTGGGTTTAGGTTTGGATTGTGTTTCCTGCTTGTAAGCTCTGTTGTTTTTGATCTTTTGATATCTTTAACTCTCTTATTTGGGCATTTTAAAACTTCATTTTTTTTTAAAATTCCGTTTTCGTTTACCTGTTGTCTTTTTCGCTACACTACCCTGCATTATTTTTCAAGCCTCTGCTCTAGGGAGTATTCTATGCACTCTTAAATATTTACAGTCTACTTCAAGTTAGTATTTTAACACCATATTTAGAATATACAGACTTTACAAACATATAGATCAATTTATAGCTACCACAGTTCCTTCAGATTACATACTTTTTCAACTCTCAAGACAGGGTTGTAATTTTTAATTTATAGAGTCAAATGTACTTTAAAGAAATTAAGACAGAAAATCATCTTTTATATTTACCCACATATATTATTTTCAACACCCTTCCTTCCTAAAGATTTTCTATCTGGTATCATTTTCTTTCTACCTTAGGAACCTCCTTTAGCATTTCTTATACTAAAGATCTGGTGATTCATTTTCTTAGTTTTCTTTTCTCTACATATAGAATTCTGGGTTGAAATTTTTCCCCAGTAGTTTGAAGACGTTGTTCTGATTTCTGGCTTTCACTGTTTCTACTGAGAGATGAGTTGATTGGAATCATTGTTACTCTGTCAATAATGGTTTGGTTGCATTCAAGTTTTTTCTGTATCTTTAGTTTTTAGTCATTTGACTGTAATATGCCTAGAGATGATTTTCTTTGTATTTATTCTGCTTAGGCTTTGGTGACCTTCTTGAATAATAAATTAACATCTCCATCAAATTTGGGAAATTTTCAGTCATTACTTTTTTAAGTATATTTTCTCATATTCAATTACATATATGTTAGACTTTTGAATATTATCTCCCAAGTTCTTGAGGGTCTGATCATTTCTTAAAATCTCTTTTTCTCTTTTATTTTAATTGGGTAATTTCTATTCATCTAGCTCCAAGTTTATCGAGTTTTTCCTCTTACTTCCATTCTGATTGATGGTAAGCCCATCTAGTAATTGTTTTCTCATACATTGTATTATTTAATTCTGAAATTTGCATTTTAAAAAACATAGCTTCTATTTATTGTCTGAAATAACCTTTTATTTCATCAAAAGGATATTTTCTTTTCCATCCTTGAGCAGAGTTACAATTACTACTTTGAAACTTTTGTCTGCTAATTCCAGCATCTAGGTTATCTTAGGGTCATTCTCTATTGGTTGTTTTCTATCTTGAGAACAGGCCAAATTTTCTTGTTTCTTAGTATGTTAAATAATTTTGGATTATATTCTGGACATTGTAAATGTGTTGTACAGGCTCTGAATGCTGTTAGATTTCTCCAAAGAGTTTTTGTTGTTATTATCGCAGGTAATTAACTTGATTGAATTCAGAGTGCAAACTCTGTTCTTGGGCAGCTGCTGCAATCTCACTTCTGAAATTTTAGTCTCTCCTGGGCCATTTGGAGTCCACCTTGCAAATCAGGTCAACCAGACATTTGCGCAGAATTAATACACAGAATTTATAATTCCTTCCTCTGACTCTCTGATTTCTGTGATTCTTCCTTCACTTTCTAGTGGCCATAGTTGTCCCAAACTCTGCCCTCTGATTGTCTAAGCCAGAAATAGTGCAGGCTTCCTATCAGAGTCTTAGCTACTCCACATGACATAGACTCAGACCTGCTATCAAGGCAGAAGTCATGAAAATGGGAAATCCATCCAGCACCATTCCCTTCTTTCAAGTGTCAGCTCCTCTCCCCCAAGGTTTGGGATTTGATTTTACCCTATGTATATAAGCCGATAAATAAGCCTGTACCTATTTCATGGGTCAGAAACAAGGGTATAGCAAGCATCATGAGTATCAACACGCTGGCATTGAGCTCCCTGGCTCCCAAGTCCCGCATGAATGGCTCCATAGGCCCAGGCGGAAGCCTGCACCCACAGTGGGTGGCATTACAGGCGAGGAATACTGAGCTTGGGGAATCTGCCTCTTCTGCTTTAACCAATTAACACCCCCACCCGTTGTCTCTCAGGAGACTTTATGTTATCCTTCTGGGCCTGACCTCCTGGACACCCCCAGAAAGAACATGCAGGGACGCTCTAGGTTTATGGCAGGTGGTTTCCCCCAACATCCTCTAGAATGTGTACCTTCTTTTGGTTGGTCTTTGGTGCCTTCAAGTATTGGTGTTTTTAAAAATATTTTGCCCAGAGTTTATTGTTGTCCTCAGGAGGCTCATGCTGATAGGAGCTGATTTGGGCATTACAGGGAGTGGATTCGGTGGCTTTGCCATTGTAAACCACATTGCGAACAGCTCAGGAAGAGCCCCACCAAGCACTGACCGGTGGCTCGGAGAACATACCGCCTTGCGTGGGTGCGTGGGACAGCACCCTCGCTTACAGTGGGTGGTCCCGTCCAGACATCATGAAGTTAGTCATGTGTGAAGAATCAGCTAGAAGACAAGGCCCTGAGGTCCACAGGCATAGCCTTTCTGCCCCTCTTCTTTCATAATGCAGTGAACCTGCAGACCTGAGACACTCATCCTGGATTTCGGTTTAATAAACTGAGTTGCTAAAGGAAGGGAAATGTCAGGCAATTAACATCTCATAAATTGTATTAACAGAAAAGCTCTGGGCCTGATAAATAGGGGTTTCTGTTGACTCAAGCCTATATAACAGAAGTGTCGGCCCCTCAAGGAAATCCCAGACCAGAATGAAAAGACAGCTGGATCTGCCTTATCTGCTGACACCAGCAGATGGGGACTTGCTGTCATGGTGGGGCTGCTCACGGGGCAATCCTCCCTGAGGGCAGAAACTTGAGCAGGAAGATTTGCTGACCAAGAGGCTCTTTCTAGGGCAGACAAAGTGAAGAAAAGAAGCTGCGGCCTTTTGGAGCCATTGGTCATACCACATTCCCCACCATCTGCAAGCACCCAACTTTACACTGCACCCCCTTCCATGGCAGCTAGAGTAACCTTTAAAAAAAACAAATCACATCATGTCACAAGGCTGCTCAAATCTCCAATGACTTTCCAACACACTGAGAATAAAATTCAAAATTCTGCTCTGACTCGGCAACATCTGGCCTCTGGCAACTTCTCCAACCTCAGTTCTTATCACCGTTTCCTCATTCAGCATCAGATCAGTGATGGAGTCTCAGCGGTCCTCAGACACTCCCAGCATACTCCTGCATTCGGGCTTTTGCATGTGCTCTTTCGTCTACTTGGAATGCTGTGTCTCAGCAGTCAGCGTGGTTGCCTTCCTCACTTCAATCAGTTCTGTGCTCAAATATTACCTCCTCCTTGTGGTCTTGTCTGGGCACCCCATCTAAAATGGTGATTGCTCTCATCCTCTTTCCCTTTACATCATTTATTTTTCTACACAGCAGGTATCACTGCCTGATATAATATTGTATATTTACTGAATTATTTGTTTTTCTGTCCTCCCCACTAGAATGAATATGAGACCCTTGGAGGCAGGATGTTGCCAACTCTGTTGCTAGATGCATTCCCAACACCTGGAATAGTGCCTTACGTGCAGTGGGTACCCAAGAAGGATTTGTAGAATAAATGAGTGACTCAAGCTTATTCGCACCAAGAGTAGAAAGAACATTATAATGTTGCAGCTCAGACCCCATGATCTGGAAAGCAGCTAAGAAACAGTTGACAAGAACGCTGCCTTCTGAACCTCACCATGCCTAAAGAAGATGTCACTCCTTTCAAAGTTTACTCGCCTACTTATGCAAATAAAAAAATCTGATGAAGGCAAACATAAGAGCAGTAATAAAATAGTGTGTTTCTATGGTAGGGATTAGCCCACTCATGTTCAAGATTTGAAGGACAGCTGATTTGTGTTCATATCAGATGTTTTATTTCCTTCTCAGTAGAATACTTACAATTCACCTAAATTGGTCCTAAGTGGTCAGGAAAGCATGGTGAGGACGCATGATCCAAATGCCTTGCCTTTGCGTAGATATGACTGATTGAGAACTCGGATTGAAAAGCATTTTCTACTCAGTAAGGTATTTTTTTTAAAAGATGATTCTCTCGTAATGAGATAAATCAAGATGCACTGATTCCTATATGCTAATAATATTGGCATTGTACCTTGAGAAATATGGTTTGCAAGCAAGATTTAACAAAGCAGATTCACCATTAATTTATTAAGCATATATTATCTATATGTATATATGTGTGTACACACATACGCATAAACATATAAATATATAGGTGTGAGTCTACATGTATGTAGTGTGTACTGTGTCAGAGACTGTGTTACTGATACAGATGTGGTACTGTGGGCTAGACCCTGGGGTTACATAGGTAGATCATGGCCTCACCATCAAGCAAGTATTTGGTCTAGTGTGAGAACTGGAAATGTACACAAAGAATTGAAAATCTGGGCCATATGAGACCTAACAGAGAAATATTTGAGGGGTAGAGAATTGCCACAGGGAAGAGAGTAGTCAACACAATCTTGAAATTGGGAGAGATGGAGAAGATAAAGATGAAAAAGGTTTTGGGGAAGTGATTAGGATAAGCAAGGAGGCAAGCCTCCCAGTAACTGGCTCTCCTCATTTGCACTTACCTCTCTTGATTCTCTGCCACAGACTTGACGGTTCCCTTTGGCACCCACCTGGCATCCGGGCTTCCCCATGTGTGCATGACCCTCGTCTTTGCCTGTTACTGTCTCCTGTGCTCTCACGCTATCTAGTTCCTCCAGGCCATGGGATTCTGTTGCCGCCCCTACTCACCACCTCCAAATTCTGGCCCAATAGTACACATCCCTTCCCATCAACTCTCTCCCATACCTCAGAGCAGAGGTGAAATTTTAGATGAGGACAAGCTGGACCAAGAAACAAAGGTACAAAAAAGCATGTGGAGGGAGTTGCATGTGGTTTGGGATGGGCCAGCAGGTAAGAAACGAGAACAGTGGGAAATGAGACTGGATAGTTGAAGTAGGTCGTCAGGGTATGGCATGCCAGGAAAGGAGTCTGAGCTTTGTTCTGGAGACAGTGGAGAGCTAGGGGATGCTTTTGAGGGAGAACTATAACACTTGGAGGTTGGATGGAGGGAAGCTGCTTTTTTCTAGAACAAACTCTAATGAGACAGATACTCCTTACAGATGCTGATTTTCTATTTAACATAACCCAAATCCACTAGATTTCCCAACTGTCCAGTCTCATTCCTGGCATATACTACTATTATGGTTAAGTCTTCAAGGATTTATGAATTTCATGCCCCTTTGTTATTTAACTGGGTCACCTCTCTTCTGTAATTATGACACTATTATATTAAATAGAATTGCAAGATGTAATTGAATTGAGTTTCATCAAGTTAGTCTCGGCCGATTGTTGCAGCCAGTCTGTCCTTCCTAGCTGTAAGCCAACTACAAATTTCATAATCACATCTTCTGTTCTCAGCAAAATCATCAACAGAGTTGTTGAACAGAATGCAGTACAGTACAAAACTGTGTTGCACAGCATTAAGGATTTCCTCCCAGGGAGAAATTGATCTGTAATTCAGTAAGCTTCGAGTGAGTTGTGCAGGCAGCTGCAAGGCCACTTGATCCACAGTCCATGTGGTGAAAACCTCTGTGGAGTGAACCAGCACTCACAGCATGGTCTTCTGTGGCCCCTGAGCCTTTTCTGATGGTCCTTCAGGGCTTGTGGTACAAACCTCAGCTCACTCACTCCTCTTCCCAGGACACACAGCAGGTGTCCTTAAAGCTCACTGGTCTTCCAGGCTTTGTAGCAAAAGGCCTGGCATTCCCGCTTCTAGGTCCCTCTTTGGGGCTCCTGTTTCAGAGTGCACCTCTTATCTTTTATTAAAGCTGTTTTTAAAGAAAAGGGCAAGGAGACGGAACTCACCCCTCATCATGAATATGGCCGTCACCTCACCCAGGAAGACGTTCTTGCAAGCATGGGTGGGGCTCTGGCCCCAGGGCACCTCTGGGATGGGGTGATTGACTTGGCTTTGCAAACAAGTATTATTTTTTTTTAACTTTTTTTTATTGAGTTATGGTTATTTTACAATGTTGTGTCAAATTCCAGTGTAGAGCACAATTTTTCAGTTATGCATGAACATACAATTACTTTTAAATCAATTATTAAAACCATCCTGAGATTCTTTTCTGAACACTTAACTCCATTTGTCCCGAAGACGTTCTAAAAATGGACAGCATGTTCCTGCATAGATGTGGTATTCAGAGGCAACTAGAAAAGAGTCAAACTGAGGAAAGGGAAGAAACAGTAAGCTCTCGTGCGGATCAGCGGTTCCCAACCACCGGACAGGGGTCCTGCAACAAACAGTTCAGAAAGATGATTTCAACAGTATATGCAGAATGAAAAAAAATTAGAACAATGAAGGTTTTTTTTTTTAAACTAAGCATTCAGTGTAAAAGAATACCCCTATATCCCTTCTTAAAATAATTTGAAAAATATTTTTACTTGTCGATACATACCTAATTTTAACATAAATGATAGGATATACATGATTTTTGAAGTAAAATTTATTTCCTTTCACTTTTTTGTGGTCTTAAAAGGCTTTTTTAAATTCAGAAAAGGCAAATGTTGGTGAGCATTTTGTCTGCACGTTTGTTCATGTCCTAGCATGGCAAAATAGAAGTTAGCCACCTTATGTCCATCCTCCAGATTCTTTTGGAATGTTTGCTTGTAGTTGAAATCCAGGCATTTGGAAACCCCTAGCACTGATGAATTAACTGTACACCAAGTTTTGGCAGCAGGAGATCAAGTCTTCCCCAACAGTCTTGTGTTCTGAGACCCTCGAGGATAAGCCAGACAACCAGTAACAGAGGGGGCGGGGGGCGGTGTACAACTACAGAGACATCAGCAGGGATCCGGAAGTTCTCCCAGTCCTGTCAAAATGTGTCTGGGCTCAGAGGTCCAAGAGTGGATGCAACAGGACTTCCCTGAAGCCTTCATCTATTGCCACATGCAAATGTGTATTCTAATTCGGCCTAATCTTGATCAGTTACATCTCTTGACAAACTTTATCCAAAATAATAAGCCATGAATAGTATATGAGTTTTTAAATTAAACTGAGTTGGTTTTTTAAAAAAGGTTATCCCTGCTTGGATTCTTAATTAGAGATTGTGGACCTGCATTTATTTGAATGGTGTAATTTAAATTATGAAATGCTAATGAAACTTTACATGAATAAAAAGGTCAGGCCTAAGTCATTTGATTGCCAGGTTTTTCTTGCTTTCACACAGGATCCCACTCCTTCACCAAAGCGTTTTCACCAAGTTTAGTCATGCAATTTCTTTTCGTAAAGTGAATTCTTTATATGACGACCCTTCAAGCCCCTCATTTGTACTGTGTTTACCCGTATACCTGTGCGTTTCATTTACTTGCAACTGGTTTGTAATGGGAGAGTGCGTCCCCTGGTGTGCGGGTTTGTTCCAGCCAGTATCTGTCATGGTCCATTGCTGCACAAGTGCAGCTTTTCCTGTCCTGGTATCTGCAGTGAAGTATGTCTCCACCTGCCAGATGGCACCAAGGCCTCCACACTCAGTAAACTCCTACCCTCCCTGGAAATGCAGTGATTTCCATCCAGGGCTCCGACCACGGTCAGAACAAGACCATGGTCAAACCAAGAGGCCTGATTTTTCTTTCTGAAAAGATGGCTATTGTAATACATACCCATTTGATAAAAGTTTAAATTATTAATGAAATTGTGTTTGCTCGTTAAGAAAACTGCTTTATCCTTAGGCTAAAGAAAATGACAACACAGAACTGCCTATGATGTGTGACTTCCTCTGGGGAGACCAGTTTTACCCTGAATGATGAATTGTTCATTTCCAAGTTTTGGTAGGAAGCCTAACTGTAAAATAGTTCCATTTTCCTTGGTCCCTTAGCCTTTGTGGGGTTGGCCTTACCAGTGTGAAGCCTCCAGGAGCCCTGAAGCCGGCTGGAGACAATGGGAACTGACTTCCATCTGGTTGGCTAGTGTTCCTGCACCCCTCTCCCTCTTGTACATCATGACTCACTCCCTTTGCCCTTCTTTATTGCCCCCCTCCTTTTATTTTGGAAGAGGAAATAAATGCACATGGTGAAAAGAGTTTCAAACAATAAAAAAGGGTAGAGAGTGATAAGTAAATGTCCCTCCCTTATCTGTCCTTAGTTCCTCCACATTAGACTGTGACCTATTTTCCATGCATTTTAATAGTTTATGAATATACAAGTATACACACACACATACTTTTTTTTCTTAAAAATGATGATATATGATACACATTGTTCTTCATCTTACTTTTTTCCTTTAAAAATATATCTTCGAAATCAGGGGCCATCAGTGTGTATCTTCCTCGTTCATTTTAGTAGAATATTCTTTGTGTAGCTATATTATAATTGACTTAGGAGGGTTCCTATCAATGAATATTTAAATTGCACCTAGTTCTTTTCTGCACACAAACACAGTTGCTGCCCTGAACAGCATCATACATGCATTTTTATGTACAGGTCTAACTGTACTCATAGGAGACATTTCTAGGTATAAAATTGCACGGTCAAATGGAAAGTCCATTTAAAATTTCCATGCATATTGCCCGACCACTCTGTAGTAAGATTGCTTCATAATATACTCCTACTGATGATTTTTGAGACTGTTTCCCATACCAGAGTAACGAATAATAATGTCAAAGTTTTTGATCTTTGCTAATGTGATAGGTAAACAGTGACATGGCAATGAAGTTTTCATTTTCATCTTTCCACATACTTAAAATTCACTTGTGTTTCTTTTTTTCTCTCAACTTTCTGTGAAAGTGTTCATTTTTCAATTGGATTTTTGGTCTTTTCATATTGATGTGCTAGAGATCTTTGTATTTATTAAGAAAGTTATCTTTTTATATACCAGATAGATTTTTCCAGAAATGTTTAGTTTTTATGTAGTCAAATATACCAGGCTTTGGAGTTTGTGTCCTGCTTTGAAAGTTGTTCTAGATCTTTTTTTTTTTTTTTCTTAAGGTCACAAATTTTTTTCAAAACTTTCTAGGTTTCTTTTTTTCCATTTAAGTCCTTGATTTCTCTGAAATTTATTTTGGTGTAGCGAGTATGTTCCTCTCTTTATTTTAGAAGAAATGAACATCCCCAACTGTGGCAGCACACAGTCAGGGAAACAGAGACACAGAGCCCAGTGGACTAGTCACACCGTCCATAAGTAGCCTTTGCTGACCTGCTGGTTCACCTCCCAGCTTCTGAGCTCTTTGACAAACAAATGCCGTGTTGATAGAATGACACTGTGGGCTCCTGATCACCAAGGCCAGTGGAAGAGGTTTCTCCGTCCTTTGGCTCTTGCTTGCAGCACGGGTTCAGAGGCACACAGACCTGGGAACAAAGCTTTGCTTTCCCCTTGTGAGCTGTGAAGCTTCGGACAAGTTGTTTTATCTGAGCCTCAGTTTCTGCACCTGTGGAAGTAAGGACACTGGTTCTTACACACCTTAGCCATTGTAAGGGTTAAGAGAGGAATGATGTAGGGTGGTGCCTGGCACCACGCCCTGCCTCTAAGGGCTGCCCAATACACATTAGTTGAAGCTTTTACTTTTCCTTAGGAATTTTTCCACTCAACTTTGTCTTTTTTCTCTCATATGAATAGAAGTCGAGCCTAGTCAGAAATCACGGTCCCCAGCTTCTCATTTTGGCCTCCTTTACATCTCAACCCCTGCACACACCCTTTTCTGGGACTTGGGACCATCCCCACTACACCCATCAGAACTCATTGTGGACCACGTGGCCTTTATTGTGAACGTTTAAGCCTGCACCCAGAATTCCACGTGGATTCCCTCGTCTTCCAGACTCTCAGTGCTAAGATCAGACACTTTCCACCCGATCATTTCCCTGACTCCAGCCTTGCCCTCTCCTCCAAATCCATGTTAGAAACTGCTGCTAAATTTGTTAGATTCTGCTTCTCGAAACAAACCTCTGTTTCTCATTACTTCCCCGATTAAAGGCTACAGCCCCAGTGGCTGTCCTGACAGACCCAGCTCTGCAGGTGCCCACTCCTGTTGTGGCACCTCCTCTCCAGGTGCATCTAGACCCCCTAACACACTGTTCTTTTCCACACCTGGTCCCTTGCTATTCCTTCATCCTGGAATGCTCTTTTCCTTATTCTTTTGTTGGTAAAATTCTTCCTTATACCTTGAGACCCTGTTCCTGCTTCCTCTTCCTCCTCTCTGTGAGATCACACCCCTCTCCTCCTTATCCCCTTTTCTACTTTGACTTTCCCCCCTCAGCCCGCGGAGGGTGACTGAGTTCCCAAGTTCCTTCATATACACATGGATCACAAAACTTAACACGTGACACCCCCATTATCCTAGTGTGACATTAAACTATTCATATCCATGTCTAGTTTTCCCTAGACTGTGAGCTCCTTGCAGTTGAGGGCTTCAGCTCTGTTAACCCCTAGCACACTACCTAGTACACAGTATATTCTTAAAATTATTTGTTAAAAATAAAGCACTAACTCATCAAGATCCAGACATTTTCTGGGTCTCCAGGTAAGGAAGGAATAGTGAGTTAAGATTTCCAGGCTTTGGAACCCATCATTTTCAGCTAACACCAAGATACCTCAAGAAAGAGTTTCTGTTTTCCTTTTCACTGCCAGCATTTCATTTGTTTGGTATTTTGTAACGTGAGAGCATTATAAAACATTAGCTAATGAACCAGAATTTTGCTTAGATATGAAAAGAACACAAAAGCCTTTTTTAAAAAATAGAATATGATCTGTCCAAGTAGGATGCTATAAAGCCGTATTAGATTTTTGTTCTTGTTTTTGTTTTGGGAGTTTTTTTTTTTATCATACGGTTATGAAAATCATAGTTTGATATCCCTTTGGCCAACATTGTGCATCTTACATTTTATTGTGAGATGGCATTTTTATGAGATTGATTTGTGGTTATCTACTTGGAAGCAAAATATCAGAAACATTGGTGACAACCCAAGGAACTATAACCATATGTCTAATTTAATTTTTGTAATCTAGAACGTATTTAAGAGGAACAATACTGCTAACCATAATGCTAAAATCTTGGCTGTTATTGAATTAGTTTCAGGACTGATAAGGAGCAATTACCAAGATTTTTTTAAGCTCACCTACAGACTGAAACTCTGGGCAGAAACTTGAAAGAGAATTTTGAGCTTAAGTCTGATGATCTGTCACTTTTACATGTTCAGGATGGCACCGACTAAGGACATTTGGTTGCTGATGTTTGTAGTGATGAAAAATTAGAGTCATGTATTTGTACATATGTGACCCTGGTGAATTTCCAGAGATTAAACCAGGACATGATTTATGAAGATTGTAAGAGCTCTTGTAGCTCAGTCGTCTTCTCTTGGGGATTTTTCTCTCTTTTGAACAAGTCTTTACCTTGAGAAAGAAATACAGAGAGTGGGCAGGGAAGGACACCCACTGGGCAGCCCAGTTAGCTGAACCAGCTGTGGGGTGCGGTAAGCTCACGCATCACAACTCAGTCATACTCAGGTCCGTAAGCAAGTTTCACATGACCTATCCACGGACCACAGCTGCAAAGCTAAAAGTCTGTGATAAATGCAGATTAGATTAGAGTATATGTTTATAACCACTGGTTGTGTGAGAATGGGACATAAGCGCCAGTGAGAATGCTATTGCAGTGTGACAAAATGCACATGCAAGTAAAAATCAGTGTCTTAAATTACGACTGTTATTGTCTCCAGTACGGCCTCATTTTTTCACCTTTGCTACCAGTATCACTAACTTGAGCATAATTCACATGGCATTTAGATGCACAAATTGTTTACTTCTGCCTGAAGACATCAGACTCCTTCTCTAGAAACAAAGTTTTGTTAGATATCAGTGAGATGAGTTGGAAGTAAATCATCATCTGGGGACACTGAGGTGGGGAGTTTGTGGGGAGGGGGCTTGCTGTTTTGAAGAATAGGGGGTGGGTGGCTTTAGAGCTGTTTATCAGGAGAGGTGAGAGCGTTTCTTATCGGAGTCAAGAGAGCTGAATAATATGTTTGACTTGCTTTCACTTTCTTGGCCACTGTTTTTCTTTTTTCCTGTCTTTGTCTTTCATCCCCTCAGTCCTCCTTTTTTCTTCTTCCCTCACCCTTCCTTCCCTTTCCTTTTCCTTCTTCCTCTTCTCCCTTCCTCCTCGGGAGCCTAGCGGCACCAGGGGACACTGCCTTCACTAACGCATTCCCCCCACCGGCTCAGAGCTGTGGCACATCCAGCTCTGTGCATGCCCTGTGGTCATGGCACTATGTCCCATGACATGTGCGTGCGTGCATACGTGATCATTGGTACATTCCCCCTAATTTAGGGAGCTTCTAGGACAGCGTGGTGAGCGTTAAGAGCACAGCCTTGGAGTTAGGCAAATTTGGGTTCAAGCCGTACCCCCTCCACTGGGTATTTGTCACTAGTAACGTTAGGTAAACCACTCAGCCTCACGTGTGGAAGGGGAGCAGCAACTCCTATCTTAAACGAGCGTTGTAAGAATCAGAGTGAGAGTTCAGTGCCTGGCAGAGCTACATAGCGTGTGTTTGAAAAATGCCAGTTTTCTTTCTTTACCCTGTTCCACATTCAAAGTATTGCCTACTTCTCTGTTCCAAACACTGTTCAGGATGAGCTAACAGCAGATCCCATCCTTAGGAAGCTTAGAATCTGGCTGGGAGAGGACGTGTGTACCGGCGACGAATGAGGCCGAGTGAGCCCCCGCGAGATGCGCCGTCGGCCTGCGGCAAGGGAGGGCGGTCCGTCCCCACGCCCCCACCTCCGTGCCTCCCCACCGCCCCCGAGGGAGTCCCAGCTCTGACTGATCAAGTTCCAGGACACCCGAATTAGGTCAGGTCCGCCGGGTTGCTAGTGGGCAGGGTTCTGCGTGTTCAAAGGTTTTGCATACCGGCCCAGCACTCTTCTCTCCCTTCGAGGCTGAAAGGAGATGGCCCACTTTCACTTGAGAAGGCAGTCGTCTTAGACTTTTGTTGGCGCTTCCACTTCCTTTCACTTCATTAAGCCTTTCAGAGTGTGGCAAATTTCAGGTTTGAACGTAAGGAGGCAAACACAGACCCTTTAGATCGCTATCCTTTCCCCGTGGTTCTGCTCCGGGACGGTCCCCAGCTGGCGGCGGTGAGCAGTTTGCTCATTGCTCATCGCAAGTGCGTCCTCGTCCGTGCGTGTATCTCCCTTGGTGCCTCATGAGGTTGTGGGGGGGTCGGCAGATGCCACAGGGCAGGATCCGGCACCCCTGGGTCCCCTGACGATGATCACCACATCACCAGCAAAAACCCACCAACACTTACAACCCACGCCTTAGAGAAGATACAATCTAAATAGAAATTCCCGGAAGGGGAACTTATTCCCAGGATGGGGCATAATGAGGGGACCAGAGACAGCTCAGAAGGGGAGACGCAGGCAGGAACCTGACCTAGGCTTTGAGGGTCAGGGATATGAGCGACTGGGGGCTGGTTTACACTAAATGATTGTGAAGTTTTGCCCAAGAAAGTAAGAACAAGGGCCTCAATGTTATAGTTCAGGTAGAAGCATGGTATCTCTATTTTAGCAAATATTTAGTGATGTTTTGCTCTATAGCCAGTCTTTTTTGACACCCTGGAACATAAAGACTATCTTATTTACATCTTATAATAAAGTTGATAGCAATAGGATTTATTCCAAAAGTAGTATGCCCCAGTTGGGGCCCAAGAAAATAGTAATAACACCCTCCCCCCAATTATTTAAGAACCTACTACGTGCGAAATTTCTGATATTTACAATGACCCTAGATGATGACTATTAACCCATTTTACAGAACAGGAGTTGGGGCTCAGAAGGTGAAGTGAGCTGCCCAAAGCCTCACAGGTAGTAAGTGACAGGGCCAAGGTTGGAACTTCAGATCCATGGCTCTGGTGCCTAAGTTATCGTGGCCTCTCCCCACAACTCTGCCCACTTCAATTCAGCCAAAAGACCAGCCTGTTTTAGGAACAGTAACACCTGTGTCCATCTACTGACCTTCAGTCCAGGCAGGCAGCAGGGCATGTGCCACCCAGTGTCCTAGGAGCAGCTGGAGACCTGCCCCAGAGAGGGTGTCTTCTCTTGCTTTTGTGCCTCTGAGACCTACAGGATCTGGTCTCAGAGTGAAGACCTCACAGGGACAGGGACAACAAGCCTCACTCTGATTTCATGGTGGCTTGTCCTCCATCCATGTGAGTCCTAGACAAAGGGGATGCTGGTTCATTCCCCATCTTTCTGCTGCTCAGTCAGATGAGGGAAAGTCCTCTCCAGTTTCTGTCTCCTTCCTCTCCTCTGTGATGGTGGATACTAACATCTGCTTGACTTCTCTCAGGCTGATCATAAACATCAAATATGATTGTGGATGTAAAAACAATTTCTGAAGTTAAAGTGTGGTGTATTACCACAGTTTGTATCAAAGGTAATTGGGGGAGGCATTATTTCTTAATAGTAGAAACTGAAGCATTTCTGAGGGACCCACAAAAGAATCATACGTATCTTGTTGCCTAGATTTCAGTGCAACTCCAAATGTCCTTCACTAGGGCGCAGTGGAAAAGCCCATCTTGACTAGCATTCAGTTTAAGTAAAAGGAAAAAGTCAATAGAAACTGACTCTGGATAAGCTAAAAAATTAAAATCTCTAACGTTGCTAGCAGTGACTCAGGATTCCTTCTGAAAAGGAGGAAAAATTGTCAACCATCAGCCCTTTCGACACCTCTTTCAGAGGAAGGGGGGTGTTTAAAAACCACCACAATCTGCCATCCCCTGTGGGAAGCACCTCTCCTGAGAGTTCCAGGTGCCTCCCTCCCATTTCCAGCCGGAATGTCCTCCCTGCCCCCTTGGACGAAGCTATCAGAAGTCAACAGCCAACGCAGGCAGGGGCCTTGCAGGCAGAATTACCTGCAGCTTCAATGGGCCTGCGATGATCTCAACTAATAGGCCGAGTCAGTGAGTGTGAGGAGAGGAAATGGGTTTTATAATTTGGGTGCCTGCCCAGACCTTTATTGCTATTTCTTTATTGTCCATCTTTGCTGCCAAGACAGCAGTTGCATCTTCCTGGCATGCAATAGCAGAATAGCTCACTTTTCTTGTTGTTGTTTCTTACTGAGAGCGGTAGACTCTCCTAATGCCCCCGCCCTGCTGCTACCCACCGCCCCAAATTAAGGTGAGTACTAGAAATCTTGGTCTTATCAAATAATTATCAATGAAAAGGGACCTTCCTCCCTTTACACGATATGCTGGAAATTGTAGCATATTTTTACATGTAAGCATATTTTTATGGTAAGTTTAATCATTTGAAATGTACTTATAAACTAGACCATACAAGGAAAACAAAACCTTATTTTCTAAAGTCACTATTTATAGATGTATATTTAACATGTACATGTTAGTTTCTCTTAGGGTAACATACCTGTACTCATGGATAATTCACAGGGTTGAAATCTGGTAGAAAGTTGTTGACTCTCAAAGAAGGAAACATAAAAATCATGTCTAGACTGTGGGTCAAGTTCTTTTTAAGCCCATAAACCCATCAGACTCATGCCAAGTTTTGGGTGAGAACCAAGAAAAAGCTCTGGTGGTGAGCTCAGCTCTCACCACATTAACCACACTGTCTTCCTCTGAATCTGTCCTGCAATTAAAGCCTGATTGATCCCATTGAACATCGGTATACATGCTGTCATCCCTTCCACTCCTTTCATGACTTTTTCACCGCCCAACCAGTCCCTAGGCTTTGTGGCTTCTCTTCCCGGTGGCCTATTTCATGGTTTCACATGGTGCTGCACCTATAGACTGTGTCCAATAACATTTATTTTTTTATTCTTTTGCAAAGAAATTTAATCCAGCGGTCCTCAAAGTCTTTGGCCATAACCATAGAAAGAAATACATTTTTCCACTACAAATCAATACATATACATATGTATACCACAGACCCAAGGTTCACAAAAGAGTAATTATCATTGCATACAGGAAGGACTCTGAGCCCTGCTATTTCTAGTCTATTCCATTCCATGCCATTTTATCCTGCTTAAAAATACTAGAAGTGAACTTTAAAATAGATTTTATGACAAACTAATGGGTCACAGCTGTCAACTTGTAAAATATCACGCAGTGTAAGTCGGGAACGGTTTACCCCACATCAGGGCCACCCCCTGGCAGCTGCTCCCCGCCCCCACGCAACCCCATGCTCACAGCTGAGCTTATGCCACCCGCAGTGCCCCGAGGGACCCCACCGAAACTCCTGGTGAAGTGCCCTCAATAATACCCTATTCTCAACAAACAGGAATTTCAAATAGAATGTGACCTTGGGGGAAGCCAGACTTCCTTTTACATCTCCATTTCTTTTTAACTCTGCACCACCAATACTACAGGTGATGCTAAAGGTAGAGTGTGCCATAGGTCATTAAAGAATTTTAAAAGTTTGAAGGTTAAACAAAAAGATGTATTTGGTCTAAAGTTTTGCACCTGCCACCCTGTTTTTCTGGTCACTGCAAACACTCTCCATCCGCTGTCCTTGGGCACAGACGAGCACATACATGCCCCACTCTACCCCCAACCTCAGGATGTGCCCCTCCTCCCATTGCTCACGCTCCAAACAGGCTGAACCAACTCAAATCAAATTGTTCCTAAGCATTCCCCCTGCCTCCCGCTAACAAAACAGTAAGCTGCCTAAAATCTTTTCTGGAATGAGAGATATCAACATACAAATAGCGTAATTTGTTTTGCTCACTTGTACTTTAACTGCATGCTGTGTTCAGCGTTCAGCATCAGTGGATCTGATTCAGGAGGCTTTGTAATTCTCCTTTTCCTAGTGACAAGGGGGAAAAACAAATCACCATATTCATCACGTTTGTTTTAGGGCTAAAGAAATGAATGATGTTTTAGAAATAATGTACCAGTTTTAACGTTTTAGAAATAAATGTACCAGTTTTAACGTTGCCTTTCAATTTGGTTTACTGTTTAAATTATGGTCCTTAATTCTCTAACTTTATCGTACAATTGAAAATAAAGAAATCCCTTACTTGTTTAGTTCTAATATTAACACAAGGAAAAACTCAAGTTCACTGAAACTGAAGGACCCTGGAATTTGAGATTATGAAACCTGAATTTAAAACAGATTTATGGATTTGTATCTCTGTTGTTAACATGTTACATTATGGGCTACAAAACAAAAACGTTTTAGTTTGAAAATGTTCCATTTGAGATCCCCAGTCTCAAGGTAATGGAAATGTGAAAAATTGTCTTGTTATGTTTTGCTGGAACAAGCTGTGTTGGAAGCAGGGTTGATAAGCTGGCCCTACTGCTGGAGTAGGTTTTGGCCATTAAGTTGCAGGAGAGTGGGGACAGATGGACAGGGCAGTAGCAGGGACAGTGGGGGTTGGGGCACTTGGGAAGAACTCGAGGCAGAAATTCTTTACCAACTAATTTGGAAGTTCTGTGTTAGAATAGTCTCTACCAACCCTAATTTGAATTAGAAACAGAGAAAAGAATAATAATCAATTCCAGCCTCTACAGGAAATAAGGGGAAAGAAAAAAGAGGAAGAAAAGGTACAGGGACCTAAATCAATGAGGATATCTCACACTGTGCCCCCGAGCCGTGTCTCACCGCAGCGCTAACTGAACTGAAACAAACCCAGTTCTGCTCAGCCTAGTTGTTGGCGCCGTCTCATTGTTCTGAAGGAACAAGAGCAAGCTTGACTTAAATGAACATTCAGCGTTTCCATGACCTGAAATAACAGCAAGGTTATTTGTGTCTGTCATGGTCTGATACATTAATTTTCCATGTTCATATGGTTAGTTAATTATATGGTCTGGAGTAGTTATTAGCAAAAAGCTCTTACTGCAGACACCTGAAGGAAATAAAGCAAATCAACCAGAGTTTAAGCTCTACACTTCATTATTTTTGAACCGGTAAGAGAGACGCTCAGAGGAAATCATGGAACTTGTCGTGTATGAGGTGCTGATGGACAAGTGGTCCACAACACGTGGTCACATTAAAGTCCATGAAGAAGTAAATCAGCAGGAACGTCATCTCTCCAACAAATAAGGAAGAGCCACACGTCACCAAGCAGTGTGGGGCGTGGTAGGAAAGGCTCCGAACTTATTTTTGATCATGATTTCAGTTCAGATCATGACTTTGTGTCTTCAAAGCTATATAATCGGGAGAAATCTTACTAAATACCCATTTTCTTTTCTAAAAAACAGGTAGAGTAAGCCTCGGAGTTTGTGTAAGGATTAAAGGAAGTAACATATGTAGATTATCTTTCTTATAATAAGTCCAGTAAGCCACAGTATGTCCAATGCTAGCTATGATCATCCTCAAAAATTAAGTAGTCAGATATGAAGAGCTCTAGGAAAAATGCAGAAGCTGATTAATGTTATGAAAACATGGTTTTCCCCCCAGTTATAGCCCTTACATTAATTCAGCAGATGAATTTTCAGCAGATGTTTTTCAGGCATCTTGCCTGCCTGACTCTGTTCTTGTCAGCATGCCACTGTCTTAAAGCGTGTGAATGATCAGAGTGCTAGAATAAACCCATCTCTCTTATTGAGATATTTTAAGAAGAGGGAGCAAGAGAGAAGAATTTAAACGATATTATTTTCTTATAAGAGTCTCTATGGCATAAATACATAAAGAAGAAAAATAATCCTGAAATAGGAATCTTCTATTTATTCATCTTTTATCCATACGATTAAAAAAGTAACATAAAATTTAATAAGTTTAAAAGACAAAGTAAAAGAAGTTTACCCTCAAGTACCAGATGAAAAGTGGGACCCAAAATGTGCAGTGTGGCAAAGAAAACTCTAGAGTCAAGAAACACAGGGAACCCAGGGCTGAAAGAATCCCAGGAGAAGTGAGATCACTGGTCACACCCAAGTCAGCTGAAAATCGCAGTTTTCAGCCCCTAGGAATCATCCCTGACAGGAGAGTTGGGGCCCTGGCACTTGCTGTTGGAGGAAAGGAGCCCTCTGCAGACTCCTTCAGACTGAGAAGACACCTCTGTCTTACATGGATTTGTCACCAGTGAGAACCTGCTTCACTGGAAGTAGCTAGAGAATCAATAGAATTGGGCTCGTTTGGTGTCATGTCATAAGCAAGTCATCCACCAGTTAGCGCCTTATGTACAGAAATGCATCCGTTATAGTGTTTTATTGTCTCTGTGAGGAGATCAGTCAAAACACCACTTAAAGAATCTGGAAACTCTCAGCTATCAAGTTCTTGCATAGACTCACAAAACAACTAATTGGGAGAGCTTGTCCATCATTTCTGAGCGGTATTTTTCTTCCAGACGTTATTTTTTAGCTCTTTAAATTTGTGATCTTTAAATTTTCTCAAGATTCATGTCTTTGTATACTTTAAACTAACTTGGTGCTTCCGTGAGGTTTCCACTGGAATTTCTTAAAATAGGTGCAGTATGGATCTGACAGGGCAGAGTCAATGACACCAGAAACAGAGGGAGGAATCGGTTAAGAGGATTCTGATTCATTCTTCAATCACTTTTATTCAGGAAATGTATATGGGCCATCTATCTCCCAAGGGTCAGACCTTGTTCTAGATACTGGGGAGACAAGGAGAATGGGACACATAGGGCCTCTGTCCTCGAGTCACAAACAAAACCAAACACATTGATAAAAAGATACAAGGAGGTAGTAAGAACTATAAAATAAGCAAACCAGGAATTGAGATATAATAGATGAGAGGAGATCTTCTTCAGATAGAGTGATCAGGGTGGGCTCTTTGAAGCTGTGACATTTAGGCTGAAGTCTCAAAATGAGGAGATAGTCAAGAGTGGGAGGAAAAGCATCCTGAGAGTGGGAACAGCATATACAAAGATCATGGGTTGGGAAAGACCTTGGCTTGGGAGAATGGCTTGGAGGGGTACAGGAGAAGAAGCCAACCAGTCAGAGAGCTCCTGTAGCCATCCAGGCAAGAGACACTCGTGATCAGATGAGGGTGGTGGCAGCAGAGCATTCAGGCAGTGATTAGAGTTGGGATACAAATTGGAGATGGAATTTATGTTTCTTGCTGGTGAATTGGCATGAGACTGAGAAACAGCTTCTTGCTTTCTGGTCCAAGTCATTGAGAAGATGGTGGTGCTTACTGAATTAAGGAACAGGTTTGGGGGAAGAATTAAGAGCTCTATTTTGGACGTGTAAGGTTTGAGATATCTGCATGACACGTAAGCTATAAGACCCACAGTGAGGTTCTTGTGTCTGAACTCAGAGGAGTGCTCTGATCTGGAGGCATAATTTTGGCCATCATTACCCTAAATTCAATATTGCTGTTGAATCCATGGGAATTGATGTGATTCCTTCCAAGTCATGCACCCAGGGTGGGGTCTCCTCTGCCGGAAAGTAGAGAGCTTCCTTCATGTCACTCATTCTTGATGCGTTTCTTCATTTCCAAAACCTCAGCTTAAAATGTAGCATTTACAGAGAGTCCTTCCATTCCCCTGAACCTGCCAAAACTCAGCTCTGGACCAAGTCAGGCCTCTGATTCATCTCAGATAAGAAAGCTGAGGCATCGGGAGGTTAAGTAACTTGTGCTTAGTTATGCAGCTCCTGAATGCTTAAACACTTTCTTATATTGCATTGACTAGAAGAATGGTCATCAGTTCTAGAGGGACTGTCTTATTTGTCCTTGTGAGATTATTTGGGGGCAAGTGGAAGAAAAGCAAAAGTAGAGACATTTCTTTTTTTTTGTTTTTCTTTTTTTTTTTAATTTAAGTATTGTCAGTTTACAATGTCATGTCAACTTCTTGTGTACAGCACAATGCTTCAATCATACGTACATACATTCCTTTTCATATTTTTTATTATAGGTTAGTATAAGATATTGAGTATAGTTTCCTGTGCTTTACAGTAGTAACTTGTTTATCTATTTTATATATAGTAGTATTTGCAAATCTTGAACTCCCAAATTATCCCTTCCCACCTCCTTTCCCCTCAGGTAACCATAAGATTGTTTTCTATGTCTGTGAGTCTGTTTCTGTTTTGTAAATAAGTTTATTTGTGTCTTTATTTTTTTTAGATTCCACATATGAGTTATATCATATGGTATTTTTCTTTATCTTTCCAGCTTACTTCACTTAGAATGACAATCTCCAGGTTCATCCATGTTGCTGCAAATGGCATTATTTTATTCTTTTTTATGGCTGAGTAGTACTCCATCATATAAATATACCACAATTTCTTTATCCAATCATCTCTTGTTGGACACTTAGATGGATTGTTGTTTGCATGTCTTAGCTATTGTAAATAGTGCTGCTATGAATATTGGGGTGCATGTATCTTTTTGAATGAGTTCCTCTGGATATATGCTCAGGAGTGGCATTGCTGGATTGTATGGTAAGTCTATTTTTAGTTTTTTGAGGGATTTCCATACTGTTTTCCATAATGGCTGTACCAAACTACATTCCCACCAGCGGTGTAGGAAGGTTCCCTTTTCTCCACACCCTCTCTAGCATTTATCATTTGTGGACTTTTGAATGATGGCCATTCTGACTGGTGTGAGATGGTAGCTCATTGTAGTTTTGATTTGCATTTCTCTGATAATTAGTGATATTGAGTATTTTTTCATGGGCCTATTGGCTATTTGTATGTCTTCATTAGAGAACTGCTTGTTTAGGTCTTCTGCCCAATTTTGGATTGGGTTGTTTGTTTTTTGTTACTAAGTTGTATGAGCTGTTTGTATATTCTGGAGATTAAGCCCTTGTCAGTCGAATCATTTGCAAGTATTTTCTCCCATTCTGTAGGCTGTCTTTTCGTTTTGTTTATGGTTTCCTTTGCTGTGCAAAAGCTTATAATTTAATTAGGTCCCATCTGTTTATTTTTGCTTTTAATTAGTAGAGACATTTCAAAGCAGTACCTTCCTGTCGTGTTCCAAGCCAGTGGTGGAACTGCAACATAAACTACCCTCCCTGTCTCTAGCTCAGCACCATATTGGACCACCAACCCAGTAACATTCCGAATAAAATTCCACAGGAAGTCAAAGTTCCCTGTTTACACATCTGTTTGTTTCACAAGTACCTTCTAATGAAGAAAAGATAATCAGTACCATTGAAGCAATTGTTGGTGACCTTCCACCCCACTACCTCAAATTCTCCAACTTCTTGTTTTGTTTTCCTTCTTTAATTTTTATTTTCTACTGAGTTCTAATCTCCTCTCTATAATTTCTTTGTTTCACTATTATTTCTTACATCTGCTTGTCCCTATTGGTGTTGCCTAAAACACTTCCTAAATTTTCTTTGTAGCTTAAGACAGGGATCATTCAGAATTTTATTCATCTTTTTTCAAAACATTTTCAAAATGCAGAGCCAAATGTTCTGTTTTACACGTACGCACATTTGTGGGCTTTTCTTGTTATTTTTGTGTTATTCTCACTCGTGTCTCCTATCATTTTACTCTAGAAACTCTTAGTAGACAGTGATGCCAAGAAAGTTATCAGTGCTGAGCACACGTGAGGGCAAGTGGATTTTGTGGTTTTGTTTTTTGTTTTATGCAAATTAGATAAGCTAATGGATCAAACATGAGTTAAAATAAGTGATTTTCTTCATGAGGAAAAATTATTCTTGGTACAGAAGTTTTCTTAATACTTTTAGTTTTTTTGTTTATACAGCATTTTACTTGACAGGGAGTTGAATGAGGAAACCTAGAATTCGAAATTGCTTCATAGCCATTACCCCCTAAAGATAAGCAAAAAAAAAATAAAAAGAAAGCACTTCAGAAGTTAAAACATACATGAAGTTTTGAGTGACCAAAATTTTCAGTAAATTATTGTGTGAGTTGTGCCGGAGAGCCTGCGTCACAAGTTCAACTTCAGTATTCATTTCGATCTGGTTGAGTTAGAGAACTCCGAGCACCGGCCACGTCCCCGGCACCGGGCTAGGTGCAGGGGAGGTGTTGACAGGTGCAGCCTCTGCCTTCCCCAGCTGGGGGCAGGAGGGCGGGGACTCAGCAGCTGGAACACCGTGTGTTAAAGGTTCTTTGAGAGCTACGCATCCGGTGCCAGGGAGGCACTCGGTGAATGAATGGAATAGAAAACAGATTAAAAGATGGTGGGGCGGGGGGAACAACTTTTTTCTTTTTAATCATCCAGTATGGAAAGGAAATGAAAACCTGAACTAGTCTGGAAGCTCGCATGAGAGGATCCCCATAAGTTTTTCAAGAAATCTCAGCAGACGCAGCAATGTTTTTTGTTATTCTCCCAGTTGGCAACACTGAGCAGATCTTGTGCTGTACGCGCTGGGGGAGGGAAGGAAGAGAGCAAATGGAATCCTACTGAACAGAAGAGTCAGGGCTGAGCAGACAGCTCTGTGATAACAAAGGAAAGTTCTACGTCACGGGAGAGCGTGGGCATCTGAGGACGAGGTGACGGAGAGGGGCGGGAACAGAGGCAGCGTTTCCGTCCCGCCGCGCGGCGTGCTGGGCTCAGTCCGCAGTCTTTCAGCATCCTTCCCTCCCCCCCCCCACCCCGTGTTAATTAAAGCCCCGTTTGTCTCTAATTTAGCACTTCCTAGCCTACTGTTCACTGCCCCCAGTTTCCTTTTACTTTTTAATCCTCATTTGGGATTTAGCTGGTTCAAAGTTCTGGACTCACACAAAGAATGTCTCCCCACCTGTGCAGAGCTGGAGGGGTCTGGGGTAGTGGGTTATGGTTGAAGAAATTCCTCACTCCAGAAACCGTCTCATCTGCCCTCCTGACAAGTGGAAAGTGCTGAGGTGGGTGGGAGACCCGTGACACTCTTCATCTCTGTGACTCAGCTTCATTTTATGTGTTTTGTCCCTCCTCCTGGTAGATGTGTGAAACCATCTCAGGTGATTCAGGGTTGCTCCCTGCCCTTCCTCTGTGGCTGTGCCTCTGTTCTGGGTACTTGCACAGTGCCAGGGAGAGTGTGGGCCGGGCTGCCCCAACTCCCATTCAGCCTTGTCTCCGTCCCAGTAGGTCCCACCAGGGAGGCGGCTCTCCAGGGCCCCGGGCCTGTGCTGCGGATCCCCGCCGCCAGGGGGCACTGAGGAGCTCTGAGACGCTGCCGCCGGCTCATCTGACCAGGCTTCCCACCTGTATTTCAGCTCGTCTATAGTGAGGCCCGGGGACCGGGGCTGGGGGACATTCCTGCCTCGCCCAGGGACCCGCTTTTGCCCTCAGACTCACCGACCCCTCATCTGTCTAGAGTATCTGCCTCTCCCGAGGGCTCCTCTCCGGGACCCACATCCAAGTCTAGTTCTCTTCCTCCGCTCTTCAGAGACTGTTGTCCGCAGGCTGGGCACGTGTGGGCGCTCCCTGATCACAGACTCTTCCAAAGCTGTTATTCATGCCCAGGATTCTTCCCCTTCTCTTCTGGAGGTGAACGTCCCCGTCCTGGGGGGTGTCACGATCACTCAGGGACAATGAGTATTACAGCTCCAGCTCCTTGAATGGGAGGTTCAGAGGGGAAGAGGCGGTCAGTTGAGGTAGCAGGAAACATAAAGGAATGACGTCTCAGAGAATGTGTCACAGCTCCAGTCCACACAGAGTTCACGCGGTTGAGAAGGACCCCGAGTTTACCCACGTCGATTCCCTGCCCCAGACCGGCCCTTTCTACAGCATCTCACACTTCACTGACAGGTACCTCACTAGACGCTGGGACAGCCCCTTTAGTGGCTGGCAGCCTCTTCTTCACCAAAGTCTCCTGGTCAGGTTCTGCCCTGGGGCCCCACTCGGTGGTTCTCTTCCCTGTTCCCCTGTTCGCTGGTGCTCCTGGCTGCCCAGGCTGCAGCGAGCAGCCTGAAAAGGAAACAACCCCACCCCCAGGAGGAAGGCTCTGGCTGGCCCTGGGCAGGGTGAGGCCACAGCCCCTCCCAGAACGCAGCTGTCCCCTTCCCGCTGTCTGCCGTGTTCCCTGACAAGCTTCTTGCCTCAGGGACTCCCCACCGGCACCTCACCACCACGGGGTGGGACGGACTACAAGGTATCAAGCCTGGCTGTGGACTCCTTGGTGTTGCTGGGGAGCCTGGAGCCTCTCACCAGGAGCAGCCCTGCGGCCTGGACTCGACCCCAGCGGGCGGTCTAGGACAGTGGGTCTGGCATTCTCTACTCACGTGTTTGACAGAAGCTCCTGAGATGACTCCAAGGGGAGAACTCTGCTGTGAGCAATTGTTAAGCCATTCACCAAATATATATATAACATTAATTAGAAGTGGAGGTAAAATCTGTCACAGGCAGTTGGTTATTAATTATCAGCTTTTTGTCAGCCAGAGTTTCCATTCTTTCACAGACGCCTACCTTGTCCCTTCCTCTCTCCTTCTCCCTGTCGTTTTCTCCTTTTCCTTAAACTTTCTCAAACATTTATTGCGCTTCTGCTGTGTGCCAGGCAGTGTACATGGGACCGGACATGTAAGGATGAACCAGACCCCAACTCTGGCCTCAAGGGCTCACTCACAAATGAATATGTTACTGTCAGTGTTGGAGGTTGTCTTAGTTGTGTATTGCTATGTAACAAATTACTCTGAAGTGCAGTGGCTTAAAACCACATTTATTATGTCACAGTTTCTCAGGAATCTAGGTGTGGCTTAGCAGGATCCTCTCACTCCAGTCCTCTTACAAGCTGACAGTCAAGGGTTGGCCTGGGCAGCAGTATCTCAAGGCTCAGTTGGGGGAAGATCCACTTCCAAATGCACTCACACGCTCCCACATAGGACAGCTCCTCAGGCTGTCGGCCAGAGGCCTCCCTCAGTTCCTTGCCACACAGTCCTCTCTGTGGAGCAGCTCATGACAGGCTGGCTTCCGTCAGAAAGAGTGAGAGAGGATGAACAAGAGAGGGCAGAAGGAAGCCGGGTCCTGAAGGTGGCGTCCCATCACTTTTGCTGTATTCTATTTGTTAGAAGCACATCACTGGGTCTGGCCCACACTCAAAGGGAGAGGATTCCACGAGGGTGTGAATGCTAGAAGGCAGGGTTGGTTGGAGGATGTTAGAGGCTGTCTACCATGAACATGTTGCCATAATGTCTTCAAAAATATTTAAGCCTCAGATCACCTGGCCCAAATACAGTGAGTTAAAAATGTCAATTACCCTTTTTTTTTAAGATGCAGTGAGGAAGGCAGGTGAGGAACCTTAAGGAACATTAGAATGAAGCCCGCAAAACAGAGTAAAAATGGTTCATTATCCATTTCCTGAGTTTTTAATATACTTTATTTTTTATTTGGCTTTGTTGTTATTGTTTTATTTATTTTAATGGAGATACTGGGGATTGAACAGGACTTTGTGCATACTAAGCATGCACTCTACCACTGAGCTGTACCCTCCCTCCTCTTTTTCCCTATCTTGCCAAGTTACGTCTCAGTCTGTCTCTAATGGAGAATTGTGCTAACCTCACCAATCCTGTTTGACTAAGCACATCCCATCCCCAAAGAAGACCAGTGCCAGTGGGGCAAGTTGAGGATCTTCAGCTGAATATTCCATATTCAATTCAATAGTCATCTCTGTTTAGTTCCAGAAAAACTAAGGCTCTACCACTTGTGATGTATCTACTTTGACTCAATATGTTTGTATTCAAATTTCCAACCAGCAAAACCTGCTACCTGAGAAAGGATACACACAAAATATCCAAATGAGAGCTTTCCATTCAAGAAATTTTTTCTTCCTAGGAGCCCAGTTACTATTCATTTACAATGTCAGATAAGAGAAAGTGAAGGTATTTCTAATTGGCTGCCTTGGGATAAGGCATTTGAGATGGAGTTGACTGATATTTCAATGTCTGTTAGACCTGATTTATAGGAACTCATGTTTCATTTTAAAAGAGTAATAATGTATCATACAAATGGATTCTGCAGTGCAATTTGTTTAAGATTTTTAAGAGCATATTCACACTTCGGCTGTCATTTTTGAAGAAACAAATGCAGATTGGAAAGATCTAAATGTTTTATACCAAATGAAAGACATAGCACCAAAAAATCTACTATTTTTAATTTACCTAAGTTGCCAGCACTGAAATGAGACCCATGCCCCTAGATTCTAACTCAGGCTCCCAAGCATTAATGCAGTGGCCTGGAAGGCGTCTGAGAGGTAGGTCACAGATGGTGAGACTGAGGTAAGGGGCGTGTTCCACTGCCTGGCCAGCTTCCTCACCCATGTTCCGTGCCCCACTTGCCTTCTTGCAAAACAATTAGCCCTACATATGTTGATCTACCTTAAAGGTTCTTGTTAATTGAAATACTGAAGCAAATTCATGGTGGAAGTTGTTTTTTGGTTTTTTTTTTTAGTACAAAACTAAACTAACTGAACTAAACTAAATCATATTTACTCCATAACTCAAAACTTAGAATCTTGTTGCTAATTTTGTCAAAGAGTAAATTTGTCTCAGTGATCAAAATTCAGTTTGAAAGTATTTGTATAATGTACATGTTTCTTGATATTCACCTACAATCATCTTTAGGGGATTTGATTTTTAACCCTCAGAACCTCATATTATATTATTATTTCATTGTTCTAAATTTCTTGGATTTTCACACTACAGAAAATGTGACCCCAAGTTAGAGGTCACTGAGGAAGAAAACCATGGAGACCTGTTTTAATACATAACTTACAGGGAGGGGTGAACATGAGTGGGAAAACTCTTCATGCTGTAAAACCAATTTTCACAAGAAACACACCGGGTAAGGCAAAGGTGATGACCATAAAAATATAATTTAAAATCTGTCTTCATTTCTTAAACATGATATTTACTTCCAAAACTCTTTGAAGGTGCTTTATATTATTCTCTTGACCATAGCAGAGACAGGGATCATCTGATGGTACCAGAGAGTCACAGGGGGCCTGGGGACCATCAGCAATCAGACACAATTAAACCCAAGCATTCTGATCTTCACTTACTGCCTTTTGTAAACCCAGGATGCACCTATTTCTGCACAAATTTCTGCCCAATGTCTTTTACCAGTGTAGAAAAGAAGGTCTCAAAGAGCAGAATTTCTCTAGCAATGATGAAGGACCATGTTAGAGGAGAGGTTCTGCGGTGTCAGAAGTTGCTCGCAAGATGAATGTTTTTATCTTGTTGTCTCTGTCTTCCCAAGTTACAGCAGCAGGGAGTTCCCTGAACTGCCCACTCAGTTGGCAGAATGCCTCTGGTGTGTTGTGATGTGGTGGGTGTTTATTTGAGATAGTGAAGTGGAAGAAACAAACAAAATCTCCATGCCAAAGTCATGAAATATGAACGTTTTCATGAACATGTACTTTCTTTTGCTCTCTCTCTCTCACACACACACACGCGCACACACTCACTTGTTCTGAAGACTCTGGATTCTGTGAGCTAAGCTTGAATTGGTGTATGCTGTTTCTTAATAAACGTGTTGAAAGTTCTTAATCGTCTGGCTGGTCTGAGAAGAGGCTTTTGTTGCAATGAGTGGGAACTTTCAAATAGAGACCTAGGTTAAAAAGAAAGTCATAGTATATGAGCTATAAGGGGAAATACTAATTGTTTTTATGGGCTCCTCAAAATTCCATTTCTTGTCTCTGTATGATGGTGTAATGTTTCATAAACCTAATGGCTCTGCATTGTGTGTAGTACAAGATTCTTACTGTTTTCTCTTCTAGGCAATTTCACATCTTAAAAACTTGCCAAAGCCTATTTGATGCTCAGAATACTGTTTGATGCTTTGAATTTTTTCCCTTGTGTTGAAAAATCTTAGGATTTACTCTCTCAAGAACTTTCATATACAATATGCAGGAGTATTAACTATATTTATCAGGTAGTACATTACATCCCTTGTGTTCACTTATCTTATAACTGAAAGCTTGCACCTTTTCAGTATCTTCATCCAATTCCCCCTCCCCCAAGCTCTGGTAACCACAAATCTAACCCTTTTTCCTATGAGTTTGTTTGTTTGTTTCTGAGTATAGGTGACCTACAGTACTATGTTAGTTCCTGTTACACAACATAATGATTCGATATTTCTACACATTCCAAAATGATCACCACAATAAGTCCAGTTACCACCTGTCACCATACAAAGATATTGCATAGTTACTGACTATATTCCCCACACTGTACATTTCATACCTGTGACTCATTTATTTTGCAGCTGAAAGTTTGTACCTTTTAATCTCTCTCACCTATTTCTCTCTTCCCTCCACTCTCTTTCCTTTTGACAACCACCAGATTATTCTCTGTATCCGTGACTGTGTTTCTGTTCTGTTTATTCCTTTGTTTTGTTTTTTAGATTTCACATATAAGTGAAACTTGTCTTTCTCTGACTTATTTCATTTGGCATAATATCCTTAGCTCCATCCATGTTGTGAATAGCAAGATTTTATTCTTTTTTATGGCTGAACTTTATATATCTCACATCTTCTTTATTCATTCATCTGTTGATGGGCACTTAGGTTGCTTCCATATCTTCACTGTTGTAAATAATGCTGCAATGAACATAACGGTGCATGTATCTTTTCTTATTAGTGTTTTCCTTTTGTTTGGTTAAATATACAGGAGTGGAATTGCTGGATCCAATGGTAGTTATACTTTTAATTTTTGGAGGAATCTCCACTCTATTTTCCATATTGACTGCACCAATTCACATTCCCACTAACAACGCATGAGGGCTCCCCTTTCTCCATATCCTCACCAACGCTTGTTTTTTGTTGCCTTTTGGATGGTAGTCTATCACACCAGGTGTGAGGTGATCTCTCATTGTGGTTTTGACTTGCATTTCCCTGATGATTGGTGATGCTGAGTATTTTTTCATGGGCCTGTTGGCCATCTGTATGTCTTCTTTGGAAAAATGTCTCTTCAGATCTTCTGTCCATTTTTTAATTGGGTTGTTTGGGTTTTCTGGTTTTTTGTTTTTGTTTTTGTTTTTGTTTTGTTTTTTGATGTTGAGTTATATGGGTTCTTTGTATATTTTGGGTATTAACCCCTTATCAAATACATCATTTGCAAGTATCTTTTCTTATTCAGTAGGTGACCTTCTTGTTTTGTTGATTATTTCCTTAGCTATGCAAAACGTTTTTAAGTTGATGTAGTCCCTTTGGTTTATTTTTGCTTTTGTTTCCCTTGACTGAGCAAACAGATCCAAAAGACCAGTGTCAAAGAGTATACTGCCTATGTTTTCTTCTAGAAGTTTTACAGTTTAAATCTTACATTTAAGTCTTTAATCCATTTTGACTTTATTTTTGTATATGGTGTGAAAAAATAGTCCAGTTTGATGCTTTTGCATGTAGCTGTCCAGTTCTCCCAATACCATTTATTAAAGAGATTGTTTTCCCCCATTGTCTATTCTTGCCTCTTGTGTGTAGATTAATTGCCAGTGTGAGTGTGGGTTCATTTCTGGGCTCTCTATTTTGTTTCATGGATTGTATGTGTCTGATTTTGTGCCAGTACCATCCTGTTTTGATTACTGTAGCTTTGTAGTACAGTTTGAAATCAGGGAGTGTGTTTCCTCCAGCTTATTCTTCTTTCTCAAGATTGTTTGGACTATTTAGGGTCTTATATGTTTCTATGCAAAATTTATAATTATTTTTTCTCATTCTGTGAAAAATGCCATTAGTATTTTGAGAGGGATTGGAAAATTAAATGTTAAAAATTCAGTTTCTCAGTAACATTAGCTACATTTTGAGTAAACAATAGTCCCACGTGTCTGGAAGCTACACTATTAGACAGCACAGATTTACAACAATGAATCTGTTCATCTTTTGAGCCATCATGAATGTCCCCGCAGGTGGATTTATTTTGAAGGATTAGAACTTTTGGCAAAATGAGGCTTAAGAATTTTTCTTGATTATTCCACATCATCCCTTCATTTAAATGAAAGCAACACCAATGACAAATAAAAAAACCCCAAGCCTAAGGCCATGACATAATTTTGGTTGGTCATTTCTGTCCTTCCATCAGCCGTCCAGAGTCATGTAAACTCCATTTCTCCTATGAGGTTGGCATGGTAGGGAGGGAAGGAGATAGGGAGAGAGGAAATTGTGCTCTGGGCCCTGCTGAGTGAAGGAGAGTGGAAAAGCCAGAGGAGGAGCCCAGAGGAAGCTGGGGCCAGCTCACCTCGCCGTTTTCTCACCTCCTGCCCTGCCCTGCCCTGCCCTGCCCTGCCCCTCCCGCAGGTTGCCTCTCTATCACTGCAAACCAGCTCCCAACAACTTGGATCTTTCATTGGAAGTCCCTTGGGAAAGGCTACAAGTTTTCGTACAAATTAGAAAACACTGCATATACCTGCGGAAATGATTGCAATCAGTTATCCTCAATTTCCCTCCCTCTTTTTTTTTTTTTTTTTTTTTTTTAAGAAAGAGCCTGAGCCAGGCTTTGGGTCAGACTTCAGCTCCCCCTCTTCCCATCCATGTCGCCTCCCACGAGAAAAGATGGCTCAGTTTCCCCATCAGTGAAACATGGTTTCTATGAGAAGGAAATGAGTCAGTATTTAAAACACTTCTCAGGGGATCTGGTGGATGGAAAGTCCTCAAGAAACAGCAGAGTTAATCAGTAATGTTTTAGGCTCTTACAAAGCTTATTAACAAAGAATGACATAACCACTATACATAAAATATGACTATTTTAAGGGCAGCACATCCTACAGGACTCAAAAGAGAGAATGCTTTGTATGATTTGGCAAAAAATTATTTATTTTTAAAAACACAGATCTTGGGCTTATTTCATAGGAAGGTGCAACAGCACTATTCCAATTCCATTCTGAGGAGGAGTGTATATTACCTGCAGACCTTCTTCCGAAAGTGGGTGTTTGAGTCATTCTGTGGTCCACATTAAAGCTGAATGCAGCCCGCTGCACTGCAGAAAAATTCTGCTGGTGGTCACTCTTCTGCTTTTCTGTATGAACTCATGACTTTTTCCTTCCCCCCCCCCCCCCCCCAGTTTCTCCTCTTCTCAGCTGCCTCGTCAGCACCCTATGGTCTCATGGGCCTCAGGCTGTGGCTCAGAAGGAACATAAGAGGCCAAGTTCCCATGACTGAGAGAGGTTGTGACTACCTGACACCTCGTCCCTCCTCCCCCATAGCAAACTGATGCTGGTTCTTAAAGGGGCTTCAAAGGGTGATGCCTTGTGAATAAGCAATGATTTCCTTCCAGCTCATCAGCTCAGATCAGTGGGCTCTTATTGCCTCGAGATTAGGAAGGTCAGTGACCTTCAACCAAGATCCAAGAGGACAAAAGGGAGCAAGGACACCAGGAAAGCAATGAGTGATTTGCTCATGTAACATGGAGGAAATAATCACAGTGGTGTGTGCACACTATTAGGTAAAGTTGTGCCATCTGCAGATGATCAGATTAGGTAGAAGTTACACATCACCATGTTATACGTAGAGTGTGTCATTACAGATTCTATTTTTGAGCAACATCCTGAGATACTTAACAGATATTTAACTGCAATAAACCTTCTATAGATTTGTCATAGTTCAAGAAAAGAGACACTGGGAATAATACTTTGGAGGCAAATGTGATGTAGAAAAAGCCCTGGAAAATACAAGTTTGTATCCTGTCCCTCCACCTGCTGGTGGTGACCTTAAGCAAGTCATTTTTACCTCATTGAAGCCTCTGTTTCCTCATCTGTCAATGAGCATCAAAATAACTACATTGTGGTATTCATGTGAGATTAAACAAGATAACAAATGTGGTTTTCCAGGGCTATTCTTAACCTTAAGTGTTTGGCTGATATTCATTTTAAATATGTATAATCTTATTTAACCACATGAGAAAAATGTTCGTAATATTTTGTTACATGAAAACAGTGGATTACCATATTATTCATAAGATAATCTACATTTTGTAAGAGAATATTCATATCATGGTACCCAACCTGAATTTCTCCCTCAGGTTCTAGATTTATCCCTGCAACTGCTCTCTTGACAGCTCTGCTTGGATCTCAGACTTCCCACGTCCAAACCAAACTCCTGATCTCCCCTCCCCTCACCCCCCATCTTTCCTCCAGCGTTTCCCATCTCAATTAATGACAGCTAATTTCCTCCAGCCTTCTAATTATACAAGCCAAAAATTTTGAAATCATTTTTGACTCTTTTTCCCTCCTGCCCCATACCTGATCTGTCAGCAAATGTCACGGGCTCTTCCTTCAAAATATACCCGGATTCCAACTGTTCCTCACCTCCACTGCTGCTACCATCCAACTCAAGCTCCCATCCCTCCAGGGGTTACCGCCACACTCTCCTAACTGGTCCCACTGCTGCTGCCCTTACGTAGCCTACTTGCAACCCAGCAGCCAGAGGGATGCTTTTAAAGCTTAAGTCATTTCATGTCACTGTTCTGTGCAGAGCCCTCCAATGTCTCCCCATCCACTCAGAGTAAAAGCCAAAGCCCTTACAGTGGTCCAGCAAAGCTCCCCTATATTTCCTGGCCGTCTTCGTTCTCCTCACCTCTGTTCACTCTGCTCCTGCCATAGGGGCCCCTGGGTGTTCCTCACATGGACCAAGTCCCCTCGTGCTCCAGTGCCTTGTGCTTGCATCTCCCTGCCTGTTCTTCCCCAGCCTTCCACGCGGCTCCCCCTTCACCGATTTCAGGTCTCATCTCTCAGAGGGCACCTCCGAGTGAGGTCTTCACAGCTCCCCATTTCATAGAGGGCCCCCACCCCCACTCCTCATCTCCCCTTCCCTGCTTCCTCTTTATTCCTGAAACTTATCACCATTTGACATTGCTAGCACTTGGTGTGTGTGTAGGTGTGTACATATGTGCACACACACACACAAGCTTATATATAATTTGTTCAGTTTATTGTCAGCCTCTCCCCACTAGCGTATAAGCTCCACAAGGGCAGGAATCTCTGTTTATCACTGCTGTAGCCCCTCTGCTCAGAATGGTGCTTGGCACAGAGAAGGTTCTGAATAAATGTTTTTGGAATAAGTAAGTGAATTGTTTATCCATATTCATTAAACAGATGTTATGAGCCCCGACCCTGTGCCAGGCACTGTTCCAGGAGATTGAAGTACTACAGTAAATAAAATAAAGATACTGTTTTTATGGAGCTTTATCCATCTACCTATCATCTCTCTCTACCTGGACTTGTCTGTCCATCTATATCTGTATATTGACATCTACATGTACATCTATTCGTATCTGTCTGTCTGTCTCCCTGTTTAACACTGGAGGGTCATTTCCTATTTATGCTCTTCTGCACAATTTTCTAAATTGATGGGTGATTGCTATTGTAATCACAGACAACTCTGTAGGTAGGAAAGAGGAGTGAAGGAACAGTCAAATGCAAAGGAAAACCTTAGCATCTATCCTGTGCTCATGTGAACTCGAACGTCCGATGAAGTATCAAACCTTTATATTCCTGCTGTTTTTGAAACGGTGTGGCATCAAACTTAAGGGCAAGATTGCTGGGGACAAATTGTCTGGGTTTTAATCCTGACTAATTACATGACCTTAATTGAGCTCTCTCTGTAGTTCAGTTTCCTCATCTGAAAATTGGAAATATTATCTGCATCATACCTTGACGTGAGGATTGGGGTAATCCATGTAAAGTACTTACAAAAGCACAGGACCCAGAACTAATACTCGGCGATACACACTATTACGGGTTGCGTTGGCATTTGAGTTATCTCTATTATCATTGAATAAAGAGGGGGGAATATTTACTCTCCAGAGCATTTTATTTAATTATGCGCCTACTGTCTTCTAGGAAAAAAGTGCTATTTAGAATTTTACTCTCACACCAACTTTGAACAACTTCTTTGTGGTTATGTCTTCTGTTGGTAAATTCATTAGGAGCCAGACAACGATTCTGAGAGTGAGAGCAGTCCAATCTGAGAATTCCGGTTCTGGTCTCAAATCCGTCTCAGGTGTGGCCTGTGGAAGCTGATTTTCTGGTCATGTGAATCAAGAGTCAAGATATCGTCCCCTGAACTGCCACAGAAGAGCAGTGACAACAGATCTGTTTAACTGGCGCTCCAGTGTGAGTGCCTGGATGCCCGATGTGAGGTTAATTAGATTAACTAGAGAAACCATCACCTTGTCTCAGAAAAATGAATTAATTTAGCCCCAGATCACATTGAAAATTTATAACACTAATGTGTATCAGGTAAAAATAGATAACTCTTTGGGAAACTTATTTCAAATGCCACAGTTTAAGCGGTTATACCTTATCAGGTTCAACCTTGAAGATTTTAGTACTTTGGGTAATTACCCATTTGTTCATTTGTTTTTGCTTCTCTGACTGTATGTCCAGCCAAAACCAATTATATTATTAACTGAAGCTGTTTTCATTTAGCATTTTATCTGCTCATTTATGAATAATCCAGTTGAATCTGATCAAGCATAGTGCTTAATGCAGGAGTAAGTGTTAAGACATCTGTGAATTCTACACTTCAACACTCATTTTTATCATAGTTAGAAATGTTTACAAGTGTAGGGGAGGAAAATTTTCCTTCTACGCTTTTCGGTTCTGTGGCTAGTCAAACAATAAAAATCGACTTAAGATAGATTATAGGAGAAAAATTTATTTTTGTACATATGGCAGCCTATAAAAATATGAGACCCAAAGGCAGTCAGGCAATCTGAGGCTTCTGTGCCACCCTGAGCTAGGGGAAGGGCGAGGGGCCTGGGGCTTCAAAGGGGAGGAGGGTAAGTCACAGGAAGATAAGAAGAGCCAATGTTTGCTCACCCTGCTTTTAAGTCTTTCTGATAAAAATTCTCTCTGGTATTAGCTCCTTTTGGGGGCCAGACCCCCCCGTCTAAATTCTTTCAGACAGTCAAAGAAGAGGTAACAGTTTTTCCTGAATCTCCTGGGTCTTGATTCCCTTCAGCTCAAAATAATCCATGTGCCATAGTGGCACATTTTAGGGTGGCATATTCTGGTACCCTTTGCAAGGTAACTACGTGGAATGGTGCAGAATCTCAACAACAGCTCATGTCCTTCAAGACTAGAATGCTCCAAGACAGGACTCACGACTCCACTTCCATTTCAACAGCTAAACACAAGTGACAAACTGCAAGTCCAGTGTGGTGGCCCAGGTGCATTTTGCTTATACACTTGACATTTGAATGCTTATTTTCTGTCTGTTCTATGCAATACTTAGCACTCTCTCTAGCACTACCTGCTCAATTCTTGTATTGTTAAGAGTGATGGCCAGGGTAGCATGGCGAAGAGGGTACAGAATTATCAATCTGAAGGAAGTATCAGAGGCAATCTGTTCCCTTCCTCTGGCTTCAGGCTGAGTTGGACAATTAAGAGTCTAAACTTGCATGGTCCTTTACCCTCTTCTGAGCAATTGAGATGTTTTTGTGATAAATGAGTTGTATTTGAACACCAGGGTAGAGTGCTTAGTTCTAGTTAAGCTAAGTCCATTTTTCATGTCAGCAGTTCTCCCCTCAGACCTCAGCTGAGCATGAAACCATGTCCTTTGATGAATATCAAATGATCATCAGCTCATGACCACATGCATTAGGAATTAATCTGGCGTAGGTGCCCCTCAGCACAGAAATGAGGATGCCTTTGTGTGGTTTAAAGCAGAGACACAAATAAACACAGCCTCTGAATGGGAAAAAGAGGCAATGTTCAAACATCTAAAGTATTAAAAGTATCTTTATACTTGACTGTCAGGGAAGGGGGTGTCCAAGGAGAGGTCATAGGAAGGATGACATGCAGGAAGGAAGTAAAATCAAAACTAAATATCAAACACAATCCATCAGTGGTGAGAATGTGGATTGTCCTTTCTCAAAATGAACAGTAAGAGTTACGTGAGGGAATTAGATCAGAGCTGAGAAAAGGAAGAGGAAATTCAGGCTTTTTCTAGTGTTTGTTGTCCCAGAAACAGGGAGCTTGCTCCAAATCCAGGCTGTGTAGTAAGAGTTAAGAGCAGGGCTGTGAACTAACATGTCCTGGGTTCATATCCTGCCTCTATCAATTACTTGCTCTGTGATGCCCATCAATTTGCCAAAGTTCTTGGTTTCTCATTTATTAAATGGTAAAAATGGAGTCAGTGGTAGCAGTGGTACCTATTTCTTAAGACGGTTGGGATGCTAAATGACAGAACGTGTGTCAGGTGTCTGGTATGTAAATAGTGTCAAAAACTATTTGTATAGAGTAGAACAGGAGACATAAAGGGCAAGAGGCTCCTCTTCCTCCTGACCTAAGGAAGATGCTAATTGCCATTAAACTTCCCTTAGCCCCACAAAGTGTCAGTAGTATTATTAAGGCACTTTTAATGCCCCTAAATTCTCCCTTTCTGAGACAGCTCTCCTAGTTGGCACCCCTTCCCCGTGTTCGCTCTGACGCACCAGTACTTTTTCTACAATTGTTATCATAGCGACTGCATGCTTCCGCACTTGGATATTTTCTTTTTATCTTCTTTTGAGTCTAGGCTTCTGCCAGGCCATGCCTTGTGCCCTTTCTCTGTTGGGATTTGGGGAGGGCCTCGGGGGCCAGGACACATCAAACCGTTTTGTCAGGAAAAGCCTGAGCCTTTCCATCTTGAATTTCTCCTTCTCATTGCACACGATCTTGCAAAGCCTTTGGACTCAGCCTCACCCTTCCCAAAATGAATTAAAATAGACAAGGTCCTAACCTCTCAGAGTTTACAACTGCATACAATCCAAACGGATACAGACCAGACATGACCCAGGCAAACACATTTTGAAAAATTGCAGGAATTAAATTGTTTGTGCGGACTGGGAGGGTGTGAGGGGTGAACACACTTCTGGCTCGGCCGGGTGGGCTCACTGTTCAGAAAGACTGGGACAGGAGGGGAACTCGCGCCTCCCCCCAGCTTTTCTCTTTCTCTCTATCGAGCACTTAGTATTTTGTTCCCTACTTGGCCCTCGACATAAAAGTTAATGAAAGATGGTAGATGTTCTTGGCTCTCAAATGTTGACAAAAATTATTATAACTGATGTACAAACAGCACAGTGTGTGCAACATGCGTGCAATATGGCATTTTGATGAAAACTGAAGATGGAAAATAGTCAACATTTATGGCCTACAGTTTCTCTTTTGAGACTGTCTGTTCCGTCCTTCCTTCTATCATGTTTAAAACAAATGGCAGGGTGAAAAGAGGGCGAATTTTGAGCAGAAACTGAAAGTGTAGAAGGACAATGCTAGAGGATGGTAGAGGGAGGAAACCTGGACTGATGTATTTAGTCACTGATTTGTGGTTTGTCCCCTCTGCTGAAACAGGAGCTCCTTAACAGTAGGGATGCTGGCTGCCTTGTTCAAATTCCCTGTACCTGGAAGAGGGCTGGTCCACAGTAAGTGCTCAGTAGACATATATTAAGAAAGAAGAACATAGAGAAGGGAATTTTGACCTGAGGTCGTGGGGTTGGTGAAGTAGGACATGATGGTTCCAGCGGGAATGGCAAGTACACCAGAGGAACACCCAGCTCTCAACAGCCATAGTATCTCCTACGGTCGTTTGAGGGAGAACTCTGAATCGGGAATTGAGAATTCCAAGTATCTGGTTCCTTAAATTAACAGGAGGAACACTCCAGAGCCTGCAGCAAAGACGGCTGCCCTGCCACCTGAGCCCACATTTAGAGCTATGATTTGGAAACATTACCCAGTCAAAGGGGAATCCAGTATCTCTGCATCTTAGTTTTGTTTTATTAACATTTAAACAGGAAACTACTTAGCTCACTGTGAACTCTCATGCAGCATATAGGTTGTGTGTGTCTCATTTTAAAGTTTTACTGCATTTGCATGTAAACCACATAGCTCTCAAAAATAGTATTATGTAGCTACTGAGAATAAGCGTATAGTTAACAGAAGGAAAGGACCCAGTCCCTGGAGAATTGCAGGAAACCTGCGAGAGAAGCAGAGAGTCATAATTGTGTCATTGTGGCTAATCCGATACCTGGCCAGGTTGATTAGATTCTTGAATTTAAATGGAAAAACTTCAGAAACTTCTGTAGTTCATAGAAGTCCTTTGCATGAATGATAAGTACCCTTAACAATCCCCCTCCCTGGTAAGCGGCATCTCAGACGAACCTGACTACCGTGACACAAATCATCTATTTATAAAAGAAGCTGTCTGGAGAATATGAAAAATCAATCATCCCTCAAAAAATCGATAATTCAAAAATTGCAGCTGGTGCTGTTTTAGTAGTTGGCAGTTTTGAGGAGACTCTTCATTTTGCTTAACAAGTTGCCAAAGGGAAATGACACAACACCATGAAGGGATAAGTGGGACCCAGTGTTTAACCCTCCACCACCCAACCTCCAACACTGCAGACAGATAAACCAGAAGTGCAAAGGGGCTCTGTCATAATTCGTTTACAAAGCTAGGCGATCTTTCTTCCCCCATTTCTTGAAGTTTAAAGTTCTTTCAGCAAAAAAATGAATGAAACAAAAGTTTCGGCAGCAAAATTTCCCTTTCCCTACCCTGAGCCCCAGGGCTCCACAATTCTCCTTTCCTCATCAAAACTCCTTCAAGGTTGTGATTGTATGTTTGCTTGGTTAGTTACACCTAAGCTCTGAATGTGAAATGAAAGGCTTTAGGATGGATGTGTATCATGAAAAAAGATGGGCTAGAAGCAGGGTAAGTTTCCAAATTTAGCGAATAAAACCACAATTGCCTAGTTAAATTTGGATCTCAGATAAATTTGGATCTTTAGATAAATCACCGATAAGTTTTCAGTATAAACATCCTCTGTGTAATACTTTGGACAAACTTATATTTAAAAAAAATTATCTGTTGTTTGTCTGAAATTCAAGTTTAACCAGGAATCCTGTATTTTATCTGGCAACCTTGGAAGGAGCAGTGCCCTGTGCCCCTGAAATCTCAAGGAGTCAATCTGTACATAAAGTGAACATGGTGAGCCACCCAAAGAGGGTCAGAGTGTCTTCTGATGAAGACCCTCTGTTGTCTTCTACTCTTGCTTGTTGTTTGGAAAGAGCTTCACCCTTTGCTTGTTTATGTTTATTTGCAAATAAAGTAGGAAAGCAGCTCGATGAGTGGAAAGGGCACCCTTCCTGGCACCAACACGTCCTGGCTGCAGGTCCCACTCTGACGTCTATTTGCAGTGTCACTTCAGACTAATTAACCTATACTGTTCTGCACAACTCCCAGGTAGGAGTGAGAATTAAAAGGGAAGATAAAACTGCTAACACAATGTCTAGTACACAAAACGGTGCAGAATTTTCCCCTTAGCAAAGGAAATGCAGAAATAATTACATCCCCAAACTTCTTGGTAAAGCATCGATGGATAGTTTTTCTCACTACAATTTTGTTTCTTTCATTAATATTTCTATTGATATATAACTTACATGTGATAAAGTGCATATATATTCAATGCACAACTTGATAAATCTTTTCATCTGTAGACACTCCTGGAACACAGGCAGGTCAAGACCTAATAACGTCTCCATCTCCCCAGATGCTTCCCTCATACCTCTTCCCAGTCAATACCACCTCCCCAGAGGTAACCGCTATTCTGATTTCCACTGCCATGTATTAGTTTTCCTTGTTCTGAAAGTTCACATAAATGAAATCAAACAGAATGTAGCCTTTCGGGTCTGGCTTCTTTTGCATCATATTGCAGGTCTGAGATTCATCCGTGCTGTTGTGTATGTCAATGGTTTGATCTTTTTCATTCCCGGATGACATTCCATTATATACCATGGTTTACTTATTCATTTTATTGTTGATGGACATTAGGGTTGTTTGCAATGAGTTATTATTTAAAAGCCACCATGAACATTCTTGTTCATATATTTTTGTGAGCAGATGTATTCATTTCTCTAACATAAATCGTAGTAGCATCGCTGGGGCAGAAGATATCTGTGTGCTCATTCTCTCCAGCTCCAGGTGGAACAGAAATGCACAGCTTGCATTGTAAACCTACAAAAAAAAAATTTTTTTTAAGAGGCTGGTAGGGAAGAATTAAATAATAAACGGAAAAAGGAAGAAACTGCTAGCCCAGCTCCTTCTCCAAACCTCACCAAATGAGGATGTGTGCTTTAAACTCACATCTCATTGTAGGAGAAGCCCCTGGGTTTACAGGGAGAGCTTCTTTGACACAGTTCAGAAAACAGAATCCACAGAGACTCTTGGACCTTATACACTCAGTCATAGAGAACTGATGTAGTTAAGTTTAAACAAATATTTAAGGGGAAAAATGGTAGTTTTGTCCTACATAAAATTTATGTTCAAACTTTCACATTCATTTGTCTTACATTATCTTAATGTTTTTGTCAGTTCTCACATTGTTCCATCACATCATAGCAGATTAACTCTTAGAAATAAAAAAAAAAATTACAGACAAGTCAGGTTTTAAAGGCCAAAGATATGCTAAATATCAATAAGGCTGTTTGCACTTAAAACTAAAGTTTTCAGAAACAGGGACAATAGAATGATTTCACTTTGAATTCCCTCAGGCAGTCTGTGCCTCTTACAGAAATTTCCCAGTATAGAGGTAAAACTACCCCCTCCGTTCGGACAGCCAGTGCTGCGGAATTTTGGCGCTAGGAGAGCAGGAGGAGTTGACCTTGAGCTGGATCAACACCTACACTCTTCCTCCTCTGAGGTCAGTACTGATCCTCACAGGTCAGGGCTGTTGGAGCTACTCAGGGAAGGAGGCTTATGGGACAAGGTCAGGGAGAAAAGCAAAGACCAAAACAAGAGGTCTTTGAAATACAGCTTCAAAAAGTTAACAGTGGGGTTGTGAAGTAAAATAATTTGTAAGTTATCATGAAATGTATTATTTCTGCCTGAAAATATTTTTTGAAATATATGATTTTTGAAAATTTTTATTGAAGAATAGTTGATTTACAATATTATATTACTTTCAGGTGTATAGCAAAGTACGTCAGATACACATACATTCTTTTTTTTTTTTCAATTCTTTTCCATTATAGGTGATTACAAGATCTTGAATATAGTTCCCTGTGCTATACAGCAAATCCTTCTTGTTTATCTGTTTTATATATGGTAATGCATATCTGCTAATCCCATACTGCTGATTTATCCCTTCCCCCACACGTTTGGTAACCATAAGTTTGTTTACTATGTCTGTGAGTCTGTTTCTGTTTTATAAGTAAGTTCATTTCTGCTACATTTTAGATTCCACATAAAAGTGCTATCATACAATATTTATCTTTCTCTCTTTTTAGCACTGAAATAATCAGTAATACCAAAAGCTCAGTGCCAGGATTATAAAATTAAGCACTCCAAGGACGTGTTTTTAATGCCACAGGGCACTAAGAAGGATGAGGGCTCTGGAATGGTATTTGTTCATTCAGAATCCTTCTAGCAGAAACCGATGTACAGGACTGAACCAGGTCACTGGAAAGGGAGGGAGACCAGAGACAAAAGAAGCCGAGGGTCGATCCCTGACCTCTAGGGTTGAGGAATTAAAGCCTTCCCTGAATTGTGCCTCTCCCACCATCCCCCTCAAGGAGTCAAGGAAATTGGTTAGAGAGCAATATGGCCCTGGGAGGCAGCAGACCTGGGTTCAAATCTCAGCCTTACCACTTACCAGCTCTGTGACTTTGCAAAGATTAACCGCTTGAGCTCCAGTTTCCTTATCTGAAAAACCTGAGATCTACAGTGGTCACCACAGGATGCCTGTGAGGGTCAAGTCAAATAGGGAGGTTCGTTCAGCAAAGGTTGGTTCCTTTCCCCTCCCAGCCCCTGCCCTCCCCCATTCTGCTCCTCTGCTGAAATTCCCTGAGCCGGTCAATACTCCCATCTTCCTCTGGACATCGTCTCGCCTGCTGACACTGTTGTTTCACTTCCCGAGACGTGATTCCACTTAGAGAAAAATAAGATACCTCAGACAAGGGTCTACAACAGCTTTTGGAAAATAACAGAAATGCAATTTGTTTGTTTGTTTGTTTTTGATTCTTATTTTTTATTGACGTGTAGTCTATTTAAAATGTTAGTCTCATGTGTACAGCAAAGCAATTCAATTATACAGACAGACATATGTGTGTGTGTGTGTGTGTGTGTGTGTTTCAGAATCTTTTCCGTTATAGCTCATTACAAGAAATTGAAGTACAGTTTGAAAGATGGGTATTCATGGTAGATTTTTTCCCCCTGTGATAAATAAACCAGGGGAACCAGGGTTTAAATGAATTGCGATGTGAATCAATTTTAGTAAAACCCAATTTTCATAGTATTTTGCATATAATAAATACTCGGTATAACCAATAGCTGTTGAAATGAATTATAATGGTCATTTCTTTTTCTGCATGCGATGTTAACAGAGTCCAAGTCAATTTTTTTCACAGAAACTATCCTTAACAACCAGAAGGCAATGAAACAAAAAATAGTGAACCTTTAAAACTTTGCTCCTTAGAGAATACTCAAAATGGTCTCAAACTGATTTTACTGCAGCAGAGTATTGACAAAACCTTGTGATTGTTTCTTTTTTTTCATTCGTTAAACAAATGTTCATCGACCATCTATGCGAGACCAGGCACAGGGTTTAAGATGTATTACTTGCAGCATCTCTGTCCTGGAGGACCTCACTGGTCTCCAGCAAGCCAGAGACTTACAGTTACTTATTACAATAATAAAATGTGAAAAGGGAGATTAACAATTGGTGACAACACACAGTCCTCCCTCAAGTTTTACCTCTCTTACAAATCTTCAATCTGCCAGAGGGCAGCACATGCCGGGCACGTCGTGAACGTTTAATAAGTGCTTGTGGGCTGAATGCATATTAGCAGAAAGGGGAATATTTTATTATAAAATTTATTATAAAGGGCAGCAGCTGACCAGTTAGTAGCTTCCTAACTTGGAAAACACAGGCAGTTCTGAGCTTCTAGTCTAAACGGAAGATTTCAAGGCAGCTGAGCAGCTGAAACTGTCTTCTTTTGTTATTTCAACGCAACAGAACAGGGCAAATCCTCAAAGCAATTTTTTCTACTGAAAAACAATTACAGTTGGGTGGGGGAAGAACACCAAAAAAGCCTTGGAAATTTCCTGAGAGCCAGGGTATGTGAAACCTGGTCAGATTAAATCGCCCTTGCTGCAGCCAATCCTTAAATGGAGAGCTTAATCTTACTTTTATTTTCCACAAATAATAATTTGGAGAGGCTTCAGGAAGTAAGAGTCAAAGCCTCTCTGAGTTCAAGGGAGACCTTGGAGTTCAAGGGTAAGAGCAATAAGAAGAAATACAAAAATGAAGGTTACAAAACTAAAGTGCTTTTAAACCTTTCTATCCCATAAATCCACCCTTTTAACATGAAATGTAAAGTGTAAAATAATTGTCACAGAACAACAAAATAATTTATGCTAAAAAAACACACTCTAAGTTTTTAAGATGAGCTCTGTTGTCAGGCTGTGTGATGAGATCATTTATTTCCACCTTGTCTACGTCTCTCTGAGACTTCATGTTTGGCCGCGGTAAGAGGAATGTCAAAGGTCTAAATATGAGGCCGTTCATGGTCAGCAGGCCTGGAGCAAGTGGCCTTTCCAGGCCCCACTGGGATAGCCTTGGCAAGCAAAAACAAAAGTGACTTAACATACCTCAGGTACTGATCGGAGGAGGGTTCTTAAAGTCTTTGTCTTATCTGTGCAGGCCAGGCAAGGGACAGGCTCCCCAGCTGTGGCTGTCCTGTGTGAAAACGGAGTATGTCATTAAAGACTGGGAGAAGGAAGAAGTTAAGAGGAGCCAATGGCCTGGGGTAGACTCCTGGCTCTGCTTTCACTGGGCAAGTTACCCAATCTTGATACTTCAGTTTCTTCACCTGTAAATGGGGGAGATAATTTAACAGTACCTACCTTATAGAGCTGTTGTGAACATTGGATGATTTAGGTCTTAAAGGTTACTCACCAATAGGCAGTGACCAGATGCTAACCAGCTGTGTGGCCTTAGGAAACTCACTTAACCTCTCTGAGCTTCAGTTTCTCAAAGAACAGGGTTGGATGAGTATCTGAGAACCTTCCTATTCTTCAACTCTTGATTCTGTGACTCTGCTGGGAACATGCTGCCTTAAAGTAGAAAGAGAAATATAGGGATGGAGGAGTGAAAGACTAACTTCTGTCTCCTCTCTGGACTAAATTTTGGCCATGAACTCCTGAGTTAGCTGAGCATTTAAACCTCACTTGGAGGACATTTTACTTGTCTTGGGAAGCTTGATTTGTTTATGACAGTTTGCAAATAGTAAGCGTTTATTTGACAAACAGCATTTTTTAGAAGGTACACCAGTAATGAGGTTTAATTCTTAACACTAGGTAGTTCCTGTCCAAAAGCTTTCTGTGGGGAAAACGACAGCAGAGGTATCAGCCTTTATGGCCCATGGGGTAGAGAACTGCAAGCAGGACTCCATCAGCGGCAAGCCCTCAGCATCAGTGAGTCTCGGAGCCCGTGGTCCTTTGCCTTTCCCACTGGGGACGGGCGGCAGAGGGCAGCGGTGAGTGGCACGGACTTCAGCCCTGTTGAGACAGACGTGGGTGCCACACCTGGCTCTGCCACTTACACCTGTTTGACTTGGCCAAGTTACTCAACTTTCCTGTGCCTTTTCTTTATGTATAAAGTGGGGGTATTAACGATACCTACTTCAATACCTTGTTGTAAAGGTTAGATTTTTTTTTAATGCAGTTTAAGTTAAGTGCTCAGTAAAAGTGAGCTCTCATGATAGGCAACATAAATTTAAAATGTTAAGCCGACGTCACTCCTGTGATATAAATGTACAAGGGCTATACTCAACGTGTAAGTCTCCCTTACTTCTCCCTTTATTGACCATTGCACTGATGTAGTTTCATTTGGTTTTGTGTTCAGAATAGGTCACTTAAGACAAAATAATAATAAAGTAACAGTGCATTGCATTAGACCTTCACACTTTACAAAGCAATGTTGCATGCATTGTCTCCCCTATTCCACAACCCAGATTTCTTCTAACACAAAAAGTAACTCTAGTTTCACAGGGCTGATGAGCAGCAGAATAAGGAATAAAATGCACTTTTTATGACTCTCTGTTCCTTGCAGAAGCTACAACTCTCCTTTGTAGCATTTACTAAGCCCATCCGTATGCAGCCTCTCATTCCAAGCTGCTTCCATGATGGAAACTGGGCTGGTGTTACTGCTTCTAATCATTAGGTGGGGAAAATGATGCTCCAAGAAGTTAAATGACTTGAGGAACGTCATGCGGCTGGTGAGGGGCAGAGATAAGACCAGAACCTGTTTGTTGTCTGGTGACACGAACCAAAATATAATTAAGCAATTCAAAATAAGTGTTATAATTCTTTTAAAAATGAATTATAAGGTATTATGGCATCCCAGAGGCAAAAGAAAATAAATTATGTGTGTGTGCTGTATATGTGCAGGTATGTGTTCCCCAGGGAAGGATTCCCAGCAGAAGTAATGCTTGAATTGATATTTGAAGGAAAAACAGGCAGCATAGTAGGCACTTGAAGGAAAAGATGATAGTGGGGAAACCTTGTGCAAAAGGACAGAAATTCAAAGTAACTTTGCCGGGATGGCAGGAAATTCTGTGTGCCTCGAGTTCGGTGTCTTACATGCTGGGGAGGCTTTCATTTATGCTTTTAATAGTTCTTTATTGAGCATCTACTATGTGTGGGGCTCTGTAAGCTTGGGGTCCCCATAACCTGCTCAGCAGGGTATCCACGGGCAATTGGAAATGCTCAAATGGAACACAGAAGCAAGCTAGAGGCAGCGTGTGAACACTAGCAGAAGGCACTGGAGTAGGTGAAGTCACCCCCAGGAGGAGAGAGCAGAGACAGAAGGGAGGAGAGTGGAGGACCAGCCCTGGAGACCAACACTGCAGCAGGGGACAGAAGATGCAACATGGCAAAGATTAGAAAGCAAAGGTCAGACTGCAGAGGATAATCAGGAGGGAGAGGATGAAAAATACAGGTGAGGCCAACGGAGGAGTTAGAGAAGATGGGGACAAACCGGCAACCACAGCCAAGGACCGTTGGGAGGTCACCTCTGGTTTTAATGAGCACAGTTCTAATGAAGTGCGGGAAAGAAGCTAGACAGTTGTTGGTTGAAGAGTAACGAGAAGTAAAAGGAAAGACTCTGAGATCGGAGGACTTGGGTAAACTTGGCTGGAAAGAGAAGGGAGAGTCTGGGGGTAGCCAAGGCAATGGGAGAGCGGAGGATACAATGGAGGGAGGTTTTTTATTTGTTTAGTTTTTGTTTTTGTTTTTCTTTTATAAGAGTGTAAGAGACTTGAGGAAAACACAAGGCACTGAAGATGAGAGAGGAGATCATGGCAGAATAAGAGCCCAAGGGGATAGGAGGAGACGTGCTCAAGGAGATTGGCGGATAGGGCGAAGGACACTTTTTTCCCCAGATAGGGTTAGGATTCTTGTTTAGTTGCAGATAACAAAGAAAACAGAAATTAATCACTGGTTTGTGGAATGAAGCAACCTGCTTTAAAAAAACGAGGGAGTTATTGGCTCAATAACTGAAAAGTCTAAAGGTGGATCTAGTTTTCAGAGCAGCTGGATCACGGGGATCAGGACCTCGTCTCCCTTCCTTCCTTAGCTCTGAATGCCTCTGTTTGGCTTCACTCTTAGGCATGGAGGCCATCAAGAGGCCTTCTCTTCTTATTTGAAAAGAATGATCAGAACTAATTCTTATTGGCCAAATCAGATCACATGCCTGTTCCTAACCAGCGATTCTGGGAGAGGGGCAGAGATCTCAGAAGTGTGTGAGGTAGGAGGCCTGGCTTGACAGGGCTGTGCAAGTTTGGCAGCAGCCTCCACGGATCCCAGCACTTCCACCTGCCCACCCAGAGCCCCTCCTTCCCTTCCCTCAGAAGTGAGGGGGGATGAAAGTTGACAAGGTGACTTGACACTGAATGAAAGAAATGCCTATCCTGAGATGGAAAGAGGTCCCACGCAGAGGTGGAAATGCCCGTAGGTGTAATGAGAGAGACAGAGACAGAGAAGCCAAGAAAACGCAAGCCTTGCCAATCCAGGAAAATAGCTTTTCAAGGTCATTACTTATGGGGGGGGTGGGGAGGCTCAGTAAAGATTCCAGAAGAACAAGCTAAGTGCGTGCAAAGTGCTGAGAAAAGCTGGTTTATTCTCAGTGTGTCTCCCTATTTTTAGAACTTACCTCAACTCTTCTTCGGACCGGGATGGTTGGTCCCAACAGTGTTGCTTGGCAGGAGACCCCATCAGTGTCACTGTTCCTGGGAAGGGCTCCAGGGAGGTGCTATGGAAGGTGCTGGTGAGTGAGGGGGGTTAGCCTGCCTGCCCTTCTGAACAAGGATGATTCATGTGCATGTGGACATGCAGGGAGGCTTTATCTTTGGAACACATTTCAGAAATTAAAAAAGCAAACAAAGCTGATTAGGAGGAAAACAGATTTGCTGGAACCAAATTGGAGGAACAGACCCGGGGGCAGAAGTAAAAGTTCCAAGCTCTCCAGAATCTGAATGCCCCAGAGCCCAGAAGTAGAGATTGCATGTGTTTGGGCCTGCCAACTAGGGCACCTCGTGGTCCTGGAACAAAGAGGTGGGGGACAGGAGACGTTATTCTGAGGAGCTGCTGCTCCCTCTGAGTCCACAGGGAAAGAAGGCAGACACCTGCCTCCAGCCCAGGTTGGGAGGAGGCCCCCGACCTTGCTCACCCCAGAATTTTGCCCCTTGAATTTGGTCATTGAACTAAGGATGTTTAGATGTCTCCAGAAAACCCACTCCTTCGGGTTAGCCTGTCCATCTCCTTTCAGCCCTTCTGGGCCAGTTTAAACCCTGCCCCTTCCATGAACCCTTCTCTGGCCATCCGTATTCTGGGGGTCCCTCGCCCTCCTCTGAACCGCATCCTTCATTCGCCACTCAAGTTGAGTCCGGTTTCACTGCTTTCCCTTCCAGTGCATTCACCTCATCTCCCCAGAGGGGGCGGAGAGTCCTAGAGGCCGGGGTCCTTGACTGGTGGTTTTAGGATCCCTAGAACCTAGTACAGTGCCTGGCAGGTAGCTGATGTTCAGAATATGTTTATTGGTTTGTGAATCATGTATTCTGTACGTGGCCAGTATTTATCTTTGGAAGTGATATGCATTCCTTTTGATACTGAGGATTCATCTGGGAAGCCCTGAAGAATATTTTGAATCCTTTAGATTTAGATTTAAGACAACTAAGGCCTACTGATGTAAAGTGAAGTGTTTTCACAAACTGTAATTCTTTCTTTGTTGTTTTTACAAACAAAAACATTTACCAGTTTGATTTCAACATGAAGTGGTATAATTTATAAAAGACTTGACCTGAACAATAAGAGAAAGCCTGTACGTTACTTAGATGTGTATCTACTTTTAGAGTTAATGCTATTCTGGAAGAGGTAGTTGCCACAACTGAACTTGAACTTGGTAACTTGAAAGAGCTAATGGGGAAAGAAGGAAGCATTTTATACCTTCTACACCTACTAATACGTCCAATACCACCAGAGCTTGAACCCCAGCAACTTCAAATATGTATTTTCATAAACAAACAAAAAAAAAAGAAGAAGAAAGAAAAGGAAAGAAAACTAAGGCCTAAGATCTCAAAACTGCACAATTAGATCACAGAAAAGCAGGATTAGATCCCAGTCTCCAGGTCAAAACAAACAAACAAAAATCCTAGCACACTTACCATCAGAAATCATTGCTAATTGAGGGAGGCTGAGGATAAGATACAAATTCAAAGATGAATGAAATATAGCCTCAGAGAGATTGGATTCTAGGAGAACAATGAAATAACTTTCCCCTTTCCTTCCTTCCTTCTTTCCTCCTTCCTTCAACCTTAAACAGTACAAGAATTACGCTAAAGACGCACACACGAACAATAGACCTGGTCCCTCTCCTTGAGGACCAGTCTGCTGAGGGGGACGTTGGCCTCCAAATTAACTTATAAAAGGAACAGGAAAAAAAAAAAGCAATTTTAGAAGAAAGCCATAAACAAAGAGCCTTTAGACCCTAGATAAAGGAGTACTTTTAAAAAAATTTTTTATTGAAGCATAATTAATTTACAACATTGTATTAGTTTCAGGTGTACAGCATAGCAATTTGGTTTTTTGGCAGATTATATTCCATTATAGGTTATCACAAGATAATGGGTGTAATTCCCTGTGCTACACAGCAAATCCTTGTTGCTTAGCTATTTTACGTATAGCAGTTTATATCTGTAAACCCCAAACTCCTAATTTATCCCTCCCGCACTCCCTCTCCCCTTTGGCAACCACAAGTTTGTTTTCTGTGTCTGAGTCTGTTTCTGTTTTGTATATAGATTCATTTCTGTTACTTCTTAAGATTCCATGTATACATAATATCATACAGTATTTGTCTTTGTCTGACTTACTTCACTAAGTATGATAATCTCTAGGTCCATCCATGTTGCTGCAGATGGCATGATTTCATTCTTTTCTGTGGCTGAGTACTATTTCATTGTGTGTGTGTATATATATTCACACCCCACATCTTCTGAAGCCAGTCATCTGTTGATGGGCACATGGGTTGCTTCCATGTCTTGGCTATTGTAAATAGTGCTGCTATGAATATTGGGGTGCATGTATCTTGAGCAAGGAATATTTAATACTAAGTCTGGGGGCTAGGGAACTTTGCAGAGTTTTGCAGAGAGGTGGTGATTCCTAAGCTGGTTAGTTAAAGGATGGAAATTTTGGCAAAAGGGGGATGAGTATTTTAGACTGAGGGAACAGCCTGAGACCTGCCACGGCAGGTGGCAGTTTTAGGGAACAGTGCTGGTGGCTGACACTAAGGGGGTTTCAGTGGTACTGAGGAGATGAGGGGGTGGGCCAGGACCGTGCAGGGAAAGGTGGAGCCTCCCGTGTGGAGAGAACAAGTGAGTTCACTCACTGCTAAAGTGGGGAGCATGGTGCTCACCTGCTGGTGTTCTTACGCAGTGCCCTCCAAGGAGACATACGGGCAGGGAGAGGCTTGTGGCAGGCTTCCTACCAGGTTTTTAGGGACATATACAGAAGGTTTCATCTAACTAAATCAGTGCACAGTGACAGAGAGAAGGTGATTACCAGCCAGGCCGGAAACACAAAGTGGGGAAAGGACCTGGTCAGAGGAGGTGGGGCAGCTTCAGCTGGCAGGACACACAGGGAAGTGGACCCAACACACTCTTCTACCTTGTTCCTTCCCTGCTCAGCCCAATATCCTCGTGCTTCTGGAAAAGATGGGGCCTTGTTAAAACTGGGAAGGCCCATCCATGCATCTAACATATGAAGAAGTCCCCGAGATCCAAAACACTGCACCCTGAGCCTCACACAGATGCTCAATATTTCATTAAAGATTTATTCCTTTAGCTGATGAAAAAAAAAAAAAAGATAAAATGCAAACCCTTTTGAGGAAGCAGTGTGGCTTGAAGGAGCACCCGCTCAAGAGTCCAGAAACCTGACCTCATTTGACTCTTTACCTGAGGAGATCACCTCCTTTGTATCTTGCTGACAGGCTGCCCCTTCCAGAATCCTGGAGAGGCTTTGACTCTACCTTGATTCCCAGATTCCACTCTGATCCACTGAATCAGAAGCTCCAGAAGCTGAATTCAGTGCCTGTGTGGCACAGGCGTTTGTGGTGCTCGTTAGTCAGTGCTGGTCACTGGCTGGCTCCTGTCCAGCTCACTTCTGGGAACCAGGCAAGGTGGCCGTCCTGGGGCCCTCGTGGTTGGGTGAGGCTGTGTGACTGGTTCTGGCCACTGAGTTGTGAGTGGAGAGGGCCAGCGTCTGCTCCTGACTGGGCACTGAATGGACAGAGTAAGAGAGTCCCTGGATGTCTTTTCCCTCTGGCACTGGGATCACCCACTTTGGGGTCCTCAGGTGACCACCAGGAGCAGAGCACCATGCCCACATGCAATGCACCTGGAGCCTGAGTGAAAAATAACCCTTGTCGTGATAAGCCACTGGGATGGGGAGCGTGCCAGTTAGCTCGACATGACCTGGCTCAGACTCCAGGAGGGATTCTCACACGGCCAGCCTGACCCCAGGTGGGTCTCCGAGAGCCCCTGGCTAGGGGACCTTTCAGGTGCCTTCCATTTCTAAACTTTATTTGGTTCTGGAAGCAAGTGCTTAGCTATTCAGCATTGATAAGATGCTAACTGGCCATCAGATTGGTAAGGCCCTTCTGAGGTGTTTCCACTGCAGAATGGGAAGCAGGGGGAGACCAGACTGGTGGAGGGGGTGTCTAGGGCAGGGGGTACAGCAGGGCTCTTGGGGAGCAGCTACAGGTGGGAGAAGGGCTGGACACAGCCCCAGGACTCAGCTCAACACTGGGCCGAGGGCCGACTTGGCAAGTGGAATTCCTACCTTCACCATTTCATTTCCTGGTGCTAGAATTTTTAGAATGGATGGATAATCTGCATTGAGGGGTTTTTATTATAGGTGAAGAGAGTCCCTTAAAATTCTGTTGCCTGGAAACACTTTTGTAGGTTTGAGGCCTAATCTCTTGAGCACCAGAATTTGGGTCACCGCAACCCACTTTGAGGGTGAACCACTATCCTGGCGTTCCTGGAACTGTCTTGATTTTTAGCACTGAAAGCCCCATGTCCAGAAAACTCCTCAGTTCTGGGCAAACTGGGACAGCTGGTCACTCAGGGGCCACGTTGTTTCTTCCTAATGACGTCTCTCGGCCGATACACCTCACCACCCCGCCCCCGCCCCGCTCTGATGGTTGGCAAAGTTAGATTTCAGGATCTTTCCATGTGCTCTAGCTCAAGTCAGGAAAAAATAAACCCTCAACAGCTTCTGTGCTACAGAAAGAGGTTTACAGATTTCAATATGCCAGCCAAAAAGAAAAAAACCATTCTCAGCTTGCTTCCTGTGCCAGCTTGATAGGCCACTGCAGAGATGGGTGGTTTCCAATGGAGTTTTTCGCCCCTGAGCCGGTTTTGAACCTCGCAGCTCTGCCACTTGACGGCATCCAGGTTTCCAGACGCTGGCAAGGATGCCACAGTCTGTCACCATCGGGGCCGCTGTGACTTTTCCTGTTCTGACAACTAGACAAGATGTCTTTTGAAGGGTGTTTAGTACTTGGTTTGTTTTCAAGATAGACGAGCCCCAGAGTAGATGTGCTTCAGAAAATATTAAATGTTGGAGACTGGTCTGTATCCTCCTTGAAGAGAATTAGTTACACAGTTAGACGCCTTTGGTTCTGTAGTTAAATCAATGCACGGACTGTCAGGCTGAAAGAGGTAATGAAGAATGCTTTGTTGAACCGGAGGGGAGCTTGTTGGGGAAATGGCTGAGACCCTGAATGGTTAAAGCTGCTACAGCATTTGCTCCACTCCTGGCTTCTACAAAGGATTACGAAGTGATTAAGGAGATTGTACTGAACTTTAGGAAAATACCTCAGATGTGAGCTATTTGCCTAAATGTCTTTCTACTCTGCAGCCCGACAGAAAAGCGAGAAAGGCAAGCAAAGGTCAGATCACCTCCAGCCTCATCGCCCTCTTCCCTCCTTTAATTCTCAAAGGTCCGGGTCCCAGACCAGAGGCTGTTGTGGAAACAACTTGCTCCTGGAACAGTGTACAAAGGGAAAGAGCGCCACAGGAAAAATCCACCTCCAGGAGACAGAGTTCGGGAGAATGAGAATGTGGGACGTCAAACACAATGAGTGGAAGTGCAGGAAGGGAGGCGAAGACATTTCTGGAGGCAGGGAAGGCCCAGAGGCACGGGGCCAGGCAGGACCTTGGGTGAAATGTTAGGACAGGCTTCTTGTACTCGCCTGGCACGGGAGCAACCACGCCCAATACGCTACCCTTTCTTCTTGTAGATGAAGTTCAGGCCTCCTCAGAAAACGTCTATTATTTTGGAATGCCCCGTGGACTGGGCTGTGCGGTGTACACATGCATGGGTTGATGGCGGAGGTTTAATTCTGGCGGCAGGAGAGCACAGCCCCTGAGGGGCAGGGGACCCTGCGAGGCCAAAAGGTATGGGAACATGCGTCAAGTGCAACAAATACCATTCGCCTGACCTTTCTAGAAGCTGGCCCCAGGGCGGCGGGGCGGGGGGGGGGGGGGGGGGGCGGGGAGGAAAACAGAAACTGTTTGGGCTGGGCTTTTCTCCTTACCAGCTTCCTCATGAATTTAATCTTGATAAGATTTATGGAAGTAAATCTTGCCTTCACGTCTTTAATTTCTAAGACTTTGGCTTTTCCTGTCAATGCCAAGGTACCAATAGCCTCCTTAATGGCTTTCTAGAAAGTCCTGGGTTTTGAGGGAGACACTCATGTTTGAAAAATGTGTGCCCAGGGGAAGCTCGGGGACAGGAAGGCTGAGCAAGAAGCTACCTGGGAGCCTCATCTGGCTCCAGTAGGCCGTGTCATTCACACAGACCACATGGACTCCAGTGCCCTCCAGGTCTTTAAGTCTGTGACTCTAGAATGAGGAACTTATCAGAGAAAGAACAAATTTGCTTTTGCCTTTAGACAAAAGGAGGATCTGACTGAAGGGAAGAGGAAAACTTTCCAGTTGAAGAGATAGATATTGCCTAAAATAAACATTATTTTAATACATTCTTCAAAAGCGCATGTTTTAAAAATTAATTCAAAGTCAGATAAAAATTCTAATATGGCATAGCTACCTCATGTGAGGGAAGTGAAGGCAAAAAGAAATTAAAGCCAAGGAAATTTTTACAGAATATTACTTCAGATAAGACCAGAAGATGAAGTTTAATTTATATAATAATTTTAATAACAAGGTAAATACTTGAAAATTTTCAGAATGTTAGAATCTTTCAGAAGTTTATTAAATGCCTTCCCCATAATGACTAGATAATTAAGCATATCTATAAATTCAAGTGAGAAATTTCTATTTTATATATTTGTTTTATTCTACAGATTGGATTTGAATTTTTTAAAGTTGTTTTCCTGGTTGTAAAAAAAGTCTTAAAGATTTTATCACCTCTTTAGGACGCTAAGAAACCTAACAAGGTGATATGGCCCTTCCTACTGCCTCCAAGCTTCCAAGCAATGGGTAATTCAAAGGGTTCAACTTTCATTGTCAATATCATGTCAGATTGGACCCAATTTACCCATTAGACATGGAGCATTGGTTAAAGCCACCTCACCTTTGTGAGGAGCCTATCAACTCCTTTACCAAACTGAGCCCAGTTCCTTTAAGACTCTCTTACCAATGGAGAACGACCATCCCCATTCTTAGAGCACATGCAAGAGATTCCCAAAGGAAGGGTGAATCTTGGAGAACAGGACTCAGGGCCACAAAGCTCAGCTTCCCTCCATGTCAAGCCTCCATCTTTTGCTGACCTTGGGGGATCTGAGCTTGATTTTTTCTCATTAGGAGAGCCAGCACGCTGCTCTACGATCTTCGTGAAACTACAAATTCTTACTAAAATTGAAAGGTTCTAATCGGGTCAGGATGCTGGCCGTGTGGGTGACTGGTGCAGGGCTGAGGTCCCAGGAGTCTAAAGCTGGTGGAGCTGAGCGAGTACTGAAGCAGCCCAGGGCAGGAGAAGCCAGGGGATGAGTCTAGGGATTGCTCGAGGCCAAGACAGGGAGGATGAATATTGTGATCAAATCCCAGGGAATGAGCACAGAGCTAGGATGAGAGACAAGCCTAAAGATAAACTGGGGTTGGAAGGGAGACCAAGAGCAAGCAGAGAGAGATGCAGGGGGATCAAGGTGGCTCCATGTTCTCAGCTGAAAATGTAGATGCCTACCTTTTAATCCAGTCTATGGTGTTTTTACATCATCCAGTATTTTAAGGCATTTTTGATGGTTGCGTAGATTCCAACATATAGATGTAATGTAAAATCCTTAATCATCTTCCTATTGTTAGGTTATAATGATTTTTAAGATAATTTCTCACTTTTCATACATTTAAAAATTAAAAGGAACATTACTGAACAAATTTGAATTCACCAATTTAGGAAGAAAAATACGTACTATTAACAGCATAAATATATTTAAGAAGCAGGGGAAATCTGGAAGCCACTAGAGTGAATCACTATTTCAGACACCAAGCACTCTGAACCCTAAAAAAGGAAGTGAGTGAATAGGCAAAATCTTAGAGATGTATGAAAGATACAGACTTTTTTTTTTTTAAAACCCAAAGCATTATGGATGGAAAAAAGTTAAAGGTTTTTTTTTTTTTGTTTTTTTTTGTTTTTTTTAGTGAAAAAGTCAGGACTAAATTAGATGGTGAAGAAGAAGATTCACCTCTAATCTGTTATTATATTTTCTAAAAGCTTGTTCTAAATTCTGGTCCCACTTGTTAATTTTAAAAGCCTTTGAGTGCTATTTATACTGAGTCTTGTTTTTGTAGACAAGCCATAAGTGATTTGTTATCAAAAGGTTGTCTGTACCTGGGGAAGTCTAGTCAATTCAGTCCTGAAGCCCAAGGGAGGCACCCCCGCCACCTGGTAACTGCTGACTGAAATGCAGTTATAGTAACCAGTGCTAGAACCCTCCCTGCAAGCCAGCAAAAAGCAGAGGCAGTGGGACCTTGTATATGGAGTTAATCCCATTTAAAAAAAAAGTTTGCTTCTGAAATAAGATTTGAGCAAGGTCTTTAGTGGAATGGGGTTCTGAGTTCCTAGAAATTGGGAGGATGCAGAGAAGTTCAGAGTGGTGGCTGTGAGAACCCTTTCACAGAGCAAAGAGCCCTTATGGCCAGGACATCCTGGCCATATCCTTAGATATCCTAATAATAGTCCAACACCATGGTTCCCAACTCTTTGTGAGTCTGAGCTGATTCTCTTCAGTCTGCCCTCTTGGGCAGTCCTGATGGGGACCCTAGTCAAGACAGCATCCCTGCAGTGCAGGATAAGTTACTTAGACATTTGAGCAAGCAGCCATGGAAACGATTATACCCATCCACATTCCTCCCAGCAGAATCCCAAGATATCTCAGATTCTGTGGGCAGCTCCGCTTGCAAGCCCCATCACCTCCAGCATCTGCTTACCAGCTGGCCCGCAAATCCCTTAACGAGGGTCATGGGATTAGTATCCATGCTCTTTGTACACCAGACTCTGACTTTGACAAATCTGTCCTCTCACATCAGGGGCATTTAAAGATTAAAGAATCGCAGCTCCACTTGGCAGATACAGAGACTGGGGCTGATCTGGTGGGGATGTTCTGGCACGTTCCCTCCCGTGGCCCCCCAGATGTTTCACCGTAGCCTGCAGTTCCACAACGACAAGTCTGAAGGTATGTGACCCGATACCATAGAGAAGTAACGGGCGTGGCTGTGTTGCAGGCCACTCAGGGCGAGCTAGGTCTTTGTGAATTCCCCCTGTACACTCCTCACTTGGCTCAGAAATTTCCCCTGTTTTCTCCTGTGCCTGGACGCTAGCAAGTGCCATCAGCCCAGCCAGTTATAGCTGCGGGAAAAGGGGACAGTCCAACGGTCTCTCAGCTTTTCTTTCTGCAGTGCTTGCTGGTAGTGCTAGCTCCAGAAGCTCCTCACCTGGCCATGACCTTGGCTCTTTAGCTTCCCTGGCCATCCTGCCCTCACCCCATCAGAGAGTCAATTAGAGGAGCAGGCAAGTCTGAATCTCCTAGCTGTTCCTGCCCCGACAGCCCCTGCCAGCACTACATTCTTATGACTGCGTGCCTCCCTCCCAGATCCTACGTACAGGAAGACATCTGTTTATTGCAGTGGTTCTCAAAGTGTGGTTCCTCACCTGCAGCATCTGTATCATCTAGAAACTTGTGAGAAAGACAAATTCTGAGGCCCCAGTGAGACCTCCCAAATGAGAAATCCTTGGATGGGGGCCCAGCATTCTGTCTAACAAGCCTGCCAGGTGATTTTGATACATGCCAAACTTGGATAACTTGCATTTCTAACAGTTTCCCAGGTAATCCTGATGCAGCTGCTCTGAAGGCCGCCCCTGTTGATGGGCATGGGGAAATTATTCTCTACTAGGGTTTACCAAACTACAGCCACGGTCCAAATCCAGCCCGCTGTCTGTTCTGTAAATAAAGTTGTATTGGAATGTGGCCACACCCATTCATTTACATACTGTCTGTGGGTGCATTCATACCACAGAGGCAGAGTTGAATAGTTGCAACAGAGACGATGTGGCCTGCAAAGCTAAGAATATTTATAGAAAAGTGCTCTACACAGACATACCCGATTTGGGACAGACTACTTGGCCCCTTGCCAGATGGAATTTAGGCAAAGATAACAGTAATAATAACACAATGTAGAACTGGACACTTGCATATTGCTTCTGCCTAGAAACGAAAGGGCTTTCTTCAAACCTGTGAAAGCAGCTCTAGCTGAGATCAGAAGTCTCTGGTAGGGGCTGTCGCTGGCAGTGTGGCTGTGGTCACAACAGGACTGGGGTCTAGACCAGTGTTAGAATTTGCAGGTGTACAGGAATGGAAAGGCAGGAATGCTGGGCCGTCAGTTATATACAGAAGAGGCTAATTTTTAGTAGTCTAAGCATTCCTTGACTTAAAAAAAAAAAAAAGCAACTCTACAGATTTTTTTAAGGCAGCATACTCATGGTTCTTTTAGGTCAACATGTCCAAAAAAATGAAAGATTTTAAATCAAAGGCATATTTGATTAGTTTGGACTCTTTAAAACAATGGCGGGGGTCTTGAACTCTTTCCCTTAACAGCTAAGAAACCCCATTTTTTTCTGTTGACTCTCCCTACAGTGATTAAAAATGCTTTCCCCACACTTCCCAGTTGCAAGCTTTTTCAGAACAAGAGCAATCTGTAAATGTCTAAAGCTGGAGAATATCATTAGGTCAGACCTCTGATTTAGATCTGTGATTTTGTCTCTGATACTCATGGCAGGAGGGGTATCCTCTGCTTTGAAGAGAGGATATTTTCACTTGTTCTTAAGAAAAACAGAAAGTGAGGATAGTCATCCTGAGACAGCAGTCTCTGGAGGTCAGGAAGGCAGTCTGGTAGAGTGGCAAGAAATAGCTGCTGGAATTTGGCTAGAATTTTTGAATACCCAGATTGAAATCCGAGTCCTGTAGTCTTCTACTGCTGTGGTCTTGGGCAAGTTGCTTAATCATTGCCTCTCTGAACCTGTTCCTTATCTATAAAATAAGAGTAATCACATCTGGCTCAAAGATTAACTTAAACTTGATATGGTAAGTCCCTAATGTGGTATGGGGCACTCAAGTCAGTGCTGTCTTCACTTGCTCTCCTGGCCTGTTGGTAGAACTTTTCTTCTTCTGTCTTAGGATTTCTTTGCTTTGGAGTTTCAGAAAATTTAGCAGAACCGAGAAAAGCGAGGTTCTTTGGGAACACATTGTGCTGCTTTATTAGAGCTAAAAGAACACTCCTAATGTGAGGAAAGTGCTCCATTTACTCATCTCTCCTGAGTAGCTGTCTATGAAATTGCTAGGCTTGGGTTAAACATTTGTACAAAATGCTGGAGGAGGAATTCCTGGCCAAGAACAAGGATTCCAGGTGCACCCTAACATCTATGGTGGGGGGCAGGGGAAAGAAGCTACATTTAAAGATAATTCTAACAGAATCACCAAAGATAAGATCTAACAGCTCCGCAAAGATAATTATTAACTAATATCTCAGCCTCAGTAGTTTGCAGATACCTGATAACTCGTGGACCCATTAAGATTCTCCTATTAAGGGGAGAATCTTCGTGATCTCCAGAAATAAAAATACCTTGTCAATAGGTGTTTTGTAATTGAAGGCTGTGTCCACCATTGTCATAAGGAATAAATCAACCAGTTTAGAGAAAAGGACTGCAGTGTTCTTGCTATCCAACACAAGTTCTCCTTGGGGCACTGCTCGCATTCACTTCCTGAGAGAGGACTTCCCATCCACCAGCCTGAAGTGGCCTCTCCCCAGCTACGCTCCTACCCCACCCACTTCACTGCATCATGATTTTAAATATGTGGTTTATTTATCTGATTATTTATTTCTTGTCGATCTCTCCAAGCAAAATGAAAAGTGCCTTGGCCTTATTCATTGCTGAATAAAGTCCCTTACCACCCCTTCCCCTACATCATATACTGTAATGCTTAATGAGTGCTTGTTATGTACTAAATATTGTTTTATGCCCTTTGTAGGTGACATCTCAATTAAGCTGTCCAATGAGGTTGAAACAATCATTATCCCTATTTTACAGAAGTGGGAAGTGAGACTTAGAAGGTTAATAATGTGACCAAGGGAATGTGGTGTCGGAGCCAATATCCTCACACAATATCCTCTTTACCGTGTGCCTGGTAGCCTTTCAACTTGTCCCTGTTTCCTCTTTGCACTCTTTGCCCCTCTCCCTGGAGTGACAATTTCTCCTCTTCTCTATTGTTAAACAATATTTATAAATGAGTATTAAATATTTTATTTGATTCAGTATATCAAAAGTATTATTTCAACATGTAAATGATATACAAATTATTAAGGAAATACCATATACACCTTTTTATATGAGGTCTTTGAAATTTGATACGTATTTTATCACTTTGGAGTAGCCACGTTTCAAGTGGTGGCTGGTGGCTCTCATACTGGATTTCGCAGGTCTTGAAGACAGCAAGGTTTTTTATTACCTATTTTCTAGTTAGCCTGTTTAGAACCATGCCGTTGCTTTACTCTGAAGCTAGGATGATGGCAAAATGATGGTAAGCTTCTGTTGCATATAACGTCCTGTAGGCAGCTTTATGGTGTCTTTCCCCCAGTGTGACCAGCCTGAGCTAGCCTTGGCGTAGCTCATCTAGACAAACAACTTGACCTTATTTTTAATAAGATGTCGCTTTATGGTCTTTCTGGTGTGTTTGTTCCCTGGGCGCATCCTATTTCTCATAGCAACCCTACCTGTTCCTCTCCGCTTCCGCACGCTTGCTGCCTCTTCCTGCCTCTGGGGTTGCCCTCTCTCTCTCTTCCCCATGTCCCTCACCCCTGCCCCCCCGCCCAAGGCTGCTCAAATCCCATCTTACTGCCTCTTCTGTGGACCCTCCTCTTACAAATCCAGCCTCCACCACCTTCCTCAGGGTCCCAAAAACCGCACCGCACACCTGAGCATTTCACTCCAACCCACTTTGCTTTTCTGTAATTATTATTCCAAGTCACTGCCCATGTCTGTCAACCCCGATAGGGCAAGTTTTTCAATGCTGGGATCAAGCTTACCTGCCTCACGTGGTACAACAGAGGACACATACTCCCTTCTCAGTAAATGCTCATGAATTAAATAATATCCAGCAAATGACAGAATAAGTGGGGAGGTCTGATTTCTTCCTCCATTCCCTCATTCTGGGGAGGGCTGAAGGCAGGATGTTCAAAAGGAAATAGCTCAATCTAGTTAACGAATATATGATTAATCTATTCATCTCCACAAATTAGAATGTGTGTTCAATTGCCAAGCTGAAAATTGTTACCACAGCAATGCCAGGAAGGAGTTGCTAAAGAGAAAGGATTTTTCTTGTCTTTATACCTTTTCTTCACTGGCTATGAGCAGCATGGTAGTTTGAGGCGAGAGAACACCAGCCCAGGAATCAGATGCCTCGAGTTTGAGGCCAGTCTCCATCCTGCCATATCTTCTCTCCAAAGTCAGTTACCCTCTGGAGTCAATTAGACATCCATGAGGCATGAGCGGTACCTCCCTGACCACTTTAAATGAGAATCTTGAGTCTAGTGGGTTCAAGTAAGACAGCGCTGTGTGGATACACAGTGACTCCTTCACAGAGGCAGGATTTAGCTGATGCTTGGGGAAGAAAACCTGGAAATAAATACTCTGTCTTTATTAGCCTCACCGCGTCTCCCTAGACTGTCTAGAGCAGGGCTCAGCCGTAGTGAGGGAGCCAGAATAAGACAAATGTTGATTCTGCCAGGTTCTAAAAATGAGCCCACAGGAGTAGAGTCTGTTTCCAAAGGCAGGGACCAGAAGTGGCGGGGGAAGTTGGGCTAAGTCAGGAACAAAAGGCTCTGGATGTGTTTTGGCCCTTGGGGAGATCACACGATGCTGCTTCTGGGCAGACACACCTCCTCCTCAGCTGACTTGTGCGAGGGAGTGGGCTGCCTCCACAGTCGTCGGCCCACTTCTTACCTCTGCTGAACACCGTGAGGACAAGCCCTGTGGGGCGGGAAAGAAAGAAAAGGGTGTTCGAGGCCAAATCATTTAGAAGAATTGGACATGTTTGCTTCAGGTAGATACCGTCAAGCTGTTCAGCCACCATGTCCCCCTAAACACAGCACCCCAAGCGCAGTTTCTGCACTCTTTTTTGTAAGGACCAATTTCCAGTTTTTGTGTATTTTTGTTTACCAGCTTTATTCTGTTCTCTTCAAGTGCAAGAAAGAATGCAATAGGAGTTCCCAACTCCTTCCATTCAATGAAATTTGGAAATGGCTCAGGATATAAGTGAACATAATAATTATATGTCAGTCGTTCAGTGTTTTTGAACGTTGCTCACTGCAAACATGGATGTATTCTTAAATAACCAAAGACCCCGATTGGTGAGCTGTTTTACATGCAAGCTCTTGTTAGTAGCTCGCCATTCTGTTTCATATTCCATTCAGATACAAAGCAGAACTTCTCTACATTAGTTTCCGCAGGCTTCTTTCTTCAAAATAGGGAAGTGATGGACTTGTGCTCCTTATCTTGAGTGTTGTGGCCATTCCTTCCAGATACAAATGCTCACCATGCACGGTCCCATTTTCACTTATCAAGACAAATGCCTGTGTACTCACTCAGTCAATTTCCAGCCATGTTGTAACTTGCAGCCTCCACACTGTGTGTTTTGATTTGTGAAGGCCATCTTTGTTTCCAACTGACTGTTTTCAAAAGGAAGGTGGGGTTGAATTTCTTTTCTTTTCTTTTCTTTTCTTTTCTTTTCTTTTCTTTTCTTTTCTTTCTCTCTTTCTCTCTTTCTCTCTTTCTCTCTTTCTCTCTCTCTCTCTCTCTCTCTCTCTCTCTTTCTTTCTTTCTTTCTTTCTTTCTTTCTTTCTTTCTTTCTTTCTTTCTTTCTTTCTTTCTTTCTTTCTTTCTTTCTTTCTTTCTTTTTTTTTTTCTCTCTCTCCTAAGGAAACAATAGATTGTGGATTTAAGGTAAACATTCCCAAGGAGAATGTTTCATCTGAGGAAGCTCTCTCTTTCCGGGTTTGAATATGTAACCGACCAGTGGGGTGCACAGATGTCTGCACAGAGAGAAGGTAGTAAGGGACAGACTCAGGACTGTAATGAGCCTCAGCTGCTCAGGAAAAGCAGCCTCCCTCCTTCCTCCTTCATATCTTATAACCAGTGTGGGAAACACCCCCTCAGCCCTGCCCAGGTTTGGTACTTTTAAAGGACAGTCACAACCGAGCCAAACTATTATGACTCCGAAGGTTAGGGACAACGTGCCAGGGACTAGCAATGAAAAAGTTAAACAGTACAGTGCCCCCAGGAGGTTCTGGTGGAACAGTCTGGCTCTGTAAACCTTGTTTTGGATGACTTTGAAAGGCTGAAGAACATCCCCATTTGGACAGGGCTTGTTTGTTTTCTTCTCTGAAGTCAGCTCAAATCATTCTAATGTGTGTATTGGCCCCTGACGGCAGTTCAGGCATAGCCAGCCCTAATCTTGCTGTTTGCAGGCAGGTAGAGCGAACTCAGACGGACGTATTTCAACAAGTGGACTATGCAATTCTAAGGAGTCAGAAACTTTCTTTTGCTTAATTTTGTAAAAGAAAAGCCCATAAAACTAAAAAATTAAAATTCAAAATATAATTATTGAACAAGGAAGCTACCTTCATTCTCCTGTGCTTAAAAATGCATGTTTTCCACCAAGAGGAGGCAAACATTCCTCACCAAGTTTTGCTTAGATGTGGCCTCATTTACCAAAGTGCTCAGTCATAACACATCAGAACCGAACAACCAGATAGAATGTACAATATTTCCACTTATTCCTCTCCGCCTCCTGTGACACCAAGCCCTCCTACCAATTGTAGGACCAAAAGAACACCAGGGAGGAGTCGAAAGCTTTCAGACAAATACGCAATTTAATAAAATGTATGATTCCTACCACCCTGAGCATTCTGGGTAAGCCTTACCTGTCTGTATATTTTTGACAGAGATATTTATTTTTTCAATACTTTCAGTGGCAATTATTCTAAAAACGGGAGTGGGCAGCAGACGTATAATCACTCAGGAAGTTTACACAAGCAGCCCTGGGGCTGGGAAGCCCGCTGTTCACAGGGATTCTGTGTGAGTGGCTCTGGCATTCATGGAACTGGTTATTTCCATTGAGATTCCCTTCATCTTAATTAGGACAGACGATGTAATGCCACAATCAAACACATATGGCAGAATTATAAAACATTTGGGATGACTGCTGGCAGCTGATCTGGTGCTATTTACCAGATACTGATGTGTACACATAACAATATTGGGCCGAGGAGTCACCACTGTGTCTCGAGGCAAGAGAAGTAACACACTCTGGCTACCAGAAAGCACACTGAGTCGTCAGGAGCTAAGCACCCTTTTACAGAGCGTTCGAGAGCTGTGGGACCCGGCAGAGTCAGGCAGGGCTGGGTGGAGTTCTCACGTTAGCACTTGCTAGCTGAGAGACCTTGTGCCAGTCACTGCAGCGCTCTGTGGCTCAGTGTTCTCCTCTGAAAGCTGACAGCGCTGTGACTCCCAGGTGTCATTTACAAGGCACAAGTGTGGTCACGTCAAGAGCTTGGCACAGGTTCTCCGTAGAGAGAACATTCCTCTGACTACGGGGGAGCTACTGTGCAGATTTGAATCCCTTTGCAAACTTCTGAACTGGCATGTTTAGTTTCCACTAACTTGAAGAAAGATCTCTAGAACAGGTCACAGGGGAAGTCAAGCTGCCTTTGTGAAGAAATGGAGTTCTCAGAATTGTCCACGCCTTTCTCTCCAGCTTTATAGTGACGCGTGCTGCCTCCTGGGGAACCGTGATGGCACGGCTCCCGACAGCCAATGTGAAGATATCTGTGTTTCCTTCCTATTTCCTTTCATAAGGCATTAAAAACTCCTCTCCTTTGGTGTATTAGGAATCCCATTCACACAAGAATAATGTCAGCCCCCCGGGGACCCATCCTATTACTGGCAAAATGGACTCTCTTTGTTCTTCTTCTCCATTCTGCTCATTCTTTTTGTTACTGATCTGTCCTGATCTTCGAGAACCATGACCATGCTCTTTGTGCGTATGCATCTGGGGACACAACAGCTCCTGAATGTACGTTACGTATATATGTATTTTTAACACCCGAGCTAGAATGTAAGCTCTTTGAAAATAGGAGCCTTGGTGGATGGCTTGTTTGTACCGTAGCAGACATCTCCACTCTGCTTTCACTGTGTGCCTTAAGAGGGAAAACCAGACAATGCCAATAAACAAATATTTATTTTTAAAATATGTGCATATACTATGATACCAATATTATAGCAATTATAAAATGTATTTTAAAGTAGACATTTTGAAAAGAAGGAATTAAAGAGGCAAATGTGAGAGCATCTACATTTTCTTCCCACCCGACAGTGAGCTGTCTTGTAGGGCACAGGCATCCTGACCCCAGCACTGAGGGAGGCGCTGCTTTGTTTTAGGACCGAGCAGTCACCCTGGCCGCCCAGGACCCAGACATCTATTCCAGGGAGCTTGCTTCTTCCCATGGGTTTCCTGCCCACCCTGCTCTCTCTCTCCACTGCCTCCCTCCTCCAGACACACTGACTCTGCAGGTATCTGGGGGGACATCTGTGTGACTCATTTCTTACCTAACTTACACTCATGCTTTTCGTGATTATTTTCCTGGATGTAAAAGGTGCACCAGCAACCTGTATTGTCCCCTCTTGCCAATAAATACAAGAAGCCTCTGGAGGCTGTGTTTCGCAAGGATCCCACGGTCTGCCTGGTTACCCGGTCACGTTAAGTGTGCCTTATGGAATAGCCACCGTGAAAATCATGGAGAAAGTTCTTTGCATAAACAATCCAGCTTTTCATCACAGGGTGCAGATGGAGGTGGAGTAAAGAGGTGGTGGGCATAGCTGGGGTATGTGTGACAGTAGAACCTGGGCCATCTTGTGGATTTTTAGAGAGCCCACACAATAGCTCTCTCACCAAACGTGTGCTGAGAACCTCTGATAGGCTGGGAATGCCGAGACGGGGTTGTCCTTTTCAGGGAGTTTTCGGTCTTCATGGGAAGACAAAGTAGATAGGGACTGGAGAAACTAAATTACACAGCAAACAGCTGGTATTGACAGGATGTGGCAAGGTCATCTTGAGAAAGATGTTTGTATCCTACCCAAGTCCTGCCAACACAGCCTATGAGACCATGACTGCCCAAAAGAGACACCCAAATTGAAAGGGCAGACCACAAAGTGAAATGTAAGCGGGAGGCAGGTCTCATCACTGGGAAAGTTTTCCATCATGAAAAGCAGAAAAATAAAAACCATTCGATTGTACAGCATCCTGCAGTCACCCACTTCACTCGTTACTGCCTCACCTTCTCAGCCGGAGCTCTTCCCTCTGGCTTTGGGCTTTCATCCTCCAGCTCGGTTCCCAGCATTGTTGCTATTCTCTGCCCCCCACAGAGGCAGCGCCGCCCTCCTTAACACACCCACATCTGAAGAGGGGCCCCTCCGTGGTGGCCACAGTACTAAGCACTTGAAAGTCAAGACAAATCCGTGATTAATTCTTCATGGGATTACTAAATATGAGCTTTTCATTTTGCTGTCCATGCTTCCTAGGGAGGGAAAGAAGTTATCTGTCAGTGACAGGAGGAGAAAAGATTGCAAAAGTTCAAGGTTATTGCAAAAGGAATGTTTACATTTCCTGAGGATGTTTCCTGGGTTGGTCTCCCTTCAGTCACCAAGCACACAAGCAATGCTTTTAGAGCCTGAAAAACTCTGCAGTCTGCAAAGATGACAGCTGCTGTGCCTCAGGTCCCTCACCGACCTCTCGTCAATCACAGGCAGCTGCTCTTGTTGAGATGCTGAGGTTTTCTTCTGCAGACTACTGACATCACCTCCTAATGATCTCCCTCCCGCTAATCACTGCCTCCTCCGATCCATCCTCCATACGGCTGTCAGCATCTTTCTGCAATGCAAATTGTATGATATTTTATCCTTGCTTAAATGCTCTGATAGCTCTACATCACCCACAGTTTACATTACAGATTAATTAAACATGGCATCCTAGCCCTTTTCACTCTAGTTTTGATCAACCTTTCTAGCCCTGTTTCAAGATCCCCACTTTGACCCACTGTTCACCCATCAACCATACCATCTTGTTAAGGTGCATCTCTCTTCTCAAACTGGTTCCTCTGCTTGGGACACCTTCCCCCACCTCTTCACCTGGTGAATGCCTCCACTCTCCTCAGGTCTTAGCTCAGAGCCTTCCTGAAGCCTCATCCAAACACCACCAAGCAGAGGTTCTCACCCACTTCTCTGCTCCCATCCCACCTCCCAGCTAGCTCTGCTGTGTTCTCACCGCTGTCGTGCACTGACTCTTGTCTGCTTAGCATCCTCTTTGCCTCTCTACCCCCAGATCCTGGTGCAGCGACACCCAAGGGCTACTCAGTAAATCTTCCACGAGTGACTATACAGAAGGAACATAGTGATCTCGAAGGTTCCCCAATAAGGAAATCTCCATGCTGATGGGTTTATATAAGCCTCGTTTGTAGATGTCCCAATCCCCAGGTCTGGACACAGAGAACCTCAACCTCAGCTGTCACTTCTCTATAAACATTTTGAATCAGATTATAGGGCTTTCTGTAAAACCTCAAGCTGAAATAGAATATAAACAGCAACATTATTCAGAAAGTATCCTTCAGTGCTAATTCTTCTTCCTCCCACAGATATGGGCCACTCTTTTAGATGTTAGTTCTGCTTTATGCGTGTGAGTATGTGCAAACCACAGGGATCCTGGGTGAACCAGCTGCAAGCTGGATTGCACCAGCAGCTCTGCAGCTCGTGTCCTCTGACTGCACTGGCCCTCAACATTAAAAATGTACTTAATGAGTCACTGAATTGGGCCTTGATTGCTTTTTTTTCTTCTAATTTTATAGGGAGGCAGTGAATTCCAAGTTAATGGTGCTGGCTAGTGGATGCATCCTGGTGATGAAATGAGGCTATTTGGACCTGTTGATGTCCAAGTTCATTCATTTACTCCACAGAAAAGCCAACAGGACACTCTATGTCCAGATTTCCATTCTCTCTGTCTAACAATTAGAACCCACTTCAGCTAACGATTGAGCACACCAAGGCCCCAGCCACCCAGTGGAATCTTCACGTTTTGCAGAACAGCAACAAAGGCATACGGCCAGTTTTCCAAAGTACTCTCTCCAAAGTGAGCCAAATTAAATTTCAAGCTCATTCCAGAACATGTTTCTCTCTACATTTGTAAAAGAATGACTGCTTGGCAGGGCGCTATTAAGAGAAAAGGGCAGAGTCTCCCCAAAGATTTTCAACTTTATTTTTACACTAGTTAGAAAAGTGTTTGGAAAAGCAAATTGCAGTTTGAGTTCAAGAAAGAAAAGAAAAAGTGCTGTGGGTGGGAACCTGTTAAGAAATGCAATAATCACGGTGTTTCGTAATCCCTTGAGACCAATATTAAGTACTACCAAAATCTAATATCTCTAACTATAGAAGTAATATATTTACCACTTAATCTAAGGGATATATTTATTTGCTCACTAGGAGAAAAAAATAGGTCTGTTTCCAAACTTCACACAAGCTCTCTTTGTAAACCTTCCCTTCTGGCCTACCAGAATTTTCATTGAAAATATTTATTTTGGGGAATTGTAATGTAATTATCATCAAACTGCCCAGAGTTAAAGAAATAGGTTCTCAATCATTTAATCCACATTCCTCCAACACCTGCTATTTTAATGGTAAATCTAGAGTATATTTTTTCTCCTTTTGCAGAACAGAGGAGGCAATGAGATGTAATTATTCAAAATGTGTTTCTTTCAGCTGGTAAAGACTGGGACACTGGGATTTCCTTATCTGAGTAAGATCAGTAGGGACTATAATCTATTAGCTTGCCTCTGGCGGCAGCCTATGTAAAGTGCCATAAAGGAAGGTTAGATCCTTGTAATGTTTGAGATCAGCTTGTAATATGATACCACGGGGAGACATAGCGCTAAGGCTGCGTAGTTGACAAAGATGATTCTCTGAATTCCTTGGCTGGTTTTTCCCTTGCCTGTTACGGTAACTATAGCTATGAATATTATTTCCGGAAGTGTTTTAATATTTCTGCAGGATTATACTTGAATAGTCCAGGGCTTTATTGTATTCTTTTGTGTGATTTGAAGTTGGAATCTCCATTCAATAAACACTTGTTGAGGGTCTACCCTGCCCTGGCCCTGAGCTGACCTCTGAGGATGTAAGTGTAGGTGGGATGATGATCATCCCTACTACTTACATGTTGGAGGTGGGGGGAACAGGACATTCCTTTGATTCTTGTAACTGAGCTTATTGTTCTTTAAAGTCTCCATTCTTGCTGATGGCAGATAAGCGGGCATTAAAAATAATCCCATTCAAAGGTGATTCTGTCTCTTCTGATTTCAAGGGTCAAACTCTCCATCAGGAATCTCTCTTCCCTCCTTCCTTCTTCCCCACATGGTGTCAGTGAGTCGGAGGAAGCTTAGGAAACTTCCAGGCCATCATGCTGTCCTGCTCTGCTGGCCACACACAGTCAGTGTGGATCTTCCTGCTAAGGTGCAGAATCCCCCTGGGTGCCCTGGGGCCCAGGGCACAGGTACTCAACCTGAGATTCCCACAGACCTCTCTGGTTATTTCTCATCCCTTCTTACGCTGGAGAGCCTTGACCATAGTGGGTGGGTGAGGCAGGGGTGAGCCTAGATACCCCCTTCAGACTTGTTTCTTTTCTTCTTTACCCCTCTCTGCTAGAAGGAGGCTCTATTTTCCTTCCAGTCTGAGGCTCGAGGTCACGTAGTTAACAACCGGATTAGATGAGGGTGATCACATAGTTTATCATCTAATGTAGGACCCTTTGGAAAGTAAAAGGAGGGGTGGTCTCAAGAATAATTGTGCACCAAGCAACAGGTATAATCAGAGCCTTGCCTGGGTTAGCCAACATATGTGGTATCTAGTTAAGCAGGACTAAAATTCATGTATCTCACTTCCAGACTTAGCATTCTTTGCTTTATGTTTTGATTATTCTTCCTAAATACCAATGCATAGCGATGCAGCAAAAGATCTCCCAGTAAAATCTTTGTGTATACTGGAACTCTGAAAGGAAACAGGTCTCAGGGTCAGGGCTGAGGTTTGCAGCCCTCGGTGACCTTCATCAGGCCTCAAGGTTCAGCTCCCGGTGGCGGTTAATTAACATTTCTAGATGGTGATAAACTACACTAACAATTGAGTCTCAAGCTACAAAAATGCCAAAAGTGATCCCTGCTGAGGTAACAAGCTCACTCTACCTCAGGGGAAACAAACCCAGAAAGGTGGTTCATGCTCAGAGCCTTGGTCCTACTTGTCCAAACCTGGAGAAGGCACGGTTCCAATCTAGGCTTAACCTAGGCAAGATGCCCCTACCTCAGAGCGTGTCTCCTGGTGCTTGCTCTTCCGCCTGCAGGGGGCAGCACCCCAGCCCACCAGCCCGGCCCTCTTTGCCTGACCTTCAACAGGTGCAGGCTCCTCTTCCCTACACGGATATCCCCATCCCCTCCCATCCCATCCCCTTTCTGCAGCTGATCTTAGCAGCTAGGGGCAAGTGGTTCTGGTTTTTCAATACAGTAAATTTCCTTTCTTTCCATCATAAAAGCAATATATGCTTAGTACAAAAAGTTTATTAAATATACAGAAACTAAAAGTCAACCATTATCTTATCACTTAGAAGAACCATCACTATTTACCTTTTTCATGAATTTTCTCACAGGATTTCTTCTATTTTAAAAGATCATACTGAAACAGATTTTATATCCTGCTTTTTTCATTTAAAATCCCTAATGCAAGCATTTTTTGTGTTAATAAAACATTCTTTTTAATGTAGTTTTAAGTAGTTACATACAATCCATCATATCAATAAAACTTAATTTGATTCTCCTCCTATTATTGGATAGTTTTATTCCTTTGATCATTATAAATAACGACTACAACCCATATTTTTGTACATAAACCCAGTTGCAGATCTCTGACTTTTTCTGTTAGATAGATTATTAAAAGAAGAATTATAAGGCCTGGACTTGGGACTCTTGATTCATTATGTGGAAGAAAAGCAGTCCCTTGTAAACTCCCTCATATTTTGCTGTAGGTGTTAGGGCAATATGTAGTACAGAGCAGAGACACAATAAATGTTTGTTGTGTAAATGAATGGACTCAACCCCATTAGGAATGTTTGCATTTTAAACGAAGAAATTTGTCAACAAAGGCATCTTAAATTGGTAGGAATTTGGGCAGCAATATTTATACTACTGGAGAAATCAAAGTAGGATTGTCAAGATAGGAAGTTTTTCTAATAAGCAGCCATTAAACTCAGCCCCATGAAGACTACAGCCTACTGTGATCCAAGTAAACACAGCTCTTATGACCCCTCCCAGCTCCTTGGTCAGATGGTTAACACGAGCCTGGCCTCATGCCAGACCCCGAGGAACAGGTGAATGAGACATGGAGTCTGTCCTCAAAAGTCCACAAGCTTGAGGGGGGACAGATCAACCAGACGATGCACAGAGTAACACAGGAGGAGCAGAGCTGAGATGCAAGCTCAGTGGAAGAAGTAATAGCTCTTCCTCAGGAAGCCTCCTTGGGAAGGGGACCTTGGAGCCAGGTCTTGAGTGAGAATGCGTGAGAAAAGCATTCCAAACAGATGCACGTGCAAAGAGCACTTCTTCCTAATTTCTGAGAATCAGAGGGTGCTAACCTCCTCTTCCCTATTCCAGGCAGCACTTTGTTTATGTTAGTCATTTACACATTAGTGAGAATGAGTTGCTCTGAGTTTCCTGAGAGCAGAATTTGATAAAGGGAAAAGCGAGAGCCTGAGACCAGAGATACTTGAGACCAGAAGGGGCAAGAGAGAATATAATAAAGGGGAGCGGTACAGAAAGGGAAGGTAGGGAGCCCGACACAGGGCCATTGGACTGCACAGTTGGGAAAGGGGGGCGAGCCCCAGAGTTGTGTACAAGGAGACCCTAGGTCCCAAACACCGAAACCCTCACCAGTCTAGGGAGGTGTGACCTGGCCCCGCAGGAAGCCTCCCTACCATGATCCACAAAGTCTCCGTCCTCTTCTAAAACTTCTCCAGCAAAGATTCACCCCTCTCTGATTTACAGCTCTGTTTCATGAAAATAGCTCTTAGTTTACAGTCTGTACTGATCTGGGGACCATCTCTATCTTCTCTGCCTGGGTGGAGAGTTCAGCTGGTTGTCAGCAGCCTTGTTTTAAGCCCTGGCTCCCGTCTCTCACCCTAATCTCATCTTGAACTGCTCCCTCCTCACACACCGACCACCACCACACTCACCTTCTGCTCCTCAAGCTTGTCCCACCACAGGACCTTGCTTATCTCTTTGTCTGGGTCTCTCTTCCCCAAGATCTTTTCAGGGCTGGCTCCTTCTCATCCTTCAGGTCCTCGCTCAGGTGTCACCTCCTTGGAGGGGCTGCCCCGGACCACCTTGCCTTTGCCATGAACCAGCGTCTGTGATTTCAGAGACCCTCTCATTCGTTGGACTTGTTACTTGCTTACTTGTGTGCTGTGGCCATCCTGCTAGAATGTAAGCCTCATGAGGTCAGGAGCTTGATCCGTTTTGCTCACTGCCATAGCCCTGGAACCTAGAACACTGCCTGCCTTAACAGTAGGGGTAATGAATGAATAATCCCACTTTGAGATGTATTTATTCAAGGTTATATCTTCAGCCCTCTGCCCGTGGTATTTCCAAAATGTTTGTGGAATGGATTGTGCTGAAAATCATTCTTTATCCAACCTTCTTTCCCAGCCAAGGCTGCCTCAGTCCTTCCGAACTTCCTTCCCACTCCCCTTTCCATGCCCTTGACCCCACCCCACATAAGTTGTGAACATGTGTGGTCTAATCCAGCCCCACTGGTCATCCATCTCCATCACCAGGGCATGCCAATGACGTCACTTTTTTTCTCTTTTCAAAAGAGCAAAGAACAGGATGAAATCCGTTCTGTTGAATTTTGAAGCAGGATGAGTCGTGCATTTCCTTCGCCTATTTTCTTCCCCTGTTGTTTCAGTCTGAAGGCTGATCAGGACAGGCGCAGGATGAATGGCAGTTCACCCACTCCCACCGCTGCCAGGGCATCAATCACAGAGACTGTGGGAGGTTGAGGGGCCCAGATCAGACACAGAGGCGCCAGGAGAGGGTGTGGATGCCTCACAAAAGCCACAGAAACTCATTTTCTCTCTCTCTAGGCCTCCAAAAACGGCCTGCCCCAGGCAGGGACAGCATTCCGGCCTGTCTCTCTAGGGAAGTGCTAACAGAGGGTCATTTCAGACGGGCAGACCTCATGAAGGCAGAGTGGGGCAGAGGAGGGTGCACACACTTCAGGCGCGGACAGAGTTCTGCTCCTTGTTCTGCCACGTGCTAAATCTGTGGAACCCTGCGCTCTCGCCTCCACTTCCTCGAGGGTGAAATGGGCACAGGAGTGACTACTTGGAAAGATGATGTGTCTTTATATGCAAGAATTATGTGTAAAAGCCCATGGAACGATGCTGGCATGTGGTAGGTGCTTTATAAATCGTTGCTATTATTAAGAAGTTGAGTTCAGGTACAGGGAAAATCAAGTGTGTTTATGTTTACTCGATAAGTGAAAAATAAACAAAAAATATACTATGATTGCCTGTACTTTTCCATTTTAAAAGTCAAACACGTGTGTTGTAGATGTTAAACATCCTGGTAGATTCAAAGTGGATTCAGAGCTTTACTCAGTCGTCCAGTTTGGTATCATACTGTCCAAAAGTTAGGCTGCATTGGAGTTTTTACTAAAATAACCAGCTATTTGGCCACCACTGTGTATAGACGATACCTACTTCCCGTCATGATTTTCCCTCTCATCCTATGATGATGATACTAGAGTTAGAAATTGTCTTCTTTGGGGCCACATCAAAGAATTGTCACATCCCCAGCCACTCTGCCATCAATATCGGGTGCTAGCCTGTGAATTCCGACGATAAATCTTGCTTAGAACAACCAGAGAAGTCAGTCGACTTGAATGAAGTACGGCTAGTGATTTTAACCAACTGAAATTAATTAATTTCCTAGGCTGAGCTAATGCACAAAAGCATAAAACAGAGTTATTTCACAGGATTCTCTAGTTGCCATGTGGTGATTAGTTAAAAAGACCTGAAATCAATTTTTTTAAAGTATATACATTAGTAAAAATTTGCCCAAGCCCAAGCTCAAGAGGGAGCTTTGATTTCATTTTGAATAGAATTTCAATAAAATGTTTGTCTTAAGTTCCTAAAGAATATATTCTCTTGATGCCGTGCTATTTCATAAGAGTGTGGACTTCCATCCCTTCCTCATTCCCTGGATCTATAGGAAGAGCTTTCCCTTTGTGTCAGATACAATCAGAAAGAATGGGCTCAGAGGGACCTCCGCATGGAGGAGAGCCATTCTCATGCTGTAGGTGAATATTCCAGCCACCACGAGAGGCCCAGTTCTCTGCCCTCCAGCCAGCACGACTTCTCTCTGTCACTGCAGAATGAGAGGCAGTTTCCTTACTTTTGAGACATCACAAACTAAGATATCAAGAATAAAAAGGCCAGTGTTGAGGTTGGGGAATGAAAATTAAAACCAGCATTCCACCCTGACCATCCATAACCATTTATAACAGGGCTCAAAGTAAAGTCACAGGCCGACTGCATTCAGTTTCCACTAGTTCTCAGGTCGGTTTTTGGTTTGTTATTCTTCTGGAAAGCAAGAGCATTCAGTAACCTCAAAACCAGTTACGAGCTCCGAATGCATCTTAGTAGCTACTAACTAAACATCTGTTGAATTAGGAAAACAGAAAAGCAAAGAAGAAACAAACAAAAACCAGTATTCTGGCAACGTGAGATTGTTTACAGGTAAAGTGAGACTAAACGATAAAAGGATGTTGGCTTCAGAGGTTCCTCAGTTTTCTTCTGTTTCTATTAATTTCTGGATCTAGTGTTCACTCACTATATTTCTTATTTGTCAACCTGAGTAGTCAACCTTAGTTTCAAAATTGCTAACTTATACCCCTATGAGAAATGAATTTGCCAACTAGAGAATAGTGTTCATGTACAGTTCTTTTTGTCCTTAGCCTTACAGTATCTAGTCAAAGGACTTTTCCAAAGTTAAGTCAGGTCCTTTTTTCCCCACCCCTTCCGTGTGGTGTGTCATTCATTTGTGATACAGCTGGACTTCTAGTTCAGAGTGTGCATCTCTTCTTGGGTTCCCCTGACATCCCGGTAGAATTATTTTTATTTGTATAGAATAAAATTTACTTTTTGTGTTTGTACAGTTGTATAGGTTTTGACAAATGCACAGTCATGCAGAGTAATTCCGTAACCCCCAAGGCTCCCTCATGTTGCCGCTTTGTGGTCACCCTCTCCACCCACCACCAACCTGGGCAATTACTCATCTTTCTCTGCCCTTATAATCTTTCCCAGAATGTCATATAAGTGGCCTCATACAACATGTAGTCCTTTGACTTAGCAAACTGAGTTTAATTGCACTGATATTATTGCATGCATCATGAGTCAAGTTTATTTTTCTTGTTGAGTAGTACTCCGCTGTATGAATATACCTTAATGTGTTTACCCCTTCATCAGTTGACAGGCGTCTGGGTGGTTTCTAGTTTTCAGTGGATGATGAATAAAGTAGCTATGAACATTTGCTACAGTTGTTTGTGTAAACGTAAGTTTTCGACTCACTTGGGTAAATGTCTAGAAGTGGAATCACTGAGTCTTGTGGTATGAGTGTGTTTAAATTTACAAGAAACTGTTAAGCTCTTTTCCAAAGTGGGCTGTATCATTTTGCATTTCCATCAGCAATGTATGAGTCTCCATTTGTTCTGCATCTTTGCCAGCATTTGGCATTATGTTTGGGTTTGATTTTGGTTTTATCTCGTACACTCTGGTAAGTGTGTAGTGGTATCTCATTATGGGTTTAATTTATGTTTCCCTAATGCCTAATGATGTTGAGCATTTTTTCATCTGCTTAATTGCTACCCACATATCTTCTTTGGTGAAATGTCTGTTCAATACTTTCGATCGGACACAGGCCACCTTTGTATTGGGGTTTTGCAGATATTTTCTAAGGGTCTGTAGCTTGTTTTTTCATTCTCCTAACACTGTCTTTCACAGATCAAAGGTTTTAAATTTTTATGAAGACTAGTTTTTCAGTTTTTTAATGGATCATCCTTTTGGTACTCTACCTAAAACTTTTGCCTAACCTATAATCTCACAGATTGTCTCTTATATTTTTTTTTCTAGAACTTTCCTAGTTTTACACCTTGCATTTCAGTCTGTGAACCATTTTGAGTTAATTTTAGCGTAAGGTGAGAGGTTTGTATCAAGGTTCATTTTTTTTTACATGTGGAAAATCATTCCATTTGTTCCAACACCATTTCTTGAAAAGACTATCCTTTCTCCATTGAATTGTTTCTCCACTTTTGGCAAAAATCAGTTGACTGCATTTGTGTGGGGCTATTTCTGGTCTCTTCTGTTCTGTTTACTATCTGTGCTAGTCTATTTGTATGTGCTTCATTCCTTTTGATAATACCACATGGCTTCGATTACTGTAGCCACATGAGCAATAGTTACTACATACAAATAAGAAGGTATAAAGCTAATCAGCAGTAAAGAAAGAAAGAACAGGAGAGACTCCAGGGCAGAAGAGCAGGTGGGAAGCCATTAATACAAGGGTCTGACCTGGTCTGGCCGTGAAGAAGGGAGGAGGGAGGTGAGGGATGGGGTGGAAGGGGCCCTTCAGGTTTTGCTCATTGATTGGTTGTGGAGGCCAAAGGGAGGGAGGAGACAGATCTGTAGGGGTTAAAATATGTTGCTTTTTTTGGAGGGGGTAGACAGGGAGCCACAGACTGATATTCTGAATTTGAAATGTACAATGTGGATTCAGATGGGGTGACCCACTGGTGGACTGACTGGAACCAACGAATCAGAACATAGAAGTAGACCTTGGTCATGACTCTCCCTTTACCCCAGCTCTAGGCTCTGAGACTGTAAATACCAGAGGGCTGGGACTGGCCCTCGCAGTGGAACAGTGACCACAGTTAACCTAAGGGGCAGAGGGAGAGGAGGAAGAGGATGGGTCGGGGTAGAAGGCATCCTACTGAGCAGGTTCCCAAGCTCCAGCCTCTTGTGAAATAGAAGGGGCCCCAACACCTCCGCTGGTTGAAAGAAGAGTGAAAGGCCACAGTGTTTACTGTGTCCCTCCACTCAGGGAGGGCATAGGAACTCACTGTCCAGAAGAGGGAGCCTGTAGGAGAAGAAATGAGATGCCCGTGGCCACCATGAGCAGAGCTTGGATTCAAATGTATGTCTGTCTGATAACAGCTTGCACTTGGGGAGGATTTACCACGTGCCAAGCATCATCTTAAATGCTTCCATCCTCACATTTAACCCTCACAACAACCCTATGAGGTGGTTTCTATTATTATCCCCAGAAACAGATGGGGCAGGAAGGTTGGGTAACTTCCCAAGGCTTCAGTGATAGGAAGTTGTACAGGGACTTCTGTGCTATATTGTACTTCGTCACTGCACTGTGCTGCCCAGTGTTTCCCAGTAAACGGCAGGGCCTCCCTAGCCGGCAAATTGGGACAAGTGAGTGACAATGCAGTCTTTATTCACAGTAAAGTGATGGCATCAGAGCACCTACTATGAGCATCACTGAACACCTACCATGGGCCCAGGACTTTGTTAGATGTTGGGAATAAACAGATGCATTAGACACAGTCCCCGCCCTCCCAGATCTCAGTCCGTGTACACAATGAGTATAACATGTGCTGTGATGTGCGGCATTCTGACAGCAGGAGTAAAGGATGGGGCACAGAGAAAATAGGCATTCATTTTCTGTTCCTCTGTCAAGGAAAGTGAAAGGCAAACTAATTCATGATGGCTGGAAGCCTTTACTTCTGATTTAGTGAATATTTAAATGTCATCATGCCCCTTGGTCAGGCTCATGCCTCAGTCTCCGTCTCATTGCTGGCTTTGCTTTCTAAAGTGAAAGCAAGGCATTCACACACAGTAAACCGAATTGGGAAGATGTGGCGCATGAGACCTGCCTCAGATACTTTTGTTTGTTTTATTTTGCCTTTGAAAACTGCACAGCTCATTACAGTAGAAACAGACACAGCTCTCATTACGAAGTGAGTGCTGGAGAAGACTTCACCTCTGCTTCACCTTGTGGAACTTCTTTGAAAGTAAATCATCACCCTGGGGTGAAGAAGGCTTTGACATCTTTAGATTCTTAGTGTTGAAACTGGCAAGTACATGTATGGTATTTACATAGGAAAGTGTGATAATTGTCTTGAAGAGAGATGTAATCCTGGACAAAATTTGGAAGGGGGCAAAGCGTGTTCTCCCTTTTGGGGGCCCGCTTCCTTCACCTCCCACCACCTCTCTCAGAGGTTTAGTGCTTTCTTTCTTGATTGTTCTTTCTAATCCCTCCAAACTTGTATAAGAAGAAGATCTGACACTTCTTCACACTAAAGTGTAAATGACTGATAATGGTTTATAGCCAGGCATCTCAAACTGGGGCAGCAGAGGGGGCCAAGGGGTACCCAGTAAAGCCACGGGACCAACATGACACATCTCTGAGACAACAAACTTGCTGGAAGATTTGGGAAGGAAGCACTATTTTATATTAAAATAAACACAAGTATAATATGGAATGAAATATGAAGTGAATAAACAAATGTAAATTTTTATGAAAGAAATATTGTGCATGAGGCTAAAGTCCCAGAACCCTGGGGACGGCAAATCCTCTTCTGCCTCCCATACCCCGGGGGCAGGCTCGGCAGTCTTCCTGGCTGCAGGCGGGTGGATGAGGCCCTTGAGAAGCCCTGTAACCAGAGACTTTAAGGTCAAGGATTTATACCCATAAAGAAATAACCCCAGCAGCCAGCTTGAGTTTTAAGTAAATTCAGTAAGGGCCTTCGAAATAGGTTTTTATCCACTAAAAATAAGCAAGTAAGAAGGGATACTAAACACTGACACTATCAACTTTATTATGCAAATTTTAAGTAGTAGCTGTGGGGTATGGCATATTTAATTTTGCTTTCAAAACTTTTCAGGGTTGCCCTCCCTCCCAGTCTAAAAAAGATGCTTTTAAGCTCTTGTTGCTTTGTGGCAGATGCCTGTACCAAGAGGCATTTTTTAAACATTCATCTTTTCACTGCATTCAAGGTTCTTGATGCATGGACCCCTCTGGCAGTCTGGGGATGCCTACAGCCTCCTTAGTAAAAGTGCTTTTAAACACATAACATAAAATATACAGGAGTCTGATTAAATGGAAATCCAGTTCAAAATATTTAAAATGCAAATTTGCAAACTAGTAAAACATGCATTTCTTTGTTAATATATTAAATAACACGCTCTAGGAGTGAGTCAGACACCACGGTTTCCAAAAGCTGAAGAGTGTAAACAGTGAGCGCAAATCGTTTTCTGAGCTCTCCGAGGCTACCGTGATGTGACAGAAAAATACCTGTAATTTCCTTTTGTTGCAAAGTTACAGTTAATGTGAGTACTTCTGTGGTTTCTTACCTACATTTGTACTTGAAAGAGAAGCTACATTTCAGTTAGAAGTTGGTGAAAAATAAAAACATATTTTTGTCCCGTTCCAGTTCATGAACCCTCGAATTATATGCCCTGAGATAAAGGTTCTAGAATTTTCTGACGTCAGACTCTAAGTTTTGATTTCCAGCTGTCTCAGATACTTGAGACAGAAACAGCAATGCGTAACTTTTATTTAAGTGAGAAGTAGGCCCAGGTGAGCACTTCTCAGCCGTTATCCCCCCTCCATCCCTGCGTCTGTATAGCCCCGTCCACACAAGCTGTGTTCCATCTCCATTCCCTGCTCCTGGTGGTCACGGAAGAAAGGTTCCAAATTTCTCAGACCCACACAATTTCTCCAAACTGCCTTTACCAACAAAGTACCACCCCCTCCTTTGCCTCACTTGTCTATCTTTATCTGCTGTTTCCCACTATCTTAATGATTCCAGCAAAATGACTCACAATTCACATTTAATAGATTCAGAATGTTTGCCATGCCTAAGCACAAATCCACGAAGTGAGTGGATCCTAGAGTCAGGGAAGTGGGCCGTGAAGGCCACAGAGGCAGCCTCCTAACCACTTTGTGCCTGAACCAGAGCCCCACCAGAGTTAGCGTTTGAGACACCACTTTTCCTAGAAAATAAGAAAGGTGGAAAGTAAAAAGCATTGAGTGAGCACTGACGAATCCAGGGACTGGGGCTGCACTTACATTTTCTCAATCTCTGACAAAATAAAAAAAAAACAGTGGGCTATTAATATCCCCATTTATGAATGAGGAAAGAGGCTAAAAAAGACGATGTGCCCAGGTCACACACGCTGGTAAGCATCATTTCTGCACCCACCTCCTCAGTCTGCCCAGCCTGACCTCCACTCACGGCGCCACTGAAATGACTGCCCAGAGGTCGCCAGCTGTCCCTGTGGGGCTGAACGTGCAGGGCGTCTCTGTCCTCCCCACCCTGGATTCCTCTGCAGCCTTCAACCCTGCTGGCCACTCACACCCTGTTGAAACCGGCTCTACCTCTGGCTTCAATGGTGTCACTCTCTGGTCCTCTCCTACATCTTGACCTCCTCCTTCTCAGCTTCCTTTGCCAACGTAGCTTCCTGTTGGCCGTCTATGATGGTGGAGCGGCTCAGGGCCGGCCCGGGCACCCTCTTCTCTAACTGAACACTGCCTCTCTGGGCAGTTGACCCAGGCCCACAGTGCCCATTACCCTTGATACCCAGAAAGCCCTCTCCCTGCTCTGAGCTCCAAGCAGCTAACGTGGATATCTCATGGGCAATTGCCCATGTGCCCAAAGGTTCAAAATACTTGTGTTTGTTGAATGTGACCGCAGTGAAAAGCACCCCTCTTCACCCAGCCACCCAAGTCAGAAACCTGAGAATGGCCCATTACTCCTCTTTCTCTTTCTCCCTCCCATTCAGACACCAAGTCCTGTAGATTTTGCCCACTGAGAATACCTGGACTCTCCCCTATTCTCCTACCTCCACTGAATCCCATCTCAAGAAACCATCACTTCTCATCAGCATGGCCAAAATAGCCCCAAAGCTCCTCTTCTTGCCTCCCTTCAGCCCATTTCTCCTGCTGAAGGTTTTCAGCAATTTTCCATTACTACTTCATATTGAGACCAAAATTGGTAACATAATCAGTAAGGCCCAGTTTGACCAACTTCCTACCACCCCCACCAGACTCACCTGCCCTGTACTTGATTCAGTTTTCAACTACCCATGCTTCTTCCAGCCTCTGAGCCTTTGCACATGCTGTTCACTCTGCTTGGAATGCTAATCCCTACTCTTTTCATTAAGTTACTTCCTACTCCTCCTTTGGATCTTGGTTTAAATGCTGCATCCCTAGGGAAGCTCATCCGCACCGGTCAGCTTCCCCAACATGCAATTTTACACTTAGGTATACTGATCTTTTATTTAGCACAACAGTCAAATCATTAGTCGACTATTTAACATGTTTCCCCTTTTGTGATGTAAGCTCCAGGGGAGCAGCAACTATCTGTTACTCTGCCCATCCCCACATCCTAATACAAGGCCTGGTATGTAGGTGAAACTCAGCACATCTCTATTGAACTAATTAATTAATTACAGGCAAGTCTCTTGTTGCCGTACTTCTCTACACTTTTCTGGAAGGACACAGAACAACAGGTCATTTTATATGTCCAACGAAAATGAAAAAGAACCCAGGTGGAATGTATAACAAATGACTTGAACTTGTAAATCAAAGAATCTGAAAGAATCTCATTCTGCTTTGCTGCTACTTAGATAAAGGAAAGAATGAAAGAAGGTTTCATGGTGTCACTTATCAATGTCTGTCATCAAAATGCAAGCCTAAATCATTTATGTGCCTGGTGGTTTCCAAATGAATCATTGTTCACTATCAACAGTGATGAATGATGCCCTCATGAGAAAACGTTATTACCATTTGTAGTCACCTTCCTGGCTGTCAAAATGCATGTTCTCAGACAACCATCAAAACCAGCTGGCTGACAAATGAACATACCTTCTGCTCTGGATTTTTTAAGAACAGTTAAATGTACTTTTTTTTTAAATTCCATACCCCAGATTTGACTAGTAGCTTCCACGTAAGGCACCACACACAGCAGAGTGAGATTTAGAGGATAAGAAAGATGTTCAGCTAGACAGACACAGCAGATGATGTAATAAGCCAAGCACATGAAAACCAGGTCAAACCAAACTTGTTTCTGCCAGCCTACTGTGGCCACCGGAGTCCCTTACAGATGCTTTCAGTTTGTCTCTGTTGTGTCAACCTTTAAATAAGGGATTTTGTCCCCTGCTATGTGCTTCTTTCTTGGTCAAATGCAAGGTACCTATTTTAGCTAGCTATTCCTCTCTTCCAAGCAGTTTACAATTGTGAATAATGTCTAAGATACACATATTCAGAAACAAGCAATTTAGAACAATGCACTTAGGCTGCTAATCTGCTTTTAGCATCTTGGATTTGTAAAGGACCTGTGAGCATCAAATGGCTTTCAATACTGTGCCTAAGTGACACTTGATTTCAGTTCTCACAACTCTACAATTGCCTTAAAATAAAAGGAGCAGGATGGATGCTCCACAAAATGCCACTAGAAATTATGTTTAATGCCTCTTCCATGGAAAGAACCACTGTCTTAAAACAAGATCAGCCACTGAGAGGACAACCCTGCCTTCAGAAGGGAGAAGTGCAACCTGTGACCTCTCAAGAAGTTACATTCCTTCTCCAGTAACTCTTTCCCAAAGCTTTGACTTAAGATTTAGGATTTCCAAAATTTGACTGACAAAGCTAAGTGTCCCGCGCCCCCATGTTGATGTCATTCATTTCTAATATTAGCAGCAGAGCCGCTCAGGTTCACCTGGGAAAGAGGAACTTTTATTTTGAGTTGAACAGGAGCACAAACTAAAAATGAACACAGTGAGACTGCCTTCTGGTATATCTGACACACATAAAATAGAGAAGCCAGTGCGATGCATCTGTTTTGAATCAAATGGGAAAGGAATTCAATCTGATTGGAAACTTGATGTGCTTACAGAATTTTTATGTAGCCTCACTTGTGCTCATGCTGAGGAATTAAGAAATAAAATGAAAGATGTAAAGTTGTTTCGATACACAGTGTCACACAAGGTCATGAAATGGTCATGAAAATTCCATATGAGTGGGATAGAGACAATTCCAGGACATCTGTCACAGCCCAGCGTGATGTGTAGACTTGGCCAATATTCAGTGTTAGAGCCACACAAACAAGCTTTTGGATGATATATTTTGGACTCATTAGATCAGAAGAGCCAAGTATTTGGCCTTCTATTATCCAGCGGGGCTTAAATGGATCAGAGTGGCTGAACGGTCACCCCACCCCCACTTGGTGTCGTGCAGTCATGGCCACGGGCTGGACGCAAGTCCGCCATTGGGAATCACGGAAACTGTGTTAGAATTCCATGCCCTGAGCTGGAGGGAGCTATTCTCTCCTATCTTGTCCATCTACAAAGCGCATAGCATCAGTGTGTGTCAAGAGTGCTCTGCCTGGTGGGGGTCTCACAAAGGGACCTACACTTGGAACAAGTGAAGGCAATGGGCTTAGAGGCTAGAAGGGGCACATGCACAGAAAATGCCTCTCACTGTAAAAACAACCAGCTGACTTTGGTAACCATCTACCCCTCTAGTGGGTAAAATATTGAGAGGAAGAGTTAAAGGAAATAAAAACACCAAGCCTCAGTGCAGGATGTAGCACCACGGTATCAATGTTTGTCTGTAATTGAACGTTTCTTACAGTGCAAAATCTTCTAAGACTTCACTCCAGAAAAGCTGGCCAGGGTGTTTAAGCAGCTATGGCAATGAAAGAACCACGCTGAGTACTTGCTACTTTGTAGTTTGTGTTGGTTGACAATTCTCAAGTTGCTGACATTTGGCCTTCTAAACCCAGAGCAGAGTGATCATCGTCTTCCTAAGTCACTGTCGTAAGGTGTCCCCGCCTCGTGTGCCGAGATGGTGCTCAGTAAGTGCCCAGTGACATAACCTTGCCCGATTTGAGCTTGTTAGAAAGATTTCTTCCCCTGCACAGTTTTCTGCACCAAGTTCTTCCTCCCTGTCACGCTCAGAGTTACTCAAAGATACTCAAATTACATGAAACTCCTTACCGAGGTCTTTTCCCCCATGACACCCACATAGTTATGCAAATACAAGCCTGAGATAGGCTCCCCTACGTGTTCCCAAAGACCTCCATGGGAGGACATAGCCCACCATACTGTGATTACATGGTTGTTGTCCTGTGTCCCTCAGACAACGCAGAGGACAGAGAACTGTGCCTTGTTCCTCTCTGTATCCCCATGACCTTGCACATTGCCTGGAACATGGTAACCTGTCAATAAATCTTCACTGATTCCTCAGCATGGAATAGCTCTACCTGGAAGACTGTTCTTCACTTATATATGTCTTTGCTTTTTTTTGTTTTGGTGTAGGGCTTTTTTTAATTCTTCCTACTGTACAGTTGTTGCTCTGAATTCTTATCCTTTAAAATCAGTAGACTCTTAGACCACAAAGCAAGATCTTCTGGCTGTACATCCTGTGGTTTTCTGAGAAACTACCAAAAGAACAATTCCTTATGCAAATTATTTTCATGGGAGAAGTAAAATTATTTTTCTCCTATTGAGCAGTTCAAAATATTTTTCACATACACCTTTATGTAATTGTTTCCTTCCGGGTGGACGTAACTAACTTATATGGGAAAATTGAGCACTGTGTCTGTGAGAGGGTGAGCAGGGTCAGAAAGCACCCAAAATAATTATGCTTTACATTTGTTTACTGTGAACACGTTAACATACATTGTCATGCTCCAGCCCCACAACAGTGATGCTGGATGAACAACACTGCTGCGGGTGACTGGGTTCTTGTCCCGTCGTAGAAAGAATTCCGAGATGGGATGTGGAGGTCAAGAAAGTAAAGTGAGGATTTATTAAGGGACAGGTAGAACACTCTCAAGGGGAGAGCGGGCAGGCTCAGGTGAGCAGCTGCCCTCAGTTTTTTTGGTAAGTTGGTTACATAGAGCATAAAAATGAATGGGCAGAATATTCATTGGGGAGGGAAGGGTTTGGGGTCATATTCCCTGATTTTCATCCCAGCTCCACCTTCCTGAAGAGAAGAGGGATTTTTGTCCTTATTTAGTCTGGATCAGAAGTGTCATGGCTTCGGTGCTTGATGGGTACTTCTAGTCTGAAAGGCTAATTTTATTGAAATGAGAGCATAATGAGCAAAAGGTTATACTCGGACACTGGAGATTCCTGCCTTTTCCCAGCTTTCTTTGTCACCTCCAGGTCACTTGTCACCCCAAAATGTGTGACCACTTATCAGCCCAGAGGTTCCTGCTTTTCCTTCTCTGCCCAGGAACCCCTGTTGTTTACATGATGTAGGGTTTCCTGCTTTTGGCCCGTGCCCCTCCTTTCTGCCCAATTCCTGCCATTTGGCCTATGTCCCCCTTTCTCTGCTCATACCTAGCTATCTGCCTGCTCTAAGAGCACTGACATTAATATCCCATTTTACTATGAAAAATTGAACCCCTCAAGGGAGGAAGTGATTTCTTCAAGGTCACCTAGCTAGTTGTGACAACCACACAAAAACCTGGGTCTTTCAACTGTTTGCAGTGTGATGCACCTTGGGTGATGCTGTGAAATGACATGTGTTGCTTAGGTGGCATTTATAGACTATAATAGTAAGCAGAGAAAAGAAACAGAGGCAAAAACAAGAGCACCGATTACTAACTCTAAAGGAGCAAAACTGAGGAAGAATCAAGAGAGAACCTGGGAGGACTGAGTTCTGCTGCCGTCGGAAAAGTTGGTGCTGGTTTATTTGGGTAGAAGCAGGGGGAAAAGTTGTGCACTTGTAAGAGCATCTGATCAGAGAGTAAGGAATGCACTTTTCTACCATGTTTCAATAATGTGAGCTTCACCTCCTCGCATTGGACCCCTGCAAAGTTCTGTGAGGCATCCTCTCTCTGAGAATCCGACTTCTTCTCTGATGGCTGCTAGGCGGGTAACAGGAAGATGGGTTGGGTCTGGGTCTCCACAGACAGACACTGTGTAGTGAGGATTAGAGTCCCTAGTTCTCTCCCTGTTTAGAGAGTGAAACTATGTTTCCTTTTTCTGGTAGACTTTTAAGGATGAAAAGCAAAGGTGTTGAGGAGGAAAAGAAGAGCCATTTAAGGACTCTCTGACCCTCTTGTATATATATATATACACACACACACACACACACACACACATATATATACATAAAATTTAGTTTAAATAGCCTAAAGGATTATTTTGTATTTGTTCTTTGAATAATCCCCATCGGTAATAATATGTTTTAGAAGTCAGTTTGTTGGTTATTCAGCCAACAAATATTTACTAAGGCTCCACTGGGTCAGGCTTTGTTGATGAATAATGATGAATAATGAAAAGACTGGTTGGTAAATAAGATACAGATCTTGCCTTCAAGGAACTCACATTCTAGAAGGAGAGAGACAATACAATTTGAAGCAACTTAATAAAGAAGATCATTCAGGACTGGAAAGCTGTGTTTTGTGGGGCCACTTCATTGTTGTACTGAGCCTAAGCGCGTTTGGGGGTCTCCCCAGTGCCCAAATGGAGACGAGAGAGCCTCTTCCCCAACCACAGACCTGCCCCTGGGGCTCTGCCTCTACCAAGATTCCAGTCAAGATCAACGCCATCAAAAGTAGATTTAATAGTCAGAGTTAAAATTCACCCAAAGAAACAATGACCATGTGTTGCTTTATTTTTATTCTAGGAATCTTGGAAAATCAGGACTCAGAGTTTCTTGCTTGGGTCTTGGTAAGTACTCCGGGTATCACGTGGGGGTGGGCTGGGAGGTGGGAGATTGGGGAGGGTACCAGGAGATGCCTGGGGTCTGGGTCAGGACCCCATCACAGGTGAGAAGGGGCTTCCTGACCAGCTTTGCTTCAGAGCCCTTCCTGCCCCACACAAGGCTCCCCAGCTCAGGCCCAAAAGCCACTGTGTTCATGATGCCTTAGGAGGTCCCAGCAAGCAAAAAGAAATCTGACATTAAAGCACATTTTCGAGGAAGAGACTCCATGTCATTCCCATTCGGCAAGTGTAAAGGACCTCAGGGCATGCATTTGTATACTCACCTCACCTACAGCATCATGTGGATTTTTTTTCCTATCCTTATCTTCCCTTTGCCTAAATGTCTCACCTTTTTTTCTATATTATAATGTATTTTACATACTTTTACAATCTACCTGAAATGCTTTAGGGACACAGTGATATATATGTAATTCCTCCCAGCAAATGTAAATATTTAAAGAAGACTAAGTAGAGATGGCAGTTCTAACAGCATAAGGATGCATCTGAAATGGTAAAATCTGAGTGTGAGACTTGGGGAGGCATATGGCTTCCAGACATCCCTCAGACAAGGGAAAAGGCAGCCTTGGTGTTCAGGCAATTCAAGATCATCAGACCTAGTCCTGTAATCTAGGAGAGTCTAGACCAGGATGGTAGCTGGGAAGTAGTGAGAAGTGGTCAGACTATGGCTATGTTTTGAAGGTGAGCCAGGCAGATCTGTGGGATACTACTTGGGATACAAAAGAAGACAGGAGAGTCAAAGATGACTCTAAGGTTTCTCCCTTGAGCAACAGAAAAGATGGGGTTGCCAGTAAGTGAGATTTGGAAGAAAGAAGGAGGAGAGACTTAGGAAGCAGGAGAGCTGATTGACTGGGGACCCGTTAAGTCTGACATCTCTATTAGACATCCAAGAAAAGAGGTATATAGGCAAATGAATGTGTGAATCTAGAATTTAGAAGAGAGATTTGATCCGGACTTAGGATGACTTGGGAGTCATCAGCATGTAGATGCTGTTTAAGACACAAGACTGGATAAGAATATTAAGGAAGTGAAGACAGGTAGTACAGAAAAAAGGAGCACATGGTCTGAGACCTGGGAAGTCCAACAAAGAACACTGAAAACAAGCAGTCGGTGTGGAGGAGGAGAACCAGGAGAGCAGGGAGTCCTGGAATCTAAGTGAAGAAAACATTTCAAGGTGGGGTGGAGTGACCAAGCCTGTCAAATGCTGTTCATAGGGCAAGCAAGATGAGGACCAAGAATTGACCGTTAGATTTAGCAACGTGGAAGTCACTGATGACTTTGAAAAGATCAGTTTTGGTGGAGAGAGGGGCTTATGCATGATTGGAGTAGCTTCAAGAGAAAGACAGGTGACTACTCTTCTGATGACATTTCTGTTAAGAGAAGCAGAAAAATGCAATGGCAGCTGGACAGGCAAGTGTGGTCGGAGAGGGAGCCTTTACACATGGGAGAAATGATGGCATATTTGTATACTGATGGGGAAATTCTTTTGAGAAGGAAAAAGATGGTTAAGATAAGTAGAGGAAAACTACCTGGGATTATTTCTTAAGGACACAAGAGGAGAGTAACGTGAAGGAAGGCATGGGCTTTGAGGCTGGTAGGTGGGTTGATGGGGTGGTGGTGGTGGTGGTATCTTTACAAGTTCTCCTTTACTGCTTCTGTATTCTCCTTGAGACTCAGAAACAAGGTCATCAGCTCTTAGTGAGGATAAAGGGAGGTGTTGAATGTTAGGGAAGAGAGAGGATGTCTAAGAGAACAGAAGAGTAACTGGACCAGGAGGATACATCAGAGTGGCCAGACAGCATTAAGAACCTACTTGAGGTTCATGCTAATAAATTTGAAGTGAGACCATCTCCATGTCTGTGTGTTTTTCCTCCAGTCATGTTCAGCCATGCAGGTCCACGTAGGGTTTTTCAAGGGTATAAGGTAAAAAAAATAAATAAATAAATAAGAGAGGCCAAGAAGCTGAAGATTTGTGCAAAGGGGTGATTATAATGATGGACCTTGGAACTGAACCTGAGCAGTGGGAAAATGAGGACTGGACCCAGGAAAATGAACAAGAGGTAAAATGAGGAGGCGGAAGAGGAGAAGGATCAGTGAATTGTACATCCAGAGGGCCCAAATGATTGTTGGAATAAGAGCAGTAGAGACAGTAATTTGCAAGCATAGAAAGTGATGGTTGGAAAGGCGGATGCTTGCAATCGAGGTTACGGGGGGTTTGGCCATTGGTAATGACAAAGTCTAAGGCATGTCTACTGGGGGAGAGTGGCTGTGGTTGTGTTAAAGACAAGATCAGAAAAGAATATGAAAACGAATATATGTGAGTATATACATGACTGGGACATTGTGCTGTACACCAGAGACTAACACATTGTAACTGACTGTACTTCAATTGAAAAAAAAAAAAAAAAAAAAAAAAAAAAAAGACAAGATCAGTGGAGTAGAAAAGGCCCAGAATCTGAGAGGGAACAGTGCAGAGAAGGATTATCTTTGGGGTCATTTAAATCACTGAAAAATATGACAAACCCAATATTGAAAAGAGTGACAGTGAAACAGAGCTAAAACTTTCTGATGAGAGGGACTGATTAAGAGGGGTAGGTAAGCGACTGCAACACAGAGGGACTGCTGATGTGAGAGTTGGAGCTGGTGGGGGAGGAGCTTGGAGGAGGGTCTCTTGACCCCTGTGGAAGAAAGTGTGGAGACCAGGGAAGGGACGGTCGTGAATGAATAGAAGACAGTGGCAACTAAGTCTGCCTCCTTTCACTGTATTGCAAGGATATTGAAGGCTAAAGATGCCTGAGTTTTGCTGTCTCCTTAATGATACGATTTAGGAAGCAAGGGTGGTCTTTGTTCACTGTAAGACTAAGGGCACTTGACATTTGCTTAATTTATGGCTCTGATTTTACTATCATTTACTTGTATTTGAAAGACCCTGTAGATTCATTATCAGGAATAGTCTAACCTTAGTTTTTTTGAGAGTATTTAATGGTAAATAACTATTCATTATTTATTATTGAAAGAAATTCAGAAATACAGTGAACAATCATAGACAATTATCTCATAGAAGCAATATCTGTGATGGAAAATAAATTTAGTCAAAAGTACATAGCAGACTCACATAGAAAACAAACTTATGGTTACCAGAGGGAAAGGGGGTGGGAAGGGACAAATTGGGAGTTCGAGACTTGCAGATACTAACTACTATATATAAAATAGATTAACAACAAGTTTATACTGTATAGCACAGGGAACTGTATTCAATATCTTGTAGTAACCTATAATGAAAAAGAATATGAAGATGAATATATGTATGTATATGTATGACTGAACTATTATGCTGTACACCAGAGGTTGACACATTGTAAACTGACTATACTTCAATAAAAAAGAAAAAGAAAAAAAAAGTACATAGAAGACTCAACCAAAAGCCCTTAAGACTATAAAAAAATTCATGTGCCTATGAAGTGCCATGTGTAAATGAGTCTCCAAAGGGCAGACCAGTTTTTAAAAAAAAATCTCATTGTGTGTGAGCTGTAGGTATTTTGGTGAGCTTTGAAACAGACTTGATTCAGCAGCAGCAAGCCCTAATTTGAGTTTTTTCTGAGAGCTTGAACACTTGTGGTAAGATACTGCATGAAAAATAGGAGGAAACCAGAAGTTCATGGGGCTGATTGGCTTCATTCCAAACAGGTAACAAAGCTTGAATAAGTGTTCTTTGAGAACTTTTCTGAGCTGCCTCTGTAGGCCATTGGAGACCAAAAAAATCATAGAAAGGAATAATGCACCAGCCTTAGGTAATTTCTCGGGCTCTGCAGACCACAGCTCTCAAGTCCAGGTGAAGCCGGGTTTACTGCTGTAGGCTTGGGGTCTCAGCTCAGTTACAGCTCGTGTTCAACTGAGACTTAGGAAATTAAGCATTAAGTGTTCTAAGCAGTCACGTGACTATAGATGTCTTTTACTGAAATGCTCTAAAGGTCATATTAAAGTTAACGATGCTGACTTTCTTCTCTACCAGAGGAGAATAGGCTGGGAATTACTTGCCCCGTCAAGCTTCCTTTGGATAAACTGAGAGCAGGTGTAATGGGAGCAGAAAGGTGAAATAACTGGAGGATGAACTGAAGATACATCTGAAGGAACACAGCTGTGCCAACAAGAGAAATGGGGGTGGGGGAATTAAGTGGAAACCCAGCTGTGGACTGCTGTGGCCAAACTGGTTTATAAATTCACTGACCACTGCTATCAAGACCCAAAGTCAAAGAAACTGATGGGAAAGGAGTAAATCCACCAAAGAGTGGCTGAACATCATCTCAGTCTAGGGGCAAGTGGGATCATCTTCTGAGAGAGGAAGAGGAGAATTTGCGTATTCATTCATTCATTCATTCATTCATTCTCAGCAAACATTTAGGAAGCCAGGCACTGCGCTGGTTACAGGGGATACCAAGATGAGGGCAATGGCCCTGCTGTCACACCACGCACAGTGTAGTAGGAGTCAGGGGGCAAGCACAGACAGCACGCTGGGGGGATGCCATAATGGAGGGTAGGTCCACCAAGCGAGAGGAAGGTCTCCTGGGGAATCTGGGGCAGCTTCCCAGGGAAGGTTGAGTTGAGTCTTGAGTTAAGACTGGGAGGGAGTCATCAAGCAGAGAAAGAGAGTGAAGGACGCAAGACGGAGGGGGCAATGCCCACAATGGTGGGGAGGGAGACCCACGGAGCTGGGGGTACTGGGGGAAGCAATAATGGAGATGTAGACTACTGCCAGTGCAAAGCGTTGGGGAACCACAAGAACCAAGCCAGGAAGGAAGTCTAGGCCTGATCAGGAGGGCCCTTGCTGAGGCACTGAGTCCTTGTCCTCTAGGTCTCTGGTGTCCCCCCAAGTCCTATAGCCCCAAGGTCTTGGGGAACACTGGGGGGATGAGGGCCAGACAGGGCTCCACCTCTCTCTGTCTCCTCCTTCCATTGCCACAACTTCCATCAAGGTAATTCTCCTTTTCCTAAAGAAAAATACAAAAAATTTTAATGTAAATTTAAATTTTTTACATATAAATAAAAATTTCAAAATGTAATATGTCAGAAATGACTTTATAAAGCAGTTGTAGGTTCACAGCAACATTGAGCAGAAGGCACAGAAAGTTCCCCTTACATCACATCCACACAGCGTCCCCCACTATCCACATCCCACACCACAGTAGTACATTTGTTAACAGTCCCACACTGACACATCATTGTCACCCAAAGGCTATATTTACATTAGGGATATGTATAACTTTGGTGTTCTGCATTCTTCGGATTTGGACAAATGTAATGATGTGTATCTACCATTACGGGATCACCCAGAGTAGTTTCACGGTCCTAGGAATCCTCTGTGCTCTCTCTGTGTATCTCTCTGCCCCCAACCCCTGGCCTCCACTGCTCCTTTTACTGTTTCCATAGTTTCATGTTTTCCAGAATTTAATGTAGTGTGGACACCCTACAGTATGTAGCCTTTTCATATTGGCTTCTTTCACTTAGTAATGTGCATTTGTTTCCTGCATGTCTTTTCATGGTTTAATAGCTCATTTCTTTTTAGTGCTTTATATTACATTTTGAAGGGGAAGAAAAAGCATCCTTCTGCCCCCCCAAAAAGTTTTAAACCCTCCTTGTAGCTTATGAAAAGCCATCTAAAAACTTGGATCAGGAGTAGGACATGGTCAGATGTATCAGAACTGCTTTCTGGCAGCAATGTGACTGTGCTTTCTGGCTAGGTCAGAGGGAGAGAGGGCTGAGACTGGAGGCAGGGAGATTAACTGGGAGTCAGGTGATGAGGCAGTGGTACTAAAGATGTACAGGAAGGAGGAATCAGCAGGACTTGGTGACCTTGGGATGCAGAATGAGAGGTCTCCCTGAGCAGAGGAGGTTGCCTGGGTTCCTGGACTGGGCGTGTGGGTGGAAATCTGAAATCTCCGAAGGAGGAGATGCAGGAGGGAGCAGAAGAGGAAGGAGGACAGAGAAGCAGGAGCACTGTTATGGAGCAGTGACTAGTTCCATACAATAAATCTCTCATATATATACATATATAGGTAATCTCTCTATATGTAAATATATTCATATATTTTCTATATAGTTATATATAGAAAAATAAAATAGGAAATATAGTTATCTATATAACTTACACAGTTATATAGAAAATATATATAAATATGTAAATATTTATATATAAAGAGCTATATAGTAAGGAATTTTAAAAGGACTTTTAAGCTTTTGTTTCTCTAGAGAACCCTAACTAGTAAAAGCATTTTGCCAGTTCTATAAAACGTCACACGGATGTATGTGGCGAGGTGAACAGGCAGGTATTTAAAGATAAAATTTACGAGAAGACAGAGGAAGCATAATGGTGGAGAGGGGTCACTTGCTCACTTTTCAGCTGAGCACACACAGAACCTCGTGTAGAATGCCGTCCTCCCCAAAGGAGTCCTCCTGGGCTGACCAATGGTCGGGAAGGGCACATTATGCGGTCCCGCCAGACAGGGCTGGGTCCAGATCTAAGCAGCAAAGGAGAGAAGGAACCCCATGCCTTCAGGGCCCTGATCTCCACAAACCTCCAGGCAGTAACTCCCAGGCAGAGCGCACTGACTCCGCGATCATCATGTTCTGCGTTCATTCAGGCAGCCCTTCCACACTTCATCCTCGAAGGAATGAAGTCATAAAGTAAAATGGTCCACACAACATTGTAAAATGATTATAAATCAATAAAAAATGTTAAAAAAAAAAAAAAAAGTAAAATGGTCCACACCTTGGAGAGGCTGAGTCTCTCCAGAGGTGTTCCTCCCCACCTCTGGCTGCACAGCAGGTTGTCCGGTGATGCTTTTTGCAGTGCAGACAACTGGTCTCCACCCAGCCCTTTTGAATGAGAAGCTCCCAAGGTGGGCACCAGGCACAGGGGTTTTAAAGGCAGCCCCCATGACTCTGAGGCAGCAGTGGGGCCGGAGCCCATTCCTCACCAGATGGAAAGAGGTGGATACGTGGGAGACCCGGTATCCGCTGAGCCAGGTGCCGGCTGTGCTTTTACCCACCTAGGTGGCTGCTGTCCCCAGACCTAGCCCCTGGAGCTGGCCTGGGACATTTCCACCTGAACTGCAGGTGGAAAGGCTGCCCAGCTCAGGGATGGCCTCAGGGTTCTCTAGAGCCGGCGTCCTGGGACGGCCCCTGGGGCAGGCAGATTGAGCCCACCTCCCCTTCCATCCATCGCCTGCCTTAGCTCTGCCCTAACCAAGGGAACCTTCTAGAGCAAATGCAGTGAGTCTTAAGACTAAACTGTGTGGGCTTCTTTTCCATGTGTTGCATATGTGCAGGATGAACTCCTGGCTCGGCTCCCTCTGCCTTAGAGACGCGCTCATGCACTAAATATTTTGACATTAGGAGAGCATGACATGAAATGCTTAACATGGCTGATATTATTTTTGTGACACACTGCATGAGTCCCATTCCAGTTGCCAAGGCCAGTGTAAACTCGCCACCTCGCACAGTAGTATAAGAACACAACCACAACAACATGAAGTATTTATAAAGTGCCTCTGAGACATGAGAAATGATTTTAAAAGGACAACTTCCCTCAGAGAGTTTACCAGTTTCTCTGTATAACACAGAGTGAACTATCTTAAGACCAGAATACCCACAGAATTTAAATGGTGCATGAATATTAAACATGTAACGAGAGAATTTTAGGCTTGTCACTTTTCCTGGAAAGTCTACCTTGAATAAATGCCATGGTGTGTACATGCTAAAAAAGAAGAGGCTTTTGTATTTTTACAAAATTGCCTTAGAATATTTCTTCCTCATTTCCTCCTTTCGTGGATAAAATCCTTCTTCAGAACTGCTCACAATTTGCTTGCCCTCTGAATTACCGGTGGCGGCCGGCCACGTGCCTTTTCTTCCCTCGCAGAGGCTGTCCGGCGCTGAGATACGGCGGGCGGGACAGATGGGCAGCCTGATGCTCCATACGTTGTGTGAGTTGGGTTCAGGGAAGAACCTGAGAAGAAAAGGCAGGAAAGTCTACACGGACACACACACACGCACACACACCCTCATCTCCCCCAGTGCAGTTGCAAAAGGATGAGTCGCCCTCATTGGCTAACCTGCAATCCAAAAATAAAACAAATCATTGCAAAACCATCAGCAAGTGGGGGGCACAAGGTTTTCCCCAGGCCCAGATAAGGGCAATTTGTTGGAACTGATGACAATTTATAAACATGGTCTCAAGGCTGTGAGAGGGAGAATTAGTCTTTGTGATCATCACCCCCTTTACAGATGAGAAAAACAGAGGTAGGAAGAGGGGAAAGTCTTGTTCAAGGCCAGTGGTAGCGACGGCAGAGCCCGCATCTCCCACCCCTGGACTCTCCACCAGCCGCCTGTTTCCCTGCCACCCCACCCACCTCCAGCGTCCACACGCTCACAGCCACTGCCATGTCCCCATCTCTGCCCTTGAGACGCGAACGGCTGGACCAGGCATGTAAGGCCCCTTCCAGCTCTAACAGTCGTGATGTGGGCAAGTTCAGCACGACTCCCTGGTGGCAGCTCGGTGAAAGGGCCTTTATTTTAGAACCAGTGTTAGAGCCTGAACAGCTCTTGGCATCACTGTCCAGAGGAGGGTAGACAAAGATTCCATCAAATTCCACAGACTGGGGCCAGAATCCATAACTCATAGTCCACAATCAGGTGAGCTTTCCCTATAAGAGATTTCAAAGTAAGAGGGCAGCTGAGAGCTGACATTTTAGTTTTGTTTGGATGCCTTGAATGAAGCTCTTATCTCCTGACTTTCCCTCCCGTGCACAGAGCCCTAAAGACCTCAAAAAGTCCTGCCATAGCTCCTGTACTCACAGGAGAAACACACCTGTGTACACCCAAGTCTATTCATATTGTTCACCCAGAGTTTGTCCTGTACACTCGACATTTATAAAGAGTACATTTATAAGATTATTTTCCTACACCCTTTGCAATATGAGAGCCCAAGTGAAAGTTTCATAATTTCAGTCAGCCGTGCAGTTGAGCTACTCCAATAGTGAGGCTAAAAAATGGGGGAACCTGTTGGGGTGCTGTCCTCTTGTATGGTGGGGGCTGTGCCTCTGGTGTGCTTGGGTTAAGCAAGGCAAGGCCATGGGGAGCCACTTCTGGGAGGGCAGCATAAATGCCTAATGGGGGACCTGCCGTGGGGCAACACGCTGATAGGAAATGTGTGGGGATTCGGAGATTTGTACGTTGGTGTTAGAGGCCTCAGCTGGATGAAGTTAGGAATGAAATCCGTTATTTTTAGCTCTATTGAGTGTGAATCCATCAGAAGCCTTCTTGAGTAAGTAAGTAAACAGAAAACCCAGTTCAAAGCAAAGCAAAATCATTAGCTTAAGCAAAAGCAGGTATTTCTAGGCTCGTATGGACAGCAGACCTTTTGGCTTGACCCAGGGATCAGACTATGAGCTCTGCAAACTGCAGTTAGGTTCCATTCTCAGGCTGCCCTCAGAGTGACAAGACGGCTGCAGAGGTGCCAAGCTTCGTGTCCCACTGGCTCTGACAAGGTTGTGTGTCTATGCCTGAACCAGTTCCTGAAGAACTGCCTTCAGTCAAGAACCACCCCTAAAGCTGGGGAAGGGTTTAAATCCACCCCAGCCACACAATGCAGATTCCCAAAGGAAATTTAAAGGGCCCTGGCTTACAGGGCTAAGAGTTCCTCTTCTCTGAGTTAAGAAGAAAAGATATTCCTGGATCCTGAAAACCCTTCTCCTTCTTATTGTGGCTTGTCTAAGCCTGATCTATGTCATCAGTAGCCAAGGTGGAAAATTAAAATCCTCCCAGCCTTTTCTACAGCATGAGGGGCGCTCAGAGTTTGCTGGACTGGCTCGTGTTTATGTCCGCCCCCTCAGTTTGCCTAAAGGACAGAATTTTCCTCTGCAGGGTAAATGTGTACCTTTGCCTTTTTACTACTTCCCCACCATGTTGAGGGATCAGTGAGACAAGAGGCTCATTTACAAATAAAAGCTTCATCCTAACACCTGGATAATGACAGTACACAAAGGAGCATCTCCAAGCAGGCAAAGCAGAAGATACCGCCAATGCTCATTTTATATCTGACAACTAATTAAAACGAGAGGAGGAGGAGGCTACCCAAAATGCAATTACAGAAAATGGGTGAGGAGGTAATGAGCAGGAGCTAAATTAGAGCTGACAGTCTAGCCATGGGGATTTCTTCAGGCTGACGAGAGGGAAACAGGAGATGAAGTTCTGGTGCGGCTCTGCTTACAGCGACTGGAAACAAGCTTTCTGTGGGACTTCGCTATGTTTCATGGGTTTTTACTTTACCTCCCCCCATATCTCCATCCTCTCGCCACCCTTGCCTTTGGACCTTACTGAGCAGAATTGGCAGCCCACCTTGGCTGAGCTGCTTTCAGCCGTGATACTTGAACTGCTGGCTGAAGAGAGGAGGCGAGACTGGCCCTGAGACTCGTTTCTAAAAGTGACCCTCTGTCTGGCTTTGTTACCTGTCACACCATTCCCAAGGTCAAGCGAGAGGATTGGAGCAGTCGCCCTCCCTTCCAGCACCTCCCAGGGAGGGCTGGTGGGCTGCCCTGGTCCTGCTGGTGGATGGGCTGCCTCAGATGCCCTCCGCGTCTCATTTTGTGAGCTCTCAGAGGGCAGAAACTGGCTGATTCTATTGTCCCTGGAAAGCATGGAATCCAGCACTGCTCTCATTCATTTGTGTGTCCATGGATCTCCCAAGGATGTGCCAGATGTTTGCTGTGCTGGGGAAACAGGAGAAAAGACAGGGCAGACCCCTAGCGGCCACCCTCATGCAGCCCGCAGGCAGGGAGAGATGAGGGGGCTGTGACCTGATTCCCAGGCTGATGAGATCCTTGGGCTGTGTGCCCCCAGAAGACACCCTGCGATTATTTGCTGGTGATAACTTTTTTCATCTGACTTATTTCTTGCTAGATTATCAGTTCAGAACAAATCCCTAGGTCAGAGAAGGTGCTGGATATGTGCTCATTTATGGAATGAATGAATGAATCATAGTGTGACCAGTGCTCGGAGAGAAATATGAGATGCTGTGGGAACACATATGAGGGCTGCCTAAGAGGAGATCATGGAAGGCTTCCTGGAGGAAGAGATATCTGTGCTTAGTACAAAAGAACAAGTGCTATAGGATGGAAGAGAGTCAAAGACTTAACAAGGGAAAGAGCAGTTTAACAATGACATGATCAAAAGAGTTATGAGACACAGAAATAGCACAGACAATGAAGTGACCACCCCTTCCAGGGAATGGGGAAGGTGGCTGCTAGGGATTTTGAAGGATAAATAGGAATCTGTCAGGTGGATAAGAGTTAAAAAGCCACAAGCACTCCTTTTTTTTTTTTTTTTTTTTCTTTCTTTTTTCTTACTAAGACCTAGGCTTGATGGCTGCTCTCCTGAGCATCCCAGTCTAGCTGGAGCCTCCCTGTGCGTTCCCAGCACAGCCTCTCTGACCAGGACGTGGTATTTTTCTGTCTTCCCCACTGGACTGGGAGCTCCAGGAAAGAGAAGCCATTATTATCATTTGCCTTTTCAGCCCCCACCATCTGGCATGGTTCTGAGGAATTATGCGGCTAGATAAGTATTTTCTAAATGAATTGGTAAATAAACTTCAGGGAGAGAAGCATGGGAATCTTAACCAGCATGACCTGGAGAAGGACCTCTGTGGGAGAGGAAGTGATGCGTGATGACTGGGAAGGTTACGACGAACGTTGGAAGCCATGCTGTGAAGCTTGGGATTTATCTATTTTGTGATGAGGAGTCACTGAAATATTTAAGTCCAGGTGTCACTTGGCCAGATGCATTTTAGGAAGCTCATTCTGGTCACAACAGTCACCGTGCAGACAGCAAACTGGAGAGGACTGGGAATAGAGGCAAGGAGACAGACGGCCAAGGACTCAAATATTCTCACTTTTACAGAAGATTAAACGTAACAGTCAGTTAATTGCCCTCTAACTGTGAGCCCAGCTCATCACACTGTGAGCGTATATACGGAGCCTGTGCAGACTCTATGGGGGCTGTGAGGTCAATGAGGCTTGACCAAATTAGCAAAAGACTAGTAAAGAAAATATAAAATGAAGTGCTTTTAAAGGCATAACATAAAATGTCTGAAAAAAAGAGAACCAATATAGATGTTGGTGTAGTAAATTGCAAAGTTTCAGAAATTGGGTTAAAAAAAACAAGTTTCTAGATCCGTTCTTTCAGGGGAAGGACAAAGATAAATGGAAAATGTTTAAACAGACAAATAGAAGTCAGACAAATAGGAACAAAAAGGAAGTGAAATGTGGGTGTAAAATGAATGTGAACTACACAAAGTAGAACTCCAGCACCGAGAAGATGCAGTAATGAGAGATGATCGTGGATGGAGTGAGGGCCCCGAGAAAGAGCAAGGGGACAGGACCCAGAGGATCAGCAGAGAAACAGCCTTGGAAGGACGCAGGGACCCTCTTACACGGGGACAGGAAGAGAGGAGGAAGAGATGGGTGTTGTCTTGGCTTGTGTCTCCTTAACGTGGGAGCCAGTGGCGAGCGCACAGCCACCTGAGGGTGAGGAGGTGGGGTGCTCACATACCAGAGGCAGCTGGAAGCCCGCTGGGAAACGGGCAAGACATCACTCGTGTCTGCGATGGGTAGTTTGGTAGATTTGGCAGCAGGAAGGGGAGGGGTTTACAGTTTATGTTCTTGTATGTTCTCTATGAAGCAGGAGGCACGTTTATCTGGTGACATTGAAGGAAGAGGGGGTAGGACTGAAGCCGAGAAAAGTAAATTTGAAATCTAAACAGTGGGGGAGAATGATTAGAAAACAGAGGACTGGTGATCTCTATGTGTAGTTCCTGTAGACCAAGAATTTGCAATGCATGAGTCTCTGCACTCTGTGACTTTCTCCAGCACAGCTCAGCATCTTGGTTACATGCGATGAGCAACCAGACAGATTCACCCAGGAGTGGATTTTTGCCAGGCAGGTGCAGTGAAGGAATAGTGAAACAGGGAGCTGAGAACAGGGCAAGAGAATCTTCTAAATGGTGAACAAGGTCATCAGCCATCCTAACCTCCCTAGTCAAGGAAGGAACTGAAGACAGAATAGATAGACTAGAGCAAGGTAAAGAGTCTGAGGACAGGGGTGTGGGGATGTACCTGCACAAAATCCGCGAGAGCGGGAGACTGCGGTGTGCAAGGGCTAATGACCAGGTTCTGATACGCGTGCTGGGAATACCAGTGAGGCACACCTCCACCCCAGTTCTCCCACGTGCAAATTCAGTTCTGATTTTCACAGCACCATTGTGGTCTTCTATCTCCAGCCCACCAACCTCTTCTGCCATTTCATCTAATAGTCATTGCATAGGTTTTTAAAAACTAAGGTTTATACTTGAGAGTTTGCAATATCCAGGGAGTGCTAAATGTCCATAATTTCCATACTAATGTGACTTTAAGAAGGCTGGGCACTTTATTCAGATGAATTGGCGGCTGCTGTGTTGCTGTTTGAATTGACCCACTGAAGACATAGGAAGAAGATAGGAGATCCTCTATTACCTCTGATGAGAGAGGGGAACAGTGACACAGAAATTAAAAATGCATTTATGTTTGTCTTTGGAATGAACTTTGTATTTCTTATGAATATGGGTGCAATAGGCATGAAAACCCATTCGTGAAAAATCAAGCATTGTCTAGGGGTAACAACATACGTAGGAGCAGTATAATGATCACGCAGCCCATCTCTGACTAGGCTTCAGTTAAGCTTCTAACTCTCCACAATGAATTAACGATTCTACACGGCACCAGTGGGAAAAATTCTGCCCTGACCCCATCAAACTGATGTGTCTCGCTTACACCCTATTCTGTCAGGATTGGTGGCCCTTGTAATCTTGTCCCAGAAAACAAGACTATTGACGCTCTTTTATTCCACCCTTTTTTATTTCCACTAAGCTATTTTTGCTGTACTGGGATTTTTTACTGCCACTGGGATTTTTGCAGAAGTTTAATAGTACTAATAAAACGAAGGGCAAAGTGCCAAAGGGAGCATCTTGAAAGAATAATCTGTAGCCCTTTGTTTGGTCAGGGCTAAAGACTCTGCAAGGCATTGCCGTCTGCAGTTCGGGGTCAAGGCCAACTTCCGCCTTCTTTGTTGAATTGTTCTTCACGCTCTGGGCCCAGTACTTAATTTCTCTCTTCCTGCTACTCTGGGGCTTCCAATCAAATGGAGCTTGCAGAGGGGTTGAGTCCATTCCATTGACATCCCGATCGCTACCTAGACCAGGTTTCTCCTCTGGCTTTCATTACAGTCACATGGGAGCTTTTAAAAAATACCTGTGCCTGGGCCCTTCTTCAGATCAACTGGACCAGAATCTCTGGGGCAGGGCAGGGCATCAGCTCCCAGGTGGTCCTCCTACCTGGGCCAGAGTTGAGGATAACCGACCTGGACAAGGCTCTCCAAACTCTGCCTCCTGGCTCCCCACTGGAGTTACTGGCTCATCAGATGGCCGAGTTCCCCGTGGAAACTCAGCACCTGAGAGATTCCCAGGCAGCATGCAGGGAGCGCAGCCAGAGAGCAAGGCAGACACCACTCTGGGTGCCCAGTGAAGAAGCAAGCGGCACATGAGATGTTTTTCGTTTAGCTTTGGTCTCCAATTAAAATTCAGAATTTTGTGGCATTATTAACATTTTAGTCAATTCATTACTCTTCCATGTGTCACTTCAGAATAATCCATAAAAAATAATCAATGTTCCTGAGCTTTGCTAAGATAGGTAGTCTGTTAGAATTAATCCATTCTAATTTTGACTTTGGCTTTCACTGCCATCTCTGGAAGAGTTATTTATCTTCCTATGGAACTTCTGCTGCTTCAAATATTCTCTCTTTAGAAGATGACAAGGAAAGTAACATTTAGTGAGCACCTGTTTTATGCTCAGGGCTGCACCAGACACTTGGCATATACTACTGAAATTGTTAAGAGCGTGGACTGTGGAGTCAGTCTGCATGGACTCACATCCCAGCTCAGCCGCTCCCAGCAAATAAACTCAAATCAGAGTGGTCGTGAGTTCCCGATGAGATTGTGTCTATAAAGCATGGAGCGCCGTGCCTGGCACAATGTTAGTTCTCAAAGCGTGTTCCATCGTCGTCTCATCATTTAGTTCTCACAATAATACAGGCATCAGTATCTATTTTAGAGATGAGCAAAATCTCAAAGGTGGACCTGTTTATCCAGTGACACACTAACCCTCAGGTGCAGATGAAAGAAAATGAAAATACCTACCCTTCATGATTTTTGAAAAATCAGAGAAATAGTTTTAGAATGCATAGCCTAGGACCTGCAAGATAGTTGATCTACAAAACTCAACCCTGTTCCAGGTGTTGGCGGGGCAGTGCGGAACAAGACAGGGAGATCCCCTGCCCTTGTGGAGGGTAGACTGAGCTCTCTACCCAACCTTCAGGAAGCAGAAGGCGCTGTACACACCAGACCTGTTGGTAGCACATGCTTTAATGCCGTTATGTAATATTTCTCTTTCCTTGTTAACAGAAGGTTCTAATTCCTCAGAGTGAGTGATCCCTAAGGTTCTTGACTAATCACAAAATGCTCAAAGGTGAAGAGCCACTAGGAGGTTATCTTTGCTGCCCTAGGAGTTCCTTCTGGGCACCCCCTTCCTGGCTTCCCCACACCAGGGCCCCTGGTGCTGACAGAAGGAGAAACAGATGCCATCACTGCTTCAAGATGGCAAAGGCGTTGTTCTACAACAATGACTCCGTAGACCCAGGCCAGCCTCCCAGCCACCCTTCGGAGTATTCTCTCATGGTGTGCATTGGTGTGGCGGCTGATGGAGACCCAGACCACAAACTCACATAAAGGCCACAGATAGATTTAGTCAGGTTTATGCATTTACAAGCAGTGAATTAATGAAAAGAAAATCAGCAGACAATAAAAGAGTTGACTGAACATTACTTCTATGATGATCATTTCTTCTCTGCTGTTCTTGAATTCACTCACTTATGAAAACACATAATAAGCCTCTCCTACACACCAAGTTGTACATTGTCTCTGGGGATACAGAGATTATCCCAAGAGGTCAGTAGTTTTGAAAATGTCTCAAGAAGGCCTGTCCACTGTGTTTGAGAAAAATCCAAAGTATTGTTGACAAAGAATTATAACTTGTACATTCTTTGATGTCTCTGGTTGCCTAAATTTCCTGGTAACTTGCTATACAGCATGTCAGGAAATTTCATTTCAGCCCTGTAAAACTGGGACTGTGTGGTTATAATACTGCCATCACCTCAATGCCAAAGCCTGGCTGGGCACACTGGGGTCCAGATCAGGCTGCAGGGAGCTATTCTGGGCTTCTCCCGTACTACAGTTAAAGTTTTCAGTATACTATAAAATATCATTTCATAGGCGAACGACTCCAAATAGGATTTGGATTAAACGGGATCTCCTAAAACTAAAGATAGACCAATATGGTTTTATGATTTAGTATTGCTGCATTTTCTTCTTTAACAAGATATATTTCTACATATAATTACTGAAAGGGGAAGATCTCTGTAGCTTAGTTAGAAATAGAGAGACTGCTTAAGAAATTTCATGCATAGTTCTATGGAAAATGCTAAAATACTTCATCTGCTTGACACAGGTATGCATTTTCCATCAGGAAAAGGACAGTGTAGATTTTTTTAGAATCATTAAATAGGTGGTAACCATCAGATACAGAAAAAATAATCTGACTTTTATATGTAAGTCCATAAATTTACAGGGAAACCTGGGAACTGGGTAAATTTGAGTGTATTAGGTTTGGGAACTTTTTAAATCTTTAGGTTTTTGCTAAATTATCCCTTATGTATTTCCTCAGTTTTAATTTCCCTACATTTCAAAAATTCCTTTGTGAAAAAGGATGTGAAGCACTTTATATTCCTACCTTGAGTTTTCATTAGTGATATTTAATACTATGAACATCTTGAAGCTCATAACCCAAGAGGGAGAATTTGAAAGGACTGTTGTAAAAATTTTTCATTCTTTTTTACAGTATCTTTATCTTGTTTGCACTGAGAAAGTTTCTTTGCCTCACCACGGAATTAAAATTTATTTCCTAGCATCCTGATAGTCCGATGAGCTGGCAGTGTTTTTATGTACAGCTACACCAGAGTTACTCAAAATTATTACTGTTTGGGGGAGAATAACTCACTGAACTATCAAAGAAATATATCCCTGCACAAAGATAAAGATTTGGCACGAACTTTTTAAAGATAACAGTAAGTGTAAAGCAGGTCACCTTGACTTTCACACTTCTTGACGGGGTGTTTCTCCAGAGAGCTCTTATTCATAGTAACTTACTATGGAAATGCAAAAGATAATGCCAAAAATAAAAATAAAAACATGTATTTGAGCACATACTGTGTTCCAGGTCCTGTGCTAAGAGTTCACAGAAAAAGGTATATATATATATATATATATATATATATATGTGCTTTCAACCTTAATAATAGATCCAATTTTATACTAAGATATTGAAAATATTTAAATTTATTTTAAAAAACAAGAATTCCCATTTAGGCCTAGTCCTATAGTACTGAGCTGTATTCTAACACTGTTATTTCCCCTGTGTTAACTTTTCTGTACATTTCTTTTCTTTTTTTAAATTGAAGTATAGTTGATTTACAATATTATATTAGTTTCAGGTATACAACATAGGGATTCAATATTTGTATAGATCATACTCCATTTAAAGTCATTATAAAATATTAGCTATATTCCCTGTGCTGCACAATATATCCTAGTAGCCTATTTATTTTGTACGTAATGGTTTGTACCTCTTAATCCCCCATCCCTATCCTGCCCCTCCCTCATTTCCCCTCCCCACTGGTAGCCACTGGTTTGTTCTCTATATCTGTGAGTCTGTTTCTGTTTTCTTGTATTCATTTGTTTGCTTTTTTTTTTTAGATTCCATATAAGTGATAATATACAATATTTGGCTTCCTCTGTCTGACTTATTTCACTAAGCATAATACTCTCTAGGTCCATCTATGTTGTTGCAAATGGCAAAATTTCATTCTTTTTTATGGCTGAGTAATAACCCATTGTATATATATGCCAAATCTCTTTATCCAGTCATCTACTGATGGGCACTTAGTTTACTTCCATGTCTTGGCTCCTGTAAGTAGTGCTGCTATGAACATTGGTGTACATATATCTTCCCAAATTAGTACTTTCATTTTCTTTGGATATATACCCAGGAGTGGAATTGCTGGATCATGTGGTAGTTCTATTTTTAGTTTTTTGGGGAACCTCCCTACTGTTCTTCACAGTGATGTACCAATTTACATTTTTACCAACAGTATACTAGGGTTTCCTTTTCTCCACATCCTTGCCAACATTTATTACTTATTGTCCTTTTGGAGATAGTCATTCCAACAGGTGTGAAGTGATATCTAATTTTGGTTTTGATTTGCATTTCCCTGATGATTAGCAACGTTGAGAATCTTTTCATGTGCCTGTTGGCCATCTGTATGTCTTCTTTGGGAAAATGCCTATTCAAATCTTCTGAACATTTTTTAATCAGGTTATTTAGGGTTTTTTGATATTGAGTTGTATGAACTGTTTATATATTTTGGATATTAATCTCTTATGGTCCTATCATTTGAAAATATTTTCTCCCATTCTAGGTTGTCTTTTCATTTTTTTGACGGCTTCTTTTGCTGTGCAAAAGCTTTTGAGTTTAATTAGTCCTGTTTTGTTTATTTTTTATTTTGTTTCCTTTGCCTGAGGAGACAGATCCAAAAAAATACTGCTATGACTTATGTCAAAGAATGTTCTGCCCATGTTTTCTTCTAGGAGTTCTATGATTTCTGGTCTTACATTTAGGTCTTTAATCCATTTTGAGTTTATTTTTGTATGTGGTGCCAGAAAATATTCTAATTTCATTCTTTTACAAGTCTGGCTGTACAGTTTTTCTAGCACCACTATTCTGTACATTTTTTATAGGAGTGCTTCCAAAGAACAAAGTGAATAAGACATATTAATGATGCATGCTGGTTATAAGTGCCCTGGAAAATTCATTGTAAGAAATAGTTTTCAACATGTAAATATTAGTACAAGAAAATACGAGGAATTTGACCAAGGCACTTAGGACAAAATACTAACAAAATATAAACACGGCCTTTTTCACATGTTGAGGAAATAGGACGGGCTATAATTTGTTGAAACCCTTGTTTATGAATGGATTTCCCAGGAAAGTAAGAAGGATTAATTAAAAAAAAAAACTTTCCCTTCTTCTTATAAAAGTAATAAAACTCATTTCAATAGTGTGGGCAAAAAAATTAAAAACCCTGAGAAGAAAAATTCATCAAAGAGCTTTTTGGCTTTGTTCTATTTAAAATTTGTATAACAGGTTCAAGGTGCTAGATCAACCCCTTCAAGAGTCACACATACATGAGGAAATATATGGAGTTTTAGCCATGGATTTACATTATATCTGTCATTAATTCTAATATGTAAATGTGGGGAGTGGGTCTGTTTTCTGGGGGAAGGTTTAAGGCAGTGAAATTTCCTTGCGATGCTCTGCACAGCACAGCCCCTGCAGAGGACGGTAGACCCTTACAATTCTGCTTGTGAGAACAGAACTGCCTCTTCTAAACTCGCCCGTGTCTTTCACCCTACTTCCATCACTGCTTCCTTGCCTTTAAACTTAACTCCTCAGAGTAATGGAGAAACAGAATAAAACAGTTCCAGGTAGATTTGCCCTGAAAGAAATCTTAAAACAAATGGAACCAGCAGTATCCCTTGGCACTTAAAAGTACATAGAACTTTACATCAAGGAAAGAAGGAAAATATCAAATATTTGTACAATTCTCCAAAAGGATCACAAAGGATGTAATGTCAATCCTAGCCATTTAACCCTCAGCACCTCCAGCCTTCAGACAGGCATTTGAACAAAGTTCAGGATCCAACTCTCCACAGGTTTTTCTGGAAGACCCTACCCCAGCCTTGCCCAATCTAAGGCCAGGCTCCCCTCTGCCACAGCCTTGCCCACTGGTCCACCCTGCCCTAGAATTCCTGCGGTGACAGGCAAATCTCATTACGGTCCAGCCCTCAGCCCTGGCTCTAGGATTCTTAAGGGTTTGGGAGCTTAAAGCCCAGGATGGCTCTGTACATGAGGTCTCATGGGAAGACAAGACAAAACCTGACCTCAGGTAAAGTTGGGAGAATCTGGGAGCAGGGAGGTGTCCCAATGGAGTGGCCTGTTCTTCATCCATAGACAAGGCAGTCTGGGGACAGAAATAGAGGTTAATCTTACCATAAGGAAGATTCGGTTGGGGAGGCATTTGGCAGAGAGAAGAACACGGGAAGATTCATGAGAGCAGGACATTGTTAGAAGCAGTCAGAGCCAACCCTCGGTTTTACCATTTGGCTGGAGCAGGGTGTGTGGGGGAGATGGGAGGCAGCATTACCAGAAAGCAGAGTGAGGCTGGGAGAGACCATGACCTTGGAGACCCCACCACTAACCAACTGCGGAAAGTCATGTCTCTACCACTTCACTTCCTCATCTGTGAAATACGTGGAATTCTTCCAGAGAACTTGCAAGTCGCCTGTGCGTGGGAATGCTGCTTGCACTTTCCCGAGAGTCTAGAAGGGGCCTAGAGCCCCTTTCATTGTGCACAACCCTTCCCACTTCCTTGCCTGGTTGCATTGATATTTCAAGCTCTTTTATAAAGTGCAGGTGTGAAAGCAGCCCTTCATCTCTCCTCTCCCCGCCCAGACCTTGAATAGAATTATTGGTTTTCGCAAGAAAAGGTAATCAAAGTGAAAGTAAAGGCTAGGCTGTTATCACTACTGTTGTCTCAGGCCAGATGCTCACTAGCAATACACCAGAAGCCAAAAATGAGAGACCAGGCAGCAGCTGGGATCCAAAAATAAGGGCCAGGCTGGGTGGAAAATATCGACAGATGTAAACCAGAAACAAGAAAGAATGCTTTGTCTGTACATTTCGAAAAGCAAGAGCCTTGAGCTGTGTCCCACATGCCCAGACATAGGTCTGCATCCAGTTTATCTGCAGTGGCCACAGCAAGGTTGCTCAGGATGTTACTTTACTGCTTAGCCACTCACTCTACTGCCTCTCCAGCAGGAGGGCGTCTCCACTCCTTGCCCTTCCATTGGCAGAAAGCACCCAGGGCAAAAAGCCCATTCTTCACCTCTGTCACCTTTCTATGAATCTCAGCCCCATTTTCTGAGCCTTTCTCTCAGGCCAGATTTCTGGGTATCTGCTTTCTGTTTGTTTTGTTCTGATCCTGCATCAATATGCACATTAAGGCAACTATGCAACTCATCTCTTACTGAAAGAACAGTGCTCTTTCCACACCATACTGTGATTAAGAGTGGGAGGTTGCCCTGGTAGGTGTACGCCAAGAGACTCTAACAGAGGTTTTCAAAGCATGTATTATTCCTACGTGCGTGAAGGAGTTTCATCAGAAGACTCAAGAACAGTTCAAAGTTCTCTTTCTACTCCCTCTGCTTTTAAAAGGTTAGAAATAACACACGTCAGTTTAGTAAAATTATCTTCTAAGTAACATCGCACTAATTTGAAATTTCACAGTGAAATAACCATATGCCAGCCTAGGTCTCAAGATGGCGTGTTCTCATTAGAAGCAGAAAAATGATCAAGAGAACTGCCACAGAGGGTTTTTGAGAATCATATTAACGAATAAACCACCTTAGAGCTTGTGGCCAGGAGTAGCCACAAGCAGAGTTCCCCTGTCTGGAAGGGTGCACTGCATCCCTCTCCATCCTGAGGGAGCGTGTCCTATTTGCAAGTGGCGGCTCTTCCTCGTGGGCTGGTGGACCCTGGCCTACACTGTCACCCCACCTCCGCCATCTGGAGGCCTTGAAAATGCCTTGGGAGAAGGGCTTTCTCCTGGCCTTTCTCCAGGAGAGGGCACTGCTGCATGGGTACCAGGGATGGGGAGAAACATGTTGGTCACATAGGGACTAGAGCTGAAGACTGCTCATGGTCGTTTCTCATCTTTCTATAAATCAAAGTAAACATGTTTGTTTGGTGGGAAATTATCCCAGTATTTTATACATTAATAACAGCCCAAAAGGCAGTTGAATTCAATCTAACCAGCAATTATCAACCATCTACTAAGGACTCACTTCCATTCTAGGGCTGTGGAGATAAGAAGATAAAATAAAATTCTAACCCTCAGATAGCTTACTCCCTAGTAAAAGATATAAAGTTTGGGGGGAAAAAATATAAAGTTTGTAAACAAGTAACTATAAAATAAATAAGTAGCAAATGTCTAAAGGGCCAGGGAGGTAACCTACGTAAACAAAGTAAGCAGTATGTAAGAATAACAAAATCCTAGAAGTGGGGGGAGGTATAGCTCAAGTGGCAGAGAGTATGCTGAGCATGCACAGGCTCCTGGGCTCAATCCCCAGTACCGCCTCTAAAAAAATAAAGAAACCTAATTACCTCCCCCCACCCACACACACACACACAAATTTTAAAAATCCCAGAAATGGAACCAAACTCCATCTTTACTACATGATGGTATAAGCATATAACTTAGTGTGAATGTAGCTGATTTCCATATTATATTTTATATTAAAAAATTTAAACAGAAACAGAAAAAGAAAAACATTTATATTATTATTATTGTTATTATTATTTTATAATTCATTATTGCTTTGATTTGGAGTCAGAAACCTGATACCTTTTCTTCTGAACCAAAATGTCAGTGAAGCCCTGTGTTTTTAATGTGATGTACGGAATGCAGCCTTAAATATGTAAACTGGGGTTGGTAGGTAGTTTTTTTTAAGATTCATTTTGGAATAAGCTTCTCCTAAATGTAAGTCCTCCCAATGTGGATGGGTTCTTAGAAGGAAGATGATTTCCTCCAAGACGGGTATGCAGTCCCAGCTTTCACCACTGTCATAGTCTTCAATACCATTTTGTAGTACAGCTTAATAACTTCATAGCCCTTCATTTGTACTATTAAGTTACTATTAATCTTAAAATTAACTAAGACAGAAAGTTAAATATTACTCGTTCATTTTCTTATAGTGTGAAATCCAGTATTCAAAGGCCCCATTTTGGAGAATAAATCTCAGGCTACCATTTTCATATCTGGAAACTGACTGCAATGTGGAAAGTGAACCAAATTATTCTTTAACAAATGAATTTCCCAAAGACTCTATGTTGTCAGGGCTGGGAGAAGCCAATGAGACATTTGTGCAAACACTTCTGAATGCCACGATAGAAAAATATTCACAAGGTGCCAATGAGTTGTCATGTCAGCAAGAACTTTGGGACTTTGAGCCAATCTCTGTAAAGTGGAATGGGACTATTTCCTTTGATGACATGAACAGTTGAAAAAAAAAACTCTCCAACATTACAGCACAAGTAAATCAGCAAATTCATTAAGCAAACACTGGCCTGCTTTTGCTCCAAGATATAGAAGAATAGCTGATTCATGGTATTAATTACTGAATCCATGGCTGTCTCATTTTAGCTTTTTAGCTCAAAGCAATTCCTGGAGGAAATTAATGGATTTATGCATAGTGCCCCTACAAATACTGCCACCCCAGATTTGTTGCTTGATGGATCCAAGTTCAGCCCCACCCTTTGTGAGAACCTGATCTGTGGCGACACTTAACCTTTTGGAACAGTGCCTTCTACATCCAGTGGTCTGAGACCGTTCTCATCACAGAGTTAGCCATTTTCTGGTGTTTTGCCTTGCAGAGACTCCTTGTTCAAAAGTTCTTTGGCCACTCCAACATTCTCAAAACATCTCAAATAAATATAGCTAACAGTGTGCTATTATTTATATGTGTGCTAGTTTGCTGTAATAGAAAATGCCACCCCAAATTTAACTTATTGTGAAAGTTCTCAGCCATATTTTTTAACATGCTGAGATCCAGTGTTTTAATTATACCAATATTTGCAAATGCTTGTTTATGCTCTGGACACATAATTCCTGCTACATTCAAAAGAGACTCTTTTATAGAAGTGTTATCTGTTAAAAGGTTTAGATGCCCAGGCAGTTTTTTCACTTAATAGAGAACTGCATTTCACAGCAGACCATTTATTTTATTCTCATTCAAAAACAAACGCTGCTATTTCTTCAGTCCATTAAGTTTCCCAGCACCCATCTTTTCTGTATACCACTCATAGCTGGTTTCATTATGGTACCTTAAGTTGTCATTTTTCTTTGCAAATGTTCTTTGGATAGTCATCACATCCACCAAAAACAAAGTGCACTGCTATTTTTTTTCTTGAAATACTCAACTCTGTTTTTTAGGAGATGCACAGTCCATTTTCCTCTAAATGTTACAATAATGAAAATAGCAGCAGTCACATGGTTTGCAAATACAAAGGAAGGTGTGTGACTGACTAAACAGGGAGGGCAAAGCCCTTCCACAGAGGGCACTGCCCCTCATATTCAGGGGATGTCTGCCATGTGGGGACACTGGTTAAGGGAAGCTAGAAATCAGACATTTTAAAGAAAAATCTCCTAATTATCAAAATGTTGGTTACTCATTCCAAATTTATTAAAATACCAAGTAAGTCAGCACTGTCTAGCCAAGCAAAACAAGCCTGCAAGCTGAGTGCCAATCCATGAGCTGCCACTTACAACCTCTGGGGACGAAAACTGTAACAGTAAAGTCATCTATGTCCTACCTTTGTTTTAGTCCCCTAGAACTAAGAAGAGAAAGGGAACAATTACATCAGCATGCTTCTATGGAGTATGAATCCAAGGGCCATGATTAATTTGGAAATTTACTGATGAGGCAGCAAAACGCAGTTACAAAGGATAACCTTCTCAGACTCCGGCAGGAGTGGGGAGTCCTGGGCATTTCCCTTACCAGGTTGCTTGAAGTTAGAGTCTGCATCTGGAAATCAGCATAATAAAATTGCCTTGTGAGTTTGTCAAAATGATTAGAGATGAAAGTATACACATTTCTCAGGGTATTGTTGGCATTTGGAAGGTGTTCCATAAATGGTAGCTATGACTGTTGTTACAAAACACAAAACGTGAGTTTCCAACAGCATTTTTGGTTGCCCTACAAACACCAGGTGTGCCCGGCTGCTCTCCCCCCTGCCGCCCCTCCCTCTCTACATCCAGTTGCATCACTCAGCACAGGGGTCCGCGCCACAGCTCGCTCCTCTGGCCGCTCAAGTCTTCTACCCCCTGCCCTGCCCGTGCTCTCACCTATACCTGGAATGCCTGCCCCTCCCTTCTTCGTCCAGCTACCTCCTTTGCAACTCAACCAAAATGTCACCTTTCCTTAGAAGTCTGTCTTTAGGGCCACCTCCCTTCAGTCTGGGTTGAGTGCTCCCTCACATCCTGCCTTGCGTTTGCCCCCATCCAAGCATTTGTCAACTAGGTTGTCAACTGTGAGCTCCTGGGAGAGAGGAGCTGGGGCCACCCCCTCACTGTGCCTGTCCCCGAGCACCTGTGTGCAATGCCTTTGCCTGCCATGTAATTAGGGCTCAAAAAAAAAAGTGTCAAGGAAGAGGGGTGGGAGGTGTAGTTCAGTGGTGGAGCACATGCTTGACATGCACAAGGTCCTGGGTTCAATCCCCAGTGCCTCTGTTGAGGTGGGAGGGTTGGGGGGCAAAGTTAAAAAAAAAAAAGTTCAAGGAGAAGGTATGAGGTGTTGAAGTAGCAACAGCCCACTCAGCGTCTGCTTCCCTCTTGCTTTACAAATGCAAATATTTGGCTGCTGGTTATCTTTCTCTTCCTCTTGCCTTTCCAAGCCTTACTTTACTCAGGCTACGGCCTCCACCCCATCCCCAAATCAATGGAGATTTCCATTCTGGAGTAGCAGGTAGTAAGACAGAGGGTGCTTAAGTGTCACTTCCTGGGGCTTGAAAGTGGGACTGGAAGGCCCTCTGAGAGGGTTCCTTTTGAAAGGTAATAGAGAACACAAAATAGAGTCCTCTATTTTGGAGGCAAAGGAAGGAAGAAATATGACCCAAGGTCTTACCTTTACTTTCAGAACTGGTGACTTCTTAGCTAAGCAAGAACAAGAATGGGTGTGCAGCCAAAGCGGGCTTGGGCACTGCCATCTCGCGCACCAGCGTACGTGGACCTGGGTCGGGGCTGCCCTTAGCACATACGAGGCCTCTGAGTAAGACAAAGCATCCAGAGGGATGCAGAGGGATGTAGACCTTTGCTGGGGGACTTAGCAATGGGAGGAGGATGGGCAGGACTTCAGCCCCCAAGTGCTGCTCATCCAGGTCCTTTCAGGAACGACCTACTGAAGTAGCCCTGATGTAAGAAAAAGTGTTTCCCTTTATGCACAATATTAGGGAAATGATCATGAATAATGTGCAAATATTTATTCTTTTCTAGGAACATGGGTGACGTTTGGAGGTCAAATTTCAGATGAGGTGAGTTACTTTTGGCTTCCATTATGCTAATGAGAGAAAATGCAGAGCAAACTGTATGGGTAGGAGTACTCGTCCTGGGATGCTGGCATTTTATAAGGATGATATTTTTAATCATAGGAAATGGTTAAGATTAACTCAATTTATTTTCATTTTTATCTTGCTTCTTATATTTTTCACATTTAGACAATTCATAGCCCTTGAAGTTGTCAATCTATTATATGCGCAGGCTCAATAATTAGAGAACAAACCAGTTTGGAATTAATATTTAGTCACTTTATGAAAAGATTTTATTGCTGGGGGTGTGTGTGTGTATTTTAGCTTCAGTTTGCATGGACTTTCCTGTTTTAGGATGGAATCTCTCAGTCCTGGGCAAACTGGGACAGTTGGTCACCCTGGTTTGGGCAAGTTAATCCAACCTCTCTGATCCTCAGTTTCTTTTATGCAAAATGGAATGGCAATGTTGACCTTGAAGGTCTGTTGAAAAGATTGACTATGTTATGCATGTCAGACATTTGTATAGCCCTCTGGACTAGTAGGTAGCAGACACTCAATAAATGGAATCTATAATAATTGTATTTACCATTAAATTCCTTTAAATCTCCATTTACACATTCAGAGCAGTGCTTACCAAAGAAATATTCTTCCCTTTGCCTTCATGGTGTAAGTGAGCTATGGAGTAACTGAGTACCAACAACTCCCTGATGAAATCCCCTCCGGTCCCTCCGAGCCTCCCTTATCTTCCTCAGCACCCTAAGGTGTCAGGGGAAGTGTACTGAGTGGATACACTCAGTGGGATCCTGTTCATTCCACATTAATTAGATTTACTAACACTTATATTTACCAACGGTTAGCCCCTAAGCTTAATGAACTGATGCCTCTGAAGTGCTCAGCCCTGTGCCTTGCCCAGGAATAAGCCCTTTATACGGGTACTTCTTACTATCAGTCCTATAGAGACGCTTGGGGAAATGGAGTGTCTTTTCTGCAGCTCCCAAGGTCACCAGTGTTATTTAACAGATCTCGGTGGGGGAGGGGGGGTCTCATCTTCATATTCTTATCTGTCTAAATGCTTGTTCCCAGTATTGAGCATAGATCACTACACAGAGTTTGTCACATGGGGCAGTCCTTGGGAAGCAGATGTGTGGTGGAAATTAGCATGCAGAACAGTTATTGGGAAGTTGGACCACAGTGCCGTCTCAGCCATGACCTCAGCTGCCCCCGTGGGGAGCTCGAGGCTGAGATGGCCTTGCAGAGTGGTCCCAGGGTGGGGCAAGAGGAGCGAGCATTTGCATACCTTGTATGACCAGTCGTTGGATAGAGGCTGCCCTGGGAGGCAGGTGTGACCTTGGGCTAGGCGACTCACTTTAGCCAAGTGCCATCTGATGGCAGCATTCCTAGCAGCTAGGGGGATAATCCCTGAGCTCTGAAGGAGGGCCAGGTGGCCATCCCAGGGTTGACTCCTGGACCCTCCAACTGGCATTGGGAAGGGTGCCTGGAGGAGGCACAGAGGCAAGTCCACGGGTATCAAAGCAATGGCTGCAGGCTTTAATCAGATGCAGAACAGGTACATGGAAGGAGAGAAGTCTAAAGTTAATAGTCTCCTGGGTCTAGCAAGTACAAAACCTTATACTGCCTTGGTGCTTAGAGGGGAAAATGACAAAAATATCTTTCCTTTCAGAGTAGAGGGGTCAACTGTAAACATGTTACTTCCCCCTTCATCTTTGCTCTCCCCTTGCCAGTGTCTGCCTGCTCTGCACAGAACCCAGGTTGCCCAGGTCAGAGTGTGCAGGGCTGGCCTCTGAAACGAATCATTTCAAAATTACAATTCTAAAAACTACACAATAAAGCTGTCGGGAAGGGTTACAGAGGCTCTCACCTCATACGCACACCAGAAAAAGAGCTATTGTCCTTTCCGGAGAGCAGCTGTGGCTCCCCTCCCTGCCACCAGTGATGAGACTGCCCACAAGAAGGAGAGGAGACAGCCAGACCACACTCACACCTGTGGCTGAACTGGTAGCACTCAGCTATTCCCATATGGCAGTGCAGCCAAAAATACAAATAGACACGAATATGGGATCCCGGGATGACCACACCGTAATGTGCTGAGTGACATAAGCATCAGTGCGGCCTCGGGATGTGGTGATGTCCCCGTTACTGGAAGAGTTCAACTATTTATTAAATAGCCACTTGGCAGGAATAGTGTCAAAATGATGCAAACTTGAAAATAGGTAACTGTGAGGTCCCTCCCAAAGCTGATTTGACTTCAGCAAAAAACCAAGATAGATGTTACTCACGTGAGTTGTAATATTTTAAATAGTGATAAGAGCGTACTCCCACCTCATAGCACTTAATCCTCAGAGCTCTATTTGTCTTTTCTCACCTGTGGGTTGGTGAGGCTTCCTTTGATTGCAGGTAACAGTAAACCGAATGCAAATTGGCTTAATCAATAAGAAAAACTATTTCTACTTTCATATTAGAAGTGCAGGGGCAGGAGAGGGGTGTGGCTCAGTAGTAGAGCACATGCTTAGCATTCAGAGGTCCTGGGTTCAATCCCCAGTACCTCCTCTAAAAATAAATAAATAATAAACATACCTAATTACCTCCTTCTTCCAAAAAAAAAAAGTGTAGAGTAAAAGCAAGCTTCTGAGTTGACCCAGTCAGAGCCTCCATTCTATTTCCTAGTGATTCTCCTGGCTTTGTGTTCCTTTGTGCATCAAAGACTACACCCTCACCTGGTAAGAGAGTGGTAGGAATTCTGGTCTTCGATTAGAATAGCAGTAACTCTTGAGAATAGAGTATTGTTTCTAAAAAGTCTGCAAGAAGAACAGGAAAAGTGTTCCCAGAGGCCCTCAGCCAGCCTCTCCTCACATCTCACTGGCCCAGATGTGTCACGTGGCCTTCGCTGATGCACGGTTAGCCCATCAGGCCCCCACTGGACGGAGGTGAGGTCAGCTTCCCCTGAGACCTGTGGGCTCCCTGGGGGACCTGGACAGAATCTTCATTTTGCAGATGAAGAAACTGAAACACTGAGAGGTCAAAAGATGTACCCACATTTATTGATCTAGTGTGTGGTCCACTCAAGGCCAGACACGGGTCCTCTGACTTAGTTCAGTGACTTCTTTTCATTATTCCACATTCAGGTCTTCAAGTCTCTTGACTGGGAAACATCTCAGCAATCACTCAGTCCAATTCTCCATCCAGGATTCTCCATCTTACCTCGAAATTTCTTTCTAGATAAGACTTATTATACACATTTACTAATAGTAACCCACTAGTATGTCATGCAACACAATCCAAGGATGATAGACAATACAAGCACAATAATTTCTAAAATACAAGGCAGTCATGATGTGAAAAACTATACTGGTCTTAAATTTAATTTCCACTTAGGATAAATGTCACATCGTAGCAAATTAAAAGCAGTAATAGCATTTTTGCTGCTATTCCTCTAATGGATTTGCATGCAGTCCATTTTGCTAGCCTGACAATTTTCTGGCTCTGCTTATTTTTAAAAAATAGGAAAAGAGTTTATCTTGGAAATGCTGATGAAGCACCTTTAGCCTACAATGAAAAACATAATGGAATAATCAATTTCAACTATTTGCGAGGTGTGTAATTTTTCAGTTGACTGATAAGTCTACCAGCAAAATGAAAAACTGTCCTTTCTTCAGTGTTGTTGACCACCGTCCCCACAGAGCTGTCCCTCATGGGGTTGTTTCCAGGGACCCTTCGTGCTGCTCTCTCACACCTGCCGCTTGTGTTCAGCAGCACGACGGAAGGAACAGGGAGCTGGGTGAGCTACTTGCAGGCTGACCGGTGAGGAGCCGGCCCCCAGGTGAGCTGGCGCGCTCACTGCCTCCGCTCTGTGTCATGTCTTTCTGTGATGGTGCCCCGGGTTGTGCTGAGCTGTGGGCGGCAGGAGTTTTACAACCATCCCAGCTCCGTCTAACCCTTGGTTCATCAGCACAGTCTGCTAAGCCTCCCGGGAAGAAAGGCATGAGCTTTTAGGTCAGGAGTCACCCAGCTGCCAGAACTTACTGGCTTGGGGAAAAGAGGAAGAAAAGGAATGAAGCACCAGTGATACAAAGGACCCGGTTTGTCACAGAGATTCCAAGGCCACAGAGAATGTGGTCAAACTGAGGCTCCCAGCAATGAGAAGCAGAAGCCGTGCTCCTGTGGCCGCCTTATCCCAGCATGGAAGGAAATTCCTCAGGGCCTGGTCCAGGCTGAGGGAAGGGTTTTTTCCCCTGTACAGGCTGGTTGAATCTTCTTTTTTTTTTCTTTCTTTCATACAACTGAGAAAAGCAAGAGTGGTCCGTGGGATTTCCATGTTCTTAAAGACCACCAGAGGATTCCAAGTTGCTTCCCAGGTTTGGAAAGCACTTGGCTTTTCTGACTGACCTTCGCATCCCCTTGCAGGTTGCTGAACGGCTGATGACAATTGCCTATGAGAGCGGAGTGAATCTCTTTGACACTGCCGAGGTCTATGCTGCTGGCAAGTAAGTCAGAGCCCGGTGTGTCCCTCAGGTGGCATTTCTGGAACAAAGGACCCTGCCCAGACCTTTGTTGACACATTGGCAAGAAGGGTCTATCCATCCCACACGTGTTGATGCCACTGCTTTTCTCCCTGCCTCTCCCACCCCTGCAGGACTGGGGACGTTGACCATCTCTGGGTCCATCTGCCCACCCAGACCTTCCCCACTCTGGTCCCTGTATGAAGAATGGACTGACTGGAAGCAGTAGCCACGATCTACATGAGGGGCCGAGGTGGTTGGGACCGGAGTGCGAGCAGCAGAGTTCCATAAATGTTAGCTGAATGTAATTCATTCAAATGAGCAGCTTCCAGTGTGGTTGTTCCAAAGCTAGTCTCGTTACTTCGTAAGCACAGCTCATAGCTCCTCAGCCCTGCGGTGAACTGGGACCTCCTCTCTGCAGGAAAGCTAGGGCTGCTTTTCCTGTTTGCAGGCCTGTCCCTCCACCCAGCAATACAGGTAGATCAGAGATTAAAGGAGAGACTCCCAAAGATGCCAAGAAGCCTGATTTTTTTTTCTTCAACAAACCATCTTTTATTAACACTATTATTCCAAAATCACTCCAACAGGTTATAGCACAAGAGCAATTTTTCCAAAAAACCTTCTAAAATATAGTACTGAGAAGACAATCCTCAAAATACAGAATATCATTATATATTGAAATCCTCAGTCAGCTAGCTATAAAGGGTTTTATCACCTTTTTCGCCTTTTTTTTTTCAGTTGAAGTATTGTCCATGTGCAGTGTTGTGTTAGTTTCTGGTACAGCATGGTGATATATGTATACTTTCATAAGAGGGCATTTCAGACCCCATTCTGAGGACAGAGAGGGCTGCAAAGCAGCCTCTCTTGCTGGAGAAGTCACCTCTAGCTCCAAGCTTCCTATGGAGCAGAGAGCATGTCTGGGGCTCCAGGACGGGGCTCACTGCCAAGTCACGCAGGCACCGTGCCCTCGGGCTGGGCCTCGGGGTCCATGCCCTCTGGTCTGCACAGCAAGCGCATTTCAGCAGAAGTGAAGCACTTTGGCCCCCGGCTGTGAACATGGATGCAGGTCCTGGCAGGGAGAGAATCTAAGAGGCTGGACAGCTGCTTGAGCAGCTCTGCAGTTCGCTACCTGGACTGTGGTACATAATCCCCTGCGGGCCTGATGCCCCCGCTCTGGGGAAAAATTATAGTCAAACTGCTGAATCAGGTTCGTAGCTGCCAGGTCAAAGTGCATTCTCCTAGCCTGGGTTTCCTCCTTTTCAAGGGCAGGTCTGTGTTTAAGGACCATCAGGGAGGTTCTGAGCCCACATCCTCGGTGTTTGAAAATGAAATCGATGAGGCCTTGCTCCTTTCCACACATCACTCTATCCCAGTGTTCTTTTCTCGTGTTGAATCCTGCTTAGTACCAAGTGGGGCTAAGGCTGGAAAAGGAAGCAGTGATTAACAAGTCTGTTAGAGTGGTGTTTGTATTCTTGTTCTGAAGGATAATTAGTCCTGATTATAATTATTGACTGATGATCAGTGTGTAACGAGATAGGTTCCCACTGCGAAGTGCAAGGTTGCAAGAGAAACAGACGTGGGGAAAGAACCCTGGGGCGACATTCCATGCCTGTCTACTTGGGGCACGCTCCTGTCTAACCCGCGCCATGCTTTATTACCAGCCTGTACACTCCAACAAAGGCAGACATTTCTCAGTTAAGACGAATCACAATTAGTGATGACTCAGTGTACAGGCCACCAAAGGACAAAGCGCTGATTCTGCTGATGTCCCCATTTACAGAGCCTCTGAGAACACAGCTGCTTCTCACGACGTCGGTCTGACTGGGAGGAAACTAGAAGAAAGTTTTAGTCACCGTAAGCTTGGCTCCCAGCTGGGGTAGGCAGAGGAGGAGAGGACGGTGGGGATGTCTTCACTGCAGCTCTCCACAACCAGCCCAAGGGGCAGGAAGGACACTTCCCTATGACTTCTTACTCCTGCTCCCGCGACAGTGCTTGTCACTGGAACCCAGGACTTTCTCCATGGGGGCCACTGCATCCGCAGTCCTGGCTTTGGGACATCTAAACCCACACATGGGTTTTTTCACCCTGCAAAATTGCCAGCGAGTCAATATTTTTTGTCTGAAAAGAGTGAGGTCTCATTGTCCTCCCCAGGCACCATTGGAGACCACAGCCATTAGAAAGAAACCCTTGACTCCCACCAGACACTGCCAAGCAGGACAGTTATTTATGGGATCAGTGGCTCAAAAACACCAAACTGCCAAATGACTCCACTGCTTCCTAGTATCAGGACCGCAGGCGGTCTCCTGCCAGTGTGCCAGGATTTGGCAGGTGCTTCGGGAACGCTCCGGGAGCAGGATTCTGCATGCACAAGCAGAAACAGCGGAAACTGTGCCACCAGCCGAGAGTGGCTTCTATTTTCGGGACATGTAGGCACTGAGAGTTCAAACCAGGAAGGGATCTGGTGTTTTGGATTGACTCTTGCATTTCCAGGACACTGTATCCTAAAATATTATGTTTCCCCTTCAGGGCTGAAGTGATCCTGGGGAGCATCATCAAGAAGAAAGGCTGGAGGTAAGGTCTTCACCATAGTCACTTACTTGCCTTTAAAAAGACTGTGATTATTTTGCACCAGAGAAAAGAAAATAAAATCACATGACAACTGACTGAAAGGCTGTCAAAAATAAAATGTCAACTCTTGGTAAAGAAATGATTTACAGTGCTTTGAAAATAAATATCAGTGAGTTCATTACTTGTGCTTCAAGAATTATTGACTAGTCATTAGTGACAATGAATCACCATGGGGATGCACAGAGGAGGAATGTTCATGAAATATTCGTGCCTCAAAGAAAGTGGCATTTTTGTGGTTTCCGACTGCCATTTGTGGTCATCCGGTGAAGGAAGCCAGCTGACAGGAAGCTGATTATCTGTACACATGTATTTATGTTCACTGTAAATTTTATCTATTAGATTTTTTAATTGAAGTATACTTAGTTACAATGTGTCAGTTTCTGATGTACAACATAATGTTTCAGTCATACATATATCATTGTTCATTTAGTTAACAACTCTGGATGCAAAGAAACGAAACAAGAATCCCTTGGAATATATATCCCAGAGCTTTCTTACCTGAACACAATTAGCCAGCACTGAGTCTCCTGTGTGCTACAGCCCTGGTGTCTGGGCATTCAGGAGAATGCTTCATCTGCTGTTCCCGGGGGGTTATGTCCCATCCCACCACCATCTATAGCCAAAGCCAGTAGTGATGAAGGATGCTATAACATGCTTCCCCACCCCACCTCACTACATGTGTCAACCCAGCAGTCACCTCTTCCCCAGCATGAGGACAGAATCAGGCAAACCCCAGTGAAGACCACCGGACAAATGTGGCATCCTCTTCTGCTCTGGTGTAAGATCTGCTGATGGCCAAATAAGTAACAGCCATATAGTATGAGTGGCAGCAGAAACTCAAAAATGTATGGAGATATATGAACAAATAAAATTTGGTGACCTACTTTCTGCCTCTCTCCTTACCTTTCCCCACTCCAGGAACTGTCAGGGTATGAAGAGAAAATTGTATTCAACCTTAAATTTGGAAAGATATTCACATCCCCACCCAGTTCTCCACCTCACCTGAGTTCCCTCCGCACCCAGAGTGTTGGTCCCTCCATCGCTGCTCACAGAGCACTGTATCATTTCCAAGGGCTGCTGTACCAATGTGCCACAAAGGTGGCTTAACACAACACTAGATTATTCCCTCGCAGTCCTAGGGGCCAAAAGTCCAAAACGAATGTTTGAACAAATGAATCCTTCCTTCCCTCTTCCAAGGTTTTGGGGGTTGCTGGCAATCTTCTGCCTTCCTTGGCTTATAGCTACAGCCATTCAACCTCTGCTCTGTCACCATGTGGCATTCTGCCCTCGTGTGTCTGTATGTCCTCTTATAAAGACTCTAGTCATATTGGACAAAGGGCCCACCCTACTCCAGTACGACCTCATCTTCATTTAACTCATTACATCTACAATGACCCTATTTCCAAATAAGCTCCCATTCTGAGGTACTGGGGGATGGGACGTTATCACATCTTTCAGGGAGGGACACAATTCAACCTGTAACAGAGGCCTTGGAGGTGATTCCACTGACAAGCAGTGAAATCAGCAGGGAGGTGAAGGCTGCCAGGGGACACCTGAGGACAAGGGGGAGCTTCATGCAGTAGCTCACTTCCCCTTTGCACCCACAGGACGTTTAGTCATCCCTCACTATACGCTGCAAAGCTTAATAAATACCTTTGGTAAAAAAGAGATTAACATGCATCTTTCACAAACTGCCTTCCAGTCTTGCAAGTGAACACTCAGTGTATCCTCATGCTACAGAATATTGGTACAAGTTCATATCTGTTCACAGCTGCCCACCCGAGAGTGTCCAAAAAATAAACCATAACATCACAGCATGGAGGCAATAAAAGCCGTTTCAACTGGCATCCTTGGCTTCTTGTCCCAAGGCTATCACTTGCTAGCTGTGTTGTCCAGAGCAAGTAACTTCGCTTCTCTGAGCCTCAATTTCCCCTTCTGTAAAATGGAGGCATAACTGTTCATGGAGCATCGTGCTGATAAACTGAGATAAAGTACATAAAAGAATGTTGAAGGCTGTGCTATATCAATGGGAGATACTCATACTGTCATTCTTCACCCACTCAGAAGAGCTGCTCTAAATGCCTCCATGAGGTCAGTGATAATTCACCAGGTTGCTGTCCACTCTCGCTGTTTGAACATAAATATTAGGGTGCACGCCCACGTAGGCCAAACATTTTACAGAAAGCCAGATTTTGGAAAAACAAGTCTATGGTGGTATTTGGATAGAGCGTGCAGCCTTGGCAGGCCCAAATGCTCTGAATAATGCAGAGGGCTGCACGCATGCTTTAATAAGATTCCATCCAGAGCTTTTTGTTGAAGCTCTGACAATGCTTGCTAACGGAGGCCTGGCTCCCCTGTGACAGATTGCCATTATACCAGGTATCACGAGGTTGACGGATTAAGCTGGAAAGTGCATCAGCCCTTTTGGGGTGCATAATCTCCAGATGCATATATCTGTGGGCCTCCTGTTATAGTGATTCAAATTACTTTTCTGGGAATTAACTTCATTGGGATGGGAGTACTGACATTTCCTACAAATTTTTCTTGTTGCAGCCAAGTTGTCAGAATTGTCACCGTCGTTGCCCATTGGTTATCATTAATCATGCTAGGCTCTTCTACCTGAGGGCCCCAGGCATCGACACTACAGCTGATGGAATTATAAATGCCTTATTTCAAATATTCCCGAAGTTTGGTCTTAACCTTTGAATCTCAAATGCTTTTTTTCCCCCTAAACCAGTTCAAATGAATTATATACCTGGAGAAACTAAATCACACTGAGATCTGCCTCCCAATTTTAAATTATATCACTATAGTTCTCAAGACATATTTCATATCCCACAATCATAGTGATGCAATTGCATTTCCTGCCCTTGGGTGTGGTTTTGAGAAGGTAATAAATCTGCTGACAAGATTTCCACATTTCATTCCCTGAGGAATGAAACTGGTAAAACATTGAGTTATGGATCTTAGGACTGTTTTCCTAAAATAACATTTCCATTGAATAAGACATGCAGAGCAATTTTATTTCTATCTATTGACTATTATAATTTACTTCATTATTCATAGTTCCATGTAGTCAGTTCCTGCCTGTGAAGGCAATGGTGGGAAAAGGTCATAACTCAGAGATACTCGGGTCCATGGTCCTTGGCAGAGGCCAGGAAAGTTCAGATCAATCAGCATTAGGTCAGATGCTCGATAAGTGTTAGCTGGTGGCTGCTTGAGCTCCTAAAGCAATCCATCCTTTAAGTCCTTTCCCTTACCGTTACTTTTCACTTACCATTCTGAGCCTCCATGCCTACCTCTCACCTGCCAATCACCCAAGTGTTGCCACAGCCCTCCTCCTCCTCCGGCCCCTCCCAATAACGCTCCCTTCCCTTCAGGCCTCTTTCTTTAGGATCTGACTTCAAGTCCCTACTCACCAGCTTCCTTCTGTCCTTACATTTCAATGACATAAACCAACCATTTATCTCCTTGCCAATTTTTTAAAATGTGAGATACAATAAGTTCATTATGGTGCTATAATAATAATATGACCCGGTACAATAACCAGCAGTTTATTTAATATTTCTCTATGTGTTTGTCTGTTTACCATACAGGAGGTCCAGCCTGGTCATAACAACCAAACTCTACTGGGGTGGAAAGTAAGTTCAATACTTCTTATTTTCCCTGCTTGACAGGAAACAATCAGTAGTTTGTGCTTTAATCCTTTTATGCAACCATTTTACATTCAACGTACTCAAATTAATTGGTTTGGAAAGAAAGATTGTTTTTTTCCCTCACATGAAGGAAATAGCAATTTGCCTGGGATTCAGGTTTAGCAAGATACCCCCAAAGAAATTTAGTGCAAAGCATGTGGTCACTTGTTACTAAGTGATTCATGGAGATTTTCAAAATACCAACCTCATACTTAGAACCGTTTCCAAAATAGAGTTCAAATTTCAGGAAAAGAAAATAAGCACATAGCATCACAGATGAAAAGCTACTCAAATCTGCCAAAACTCAGAGACTTCTACGGAAAGCAATGATAAAAATATCTTGCCTCGCCCCACGTGTGAGTCTCTGATCATTTCTGTAGAAGGCTCTGAAAATGCTGATCAAAAAGACCATCTCAGTGAAGAATAACAGGAAGCTGCATGTATCACTTGCTGTCAGGCCAAATGAAAGAGTGGTCCTCTCTCTGTCGTGGGATGCAGAACACACTTCACAGGATGAACTGGCTTCTGATGGCCCTGCTGGTGTTTGAACTGGTACTTACATTATTCAGCAGGACTCAGAAGTGGCCTCTTTGTGAGACCACATGTGAGAAAACATCAAGCTATTCCATATACCTTTTCATGGAAACCTCCGAGATTTCCATGGAGTCTTAACAAAAACAAAGACAAATGCAAACAAACAAAACCTAATTTACTTCCCTCTGATTGACAGGGAATAGTTAAAAACAAATTTGGAAGGAAACTTCTAATCAAAATGTACGTGTATACACTCACACGCTGATATTTTATTGATGTTTTTGAGTTGTTTACGATTAATATGAAGACAGAAATGTGGAACTCAGATATTTATTCCTAGTGCAGTCTAATAAAAATAAAGCAACATGGTGCCCATAAGAAATGTTAAGTTTACATCGTGTGTACTCTGATTCCTAGTGCCATTTCTTGATGATTTGCGATGGTACTCAAAACCTTGCCTATAATTTAGAAATAAACAGGAAATAAGACAGTCTGCAAGAACCATTATGTAGTAGAGTGCTACATACATTATTATCTAATACACTTTTAGAAGATACAAAATCACCAAAGGCGAATGATAAACTACTATGTTTTAAAAGGGGGTTGCCAAAGTTATTGATGTTGAAGGAATATTTCATCAGTACTTTAAAACTCAAAGACCACATTTCTTTCTCATTGGCCAGAGCCTGAGGATGGTCTGGGCAGGCAAAAGTCCTGGTCAAAGGTTTGTCTTCTTAGGAAACTAATTTAAGGAAGACTTGGTACATCACATTTTAAAAGAAAATAGTTGTTCAGCTTCTTTTGAAAGTCAAAAGACACTTCTAAATTTGTTTCCTTTCTCAGAAAAGCCAGTGCTACCAGTAGCCTGATAATCTTATAGTAAGTAAGCTCACAAACTTTTTTTTTTTTTTTTGGCTTGAGATTGGTTAAGAAGATAGTAAGGCTGAGCCACATGTCAAGTGTCAAATTACATATGGACAAGGTGCACATGCCTGAGTTGTTATTAAGGCGATGTGATGTCTGTCATGGTTAATTCATCTTCTGGGGTCTTCAAAGAAGAGCCGCTCAGTGTGCTGCCCACCAGCCTTGTTTGCTCAGCCTGCAGTAGCGCAGAATTTGCCAAAAATAGGGCACAAAATTAACCATTTAGTCTAGAATGATTATTCTTCTGTACTTTTGAAAGAGTGATTTTTTTAAAAAAGCACACCCCCACTCAAAGTCATTTGCTTCTTTTTCTTGTCAGAGCTGAAACGGAAAGAGGGTTGTCAAGAAAACATATTATTGAAGGTGAGTACCGCTGCTTCCATTTTATTTTTGTCTGTGGGCTGCTGAGTGCAGAAAGGTACCAACCAAATAGGTTCCAAACACATTAGGAAGGGAAAAAATTCTCTATGTAAAGAACCACAACCAACCAAGTTTGTCCCTGGGCCTGAGTGTGGGGAGTGTGGTGATATAAAGGGAGAATGAGAACTCAAAAGAAAAAGACTGCATTTTCTAGAACTCTTCTCATTTACGGCTATGCTAACATTAACAAAGCGCGTCTGCAAGAGTCTTTAAAGAGCTTTGTTGAGATGTAATTTATATGCCACAACAGTTTCCCCATTTAAAATGTACAATTCTTTTGTTCTGAGAATAATTACAGAGTGTGCAATGGTCATCATAATTAGATTTCAAAACATCTTCATCTCCCCCCAAAGAAACCTTGTATCCACTAATAGTCACTTCTGTTACCTTTTTTTTAAAGTTAGGGTTTAACATCTGCCATGCATTAAAAAGTTTCAAGTGGAGTTTCTCAGAATGTTTTCTCCTACTCCTAAAACTGGGATGGTTCCATGTTTTAAATCACATAACAAAACGGTTGTTTACCTGAAAGGCAACTACAGGCTTAGACACAGCTTTTTCCTATAAAAGTACACAAACAATGCCCTTATTCTTCCAGTCTGACCTACCGAACTATTTCTGTTCTTTCATGCCAGATACTAAAGAAATTTGATCTGCTAGATTTTAACATTGGCACAAATTTAGGTTTAATGACTGTGGAATGGCTGAATAAATAAACAGACTTTCAGAACCTGAGAGGACCTTGAGATTCCAAATGAACATAATAAACCTATTATTGAAATTCCTACTACCTCCTTGTGAATCCAAGGAGCATGTTGTTCCTAACCAGATCTCAGTCAAAACTTTAGGCTCATTGAAAAAGCCTTTCATATGATTTTTTTCAAAACTACATTATGCACAAATCAAGCTAATTTTACACTCTGAAAATTAACTCAGGTGGCTAAGGTCACCCAGCACACAAGTGGCCTGAACTCTACATGAACTGGTCTTCTGTCTTATTCTTAAATAGTACTTCCCAAATGTAATGTGAGTGTGAATCTCCAATGTTGAAAATGTCACCTTCATCACAGGACAAGTACCAATGAAACCAGAGGATAATGACTTGTAAACCTCTTCAAACTTTATTTTAGGTCTAAAAATCTCATGTCCCTTCTTTTTTTCCTGTAAAATTCACTCAATTCCCTAATTTCAGCCTGCCTAGAAATATCTTTTGAGCTGACTCTCTTGCAGTCGTGAGTGTTTTTGTCTTTGTCTGAGACTATAAACTGAAAAATAACACCAACAGTAAAACGTAATAATAATTGATTCTAATTAATCTTCAATCTCAAAAGTTTAAAATTTTGTTGAGTTTCACCTTATGAACAATGGAGTTCCTGTTAAATTTTAGAACCTAAGAGAGAGATTGACTTAGATTTAAGTTTACTGGAGTCACTTGAAAGCTATTTTTCTTTACATAACGCAATGTATTCTCCTGTGGACTTCTGAGGAATGGCCAATTAACTTCTGGGCATCTCCTCAAGGGCAGGGAATGTTTCTCCTGCTCCTCCTGTTTTTCACTCCAACAGACATTGGGTCAGCACTGAGGGGCAGGCTAACATAAAAAGTGCTTTCAGTGAGTGCATTCACTGAATGGGAGCATTTACCTCCTTGGGTTACGATTAACTGTTCAGATAGCTCTCTGGAGCCAAGGTTAATGCATTTTTGCACATCTACTTAAACTTAAAGCAACACCTGGCCCCAAGCCAATGCTCAACAAACATTTGCTAAGGGGAGATAGAACATGACTGTTTGTTTCTTGGAGATAAACCCTAAATGGCTCTCAAGGAGACATTTGTTAGCATGTCTTTATGTTGCTACAATTTAGCTATAAGATTAAAGCATCCAAATAGGGAAAAGCAGTGCCACCTGACTGGGTTTGCAGTCCCAAGAAGATCAAACCAGAAAGATCATCGAGCTCCATTTCATCTTTGGAAAGATGAGGATACTAAGATCCAAGGAGGCGAAGAGACACTGGCAAGATCATTCAGGCCAGCCCAGTTTAGTGCCCTGGATCCCAAGTCCTGTGCCTCACCTGCACATAGACCTTTCCTCTAAATGCCAGACCGGCCCATCCAGCTGCCAAGAGCTCCATGGGGTTGACTGATGTGCTGACACCACCACCAACAACCTGCTTTTCCCTGACCTCCCCATCTTACTAACAGTCACTTCTCTTCTCACGCCAACATCTCAGAGTCCTCCTCGATACCTCTACCTCCACATTCTGTATTCAGCACACCAGGAGTTCTCTTATTTCTACTTATACAACTTGTCCCAAGTTTGAACACACCTCACCAACTTGGTCTGCTTCGGTGACAGCCTCACTGGTCTCCCTCCCTGCCTGCCCTCTGCCCCCTACAGGTCATTCTCAGCAGGACAAGTGAGCAGTTCAGAACACAAATCTGACAGCATCATTTCCCTGGCTTAACTCTCATTTCCTTACCTCCCAGCCCCTCCCCATATTTTTCCATCTCATGTAGAGTAAAATCTAAAATTCATACCATGGATTCCAAGACTTCATGTGATTGAGATTTTTCAAAGTGAGTGGAGAGTGTCTCTTATGAGCACAACCTCCTTTTACTCCACTTCAAACCCAGAGGAGGGACCAGGTGGGTCACTGACGAGATGCACCATTTCTTATATTCTCACATGAATACTCTAAAATCTTGGCCTGACTATCAAGGGGAAAAATGCTTTCCAGAGGAAGAACTGAGAGATGAGGAACGACTGAGTACAACGAGGCTGGCTGGCCTTTACGTCAAGTCCACGTCATGACTTACGGCTACACGTTATTACCTTGAACAGCGAAATCATGCCAGCAGATGCCCTCAGCGTGCACTTTTTGCTCCTTGGGGATAAATGCTGTGTCCATGCCTGTCTACCCACCTAGAGTCGGGCACAGTTTCAGGATCAAATCAGAATTCAGTACACATGTAGGGCGTGGAAGAGGAAAGGACTTAAGTCACGACTGATCACACAGCATTCCGACAGGGCCAAGTTAGTCATAGCTTCTCCTAGGTTAACTCTCAGCCCACAATGAGATCTTCAGAAGGGACCGAGGGAAGGGGCATCATCAGAAAGGAGGGCGTTTTGTTTCCAGTGCCAGGTAGGGGCCAGAACTGTCACTAAATGCCCGCCTCTAAAACCAGGAGGGCCAGTGAAAATCTTTGGCGTCTAGTCATTCTGAATCTTTCCAGATGTGAGAACATTATAATTACGGTACTTCTATAGGCTGTTGCTCTTACCAAATGTGTGCCAACTAATTTTATTTGCCCTCTGGAGCAGCAATTCTAAAGGTAGTGAGTCTTGATATCTCCACTGCGGACTAGAGAACTGAGTCACACACAGTAAAAGCCAAATAATCCAAGCAGGATCATATGCCAGCGTGCAGATTTCCAGCCTTTTAGACCTGGGGATACCCTGTTACTGGTTTGCTTGGTTATATTTCCCTCTCCTTACCTCCTCCATACACAGAATTGCTTCCAAAATGTGGCTCCTATCATAGTGCTTTTTAAGGTAAATTTAATTTCAAGATGCCCGTTGAGATAGCTGGTAATAACCTGGGCCTGAAAGTCCCCGCAGTTTTTTAAGAACAGACATTGGACTTTATAACACCTGTCTGCCCTAATCTCTTCATCAGTGCTGCTTTTAACAAGCCACCATCACAGACAGTCCTTCCTTAATGAGTGAAAGAAATATTTCCGAAACTGTATTCAAGCACTCCATTTTCCTGTCAGAAAAATAATTGTGGCTGGCCGATAAACCAGTTTGAAAAATCAAATTTAAATGAGCCAAATTTAAATTTATAAGAGCCTCATTTAACATGCAATTAATTTTATGCCTATTATAAAAGAGAAAAACCTCCAGTCTTTCTGAGGAATTAAATAAGCTGATAAGGAAATGCTGTGCCTCATAGAAATGAGATAAAATAATTCTCAAACACTGTCATCCTTCTGGTTGTGTAATAGTATATACAATACATTCTATTTCAGGAAAGTATTAATTTTACTGAAATTAAATATTTTTTTCTGAGTAATCATAGAAATGTGACCGAATGGTTAGGGCTGAAACATAGATTATTGGTTCCAGATTTTTTTTAAGGTCTATTTCCTTTATATTACCACTTAAATCTTTAAAGCTCCTAGTGTTTTTGTTTCTTCTCAAAAGAATGGGGAATAATAGAAATAGTGGAGCTCAGCTATATTTAAAGTTCTTCAGACTTTGTTCCAATTAGTAAATGTGGAATGGAATTTTCATTTGCCAACATTTTATTACTAGGAAAACCCACGTGTACATTAAGATGGAGTCATCAAGTATATGTAAAAATAGATTTAAAAAAATTTCTTCTGTATAGCATGGGGAACTATATTCAATATCTTGTAACAACTTTTAATGAAAAAGGATATGAAAATGAATATATATACATGACTGGGACATTGTGCTGTACACCAGAAATTGACACATTGTAACTGACTATACTTCAATTAAAGAAAAAAAAAAAGATGGAGTTGTCAATCATTTATTTATGATTTACACCATTTTAATTTTTTTAATGTGCAATAAATATAGCTCCATCCCACTATAAGCCCAGTAAGTATTTCAAAACATGACATTAATGTGCATTTTCCAAGAAGAAAGAAGTTAAACTCTTAGGCTGCTTTTCATTCTAAACTTTGCTTCTGGATACTGCCAGATACAGATACAGGAGCCACTGTGAAAGGTCATTACCAAGTGTGGATTCCCAGTAGGCAAGAGCACTAATACCATAGAGAGAGGTCTAAGGCTTTTCTCTGTTGGAGACAAGGTCAACCTTTGATATATTTTTAAAAGGTTCTGAGGGCCAATGAACACATCATTGTATTCAATGTCTTTTTGAATCTAAGTCAGTGGTTCTCTTTTTTAAAGTAAATTCTTGAAGGTAACCAAACTTCAACTATTTCTAATAATGCTCATATTCAGACTTGTTAAGATCTTCCTGCTTCTATTCCCAGGATTGAAGGGCTCCCTCCAGAGGCTGCAGCTCGAGTATGTGGACGTAGTTTTTGCAAATCGCCCAGACAGTAACACTCCCATGGAAGGTGAGTGAAGAAATTTAATAGAAGACTAGAGTGATTAATTCTAGTTGACAACTTCTTCCACTCACAGTAGGAAATGAAATATATTCAGACTGATCTGACTGAATATGAAAAATAAAAACCTTTTCAGTCAATTTCTTTCAGCTGCAATGTTTACCCACAAAGCCAGGGCTCTGCATTCTGCATGTGTATTAATTTTTCAGCAGCTGCAGACACCAGGATTTGGCTCCTGCTGTCACAGTGCTCCAGGTTTGTTTCACTTCTGTGATTTCATCAACAAAAACAATAAAAGTAATTGGAAGGGGAGTTTATAACCCAGCCATCATGACTTTGGAGGGTGCTCTCCAAGAGTCTTCCTATTTTATAATGACTCTGGGTCTCATTAGTTTCCAGTCTGTGGTGGTAATATGAAGTGCTACCATGAGCAGAGGCTTTACAGGAGCGACTGCTTCAAAATGAGACTCTTGGTTGCCATTTGGTTTTTGATTCTCAAGGAGCTGCAACATTTTATCCCCTTTCTGAGGACAATTCAAGCATCACTCTGTGGAAGCTTTCAGAATGTCCCTAAAACCAGTTTTTTTCCATTTACATTTGTTTGTGGAACCTACCTAGGATGATTGAGAAAGAGGATCAAGTTTGGGAGGACAAATTTAAAAAAATGTTCTGGTTAAGTGAGATTTACAGTCATATGGATTATCATATATCTGAGGTGAATGAGAACAAAGATACTTGGGAAAAAAGAAGGGGAGGAAATAATGTTCTGATTATTTGAGGCTTGCTATATGACATGGATTTATAAATTTTCAAAGAATTAGAATACTCAACATAAAATTACACTAAGGTAAATTTGGTTTTGCTGATTCAAAAGGTAATTCAGGATCTTGTATTAAATCAGGTTCTGTAAAGATTTGTTCTTGCTAGAAGGTTATAGAAGTTATGGAAGTTATGAAAGATTGAAGTATGTATAAATTTTTCTGTTGCGTTTCTGACAAAATGCATTTCTGACCAAAAAGAGTTATGAAACTGTTTTCCATGCTATTTGTGTCTTTCAACTGCAGAGTAATGTTTAAAATATATACTTATATATCTGATTTTCTCCTAGAGTTTTCTACTTTCTTGATTTGAGTAAATTAGGAGATTATTATAAAGCAGTACCATTGTTGGAAATTCATGATAAGAAATTATCCATGGAAATGACACAAATGCATATTTTTATTAAAGCAAAGACTAGGTGTTTGATAAGGCAAATCATAAACATTTTATTCATGTAAGAAGTGCTTATTGCAAGGATAATATGATGTCACACCATTCTCAGTGTCACATTAAAATAGCACTGAAGCTATCATGTGAGCACAATTGTCAAGCAAAATGCCGTTTAGTGGCGGCTGTGAAAGACTGAAATTGCTTCCCATTTTAAGTGCCTAGTGACTACTTTCCTCTTTGGAAAAATGTCCTTTGCAATTATGCTATGTACAGGATAGAAGAACATCTGGGATTTTTTTTTTTTTTTGGCTCATTTTGCCCATTCTATCACTGTCTTTAATCTGAGGGATATAATGTAGACGTCTCTGAAACAGAAAACGTTATAATTTGCATTATATACCTACAGAAAGAGGAAATTTCAATTAGAAGCCAAGCTATGTGATACTGATAAGATAATGGTATCTCTTGTATAAACACTGATTATGTGTTGATGTTTCCTAGAAGGAAGCATCAAAATGTTAAAAAAAAAAAAAAAAAGAGAGAGAGATTGCTGCCTGATAGAATATATAACTACAGCATTGTCCAGCCTCCAATGAAATCAGAGAATTTTCCTGCTTTACTGTAACAGGAGAGCACTGATCTGGGCAACAGAGAGGAGAAGAAATAGGAAATAAGAAGAAAATTAGAAATAGACAGGGATTGCCAGATGGTTTTGAGGGCATTTTCTCCTCTAAAAATGAAAAAAATGGTGTCTAAGCTATGTCTGGATTCCATGTTGTTATTAAGTTTCATTTTTGCAATGATTTTGTAAATCATGTGTGTGTATATGAGTGAAACTTGTTCATGTTACAATGGGATCAACCTTAGGAAGGCTATTAGGGTTTCTAAAAACCATACAGAAGAGTGTATGTTACGTATAATCAAAAGTACCCTTGAAAACCCTACAGTAATTCTTTGTTAGTCAGTGTTACTCTACAGCCTTTAATTAGTCAACTTCTTCTCCAAATATAGTGACAAAACCATCACTAGATACTTGCCCAAATACTTTTTTTTTTGATAACAGCCTTAATATCATTCACACACATCTCTTATTTTAGCAACTCACTTTGGCAGTTGTAGGCTCAACTGCATCCATTTCTGTCTAATATAAGTGATGGAACGGTGGTTGCCAAGTGCATATTGCTGAATTTTATATATTAAGTCTACATATGTTGGCATTGTTCTGTGTGTGTGCCACACAGTAAACCCTTAGCATTTGTAGATCATCTTTATCGGTTTCAACCATTCCCCATCAACTCCATGGACCCACAATACCCGCTAACTTATAATTTTGCCAAGGAACCTATTTTAATTCCTGGGGGCTTAAAGAGAGAGCCCAACCCAGCTTTCTAAGACCCATTTTAAACAACTTTGATTTAAATTTATTAAAGTGCCAACCCCATTCACTTGATTCACACCATGAAAGGATGTTAATTGGGAACATTTCTAGAATAAACCAAGATGAGTTTCATCCAGTTTATACATATCATATAGCAACCAACTGAGCCAGAAAAAAGGTTAAGCAGTGGCGCCTTCATAATACATTGGCATCATACGCATACCAATTTAGTTGTTGCCTTCCCTTCTTCCTTAGAAAGCCAATAGACAAAAACTGAGTTCTCTCAAACGAATGGCTGTAAATTCTGAATGTGTAGTTGGTAGAGAAAGGGGTAAGACACCTCCTCTGCAATCTGTAACCCCATGGGATGTAATTAGACATTTGACAGCTAAGGGAAGATGTTCCTGACAATAGAAGGGAAATTGTGTACCTTTTTTCCTCTGTCCTTCTTGTTTATTTTTTTCTGGTTCGCCTAGTAGTACGTCAGCTTTCTTTCACAGCATCTGCCACGCCATCTGTCTCTGCTGTAATATCTGGCGTTGATGGCATGTTTTCTAGTCCCCCCAAAAATCAGCCCCATGTCCCATTTCTTCTTTCTTATGCTACCTTGTTCTTCCCAGTAGAGTCACTGACAGGTCCTTGTCCCCCATCATAATTGTATTCTTAAGTCCATCACTTCCATAAATCCCCAAAATCTTCCCTTAGGCTCATTAGGTAAGAGAAAGTTTTCATTCCAACATAGATCATGGTGGACATGGGTAGACACAGAGCACTTGTGTGTCTGAGGACGTGCACTAGGAGTTTTTGGGGGTTTGTTTGTTTGTTTGTTTGTTTGTTTGTTTGTTGGTGAGGTTCTCTGTCATTCCCAAGTGCCAGGCTAATTTCTCCATCCATACCCTTCTCATCGCTCCAGGGACGAAGTGATTGAGCCTGATTATGGGGATGAAAGGAGGCTATAAACCATGTACCACTTGTGAATAACAGAAAAAAGAGGGGGCCCATTTTAGTTTATATAGCTCCTTTTAAAAGGAAAGTAGAAAGCCCACTAATCCGTTGATCCTGAGACTACAATGAGTTTTTAATTAAATTACATTTTAATTAAATTTTAATTTAAAAGACACTTGGAATTGAGCCTTCTAACTTTTATTTATTGAGAGTTTTGGGCCAAAACTAGTAAATCTCACAAACTCCCTGAGTCATTAGATATTATTTCCAACCTCATTACAGTTCAAATTATTTATTTTTTCCCTGCTATTAGGTCAATGCAGACATAAAACAACCCAGATGTCTTATTCCAAATAAGAGAGACAAGATCAAAGTTAGCTTCACTTAATTCCCATAACATCATCATGTCAAAGAACCGACTCCATAAGAATTTACTTCTTTCTCGGCCATCTTTTTTAGTATCCCCATATGCAAGCAGGAATCCACGGAAATTCAAGAATCTAGGACATCCAATGACAGCTCAGAAAAATACCAGAATGGCAAACATTTAGCATCCTAAATTTTCTACGTTTTTTTCAATTTCAGGACACTGAACCTAGATGTTTAACATCCAGAATAAAGTTTTCAGAACAAAACTTTAATGACCCCACACCTAGAAATATTATCTAACCACAATAGGTCATCCCTTCTGTCTTTATATTTTATTTTCCCTGAAAGACACCCTCAGTCTGTCCCCCAAAAACATAATAGCAGGAAGATTTCTTCTGCAAATAGTCTATGACAGTGCTGTTCAATGGAAACAGTATGCAAGCCACATATGTATTTTTAATTTTTGATTAGTTACATTTAAAAAGGAAAAAGAAACAAGTGAGATTAACTGTAAAAATATATTTCAATTTAACCCAAAACATAAAAAGTTATCCTTTCAACATGCAATCAATATAAAAATTACCAAGGAGAAATTTTACATTATTTTTTCTCATACTGTCTTTGAAATCTATTGTGTATTTCACACTAATACCACATCTTAATCTGCGCCAGCCACATTTCAAGCGCTCAATAACCGCGTGCGGCTAGTGCCTAGTGTAATTGACCACACAGGTCTATAAACTCTAGTTCTAGTCCAGCAGAGCACCAGACACATAGTAGGTGCTCAATAAACATTTATTGGGTGGATGGATGGCTAGATAGATGGATGATTGGATAAATGGGTGAACTAGTGTTTAAGGATTGAATAAATGAAGCTCTGAAGTTAAATAGATCCAACTTCATTTTTCTGTACTTGAAAACCAATTTTGGTTTCCTAGCATCTATGAACATTCCAGTGCCTGATCTGGTTCAGCATATTTCAGGGTGATATTTAGAAGGGCCAGTTGCTAGCAAACAGCCCCAGGACACTTACATCCCCTTTCTCCTCATCAGCATCAACAGTAGCATCCAGATGCAGATCTCTCTCCAGAAATCTGACTGATACCTAAATGAGCAGAAATGAATGAATGGATGATTCTTTGGCAGTTCAGCTGCCCCTGAGGATGACTATATCAAATTAAAATTATCTAATGCATTTCACTTATGACCCTGGCCAGGATGCTCTGAGGGCCTCTGGTGTCCTTTAGATCAATTTAGCCTCCTGGCTTGAAAGGCTGGGGGGACAGCTGAGTTTTCAAGAAATTAATTTGGAGAAAATGATTTTCATATCCAAGAAGATGAGCCAAACCCTACCAAGCCTGTGGCACAAAAAAAAAAAAAAAAGTTCCAATTTTACTAAATCAATTTTATTTCCATTTTAATTGTGAATTCATCCAAAGTTTTACTGCTACTTGAGATGTATCCAGCTGATGTTTTATCCTTTACAGAACGACAAGTCATGCCAAAAAAAAAAAAAAAAGAAATTAATTTCATCCATTCTAAGAACTGTGGGGGATGGCTGGTTTCTCTTGGGATTCTTTCAGTCTCTGATGTGGTTTTTTAGAACATCTCATGTTTCTATTCATTGTAAGCTTCCTCATTAGGACAATATTTCTGCCAAGTAGACGTGGGGGCATTAGATAGACACAGCTTAAAATCCTGGCTTTGCTACCTGTTAGACTGTGTACCTAGGCAAGGTACCGTCCTCACTGAGGCTCAATCTCTGTATCTGAAAGTGGGGGTAACACATCAAGTGCCTTCCAAAGGCGTTACCACCTCACTCATGGCAGGGGAAGCAAACATAAGCTCCATTTCTAAAATGCCCCGTATAATCACACACACATAAAATCCCCCTTTCTCTGGACCTCTTCTCAGAGGTAAGCAGAGGAGACGTCTAAGACCCTGAAATTACAATGTGATGAAAATCAAATGAAGCTGGCCAAGCTGCGGGGTCACCCAGGGTCTGTGGGGAGGCCATGAAATCAGGGTACAGAGCTGGCCATGGAATTTTCTTCTAACCCTTTTTTGTCTGCTTGGAATTTTGTTCTGAAATCCTCCATCCTCTTTAAAATTATGTCATTATAGATTTGCCGGGGTTAATCTATCCAGTTAAAAGGTGATCTTAAAGTCTGTGATTTTGTCTTCAAAAGTGTATCTAGAAAAAACTCAATAATAGGCTTCATTCATTCATTCAGTTGATATTCTTTGAATATCTACTGTGTGCCAAGCACTTTTCTAGTCACTGAGAGAAGCAGAAGTTAATAAATTAGGCAAATTTCCTGTCCTTACAGAAATTACATTCTTGTGGGGGATACAGACAATATGTTGGTAAGAAAGTTACATTAGATGGTGGGAGGGGGACAGGTAGTAAGGGGGATGGATTCTAGACAGGGTGTCCAAGAGGGTATGGGGGAGGGTAGCTTGGCTTCCCCCCACAAGGGGAAGGGCATGTCTCTGGAGTCAGACAGACCCCAATTCAAATCATCTTTCTGTTTCTTCCTAGTTGTGTGATCTTAGGCAAGTTATGTAGCCTCTCTTCCCCTCAGTTTCCCTATCTGTAAAACACAAGTAACAATATCTGCTCTGCACCTACTCTATAGGGATATTATGAGGAATATTTGAGATTATATATATAATGCTTAGAATGTTGCCTAGTACATAGTAATTAGGCAAAAAGTTAGAGCTCTCATTTTTATCGTTATTATTTGCATGGTCCCACCATAAATTTGTCACGTGGGAAATGACCTGGAGTCAGTACTAGCCTCCAAGTCCGCAACCAGGTAATCCTAGGGGTCCTGAAACAGAAAGTCTCACACAACAGATTAAGATATGTGAATCACATGGTTTATTAAATCAATAGTGAAATAGTGAAAAGCAAGTGGAGCAGGATAGAGGCAATTAGAACAATTCAGATAGAATACAGGCAGGGCGAGGGACCAGCTGCCTGAATCTTGGGGCACGCAGTGTTCACATGACCCCCCACCACCACCACTACCACCACCACGGTGGCCTTCTGTGCGGTGGCGGGGCTATGACCGTCAGAGCTGAGGGCCGAGGAAGGAAGCTCAGCAGACAGAGGTGCCTGAGTCAACGGCACCCGTGCTGTGTTGGGAAGACTCGGGGACAGCTCCACCTGTAGTTCACCAGTTAGCCTGAGGTGCAGCTCTGGACTCTGTATTTCTTGTGCAGAGGATTCTTGAGGCCAGAATGGGGTCACCAGGGGTGGCTGATTTAAGGCCTTATTTGTGTTCTCATATGCTTCCATTTAGTGTGCCTTGGGTGTGTCGTTCACATATGGACGCATTATGAACATCACGTCTTTCCATCCTTTCCTCTCAGTGCGCAGCACACACATTTCCTGCTCTGTCTGTGGCTCCCATGACTCAGAGCTTCCTCGCCCACTTAGTCTCACCACACACATCATGTGAAGTTCATCTGCCTCACAGGCTACCTGTTGCTCTACCCAGTTTCATCTGTCGTCCTTATTTGTTTCTCTTACTTCCTTAAGCAGAGCTGAATAATCTTAAGAAACACAGCAAAGGCGCATTGCAGAGTTAGTTGCTGACATGCTGCCTGAGATTTGCAGAGTCAGCTTCAGGGGCCACTGGAAAATTTTTCCAGAGTTAACAGAGGACCCCAGAGTTTGGAACCTGGATCACTCTGGTAGGCATCTATCAGGAACAGCGCCCTGGTGAACAAATGATCATCTTCCAACCAGGTTCCCAAGAAAGAACAGCAGTTTTAGAAAAACCAGCTTGACTAGAGCATGCTGAGAAGTTAAGATTGCCGAGGCTGCAGAAAATATGTGGCGAGTTAGCTTCAAAGGAAACTGTATTCCCAGTAATAGTCTGTAATTTATTTGGTGCTATATTTTGTGCTTTCTTGGGAAGTCACAGATTCCCCACCTCATTTCATAAAGCCCTGTTTGGAAGGGAGGATTCTGGAGAAGAATATGCTTATACTTTTTGCAGTTTACTTAGTTCCTCTATTCTCTTTCCTTTTTTTCTTTTTCTTCACATCTTCAGTCAACAGTGAAGGCAGCAGGGACACAGCTGCTGTCATTAGTAAGCTCCAAAAGGAGAAACAACATGGGCCAAGTGTCTGGGGGGCCTGTCCTTCCTCCTCACCGCAAGCTTGTGGTCCTCACCCAGCTCAGAAAGGGTGGTTTCTTCTTGTGGTTGTTGTTTGCCCTTGTTGTTTTTAGTTAAGAAAAAAGAGAGAGAGAGAAAGCAGAGATGGCTTCTGCTCACCCCAGCTGTCAGGTGAGAGAGCTGCTTAGTATTCTGGGCTGTGGGTTTGTGACTCACGTGAGCTTCCATCTGTGTGAGCTGACATCTCTCTGAAAGGCTGCTGGAGCTGTGACAAGGTTCACCTCCATATTCTGAGGGGATGTCGACTCAATCTCGGGGGAAGTCACCTCTGTAAGTTCCTCACTGTGCCTCAATGACTGATGTGCAGTGACATGGGTGTAGGACGCAGACACTAGCATCAGCCAGCTCTCCGGCCCGGGCCGGTGGGGCTGTGGGTTTTAGCTGCCTGTCAAAGCAGCGTCTTGCTCAGGGTTTACTAGCAGGAGGATTCCAGGGGTGAGCAGAGCCACCTGTGTCATTGCTCGCCCGGAGTTCTCAGACATACCCTTAAGTCCCCCTCTTCCTTCCTGTAAAAGAATGAAGTTATGAGAGAGTAAATGGCTCTGTTAAAGCCCCCCTTGGGGGAGGGTGTAGTTCAGTGGTAAAGCACATGCTTAGCATGCACGAGTCCTGGGTACAATCCCCAGTACCTTCATTTAAAACAAAGAAAAAGCCCTCCTGGGTGTTTAAAATGTGTAGCGAAAAAAGTACAGGATCTGCAATCAGGATGAGGGTGCAGTCTCAGGTGTGCGAACTTGGTTGAGTTGCTCAGAGTTTTCTGCTGCTCAGTTTTTTTTTGTTTGGAAAATGGAATGAATAAAACATTACCTTGAATAGCTATTTCCAAGATCGTTGTGACGATAACATGAGATAATATAAGTGGAAAAGTTTTTTAAATTGTAATGTCCAGCACACGTATTTTGAGGTTGTTATTGATACATGTGTTTACAGTTTTAGAATATGTATATACACATATTAAGATGTAATAACTGAAGTTTCAACCAGGCATCCACACAATTGAAACAAAATTTCAGAGAGATGAATCTCTATTTGTATGCTTGCAAAGGAAGAGGGCCAGAGCTGGTTGCATGTCTCTTTCTTCCCTGATATTTTACTTTGAGAAAGTAAAAACCTACAAAAAAAAAAAAAAAAAAAAAAAAAAAAAGTTGAAAAAATAAACAGCCAATTCTCTTCACCTGGATTTACCAGTTTGTGCTCTATTTTGCCCTCTCTCATTGTGACATCCTATCCATAAATACTTTCTTCTCTGTCCTGAGACAGCCTCAGCATCCTTCCACACAAATGTTAACGCACTCATCACACTCAGGAACTTTAACACTGATACCCCACTGTTATCTAAGACACAAACTATCCTCAAATTTCCTAAAATGTGCTATATAGGACGTTGTTGTTTGAGAGAGAAGTTGAGTCCATGATTTAATTAAGAATCCCACAGTGCATTTAGTTGCCATGGCTTTTTAATCTCTTTTAGTCTAAAGTGTTTCCTCCACCTCTTTTTTTTTTTTTTTTTTTTTTGTCTCTTTAATGACATTGACTTAAAAAAAAAATCCAAGCCTGTTGTTTTGGAGAATGTCTCTCAGTCTGGGTTTGGCTGATTATTTTCTCGTAATTAGATTAGGATTAAGCATTTTTAGCAAGAAGACTACACAAGTGACCTTGGATCATCCTCAGTGTGTGTCTCAGAGGGTCCAGGAGGGTCACTGTCCCCTTACTGGTCATGTTAAGGTTGCTCACTCAGTTAAGCTGATGTCTGTCAGTTTTCTCCACCGTGACGGTACCTCTATGACTTAGTAATGAATAAATAAGCTGGGGTTTGATTCTTTGAGAACACGTAAATAGCCTGGCCCCCCACAGTGTGGTTTTGGCATTTACTGCAGATCCCTGCCTGCAGCAGTTACTATGGTGGGGTGGGGGTGGTAATTACAGTTACCACCCCCCCCCCCCATTTATGAATGGGCATTCTGCTGTGAAGACAGAGCTTTCCCTCAATTGTAGTTCTGTGCCTCTGGAGCCCCCTCAACTTAGTTCAAGAATAAAATTATTGGAAGAGAGGAGGTGAGAGGATCTAGTAAGAAGGACGCATCTGGCGATAACTATGCTGTGTGCACCTTCCCACCCCAGTGCAGTGAGAGGGCTGGCCCTTCACTCCCCTTCTTGTGGGGGTGGAGAGTTGCGTGACCCCCCCCAGTTGGGAGTTGAGCGGCTTGGGAATGGCTCATGTCTGGCAAGTCTAAAGGTGGAGAAGTGGGCTGGATCTCTACTTCCGTGGTTCAGCTAGGAGAATGACCCTCCCTGGGGACAACCGGGAGGGCAGCTATGACTGTTTCCTATGTGCAGTCACCTTGGGTCTGTCCTCTAGGAGGGCAGCCTCCTGGAGGGTGAGGGCTGGAGCTGGACACCCAGAGCCTGTAGGACAAGGAAGGGTTCAGAGGAGAAGCAGAAAGCAGAGGAACAGAGAAACCAGCCACACCCCATTTCACTACCCCTACTGCAGTCATTTAGTCTAAGCGGGTCCCAGCTAGGAAAGGGAAGGAAATTTTGAGTTTGGAGTTTTGATTGAGATCTATGGAGGCTGTGTTTATGATTTAAAAGGATGTCAGGACTGTGTGTTACCCAAGAGTGGGTAGAAAAGCTGTGGGACCAGCCTGAGTTTTCACCAAGCCAACTTTTCATTGTTCCCAGGCCAGTGGGAAATTAAAAAATAAAGCTGGGTTGTAATTACATTATCGTGAGTCATGCTTGTTCCACACACTAGTTACTTATGTGTACTAGTTACCTATTTCTAAATTGATCTGACTTAAATTACACATAAAAAAAAACTACTCTTCCATTACTTTCAGAAAACAAATGTGTTTGCTTTATAAGGAAATACTATTATGTCCAATATAATTGGAAACTTAGGAAAACCTTGTATGCTAAAGATTCAAGTCTCCACAAATTACAAAATCAGGCCCCTGGCCACCTGTATAAAATGTGTACCCTATACACAGACATTCCTCGTACCCCACAAACCCTCCCCAGGCACCTGAAGATTTTTGAAAGTATCACTTCTATTAATCAGGGAGTAATTGTCACTGTTCAAACACTAGAAAAGAGTTTAAGCCACAAGACTACAACCTCTGCAGTTGGAACTTTATTCATCCTTTCTAAACACATTTTTAACTTAGGTCATGTTTATTCATTTTAAATTCTAAAAGGTGACCAGTGTGACTAGCTTTGATGAAGCCAATCATATCAAATTAATAACTAACTGAGATACTTTTAGATAACTTTCTGAAACCCTAGTGGAGTCAACTCAAAATTTACTTATACAAAGAAAATTCATTTGTTATTGTTGTTGTTGTTTAAGGGCCAGTGGATGGAACGTGTGGGTACAGGGAAGCAGTAGAAAGAAAAAGAAAAGAAAGTTTAATATTATCAATATTCTCCTTTACCTGGAGGAAAAATGAAAATGTATCACCAGCATGGAAACTGAAAGTATATTTGGTGATGGAATGAACCTAATTAGCCCTAGAAATGAGTGCTTTCATCTAATAAGAGAAAAAAACAAATGACATAAGAGTTCACACAGACTTAACAGAAAACAAAAAAGGGAGCTATGGAGACCAAAAAGAAAAATTTGGGAAGGAAGGATGAAATTTTGTTTCTCCCATCTGTTTCCCCTACTCCTTTCTCAAGCACAGTATGAGTCTTGAAAATCCCTTTCTCAAAACACCTACAGAATGCATTTTAAATGCCATCTTACAGCACTCAGGATGGCCCAGAGAACATGGTACAGTAAAAAAAAATACTCAGGTCTAAAACCTGCCTCATTCATTTGTTCATAATCAACTAATATTTTTGAGTGCCTGCTATACACTAGGCATTGTTCTTGATGCATGTGATAGACAAGAGAACAGAATAGAAAAGATCCCTGTCCTCGTGAGACACATTGGTTCTAGCAGGAGAGACAGGAAATAAACAGAAAATAATTTTAAAGATTTAATTATATAGGATATTAGAAGGTGGTAAGTGTTATGGATAAAAGAAAAATTAGAACAGAGTGATGAGAATGGAGTTGCCGGGGGTCAGGAGGGGTTACTGAGAGGGTGAGGACTTGAAGGAGTAAAGTGAGTGACTGGGAGGGAGATAAGGATAGTGTTTCTGGCTGTAGAAGCAGTGCAGGGGCTCTGAGACGGGAGCAGCCTGCTGTGTTCTGGGAACATCAAGACAGCAGTGTGGCTGCAGAGAGTAAGGAAGGAGGCAGGTGGAGGGAGATGAGTTTAGAAAGATTTCAGAGGCCAGATCTTTTGGGGCCATCCCCCTGAATGAATTTTGGAAAAAGAAGTGACATGATTTGACTTACAATTTAAAGGGGCAAATGTAGGAACAGGGGGATGTGTTAAGAAATCATTGTAGCAATCTAGGTGAGAAATGATGGCGGCTCAGATGAGGATGCTAGCTGTAGAAGTGGAGAAGTGGTCATTCAACATTCAAAGAACACCTCTAATATGAAATTATTGAATGTAGAGCCAGAAGAAGTTCCTGATGGATTGCATGTGGGTGTAACAGAAAGAAGAATGAAGAATGATGCCAAGGTTTTTGGCCTGAGTCTCCAGAAGGATGGGGCTGCCCTGTTATAGGGTACTATTACAGGGAATACCATGGTGGAGCTGCTTTGTGCGGGAAGATCGGGGGTCTGGGTTTAGTCTTGAGCTGGAGATCTTCAGGAGACATTCAAATGGAGCTGTTGAGTAGGCAATTGCACACTGAGTCAGAAACTCAGGAGACAGGACTGGATGGAGATGCAAATTTGGAAGTTGTCTGCATGTAAATGGTATTTAAAGCATTGATAATTGGTAAAAATCACACAGGGAAGGAAGGAAGGAAGGGAAGGAAGAACGGAAGAAGGAAGGAAGGAAAACTTTTAAAAAGACAAAGAAAGAAAGGACAAGGACTAAACCTTGGAGCTCTCCAATATTAAGAGATTGGAAGGAGGAAGAGAAGTGTGGTGCCCAAGGAGCAAGTAGAGAAAACATTTCTAGGAGGAGGAAGTAATCAGCTGTATCAAATGCTACTGATGGGTCAAGTAAGATGAGAACTGAGACTTGCCTGTAAGTGTTAACCGTACAGATCATCAGTAATCTTAAGAAGACCAGTTTGGGGGAAATAGGGAGTGGGTATGGAAGCGAGAGGCATCTAATCTCTGAGGCTCAGTTTCCTCATTGGGAAAACAGTGAAGAAACCTCTTGATTTAGAATGACCAAGTAATCCCTTTTCTCTTTGAAAAAAAAAGAAAAACCCACCCAATAAATGTCACACAGGAACAGAAATAGAAACTTCCTTTCTGATGAAAGGAGCAGACAACTGGAAACCTGGACCAATATATATGAAAGCAGCAAAGGGATGGAGGAGTTGTAAATAAACTACAAATGACTTAGCAGAACTGAGGAAAGATTTATTTAAAGTGCCCACAGTACAGATGGCCAATAGGTACATGAAAAGATGCTCAACATCCCTAATTATTAGAGAAATGCAAATCAAAACTACAATGAGGTACCACCTCACACTGGTCAGGATGGCCATCACCAAAAAGTCTACAAATGATAAATGTTAGAGAGGGTGTGGAGAAAAAGGAACCCTCCTACACTCTGGTGGGAACATAAATTGGTGTGACAATTATGCAGAACAGTATTGAGGTTCCTTGTAAAACTAAAAATAGATTATATTTTATAATCTATAATCCAGCAATCCCACTCCTGGGCATATATCCAGAGAAAACTATAATTCAAAAAGATACATGCACCCCAGTGTTCATAGTAGCACTATTTACAATAGCCAAGACATGGAAACAGCCTAAATGTCCATCAACAGATGAATGGATAAAGATGTCATGTGTGTGTGTGTGTGTGTGTGTGTGTGTGTGTGTGTGTGTGTGTGATGGAATATTACTCAGCCATAAAAAGAATGAAATAATGCCATTTGCAGCAACATTGATGGACCTAGAGATGATCATACTAAGTGAAGGAAGTCAGACAAAGACAAATATCATATGATATCACTTATATGTGGAATCTTAAAAATTGATAAAATGAACTTATTGACAAAACAGAAATAGACTCATAAACATGGAAAACAAACATATGGTTACCAAAGGGAGAAGCAGGAGAAGGATAAATTCGGAATTTGGGATTAACAGATATACACTATACATGTAAAATTAGCAAGGACCTACTGCGTAGCACAGGAAACTATATTCAATACCTTGTAATAACCTATAATGAAAAAGAATCTGAGAAAGAATATGTATGTATATGTGTATCTCACACACACACACACACACACACACACACACACACATAGCTGAATCACTGTGCTGTATACCTGAAACATTGTAAATCAACTATACTTCAATAAAAAATACAATTAAAAAAATAAAGTGCCCACAGGTGAGAAGCAAGTTAATTTGTACCACGCAACCTCAGAATGGTTAAGGTGTTGGAGGCACCAATGTCACAGAAGATAGGGATGATGTGGAAACTAGATATAAGGCAGTTCTTCAAAAGACTATACAGAGCTATTAAAGCTCCATGTTCCCAGGTCTGCAGGCAGGGTCCCACCTTTCCCCTCCAATGAAAGAGGCAAGAGATGCATTACCTGGAGACATTCAGCTGAGAAGCTCTAGACAGAGGAAGGTAAGGCCAGGCTGGGAAAGAAAAAAAAAAAAGAATTATAAAGTTTGAGACCCCAGACCTCTCCCCACACTTACCTCCAGGTCACCAACAACCAGGTTACACTTTCCACAGGCAGAAGATAATAGAATGTTTCTCTGGAGAAAGTTAATTATCCCAGAAAAAAAAAAATCTAACAGATCTTGACATTGTTGTGAAAGAAAATCCCATGGGAAAAAGTGGCAAGTGCCCTAATTGCTCCCACAGTGAATTGCACTAGTTGACAAATGTTGTCCAAGCACAATTGTAGTGCTTTACTCTCAATGTAAACAGAAACCCCCAAGTCAGCTGTCATTCAAAGAACACCTCTAATATGAAAAAAAAGAGAGTAAATAGTAAGAAAAGATAACATAATAATGCAGAGAGGTATAAAAATTTTCAAAGAAACTATAATAAATATACCTGATGAGATAAAAGAAGATATTGCATCAATGGAACAGGATGAAAGACAGAGCAAGAACAACATAGAACTAGAAAAAGAAAACTTAGACATTAAAAAAATGCAATGGGAAAAAAATTTTTTTGGCTAAAAATTTTTAAAAGTCAGTAAAGATGTTGGACATTAAATTGAGGAAATATTCCAGGAAGCAGGGAAAAAAAAGAAAATATGGACAATAAGAATGAAAAGATAAGAAAATTAAGGTTCTGTCTAGGAAGCCCATCATTTATTCAACTGAAAGATTGCTAGAGAGAGAACAGATAAAAATGGAGGAGGAGAGGTAGTTGTCAAAAAAAAAAAAAAAAAAAAGAAAGAAAGAAAGAAAGAAAAGAAAAAACAATACAAGAAAATTTCCAGATTTAAAGAACATGAGTCTCAAGGAAATCTACTTCAGGATGACACCTGCACCCCAATGTTCATAGCAGCACTATTTACAATAGCCAAAACATGGAAACAGCCTAAATGTCCATCAACAGGTGACTGGATAAAGAAGAGGTGGTATATTTATACAATGGAATACTACTCAGCCATAAAAACCGACAACATAATGCCATTTGCAGCAACATGGATGCTCCTGGAGAATGTCATTCTAAGTGAAGTAAGCCAGAAAGAGAAAGAAAAATACCATATGAGATCGCTCATATGTGGAATCTAAAAAACAAAAACAAAAACAAACAAATAAACAAAAACAAAGCGTAAATAAAGGACAGAAATAGACTCACAGACAGAGAATACAGACTTGTAACCACAAGGGGGTGGAGGGTGGGAAGAGATAGACTGGGATTTCAAAATTGTAGAATAGACTACACTGTATAGCACAGGGAAATATACACAAAATGTTATGATAACTCACAGAAAAAATGTGACAATGAGTGTGTATATGTCCGTGAATAACTGAAAAATTGTGCTGAACACTGGAATTTGACACAACATTGTAAAATGATTATAAATCAATAAAAAATGTTAAAAAAATTAAAAAAATAAAGAACATGAGTCTCCAGATCAAAATTATTGAGGACAATGAATGAAAAAAGACCCACACAAGTGAAAAGGTAAGGAAAAGCAGCTCCTAAAATATTCCAGAGACTTAATAGAGTACACGCATGAAGGATGGAGAGTAAGGACTACTTAGGGATGGATTCTCAACAGCAAAATTGAGACCCAGAAGACCATGGAACAAGCCTTCAAAATTCTAAGCAAAAAGATGATGGGCAAACTGCCAACTAAGGGTGACGAACTCATAGCATTTTGACTTTACTGTCTCCCCAACACAATTCCTCAGAAGCTACTGGAAAATAGGCTCCACCAAAATGAGGATAAAGCCACAAGAAGGAAGCAGTAGATCCAACTCATTCAAGGGGAGAAGGAAGTTGTCAGGATGACAGAGGGAGAGGTGCTGGGGTGACAGCCACACAGCAGGCACAGAAAGCACCAATGTAGGTTGTGGCAGGAGGATGGGGGCCTAGATGGGATGTTGCCAGGAAAAAATAAAAGGAACTGAATTTCTCACAAGCTTGACCACGGAGAAAATAACATATGCACAAAGTATAGGAAGATTTAACTCTAGCTTCAAGTAAAACTAAGTTAATGAAGCAATTGTCAACTAAAGGAAAACGAAAAGTTATTGAAGAAGGGAAATGTAGTCATTGTAAACTACTCTGCTCAGCAGTGGACACTAAGCATGCTGTCATTGAAATGAGCACACAGAATATGATTTTAACCTTAAACAGATGTGAATATATTGGGAAGATACTGAAGACAGAATGGTGTATAAGCAGGAGCTAAAACCCTCACTGCACAGAAGGTCAATGGATTATGTCTTAAAAAGCTGGGCCAAGAGAGTAATGCATGCATATTATTGAGAAATCTAGAGATTAGTATCAGCATAAACAGCTGCATATGTTGGAAGTGGTTACCATCTCTGGGGTGCAGGCAGAGTCAAAACACTGCTGTTTTTTGTTTTTTTTTTTAACAAGCCTTTTGGCATCAACTCTTTAAACATTGTGCATTTGTTTCTTTGACAAAGCTCAAGATTAAAACAATAACCACACACATACACACAAACTGGATAAAAATGCCAATGGTATTGAGTTGTCAATATTAACCATGTTACTGACAAGTCCAGGCACAGTCCTGGAAGTTTAGAAATACATAATCAGTGCTAGTTTTCCTACCCAAGATTCCATGATCATAAGCCAACCCATCACTCACTACATCCTCCAGAAACATGCCAGCACCAGAGACCCACCCACTATTTCCTAAGCAAGCAATACTGAGCCAGACCCCTTCCCTCAGTGGCATCCAACACAGGCTGTGCCAGATAACCCACTGCAGAATAAGAAGAAAACATAATTTCCCTTTATTTTATACCTTATTATTTTTAAATTTCTATTCACTGTATATGTTTTAGTTTTTCTTTTTTTTTTAAACTAACCACTGATACAATTTCAGACACTGAAAAGTAGCTAAAATAGTACAGAAGATTCCTCTATACCCATCACCCAGAATCCCCCAGGTGTTAACATCTCACTTAACTATTGTGTAAGTATCAAAATCTGGAAATTAACATGACACAGTAATATTATGTAACCTATGAATTGTACTCATATTTGTCCAATTGTCCCACTAATATCCTTTTCTGGTCCAAATTCAACTCAAAATCACATGTTGCAATTCGTTGTGATGTGTCTTTGGTCTCCTTTAAGCTGGATCAGTTCCTCACTTTTTCTTTTTCATAATTTTGACACTTTAAAAGACCATTAGCCAGTTATATTGCGTAATGTCCCTCAGTTGTTTTCCAGATGTTTATTAGTGATTAAATTCAGGGTAGGCATTTTTGGCAGGAGTACCACAGAAATGATGACGTGTCCTTTTGCTGTATCATGTCAGGAGGTTCATACTGCCTCTTTTTTCCATTACTGAGGTCATGTTAACTTTGCTCTCTTGGTTAAGGTGATACCTACCAGGTTTCTCCATTATAAAGTTACTATTTTTCCTTTAGTATATATTAGGTACGTGTGTAGATATGTGAGTATCTTTGGGAGAGACATTTTGAAAATATGCAAATATCTTGTTTTTCATCACACTTTTGCCTACTTAATTTAGCGCTCTTCAATGATTCTTGCCTGAAACTAGTACTGTGGTGTTTGCCGAATGGTCATTTTCACTTCCATCATACTGCCTATATTTTTTAGCTGGCATTCTACTGTAAGGAAGAGCTTTCCCTTCTCCCCTTCTTAATTTATTTATTCTATCATTGAATAATTTTATTCAATCATTTACATCAGTTCCCCTGGAGCTCATGGATTCTGATTTTATTCTATGATTTATGATTCATTACTATCATTTATTTTGCTGTTACAGTGATCCCCAACCTGGCCACTTGAAGCATCTTTGACATGTCTTCTGTGTCCTTTAGGCATGTCTCCTCCTTCTTCTTCTTCTTCTTTTTTTTTTTTAAAGACTTTTGCTTCCCAGCACCAAGGTATTCCAAGCTCAGATGTGCTTTCTCCAGCCCTGTAATCAGCCACTTCTCTAAGGTACCCTGGTTCCTTTCAAAGGGGATTAGTATATTGAAGTCAAGATCTGGGTGCCATGATATGTATTTTATGACGTATTAGCTTGGTAGTACAGGTAATTATTTTACATATTAACCAGTATATCTTTCTCTTATTGATTGGGAAGCATAATCAATATTTTTGAAAAGCATGGCTTTGTTAGAAAACACTTTGTTAGAAAAGCCTGGGAAGTCATGCTGAGATTAGCAGACCCCTCTTTCACCAGTACAATCCGATGCCTGTTCCTCTGGTTAGCACTTACCTTTTCTTGCCCTGTGTTGTAGACAGCAGTTCACTCAATTGTCTTTCTGTCCTTCAACTCCCTATATTGAAGAAGGTTCACGTGTAAAAGTTGCAAGGCAGTGAAGGCCAAGCAGGAAAGAGAGACTGTCCACAGTGTTGCCAAGTCACAGAGAAGCAGTAGGTGGTCACACAACCAGACGGCCGCCTATACACAGTGCACACCCTCAGGAAACAGAAAACGGTTCCTATGGTGCCTGAAGGAGTTCTGCAGGTGCCATTTCATTCCTTTAATGTAACTGTCTTGCTCCATCAGGGCTTCCGGGTCCACCTTGCTGTATACAAGTCTTTCAATTTCTAACTTGCTACAGTGCTCTCTGTGGTGAAAAGCAGACACAAGCCAGATTGCTTGCTTTCAAATCCCAGCTGGACTCCTACTAGCTGGGTAGCCTTGAGTAACTCACTCACCTTCCTTGTGCCTCAGTTTCCTCGTGTGCAAAACAAGATTGTAACACTAACAACAGCAGACCTGTGCTATAAGATTGTTGTGAGAATTAAATGAGTTGCTATATATAAAGTGTTTAGAACAAGGCCAAGTGCATGATACATGCAAAATTAGTGTAAACTGTTGTCATTAATACTCCAGAAGACTCTAGTATTTATGTGAGGGAGCCTCATAAAGCGTGGCATGGAAATACACAAAAGTTCAGGGCAAAAAGGATTAGGTCACACTAGGGTTCTGTGTCTAATTAAAGACCAGTCTAGTTTGGGATTAATAGACACACACTACTATATATAAAATAGATAAACAATAAAGAGCCATGGTATAGCACAGGGAACTGTGTTCAGTTTCTTGTAATGAGCTGTGATAGAAAAGAATCTGAAAAATATATATACATATTAAAAACAAACAAAAAAACCCGACCAGTCCCCAAGAGGGAGAATTTATTCCACCTTTTCAGGCACTGATCCCTTCTTGCTGCTCTTTGCCTCACAACCAGGCATGCGTTTCCCCTGAAGCACCGGAAGGGAGCTGTGTGTGGACAAGGTGGCTATGGGAAAGTGAGGGGAGTGTGACAAGCCACCGAGTGAACACGAGGCCTTTTCCTTCCATGGCAGTTTTACTAGAAGATCTGAAAGAAAATTATTATTGTTCTACAGCAAATGCTTTATTATGGTGTAGATAAGAGATTTGCATACATTTCTAAGCCAGAGCCAAAGCCATCTAATAACGTTTGCTTTTGTGGTCACTTTAGTGGGTCATAGGATAGAAATGTTTGAGAAGCACCATCTTACCATGACCCACCTTGATAAAACTTCCTCTTTCCTCAGCAGAAAATTCTAATGGAATAAGGGAAAATTCTAATGGAATAAGGGAAAACAGCCATCTTTGGATGGGGGATGGAGAAGCAGCTCAGAAGTGGGAAAGAAAGGCCCAAAGAAAGATGAAGTGTTCTAGACACACGTGGAACAATGAAATAGATACCAAAAAAAAAAAAAAAAGAAGAAGAAGAAGAAGAAGGTGGGCCTCCCCCAGGACAGGCCAGCTCCTTGCAGTGGTCCTCGTAGTGAATGTTGCTGAGCCACCACTGGGCCTGCCTTACGTTTTAACATCAAGAGCAGCAGGTGCCTCATTTAAAAACATTAACAGCATGAATAGCTCTTCTCTTTACCAGGTAGTTCACTGTCGAAAAGCTGGGAAAATCATTCCACTCCACCACGTCAAGATTAAAAGTTGCCTTTTGGTTAATTACCAGATAGCTGACAAGTACAGATATGCACTGCAGAGCCAGCGTGGATTTGGGGCTGCCAGTGAGTTGCATCTGCTGTAGCGGTGGAGGTTTTAATATCATTAAGATTAAGGCAGCATCTCCTTCCAGACGTCTCCCGTGGTAGGACCAGGAAGTATAGCCAGCTCTACACTTTTAAAGAAGCAATAAAGAGTGCCTCCTGTTACAGCATGAAACTGGATTTAACAGTAGAAAATCTCATTAGGATAAATATTTTTTTACTCTTATCATTCTCCTGCCAAGTGGCTTGCTTTATTCTTCCATCCAGAAGATAGAATTCCTTTTAAAGTTAAATGCCCGTCCCCAGCAGCTGATACACAGTTGTATATATAAAATGCTCCAGTTAGGATAACAGAATAAGAAGCTACATGTCAAGATTCTGCATCTGGCTGGCCAGTGAGGATGACATTCACACGATGTAAAAGATCAGAAATTCAAGGCTCGAATCACATAATCTACAATGCAATGACAGATGCTCCCCTGTATAGAAATCACCACCAATAACATACAGAAATATTAGGTAGAATGAGTGGAGTTTGGTTAAATTTATTTTTTAGTATCTCAGTGAACATTTAGAAAACTATTCTTAAGAGAGTGTTTTGCCTAATATATTTCCTCAGTTGACAGAGTTATTTTACCTCTACATGCTTGCTTCAAATAGCAGAATCAAAAGAGAGGACATGAAATATACAAATGTGGATGAAGGGAAAAGGAAAAAGATATTCTGCTTCATTTTGTTTGAGCATGGGGATTGATGGGTGGGGCTGGTTTTAAAGAAAAGGTACAAACATGGCTTCATCAAGTTGTTAATCTCTTTGAGCCTCAACTTCTTCAAATATGAAGTGGAAATGTAGTAATACCATCTCACAGGGCTGTAGTAAGACTCAAATGCAATAATGTTGGTAAAATGCCCAGCACATAGTAGCACTCAATAGAGTTAGCCCTCTTCCTGGGCCCTCTGTTGTTGTGCCCAGCAAGACCCTGTCTGAGCACAGTGAAAATTGTTGGTTGTCTGCCCAGCAGACATCCCTTCTCAGGTACTCAAATTTTTGTATGGGTGCTGACACTTCCACCAGACTGCCATTGCCCCAGAAGAAGGCCTTTTGCTCCACTTCAGTTCCAAAGGTGGGTTCTGGGTTGCATTAAACCAATCAGTCCATTTTTTCCCTTAGCTAGAGTCACTGGTTCATGTTACTGAAACAGCCTAATCAGATTCAGTCTCAGGAGTCTTGGAAAACTGAGACAAAAGGGCCCTGCTGCGTATGGACAAGGGAGCACGTGGCCGTAAGTGCCACTGAGAGTCCCCTTAACGCCACAAGGGAACCCAGCCTGGGGATAGCAGGCAGAGGGTTAGAAAAAAGTTGATCCTCAACTCAGTTGTCAGAACAACCAATTCTGAAGCTTGCACTTCCAGTGACAAGAGTCAATAAAGTCTCTTTTACAATTTAAGGACTTTCAACTGAGTTTTCAGTAACTTACTCCATTAAAAAAAAAAAAAAACCCAAACCTAATTGATACACCAAGAAGTTTGAAACATCCTTGTTTCTCAGTGAGAAAGATTACAACCCACAGCTCAAGAGGATCATGAAACAAAAAGCTAGTAATTCTCAAATCTTCAGATTTTTTTTGTATATATATATATATATTTTTTTTTACTGACGTATAATCAGTTTACAATGTTGTGTCAATTTCTGGTGTACAGCATAATGCTTCAGTCATGCATGAATACACATATGTTCATTTTCATATTCTTTTTCACCATAAGTTACTACCAGATATTGAATAGTTCTCTGTGCTATACAGTATGAACTTGTTGTTTATCTATTTTATATATAGTACTGCATCTGCAACATTATAGCTGAATGAGCAGTATCTATAACCTGTATCATATCTTTCTACGTATTGCTGATCAGTGTTATTGTCTGTACCAGAATTACCTTCTACCACAGTTGTTCCTCATATATAAGAATGGTTTCACTTAGCTATTCTAAAATTAGAATAAATTAGTTCTATCAAATAAATCTATACAGCAGATTAATTTCCTTATTTATTTCTGCATACGTTTTGTAGATCATCCTGGTACATACATTGGAAAAAAAAATCAGGTTATTGCAACTCAGATGTTCATAGGCATGCCATCTGTAGCAGTGGTGAACTGAATGTTTGTGTCCCCTGCAAAATCTGTATGTTGAAACCTAACCCCCAGTGTGATGCTGTTAAGAGGTGAGGCCTTGGTAAGTCACTAGCTCCTGGGGGTGGAGCCCTCATGAAAGAGATTGGCACCCTTGTAAGAGACCCCAGAGAGCTCCCTCACCCCTTCTACCGTATGATGACACAGCAGGGAGATGGTTGTCTATGAACTAGGAATAGAGCTCTCACCAGACACCAAACCTGCCAGTACCCTGATCTTAGACATCCCAGGCTCCAGAACTGTGAGAAATGAATGCTTGCTGTTTAAGCCACCTATGGTGTTTTTTGTATTTTTGTTATGTCTATGGTATATTTGTTATAGCAGCCCAAATAAACTAAGATAGCCATATTCTATGATAAAATTTATGAGGCTTAATTGACAAGAGAAAAATTCAAAAATTTTAGAAGAAAGAGAATCTTTCTCCAAATTTCAGTTTTTTTAAATTTATGTCAGAGAGATATCCCACATCAGGAGAATACCCATGTTCAAACTATTAAAAATTCTTTTTCAAAGACTGACCAGTACCATTGCCAAAGGAAACCCCAGGATGGCAAACGAAACAATTCACTGATGATACAACTTTTAGCTTCACGGATAAAGATGTGTCAGGTACCTAGGAAGTTATCACAGCCCTGGAGTTTCAGTTCACTTAGATTTGTTGGTTTGTTCTTTTGTTGCCTTGCTCCAGACAAAATTTAAGGCAATGGGTTTGCTTACTCTCATTTTGAATGTTTTTAAATGAATTGGAATTCATTCCACTGTTCACAACTCCCACAGAATTTGACTGTAGAGCACTGTACTCTCTGTTCCTCAAGAATGCTGCCTCCCTTTCATCAGGACAGAAACCATCTCTTTATTTTCCACCATTTACTGTCAACCAAACAGAAGAATTACAAACTGATAGTTTGGAATCACCAGGTTTGAGTAGGAAATAGTGTGCACCATGTTTAGATTATGTTGAAGGAAGAGGTGCAATTTTCTGACCCACATTCTGCATGACTTCTTGACGTGTCAGCAGGAAGTAGCAAGTCTAGGTGTGAAGCTGGAAGACTGGACGTAGTGATAAGAGGATTACAGAGAAATAATGAGGATAAAGAAGTACTGAAAGATAAGAAAGCAATGTCATTGCCCTTAGCAAGTCACTTGGCCGTTCTTATCTAAATGTAAAAGGAACATTCACTCTCTTACTAGGATTAAAGAGCACATGTCTGGTGAAGGAAGAAATAATATTAAAAGTATACAGTGTCCTGTAGCTGCCTCCTCTATAGGGGAGAACTGAGCTGGGAAGGAGCGGAATCTCCAGGACAGCCTGTGTCTGACCACTAGGAAAAAGAAAACCACAGCCAGTTCAGATCCTTACTGCAGGGCGCTGTTCTGATTTGCAAGTTCTGCAAATGGGATTCTTAGGTTCTGGAGTTTTATTCAGTTTAGGACAAGGTGAAAGATGGAAGGGGAGGGAGGGATCACAGGGGAAGGTTGGAAAATGCCACAGGACTCAGACAAGTCCAAATTGTCTCTCAACCCCCACCTGCACCCACTTTTTTATTTCAAGGTAGGGGCTGAGCTAAAGATGACCAAATCTGTTTTTACCAGTCCTACACAGGTGGTCTAGTATCTCACTTTGAAATTTAGGGGTACTTACTAATGACTTTTTTTGTTCAGTGCCTTTGGTCTTTAGGCAAAAGTGAGGCTAAAAGTATCTCATTTCAATAACCTTTTGCATGTTTCAGAACAAGGTTCAGACTCACATCTGGGCAGTTTCAAAGGCTCAGTTCGAACTGTTGTGATCAGGGAAACCAGTGTGTCAGAGCAGAGAGGTTGAGGACCCTATGCATGTGGGGTTTTCTGTGTGCAGGGTGAAGACAGTGCACTGTCCTTGGAGACATACAGCTCCATCCTGGGGAGAGTTTGGGGCAAAGTTTCATTTCTCCAGATAGGAGAGGTTTTACTTACTCGGCTTGGTTTCTGTATCCCTTTCTAGTGTCTTGAGTCTGGTGTGTTCTGATCCAGAATCATTTTGGCCATTGCCCAGATCCAGAGAACTTATTCCTAGTAAACTGTCTTGTGAAGACCACTCTGTCTCTAAGCTTCAACAGGTCACATGCAGACCTGTTTGGTTCTTTTTTCAGAGAGTCATCAGATTCAAGATCTTTCTTCAAGGAAGCAAAAAGATTGCTCACATTTCCAAAGTCATGCATACACATCACGAGCTCTAGTCATTGGCATATGAAATGCAAAGGGGTGAACAGAACAACCACAAGGCATCACACATTCACAAATACACCATGTGGTCAATTAAGTGAACGTCCTGTTATTTTTCTTTCCCCAACCCACCTTCTCCCACAATGTAGTGTGAACAAAACCTTCCAGGATGGTGCATCAGACAACTTCAAAGCTAGAAGTGGCCTTACAGATGACCTGCTGAGAGCCTGCCCAAGTGACTACCTTTCTGAGCCTCAGATCCCTCATCAGCAAAATAAGGATTAAAATATTACCCACCTAAACTGTCATTCTAAAGATGACCTATGTGCTCAATTAATATCAATCTGTTTGTGTTGAAGAAACTGAGATCAGCAAGGTTGAAGGACATGTCCAAGCGAGTGACAGTGATGGAACAAACACCAGTTTGTCTCCTGTGTGTTCTGTGAGGCAAATGGAGCCGGGCTCTCCGCAGACAGCCGGCAACACTTTAAGGCTAAACGTGGCGGTTACCTGTTTATGGGTATGGGTTTCCATTCCAGTGAAGACACATAGTCCTCCATCTCCAGAAGCTCAGCTGAGCACTGAGAGAGGATTCTCCACAGCCAAGATGAGAGAGGACTGATAAAGACCCGAGGGGAAGCCCTTAAGCCACAAAGAGGCACGATTATAAACCAACGCCCCAAGTTTCTGAAGTTAAATAAGTAAATAAACAACTGAAGTTAGGTAAATAGCAACCACACAGCTGGTTTAGAGGGCAAACTGTGCCTGAACCTACGCTTGTTTTTCATTAGTGTTTACAATTCCTCTGATGAAACCAAGTCCCTGCATTCTACGGATGCCCCAGCCCCCACCATGGTCCTCCCTCCTTGAGAAAGATCAACCATTTTTGGCCTCCAGAAATGGAAATTGCGTTTGGTTAAACCCAGTATTTGTGAATTAACCCATAACATATTCGCATTTTAAAGTGCTGCTTTGTTAAGGAATCTTTCTTTTTTCTTTGTTACATTATTAAAGTATGACATCCCACATTTATAGGACTCTTGGAAAATACAGAACAAAATTCCACATAGTTCCACTATATAGTACAATTATTCTGTGTATTCACTCTCCTCATTTTGTAAGCATATCTGAAATATTTATCATTGTTAATAATATTCAGGCTTTAAATTATGCCGTAAAACAATGAACTCCTAGACTGTTCCCTCACCTAGATTAAGAGGAAACTGCACGGGATTATCTCTAAGCTTTCTTTTGTTTTTATTATTTTGTGTCTCTATGGCCAGATTAATTTAAGTACATCTTATTTGATCAAAACACAAAGTTCTGCATATTTGTATCTTTAGTCCTTATGGTTTATTGTTCAGGCAGTGTAACTACTTGCTTACAACTTTCAAAGTTATAGAGAACATTTCACATGAAAAAGATTTAACGTGAGCAACGACTTTTTGCATGAGGGAGCCAATTAAAAACATAAACATGGTTATCAACAATGTTTTCACACAGAATAAATAGTTTCATAAAGCTTTTTACCTAAAATGCGTAGTTTTAAACATAGATACCCTACATCACTGAAAGAAGGTCAACTTTTTTTGGGGGTGGGGTGGGGATAACTACAGTGTTAGAATCCGAGCCTATTTGAGAAGAAACAAGCAGGGCCACATCCTGCTTACTTGTTCCTTGGTTTGTGTTACTCTTTTAGATCCAGAAATTGGTCTACACACATCATCTCATGTCAAGCTTTGAAAGAATTCCACAGGCTCCGTGTCATCCTCATTTTACAGACGGGGGGCTGGGACACTCAGAGCAGCAAAGCTGACTTGCAGCTTTTACAGAGGCCAGCTGTGTGCCAAGGGTCAGGGGAATGAGAGAGAGAGCTACCTGTGGGTTAAATAATGATGCTTTCAACCTGGAAAGGAGTGCACAGGAAAGATTTCACCAAGGCTTCCTATAGTTTAGACAGTGTTTCTCAAACACTGGAATCTGAGAGCTAATGAAAGTAATACCAAGGCCCAGGCTCACTGAAGCAGGCTAGGACCTGGACCTCTGCATTTTCTTCAGATCCTTCAGGTGGCTGATTCATACTAAAGTGTGTATGTGCGCATGTGCGGGTGCATGCATGTCATGGTGACTATCTGCATATGTACCAGAGCAAGTAATGACAGGTTTAATTTTAGCATGAAGTCCTCGGATTAGGAGGACGTGGATACTCACTGAAATGGCTTACCTGGGGATGATAGAAAGCAGTGCTCTCACATTGTAGTCTGCACCAGAATTGCTCAGAGAGCTGCTTAAAACACGGACTGCCGGGCCCACCCATGCCCAGAATTTGTAACTCGTTAGATCTGGGGTAAAGGCCCTAGGATTTGCATTTCTGACAGGTCCCCAGGAGCCACACTTTGGGACCAGTGGCATAGACAAGCCAGTGGTCTAAAGCATGGCTGCACACTGGAATCATCTGGGATGGGTTTTTAAAGTACTGATGCCCGGCCTCACCCCCCAGGGATTCTGATGTAGTAGAACATCCATGGAGCCTGGATAATGTATTTTCAAAGCTCCCCAGATGTTTTAATGTGTAGTCAGTGTTGAGAATCCCTAGTGCTAAGGCTCCCAGGAAAAGCAGCTTTACTCCTGAGTTGCCAGATTTAATCAGTTTGTCTACGTGTCCTTTCCCATAAGCAGGTGAATGCACTGCACTCAGTGATCTTCCTAAAATTCTTTTCCCAACTCAGAACTGATGTCCTGTCTAGGATGCTTTCAAAATGCATTTCCATGATATACAAGCATTTGATTCAGTTGATTATTTTTCTTAACAATGCTGCCCTCTAGTGTCCCTGAATAGTAGAACCATATTAAAACCCTCCATAGCCATCAGTACAATGATTTCCTGTTAGATAGCGAAACAACTTGGGGGATTTTTCTCTGATGTTTAAAAAATATGTAACAAATTTAATGTGCATTAATTAGTTGTATTTTGTGGTGACATGCGTCTCCAGCTGCAGCCCCTCCGCTCTCCTGAAGTTCCTCCCTGCTTTCTGTGCTGCAGCCTCCTCCCCATAAGAACTCCTGGAGTCCTTTCTCATTCCACCAGCCCTTCCCTGTGCAGTCAGGGGCCAGGCAAATCAGGGAGCAAAAAATTACCATCAACTAAAGTGCCTGGGGCATTGGGGCATCTTGCATAGGCTCTCCCAGGCTCAGAACTGCTCCTTCTCACTCTTTCCTCACTTCCCACCTCTTTTTCACTTGATTGATAGTTTATTGAGAATAGAATTCATCGGACAGGAGCTCCCCTGTCTTCTCATGCTCCCAGTCCCACCATCTTGCTGGAAGTGTCCTTCCCACCCCCAGGAGCCCTGTCCTGCTCCATCACTCTCTGTCAAGTCTCTCCCCCACCCCTCTAGCCCACATCCTCAGTAACTCCCCGATCTAGATCACCCCCAATGGTACACAGGCTTACTCTTACCTTTCTCAGCTTTAAAATAAAACTCTCCTTGGACCCTAAACACCCCTTCAACTGGCTCCCTCTTTCTCTGCTTCAGTCATTTCCCAGCTGGAGTCCACCCAGGTGTCTTTACCGCCTTCCCTTCCCCACATCCATTCTTCCATCTGCTCCAGCCTGGCCATGGTCCCATCACACCACAGACACTGACACTGCTCTTTTCACCTCCCTGTCACATGGCCAAATCCAGTGGACACTGTCTTCTGCCCTTCTGACTCGAATGCTCAGGGCATTCCAGTCTCTGGGCACAGCACCTTCTCCAAGCACTCTTCCATTTTTGATACTGAAACGTGCCCCCTCTGGCTTCCTTCCTGCCCCTCTGGCTGCCAATGACCCAGAGCCCTGCAGTGTCCTCTCTCTGCCCCTGTGCTGGCTCTTAGGATCGCTTCTCTTTTCTCTGGGCAGACTTCCCTTATGTAGTCTCATCCATTCTTATCAGATACAATTAATAGGTGGATAATTAAAAAATAGATGGCCTCCAGCCCAGGTTGCTCACTGTGTCATTATCCAATTACCTCTGCTCGACATGCCCCCTCAGTATCTCACAAGCATCTCCCCTTTTTGCTTATCCAAAGACCCTGGCTCTTCCTCCTAAACCTATTCGTCCCTCAGTCTCCCTCATCTCTGTGAACGGCCTGTAATCTGGGGGATCGCCTTTGATTCCTCTCTTTCCTCACTTGCCACATCCAGTTCATCTGCAAATCTTATGGGATCTACCCCAAAATAGATTTTGATCCATCCATGTCTCTCTGTCTTTACTGCCACCACCCCATTCCAAGCCACCTTATCTCCTGCCTAGAATACTGCAGTCCCCTCCTAAAGACCTTCTTGCTTTCTCCAGCTCTCCCCTCACTCTTGATACTCCACCATACGGTCAGAGAACGTGTTCTGAAATGTCACCTGCATCGTCATTTCCTGACCTAAAAAGGTTAGTGACTTTTCATCAAACTCTGAATAACATATAAATAACACAGTTTGCCCTCCGCCAACTTCATCTTGCAGCCCCATCCTCTGTCCTTACTAGGCACCCACCACAATGGCTTCCTTCTGATTGCAGGAGCTGACGAAGTTCTGTCCTGCTTCAGGGCCTTTGCACATGCTGTTCCAGCTGCCTAGAATCCTCTCCCCCTGTTCTTCACCTGACTGGCTCCTTTGTACTTTTTATGCCTAAAGAGTGCTCCTCAGGGACTCCTTCCTTGACCAACAAAATAGATCTTCCCTCTCAGTCCCCATCCCAGACCCTACTTATTTTCTCCAGAGCATGTCACATTTTGTAATTACAGACCTGTTTCTTCCATCTTCCCCACTCAGCTCAAAGCTCTCCAAGTCCAGGAACTTTGTATCAGTTTTACTCACAGATGAACCCCGGGCCTGGCAAATATTAGGCTCTTCATACATGTGTGTTAAAGAAGGGAATGAAGGTAGTGGGGGAGACTCAACCTCCGCTCCACCTTAGCTGCTCTTAGCAAGGCCTCAGTGACTTCCACGCGGTCAAGCCACCGCACAGTGTTCTGTGCTCACCTTGATGACCAAATAGAGACCAGGAGCATCTTGGATTCAGTTGATTTTCTGTAACCTCATCATTGTTTACGAACATGTTTGATTCCCCACAATATCCCCAGCACCCAGTGCAGCAGGCACTTCCTAAATCCTGTTGATTGAACGAACATCTGAATGAAACCAGATGTGAAAGTCAGGGGCACTGGTACAACACTGGGGATGTCCAAAGAGAGAGACTACTTTGGGGCAGCGATTTAAATAATGGTGTCTGAACTTCCAGAGATGTTAGCACAGACATCCATTTCCATTTGTGTAATAAGAAAAGAAGAAGAAATGTTTCCAAGAAGTTTTCATATCTCATTTGCTTCATAAAGAGACAATTACCTACACAGATTTAGTTGCTGAGTAATAAGCTGATATTCCTGAGTCTTTCCCAAGAAAGAAAAATATTTTCCTTATAAGCCCAATTCTCCCCCTGATGGGTAGACTCCAGTGGTAAAAACATCGCCATCTTCCAAACAAAGAGACTAAGGGCTATTTGAAACCGTTTACGTAAGCCAAACAAGCAAGGAAGCTAAGACCCTAACCCTTGCTGTCTCGTTCCAAATCCTGTCCCCGACCAATTCAGACAGTGTTTGCTGGTGAGAAACAAAATAAGAACACGTAGACTCAACACGAGTTTAAGACAAGGATTTGATTCTTCTGAAGGACATGTCACCGGCAGGTACTAGTGGGGCAAGAGAAGCCTGCAGCCTGCAACCCCTTGACAATGTCAAGGGACCTGGCATCCCGGGTGTTTGACCTGCTTTGTGGGTGAAATCCGACCGCGTCTGTGACTTTTCACTCAGTTGAACTTGGGCTCTCCGTGCTCCCTGGTTCTCATCACATGGCTGGTGCCAACAGGATTAGCTCAGCTCCGCTCCCCTGGGAAGGCATTCGTCTTCCTGTGTAGGAAACGCCATGTCAGGCTGAAAAGGCTGAGGAGCAAACTGGCCGGGGCCGTGCGCAGGCCCCAGTGAAAGGCATGACCTGGGTGTCTTAGAATGAAGTTTGGTTCAAAGTGGTCAAGGACAGGGTGTGCCGGTGTGGGCTGGGAGCCACTGTGGCTTCAGCTGTTTGTTCAGCATTAAATATATTTATCTTTCTGCTAAATACATTGTTGTTGAGTCATCCCTATTACACGGCCACCCTGCCTGAGACCCAGCTCTCCGACACACAGAGGCAGGCCTTCTATCCCCAGTGACCTTCCACTCTGTAAACTCAAACCAAAAGCTTTCTCTTACTTCTCACTCTAGTGAGCAAGGAGCTCAGGTTCTGACTCATGTGCTTTTTTATCAGGCCAGGAACCACAAAGTGATAGATGTGAAGGAAGAACTTAAAGTGGTCACTCTGTTTTTAATATCATTTTGTTTTGTTGCTGCAAACTGCAAATGGAAAGTCAGTTTACCCAAAAGTACTGTTGGCCTCCAAACTATCAATATTTTCTGTTAGACTATTATGTTATCAATTATATTAATCCAACAGGTAATTGCATTCGACTTCTAAACTTTAGACAGGAAAAGAAAAAAAAAAAAGACAATGTAACTTTGAAAAGTATGTGTAATGCTCTCTGTCTGATTTTCCATAGAAATTGTTCGAGCCATGACACATGTGATAAACCAAGGAATGGCCATGTACTGGGGAACCTCCCGCTGGAGTGCTATGGAGATCATGGTAATTTCATTTCTATCTCTAAATGGCCATTGAGTAGCTATTATTGTTTTTCAGACAACATATGTAAATAGCAAGACCTTTTGCAAACTTTCTTCACCATCACAGTGGCACTAGAATTCTATGATCAGTTCAGCCATTGTAGAGATGGCCATGGGGTTGGATCTCATCAGTTCAGAATACAGCTGGGAGGGTGCAGGTCTCAAACAGGAGTCATGTTTAGCGTGTTCTCTGATAGTAAGACAATAAAGTGAATTTCCCAGCAAATGAGACACATGAACACAATATTCTAGTTTTGTTTAACGTATTCAGTAATGATAATGTTTATAACATGCTAATTACAGATCATTTTCTATTATATATTAGTTAAGTTTTATTTCTTTAGAGACCTAGAAACAGTCAAACTATATTCTCTTTATAATAGTCCATAATTCACACTTTGACTAATTTGCCCTGGTCTTTACCCAATCCAAACCTTCCCAAAGAATAATAAGGATTTCTTGCCTTTGGTATTTCTCTGAGTGAAAGTGATGGTCATAATTTTGCTTATTATTTGGCAATCTACATATTTCTCGGTTTGTATTGATTTCACTAAAGTGAAGACTTTTCATGCACACAGCCTCATTTCTCATCAGTGTAAATTCAGGTGCAATCTTATTTCTCCCTAGGAAGCCTACTCTGTAGCAAGACAATTCAATATGATCCCCCCGGTCTGTGAACAAGCTGAGTACCACCTTTTCCAGAGAGAGAAAGTGGAGGTTCAGCTACCAGAGCTCTACCATAAAATAGGTACTCTTCACAATCACATTTACTGATTATTTCTCACAACAGGAGGATCGGCGATCCTGAACAAAAAAGTGTCACTGAAATGCTTTCCTAAATGTTCCTAATTAACATGAGAAGTACCAGCACTGTGCATTCTGGAGACTGTAGAAGGATTAAATGTGCCTGTATGTCATCCACAGAGTGTCGGGGATGCAAGCCAGGCAGAGCCATAAACTGACTGGTACACAAGCTGTACCCAGTAGGTGCTCAAAAAGTGCATATGAAATGATGGGAAGAAGCAGTAAATAAACCCATTTTTCATAGGGTGCTTGCTCTGGCCAGGAATGCATCTCTGAGTGGACTATGACCGTCTTTCCAAAACACTATGGGTTTATACATCTCTGTCTCCTACTCCGTACCTAGAACTGAGTCAGGGGAATTCAAAGGTGGCTGACAAGCCAGGTACACGTTTGTGTAGCAGACATGATGATTTCAAAGACAGGGGAAAATATATACACAACACGTATAGAAGAATTTTGGGCATCAGATAAACTTAAATAAGCCACATTTTCAGGCTTCTTTATCAAAGCAGTTTCCAGAGATAACTTTCTTCCTAAGAAATGGAGGTTCACATGAGTAGGAAAATGCTGGATAAGGGAAAAAAGGATTTAAAAAATGTCAACAACGATGGTCATTATTGCTATCGCTTTGTGTCTACAATGGGCATTGTTCTCGTGCTTCGTACTGGGCGCTACCAAGTGCCGAGTGGACAAACGAAGCACTGAGGACCTGAGCAGGCAGAAGTGTTTATCTTTGAGTGTAAAAGAAACGTACCTTTTGGGCATCACAGAATTACGGATAAGCCACATTTTCAGGCTTGTTTATAGGGCCTATTCCCCATAACCCACAGTGCACGTTCGATTGGTTTATCCAAAGGAAGCACAATTTGTAAATGCCTCAATTTTAATGGAAAGATGTTTGCTGCTATTAACTCACGTATCTGGCCGGCTTCTCCGCATAACTAACCAAATCCTGTCGAAACTCCCCCACACTTTTGAGCTCAGTTTGCAGAAGTGATTTTTTAACTTTTTTCTTCTGTAGGAGTTGGAGCAATGACATGGTCTCCACTGGCCTGTGGAATCATCTCAGGAAAATACGGAAACGGGGTGCCTGAAAGTTCCAGGGCTTCGCTGAAGGTATTCTCCACCTCTAGGAAGGAGTCTGGGGGAGGGGAGGGAGGGCGGGAAGAAGACTGAACAGAACAGCTCTGCAGCAGCCCGTGGCTTCCTGGCTCAAGCCAAGTGTGGCCTTGGCCTGGCTGGTGTCCCTGGCAGGCTCCCCGAGCCCTCCGGAGGTCTCTGCTCCTGGCCAGGCATCAGTCAGCCCTTCAGAATCTGCCAGCGCAGAGAATCCTCCTCCTCTGGGGCCTGGGGGAGGTGCCCAGTGACCTGCTTGTACTTGTAGGATTCAAATTCCTACACTTATTTTTTCTGATGTTAAAGAAGGCATTTCATTCCGCCTTTGAAGCTGATGAAACGTAAAATTCCTTTTCTATACAAGAGGATCTAATTTTACTTTTCTTGACAAAAAGAAATGTAAGCCATAGAGGTTTAATCCATTTGGGCCAAACAGGTTGTAGCTCAGTATGATTTGAGGTTGACTGACGTTTATTTAAGGGGGGCAAGGTAAGGAGGGAGGGCTCTGGAAGCAGATACAGAGCCAACCCTCTGTCACTGGGGCTCAAGGCTGGCGTTTGCGGAGATCAACTCTGGCCGCTGAGTCCTGTAGCTTAAATTCTTTTCTGAAGCATAAAGACATTCAAGTTCATTGGCATAAAATTACCTCCATTCAGAACATCTTGATGATTACTTTATTGGAGAGTACTCCAAACATCTCTCCTTATTAATAACAACATGTTTTTAAAAACTTGAGGGAATGTGTAATAACATTAGAATCACAAATTACTCTGGAATGTCAGGGGAGAGAGAATATAGACATTTTTAAAATGCACACAAGCCAAAGGCCCCTAAGAGGAAGCAAAAGTCTGACACAGCCTTTTGCCTCCATCAGTCAGCACAGAGTCAGCACGAGGACAACTCAAGTTAAGCCTAAACCATCAACCCTCTAATCAGTGTGTCTGGAACCACCATGTGCTTCCCTAACCAGGACCTTCTCAGGACTCTAGGTCTGTCACTTTTCTTTCCGCCTGTAACAGCTGACTATTAGCTTGTTTGTTCTCTAAAAGAATACAATATAGACGTTTCCTAAAACATGGCACCATGGTCCTGTTTCTAGTTTTGCATTATCACACTAATTACCCTGGAAAATTAAATATGGTCTTGCTTCTGAAAAATGGAAGGTTTTGAATAAGTCAGCAAAGAAAAACTTAAAGGAAAGAAGGTATAAAAGGAAGAAGGCAAAAAAGGGGTGAAGAAGAAAGAAAAGCATTGAAAATTGTGACTTTCCTGAGCACCTACCATGGGCCAGTATTTCTATTCATCTCCTTTTATCCTCACAAAGATAAATGGATACAGACGGCATTTAATCAGCTGTAGCTAAGCATGTTGCCATGCATTCTTTCAGGAACTTTCTGAAAAGCTCGAAGTACTTCCATATATGCCGGGTGTTTGTTCTGAGACTACTCTTATAAGGGGGTAAACCTCTTCCAGATGCAGAAACTGTGCCCAAAGAGATTAGATAACAATCTAAGAGAATAAACTCATAATAAAGTTAGTAGTAGAGCCCAGGTCTCCTGGCTGTCAGTTTATCTCCCAAAAGACATTTGTGTTTCCCTTCAAACTCAGGTTTTTAAAGGAAGAAGTATCTACACTGTATTTGGAGTATATGATTGGCTGACCCCCATCACTATTTGAGAAAAGCCTAGAAACAGCTGAAACACTTTCAAAAATATACTAACAAAAGGAGAGAGAGAAAAAAAAAAGGGAGACGCAGAATATTTGAAGGTGGCTAAGCCCAAAAGCAACTCAAAAATATTTCTGTTGACTTTTCAGCATCTATTGAAACATCCTTAACAATAAACATGAAGAACACTCAGCAGGGGAAAGACAGCCAGTCACAAAGCATGCTTCTTCAGAGCTCCGCAGCCTCTCAAGGCTTCTTAAATCATCAGTCTGAGTGTTTTCCAGACTAATATATGTGCACTTAGAAAAATTACTCGAGCAGAGTAACTAAAGCAAATAATAATTATTATTATTATTTTACACATATATATCAACATTAAGAGAGAATGAATGGGGGAGGGTGTAGTTCAGTGGCAGCATGCATGCTTAGCATGAGTTCAATTCCCATTACTTCCATTAAAATAAATAATAAATAGGGGGAAGATACAGCTCAGTGATAGAGTGTGTGCTTAGCATGCATGAGGTCCTGGATTTGATATCCAGGACCTCCATTAAAATAAACAAATAACCTCATTACCTCCCTCCCCCCAAAATTTAAATAAATAAATAAACCTAATTACCCTCCAAAACAAAACAATTAAAAAATAAAAACAAAGAGTGAATGAGAATTCTCATAGTAAGAACATTAAAAAAAAAAAAAAGAGCTAGGTAAGTAGATGAATAAGTTGGCAGTTTTCACCTCCCCTCAAAATAGAATAAGCAGTTGGTATTTTCACACTGGCTGTTGTAAGTTACACCAATAAAATAAAGATGCTAATATTTTGTGTTTGTTTTAAATATTGAAATTATATTTGCAGACCAAATTAACCCAGTGTGGAAAATACCTATCTTTTAGAAAGCAATACTCCCCAGCAGGGATTCTGGGAGGCTGCCTCTGGCCCACCTCTGTTACAGGGACTTCTGAATCAGGTCATTGGCTCTGATTCCACTGCTGAGCTAAACACCACTCCTTCTTTGTGTCAATTAGACGTCTCCACGTGGCTGTCCCATGGGCATCCGTCATGCCTAATGGAATCTATCCTCACTCCCCAGAACCTGCCCTTCCTTCTTGGTAAACAGTGCCTCCACCCATCCATCTGGTCCTTGCAGTCAGAAGCCAAAGCATTCTCTGACTGCCTCTTCTCCTCCCTCACTCTCATCCAGTAGGACAACTCCTCCTCTAGTCCACATCCTGACCCTCTGTGGTCCATCCCTTTTACCGCCCTTGTTCAGATCTTCATCACTTCTTACCTGGTTTGCTCTGATTTTTTCCCCCTTTTTTCAACTACCCACCATTGTGACCAATTAACGTTCTAAAAGATTGATCTGACTGTATCATAACTCTGCTTAAAATCCTTTAATGACTTCCTAACCATTGATTATAGAACAAAATCTAAAAACCCACAGAAAAGCATTCGGAAACACTCTTGGGATCTTAGTTGAGCCGACTTTTCCATTCTGGTCTCTCCCTAAATCACATTGCTTCATTTCCCACCCAAATGCACTGTATTCTTTTTTGCCTTCCAGAAAGGCCCTTCTTTTGAACCTGCTGTGGAAGCTCTCCTCTAAAGACAAAGCTTGTTGTCTTCACTCTGGGAAGCCTTTCTTATTTTAGGAAACTATGTTTTTATTTATTTTTACTTAGGCTTTATTTATTTATTTCTATTTACACCTCCCTCTATCATTCCATAAACACTTCTATAGTCTTAAATCCTCTGACTGCAAGCAATAGGATTTAATTCAACCTAATTTAATCAAAGAAGGGCCGGCACAGGCAGGCAGCCTCTGGGAAGGGTGGAGTGGGATGGCCCCTGGGGGTGACTCCATCCACAGATATGCACATTGTCAGGACCCTCCCTCTGCTCTGTTTCTCTCTGCATGTGAGTATCATTTTCTTCTACTGCAAATGGGCCTTCTCCCCAGGGCCAGGAGCAGGAACACTGGTGACTACAGGCTTACTTCCTTAAAGGCACAGAACCTGAGAGAAAAAAAGATCTTTTGTTTATCAGATTCAGTCCAGAAAAGTCTGGCCAAGCTTGGGTCACGTGCCAACCTGTTAGACCAATGATAGTGGCCCAGAGGGTAAGATGCTGTGATCAGCCCACATCATGCACTGTTGTTGGGGTATTTTCCATAAGGAGGCAGTACAAACATGGCTTCTGAGGAACTCAACCCCACTACAAGACACTTCTCCAGTCCAGACTATGACTTGTGAATACCTTTAGGACAGAAACTGAAACTAACTCATGTAACTCATCACGGATCCTGGCACATGATAAGTACTCAATAAATGTTTCTTAAATGAATGCCATGAGCCATATCTGAGGATCAACAAAGTCTGATCAAGAGTAGCTTTTAAGTAGAAATTTTACATAGAAATGAAGAGTGCAATACAATTTATGGGCCGCTAGCTCTTCCCTATTGTTAGAAAAAGCATAAAAATATGTACCCTTCTGTCAAAGGAAAATAGGAAACATGCAAACTGAGGTGAATCAAAGTGGGGAGAGAGAGGCAGTCCAAGAACACCAGGTGTTCACGTGAAGAAACTAAGGATTTGCACATTATGGGATAATTTCAGAAGGGAATTTTTTAGCTCCAGCATTTTACCTAGAGATTTCAACCTCAATAGTGAAGATTTTGCTGCTCTTTTGAGCCAAAATAGCTTTGATGTTTAAATAGAAACGGTCAATGATCTTGAATGCTAAATTATTCAAGGTTCAGTAATGAAATGTGACTGATTCTGTGCATGGCTTTTATGTTGCTACTTGAGTTCAAATCTAGGATTTACTAACAAACAACTGGGGGCTTCAGAGCTGACCTCACAGACTTCCCACCTTGGTATTGCTACCTAATTGAGGTCTCATAGATAATGGTCCCGGCATTGGAAGACAGGAAAGAAATGGGCTTTAGGAAATGTTAGAGGACTTTGTGACTTATGGGTAAAAGTAGTAGCCAAGTCATCTCTGGAGAAAAGCTCATTCAGTGGTTCCTTTGGCAAATATTTACGGGGTGTCTACTCAGGGCTGGACCGTGTGCTAAGGGGCTGAGGATACAGGGATGAATGGGACAGTCTCAACCCTCAGGATTACCTCAAGGACGTTTTGGAGACAGGCTAGAGAAGGGGTGAATTATGAAACTATGTGGCATCCATAGCACTGTGTATGCACGCACGGCTGCCAACCGAGTTGTACTGCATTAGGAAGTGTCTGTGCTCAATCTGAAAAATTGAAGAGATCTATCTTTGAAGGGTTTCTCAGATCCCTCTCTCAAAGGCCATACTGGCTACTCCATGCCAACCACTGTTCAAGACTAGAGATGTTGAGATGATGGAGAAGCTATCCCTGCCTTCCACTTAGGAAGACCAGTCAACATGTAGTCAGATCACTGCAGCAATATGGTAACCAATATGTTAGGGCTGGAAGACAGAATTTCATCTTTTGATTCATGGGTTACTGCCCACAATCAACAAGCTGGGCTTATTATTGCTCACAACCACAACCACCAGCCCTCCTACAGAAAAACTGGTTCACTTCCATATTTCATTAATATCTTAATTAAGCCTCATCTCCTCCCTGTGCTAACATTTTCCCACTTGTAAAGCAGTTAAAGCTATTTATTTCCAAAACACATTTGTTCCCTTTGGTGTGAGGAAAGCAGCATAAATGCTGTGGGTCTACTTTTTAAAAACCCTAACATGCTTATATTTTCCAGTGATTAAAGCAACAATGAGATTTACGTTGAGGGTGGGGAGAGAAGCACTCAATAAATGAATGTTTGGTATTTGTTACCTTCAGAAATCGTCTTCTCAATATGGGTTGTGTGTGTGTGTGTAATGTGTACACACATACATATTCCTAACTTGTAACCCAACCCTAAGAATAAAAATGCATTGCAGATAATAAGATTTTAAAAATGGAGTTTCATGAGATTGGTAAAAAAATCAGTCATTACGTGTGTGGTATATAGTGAAACCTCAGGAACTCTCCCAGTTACAATAAAAAGCAGCTGTTTAAGAAGCATTTGGCTATTGGTTTTCAACCTTTTTCTTTTCATTTGAATAACATTCAGAGATACTGGTCCCCTGAAAGATGCTATGAAACTAAAGTGAGGATTGGTGATGTTTTTCCCCTTGGGGACAGTAAGAGTAAGTTCAAGGGCTCCCTGATGTCCCCAGCACGCTGGCCGGGGAAGGCTGCTGGGCTCCCACTCAGTGTTCTGCCCACCTCATCCCTGCTGGCACCAGATGTCATCTCTCAGGAGATGCTCCAGGCCACCCTTCCTCCTGGAAGACGTGGAGGTCTCCCGGAGCCGAGGCTGGGGAAACTCTTGGCCGTCTCTCTAAGCAAACTTCACATGAGGAGCCAGACCATCAGCCACTGAGATCCAGGGAGCAGACAGAACAGAACTGGGGCAGCTCGCCCTTTTTCTTTTCCAAATCTGAAAAATCATCTCAGAAATCATGATAAAACATAATGTAGTTACCCTTTTCTTTGGAAATACTGTCTTAGAGTGATGGGAAAAAAAAAAAAAAAAAAAAAGAAGCCAGCAGCCTATTGAAATCATGTGGTTGGAGATTCTGTGACGATAGCCCAGCCTTCAGCTGCCTTTGGGAAGGTGAAGTTCTGTGGTGGCAACTATGTCATAAACACACGCAATGGAGAAAGTCCACATTGCCACACAGGGGTATGGATTTTATTATTGTCACTGAAACAGACTAACAGATTCTTACAAATATTCTTTTCCTTTGAGTGTTGCTGCTTAGTGCTAGCTTTGTATGTAAGCGTCAATTGTTTGGGTTTTTTTGAATATATATTTTTTGTTGTGGTATAGGCAGTTTATGCTGTGTCAGTTTCTGGTGTACAGCATAGTGCTTCAGTCATACGTATACATACAGGCGTCTGTTGTGCCTCGTTTCGCAGTAAGAGCAAAACCTTCTGGAAAGCAGGGTGTGGAGAAGTTCTAGATTTTTCTCCTCATCTTTAGGAAATTAGGCTCACTTTCCAGTCTACATCAGAGTCAGTTTCTTCTCATAGACTTTAAAGAATAGTTTCCCGTTAACCTTTTTAAGTTCCCTTGCCTTTTTAAGTTCCAAACGTTATATAGAAGGTAATATACATTTGGGAAAGTCTTTATCCACTTCAAAAATTGTAAACTATACTTGGTACCTATCAGTGAGTGTTACCATTCACGGCTGTTTCTAGGAAGGAACTGAGAAAAGTAACAATAAAGCCCCGTTATTAAGGATTCAAGAGAGACTAGGAGTAAATTGAAGGCGGGAGAAAGAAAGATAATCATAGCAAGAATGTAAGATAATGGCTTTCTTGGAGCAGAAAGCTTTCCTGACAAAAAGGAAACATAGTAGACCTCGGTGCCCCCCCACCACACACACATTCTGAAGGCTATCACAATAAGAAACACGACTTCCAGACGGGATATAATTAATTATGTGTCAGGATTTTAACAACTTTTGTACATGTCAGTGGATTTGAATGGTGAATTTTAGTGAAAATCAATCTATTTTGAACCAATAAACAAGGAGCGAGACCATGGGGAACATTTCTTTGCATAAAGGTGTAGGCATCCTTGTGGCCATCAAACAGGAAGGACAGAACCAAGAAGATTCAGGAATTTACCATGAGGCTCTTCTGTTTTTTATTGAATTAACAATCTGCATCCAGCCCTTACCAGACACTAACATTTAAATGTTCTGTTTACCTCTAGTGCTACCAGTGGTTGAAGGAAAGGATTGTCAGTGAAGAAGGGAGAAAACAGCAGAACAAGCTGAAAGACCTTTCCCCGATAGCGGAGCGTCTGGGATGCACGCTGCCTCAGCTCGCCGTGGGTAAGGCAATCACCGGGGAGGGGCAGCTCTGCTGGATGGCAGAAAATGAAATCGTTTTCCACTAACGATCCACATCTCCCTCATGACAGAATACCTATTGCAGGGGCACACTATCTCTGAAGCATAAACTCTTGGTTAATACTATCTAAAATGAGGTTCGGGTTCCCCTGAACGTTCCATTTGCTGAAACGCTTTTCTTACTTCCTTCTCCTATCCCTCATGACACAGTTTAAACAAGAACACGCCAGAGAAAAGGCATACATCCTCCCTGTGTTGAGAGTTTGCGCCCCTGAACTGGGTAGTGACATCCTTGGCTTCTGGTCCAATTTTCCATCCCTGTTGAAGCCAAGGCAGGGTTGGTGAGAGTCTGAGGAGCAGAGCAAGGCTACTGCCAGATGGAAAGCCTACCCTAGGGGAGCAGTGTCACCCTGAATCTTCCAAGGGCCAGAATAGTTAATGCAAGGGCCCGGTCACCAGTAACACTTGAAAACCACATGTGCCAGCACCGTCCTGTAGAAATATAATGTGCACACGTATTTAATTTTACATCTTCCAGTGGCCATGTTAAAGTAAAGAGGAAATAGGTGAAATTAATTTTAATAATGGATTTTATTTAACCCCATATAGCCAAAACATTATCATTTTAACAAGTAATAAGTATAGAAAATTATGGAGATATTTCACACTCTTTTTTCATACTAAGTCGTCAAAATCCAGGATGTATTTTATACCCACAGCACAGGTCAGTTCAGGCTAAACACGTCCCGTGTTCAATAGCACATCTGACTAGAGACTAAGTATGAAACGGAGAAGCACCAAGATTTTCAGTTCCCTTGCTGGGGGATATTTGCCAGGCTCTGTGATGAGCTCCTTCTGCTCACTGTCCTGTCTCCTCGATGGTCAGGACAATCCCAGGAGGTGGGTGCTAGGACAAGCCCTGTCTTACCGATGTTAATGGAGTTCTGCCAGCATTATCTCCACTTTACAAATGGAGAGACTGAAAAGAATTCAGGTAGTAGCCAGGAGAACAGAATAAAATGGGCACAGGTTCCAGAAAGGATTAAGAAACAGCAAGAATTGGGACAAATCAGACAGAGTGAGCCAGTGAGGTAAAAAGCTCAAGGTTAAGTTCTACACAAATAAAATAACATAGTAGAATATTTGTTAGATGCTTGACCCTTCTGAGGGTGGAAGGCCGGAAAATGGTAGTTGCAGTTAATAGTCATAGAAAGATGGAAATGGGAGATGGTTTTAGGGGGGAAATACCATTTACCGAAGTGTATGTATGACAGTTGCTTTAATCTTTTCTCCCAAAAAACAAAACAAAACAAAAATCAAAGATTGTGAAAAAAAAAAATCAAAGATTGTGTTTAATGTGATTAGTTAGCCTCCCTACAGCTTTAATGATTACAGTAAAAGGTATTAGCTGTTTGACCATCAGCAAGTTATTTAACCTGATACCAATTTTCTCATCTGTAAAATGGGTATAATAATATATATCTTACAACCTTGTTGAGTAAAAAGAAATTATGTATGTAGAGCAAATAGGTGCTCAGTAACTGTAAAGGTGATGATGGTGAAGATGATGTTTTTGTGAAAAATTAGACACCCTGGACTGAAACTCTGTCCACTCCTCGCTGTGGCATGTGGTCAAGAGTAACAGGCACAAAGAGAAACACTTATTCTTGAAACACAGCCATAAATACGGTTGTTAGGTGGTAACATGAAAACGAGTATTAAATTTAGCTCTGAAAGAGATAGAAGAACGTGGTCCTTCTAAAGAGGAAATCTTTACCACATTTAGACTTTCTCTGGACATTAGATGTACATGAAAGATCCTCTTTATAGAGTCTGAGTTTACAATGTTCTTTGTTTCTCCTTTTCCTCCCTCTGTGCCCCCAGATGTCTTTCTTGCCTGTCATTTTTCTTTTCTTTTCTTTGTAAACAAGTAGTTTTGTTTTTAACCACAGAACTCTCAACCCAAGAGGGAAATTATTTCCAGGCATATTACCCTTGATCTGCTAGAAGCGTCAGGGAGGAGGGGAGCTCCTCTGGCAGAAAACAAACTGCTTGAATGCAACTGTGGGCTGGTTCCCATGTCACATGCCTGCACAAGAGCAGCAGTCACACCTTGCTCCTAAGGGGGCACTCTGGATGTGCCTGTGGGTGACACTTGATTAGATGCTAATTATCTCCAATCATCTACTTTACCTCTGGCTGGCCAGCTCTGCCCAGTGGATTCTCCCATGCCCCGCAGCCCATGAGGGAATCAGCTGTTGCTGACGGCAGGTAGTTCTTGGGCAATAATTTTCCCACTGCCCTGCTTTGCCCTCAGAACTTCCACTAGTGCCAAAAAAGAGTTCTAAGTGCAAAGCAGGAAATAAGGCAGCCAAAAAGAAAAAAACAAAACAAACAAGAAAAAACCCACCACCACACCACTGCCTGGGAATCACTTGCCTTGTCGCCGACATGTAGCATTATTCTGCCCATATGGAAAGACTTAGTGATGGCCTTAAAAGGTCTGAGCATGGTAACAGCTTAGTATTGTTGACTTCAGGCCCTGGGCAAATGGGGGCAGAAGAGGCATTCAGGGATATCCACCAATCATTCGTGCCTACATTTATTCAACAAACATCTAATCAGCACCTACTGTGTGCAGGTGCTGGGCTGGGTGCTGAGCAACTGACTGCAAATAACACACATCTCACTGATACAGGAAAAATGGGGGGCACAAAAGGATGGCCATGTCCCAGGTCCCAGGCGAGTCCCTGGCATGCACCCCATCAAGTGAGGGTCCTTGGCTTTGTGCAAGAAAGATTTCAAGAGAGAGCCATGGTTGAGTAAAAGTAGATATATTCAGAGAGATGCAGACTCCATAGACAGAGTGCAGGCCATCTACTCAGAAGGGAGAGCAGCGGCCTCAGAGCATGGGGTCGGCTAGGAGAAATGAGATCAGCCACGAGGTGTGGGGTTGTTAGTATTTATGGGCTCAGTAACTTCATACGCTAAGTGGGAGGATTGCTCCAACTACTTTCAGGAAGGGGCTGGGATTCCCAGGAACTGGGCCATCACCCACTTTTTGACCTTTTATGGTCAACCTTGGAACTGTCCTGGCACCTGTGGGAGGGCCATTTAGCAGCTGTTGTATTTCAATGAGTGTACATTGAAGCTTAGGGTCTACTGGGAGTTGGCTCTTCCACCATCTTGGTGCTGACTTTTAATGGTTGTGCCCTGCCCCCTTCCCTCCTGTGTCATTATGAGTCAAGAACTTAACAGATAATTTTAATACAGTGTGGTAGTAAAATTCCTGAGAAGGGCACAGGAGGGTTTGGAAGTAAATGTAGGCGCTCCCAACCCAGCCTGGGACTCAAGGAAGAACTTGGGGAGAAGGCAGTGTCCAGGAGGAATCCCAAATGAAGAGCAGATATCAGTGAGGCAAAGGAAGGGAGGAGGCAAAAGAATATTCCAGACCAATGGGACAGCTTGAGCCGAGGGCTTGAGGAGAAGAAACCCAGTACGGCATCTGGCGGGGGGAGAGGATTTACACGTAGGGCTGCTGGAACACAAAGTACAAGGCAGGGAGCGAGGAAGCAGGAAGCTGGACAGGAGGGCCTCCTGGTAAGGTTCGTCAGGGTGCGAAGTGAGCGCTTCCTCTCACAGGACACGGATTCTGGCAGGCACACGTTGAAGAACCTTTGGTCAGGCAAATGGTTTGAACAGATTTGTATCTGGAGAAGCTACTGCTGGATGTGTGCAGGAGAGAGGGTGAGGGCCTGAATGAGGGCGGTGGGTGGTGGAACCAGAGCAGTGACTCTCCAGTGTGGTCCCCGCAGCCCCACACTGGAGTACGATTCCGCGACACAAGAAGTGACACGCTGACCCATGCCATGACACGGATGAACCTCACAAACACTACACTGAGCAAGTCAGACACAGAAGACATGCTATATGATTTCATTTAGATGAGATGTCCAGAAACAGTAAGTCCATAGGGGACTTAGATGAGTGGTTTCCAACGTAGATGAGTGGTTTCCTGGAGTTGGGGATAGAAATGGGGTTAACTGTGAGTGGGCATCAAGGATCTTATTGGGATGATGGAAATGTCCTAAAACTGGTTTTTAATTGGCATAGAGTCGGTTTACAATGTTGTGTTAGTTGCTGGGGTACAGCATGGTGGTTCAGTTACATACATATATATTTTTGTATTTTTTCATATTCTTTTTTGTTATAGGCCATTACAAGGTATTGAATACAGTTCCCTGTGCTGTACAGTAGGCCTTTGCTGTCTGTCTATTTTATATATAGTAGTGTGCATCTGCTCATCTTGAACTCACAATTTATCCCTCCCCACCCCTCTACCCACTCCGTGTTTATGTCTGTGAGTCTGTTTCTGTAAAACTGGTGGTGATGGTTGCACACTTGATAAACTTATGAAAAATTACTGAATTGTACACTTAAAATGGGTCAATCTGACCTCAATGAAGGTTTAAAAAAAAAAAAGCGCAGCAGCGGCAGCACCTGGGCGCTCATCAGAAAGGTGGATCCTCAGCCCCCCTCCCCTCCTGGGTCAGAAACTCTGGGTACGGCACCGAGGAATCGGTGTTGCACACACCCTCTGGGAGATGCCAGAGGTTCTGCAGGCTAAAATTTGAGAACCACTGAATTAGAGAAATATTTAGGAGGCACAATCACCTAGACCTGGCAATTAAGAGGGAACGTGGGGTCAGAAAAGGACAGTGTCTGAGGATGACTCCCCAGTCTCTGGATAGGAAGTCCAAGTTGCTGGTGATGCCAGCAAATGAGACTGGGGATGCAAGAGGGACAGGCATAGTAAGTAGCAAGAAGCCCGCAGTGCCTGAGGGCACTAGCAGGGCCATCCAGCAGACATGGACCCCTTGGGCCCAGGGAAACCTCTAGTTTCAGGCAGCCACAAACCGGGAAGTCTCCTCTAACCACAGGGAGGGTCCTGGGAATTTGGCATGGTAAGAAGGGCACTGGGATGTGCGGGGGGTGCAGGGAGTCCAAACTGGCCTCTTACAAGTCGAAGAAGGGCGGGAGAGGTGGGGTGGGCAGTGGCTACACAGGTATGAAGGCGGCTTATTTTAGAATGGGAGAAATTTGAGCATGTTTTGTTGGTAAAGAGGAAGAGGATGGTAAGAAATTAAAAATACGGGAGATTGAGAGAAAGAACGAGAGAGGAAGAATGGATGAATCCAGTCCAAGAAGAGGCAAAAGGAGTGGCTTGGCCTTGAGCAGACAGCACACCGTATCCTCTGAGACTGGAGGATGGGAATGCAGACTTGTGTCTGTCGGCAAGCAGGGCATGAAGGAACATTGTACAGGATGGACTTCATTTTCTACATAAAGGAGGAGGCCAAAGGATCTGCTGAGAGCGAGGGGCAGGGGCTGAATCGAGGGTTTAAGGGTAGAGGTTGCTTGAGAGGCGGAGAGGAGTGAGGGCTGGTGAGAGGGTGAGATGGTCCACACAGGATGAATCTCAGGTCAGGAAGAAATGGAAGGAGGGCCAGAGAGGGCTGACAGGTCAGTGGAAAAGAAGCCCCAGACACCCAGGGTCTACAAGGACTCTGTGTAACAGATGAGGGGAGAGTGAGCGCACGAGTGAGATGGAAAGACAGAGGGAGACAAGAATCCAGACGTCCACCAGTGAGCAGTTCCAGGTGTTCTCAGGAACAAGGATGTGTTCCTGGGTGGAGAGCTGGATTGTATGCCCCAGTTGTAGGGGCAGAGGAGCCCTAATCCCACAATTAAGTCTTCCACACAACAGGGGGTGTGGCTGAGGTTTTTCATCCCAGAGCACACCACCCATCCTCCCACAGTTTGTTAAGCGTTGGTTCCAACAACGGGAGCTACGGATAGGGTTTACAAGCTCATCAAAAATCAGAAGGGCTTTGACTTCCTGACCCAGTGCTCTCTCTTCCCAGCCTGGTGCCTGAGAAACGAGGGCGTGAGCTCTGTGCTCCTGGGATCATCCACCCCCGAACAACTCATCGAAAACCTCGGTGCCATTCAGGCAAGTACTGCAGCCCTTTCCAACCAATTCTAGGGAATTTCATGGTGCCTTTGAAGGTGTCCCCAGGCAGTGTCCCGTGTCTCCCCACCTCTGTCCTTCACTGTGTCACAGGTGTGTGGAAGCCCCTAATACAGGGAACAGGCTACCTGTTCCTAGATGGAGGTGGAGGGGAAATGTGGACAAAGGCACAAGAAGCAACAGAACTTTTACAGCCCATCGATCCAGGGAAGAGGGGGTCTTCCTTTTCTCCCCCTTAATGGGGGCACTGAGGATTGAGCCCAGGACCTCGCGCACACCAAGCACGGGTCTTAACACTGAGCTAGACCCTCCCTCAAGGAGGGTCTTCTTATTAACAGGAGAGCTCTCTGGGCCATTCCTCAGGATTGTTTCTGTGGGACAGTGCATTCTAAGGCCCAAGCAAAGTTACACCTGATGACCGGGTTCCCAGCCTCACTGAAGAAGCCTGCTTAACCACCTGCTTGAAATGTGGTAGCCTTAGGACCATCTTCATGCACCCTTTATTCATTTGTTTCTCCCACGAATATTTATTGTCAGTCTAGAGTGTACCAAGCCCCTCCTTTCTGCTCTCCTCACATCCTGAATCCCCAGCACAACACTCATGACAGTGCAGTATAGTTGCCTATCTCCACTGCTGGACTGGAACTCCCTGAGGTCAGAGACCTGTGTCTTCCTTGCTTTTCCACTGATTTTCCAGTTCTTTCCATACTCTATGGGCCCTTAGTCAATGCTCAAGAAATATCTGTTGAATGAATGTTTGCCACGTTTAAGGGAAATAGGCTCAAAATTCTACTTTGAACTACCATAGTAGGACTCTATCTCCCTGACAGCAATTTCACGGGCACCCCCCCGACCCCGTGGGGATGGCCAGTCATGGGTGGAGCCTGCAGCTGTCCTCGGAGAAGTAGGAGAGAGATGTTCCTGGGAGTTCTGAGGAGGACAGGGTCCAGTCCCCCAAAGGCCACACCTCAGTCTTGAGCCCACCCTGCTCTCAGCTCAGCGAGGGGCTCCAGGAGTGAGCCCACCCAAGACTCTAGACTCTCACCAAAGCTATCACCTGCCCCCAACAGGTGAGGTTGTGTGTTTCCCTCTTGCTCATTGGGTACAGAACTGTCTCACAGCTTCTTCCCCGTCCACCGCACTTACCTGTTACCTCTCCAACAAGGGGACAGATGGAGGTGGGGACAGACTTGATTCAACTTAAAATGTTTAAAAGTCCTTTTGAAGAATGGCCTGGGATATGTTGGGAGAGAAATGGTGCAGACTTCCTTCCCCACCACCTCCTCTCTCAGGGCTGTGCAGAAGGGAGATCATCTCTGCCTCTCTGCTTCTGAGAACCCCTCCCAGCCCACAATCCTCCTGGATTGCAGGGTTCCCCGTCCCTGCCTGGAGAATGCTCCCTCTTATGAAAGCCGCCCGCCTTCTCTTATTGTCACTTATTCTCTGGGAATAGACAAAGGTTACACAATAATGTGTGGGAAATAGGGGAACACTCTATACACAAAAAACTGAAATTCGATCCAGTGATCTCAATTCCACTAATATGGACTGAGTACTTACTCTGTATCTAGCACCACGCCAGGCAGACAGTTCTGAGATAAACACAGGCCCCTGCCCTCAAAAGTTCATGGGGTGGGGGTAGGGGGGAGGGCACGGTATAGCTTAGTGGTAGAGTGCATGTTTTGCATGCAGGAGGTCCTGGGTTCAAGCCCCAGTACTCCATTGAAAAAAAAAAAAAAAAAAAAAAAAAGCTCACAGCTGCCTGAGAAAAAATGAATTAAGAAATCTATCCCCTAGTTCATTTGGCAGATCTCTGAGAGCCTGTTCTGTACCTGGCACTGGGGACACCACAGGAAACCAGAAAGATATTACACAAACTTCAAGGAACTTATAGTCCAGTGGGAGAGGCATAGAGTAAACAAACATATAAAATAATTTCAAATGAGAAGGGATATTAAGTAAATAAAGATGGCGAACATAGTAGAGACTAACTGGACATGAGTGAGCCTACTTTAGACATGTCCTTGCCAAAGGCTCCTCCGGGATATGTGTATTCTGAAGAGAAGTGGAGGACACAGCACGTGAGACACCCTGGAAAGAGCATTCCAGACACAGGGAAGAGCAGTGCAAAGGCCCTGAGATGGGGAGGCATTTGACTTTTTCTAGGAGCCGCCAGCCTAAGGCTAGTGTGGCCAATGTGCAGTGAGCATAAGGGACAGCAGGTGCACCGCAGTGGACACAGGCAGGGGACGGGTCACACAGGACACTAGAGGAATCAGAGTTCTGCTCTACATGGAGCAAATCCTTTGGAGGGTTTAAGGGGGAGGGATGTGCTGTCATCTGAATTTTTAGATTGCTAAGCTGTCCCCCCACCTCCCCTGGAATCCTAATCCCCAGAAGTAACAGTGGTCCTCTGCTGGCAGTGTCCACATCAGCCTGACAGGATCCGCTCCATCCCCAAGGTCCAGCTCTCAACAGTGACCCACTCCCAGGAGGACTTCCTAATACCCACCAGACCCAGCCACGCTGGGCAGACCTCCCCTCACCCACCCCACCCCGCTCCAATTATTCCAGTCATGGTTGCAAAATTGCTAGCTTGTGGGAAGTTTGTGTAATCTGTAGTAAGTGAGAATGTTTCAAAACAGAAATTAGGCAACTTCACATAAAATTCTGGATATATGGCTTCTCTTGAATATTTAGGTCTTGCAGCTCTATGTATTTTTTTTCATGTTTTACTCTAGTACTTTTATGGTTTCATTTTTCTAATGTTTAAATCTCTTTTCGTATTGGTGTAATGAATGAAGCATTTTTTTCCTCACATGGCTAACCTAGGATGTTTTAGACAAAAAACGTCCAACAAGTCCAGTTTCGAGACTTGGGTCTTGTTGTTGCAGTCTCTCTTTAAATAGTACATTCGTTTAGATCCTCCGAGACTCCAAAGCTGGTGGGAAACCAAAGGCTCCCTCAGCTTCAGAGAGGAAAATCTTACCAGAACCAAAAAAAAAAAAAAAAAAAAGGTACCAGAACTAGTGGGGAAGGAGCTGTAAAACCCACTGAGTGGAGACTGGGTCACCCTGTCCAACTGCAGCAGGGGAAGGGTGAGGCTAAAACCGCAGACTCGGCCATGGTGGATGCATTTCACCACCGTCTCCACACAGGGTCAGACTATTCCTGCAAGAAAGTCTGCCTCTGTCCCTTTTCTCCTGGTGTGGTGTGTGCCCTTGGCCCACTCCTTGCAGTAAACGCGAGCTAGCCCGAGGTGAGCTCATCCTTCCCCAGGGCTTCAGCTAGCATGACTGTGCCCGTGACTCGCAGATTCTCCTTCCGCTCCCACTAAGCTCCACAGCTGCACTTCCGGCTGCCTCCGTGGTCACCCAAGGGCCCCTCCAACTCACACACTTTACCCCAAACTACTCCTGTGGGCTCGTCTCAACAGATCACCTGTACCAATATCCTCTTAGTCACCGCGTCTTGAAATCACAATCATCCTCCCAGATGTCTCTCCGAGTCACTCTCTTCCCACTCGACCACCACCGTCTAGCTAAGGCTTTAGTGTCTCTGGCTAGGACAGCAGTGTGTTTCTAAGCCCTGTGTTCCCTTTCAACCTCCTCCAACTCATCAGGTGTCTGATGGGGTCCCTCCCAGCTGGCAAGTCCTGAGAGCTCCCCCACTGTCTCCAGAATAAAGTCCCAACTCCCAAAACTGGCATCCCGAGGTCTTCCAACTCTTGGCCTCAACTCTTCCACACTCCTACCCTCCCCGCACCTCTGCCACTCCCTCTACACCTGCGTCACTCCATTTCACAGACTTCTCACTTTCTCCTGCTATTCCATCTAACCTGTGGCCATCCTTCACCATATTTCCATGAGCCCTCATTTACTCAGCCAATACTTACGAGCACCTACTGTGGGCCAGGCACTCTGACAGGCTCTGGAGATGCAGGATGACCAAAACAAGGTCCCTGAACTCAAGGAGCTTCCTGTCTGCAGGGGAAGTAACATTCTAGTGGTCATTTATAAATGTATACAAGTCTAGACAGCTTTGCTGAATACTGAGCACAAGGAACAGGCGTCAGGTACTGACCACAGCCTTTGTACTTCTCACGCTCTCAGGTTCTCCCAAAGATGACATCACACGTGGTAAATGAGATTGATAACATATTGCGCAACAAGCCCTACAGCAAAAAGGACTACAGATCTTAAGGCGCTGCATGAGCTGCAGGCGCTGCATGGGTCGAACAGCGGTCCGCACCGGCACGGAGGGCGTCTCACTAGCCGCCTTCTGAACCACTTCGCAGCCCGCTGCTCAACCTCCCATGTCCCTGGATTCTGAGGCGTCTGCTTTCACTACCGCTGTGCACCTGAATTATGAACACATCTGGAAACTCAAAACCAGGAAAATCCATTCTATTTTCTTATCTTGGACTAGAGTCACCTTTGCTTAGATTATTCTGTACACCTCATGTTTATGGAATGGAAAGTATATGGTGGGGGAAAGACACAGTACCGTCAGGCATTGAATAACTTAAAGAAGGCTGTACAGACCTATTTTTTCAAATGAACAAAATCCACAGATGCAATGTGGAGTGCATCAGAAAGAGCAGGCTAAGTTCACGCAGAGGTCTTGCTTGGGAGAATCAGCTGAAACAATTTTACTTTTTTTTTCTTCCTATTTTCACATTCATGTTAGCAAGAGTTTTCACATGTCATTCACCAAAAGTGAAACTCCTAGGTATTTGCTTTTGTTACCTTTTAGATATTCAGTGTTGCTTGGCCTCAAAAACGGCCCTGTAATGCAGTTTATCCCAGATGTCTACTAGGATTCTAATAACGTTATGTCCATTTACACAGAGAGGTGGTGAAAGGATGAACAGCCCAATTTTCATCTAGAAAGACTATGGTGAATCTATGAAAGGAAGAATCACACTGCTATGGAAGCTTAGCTTTGAATGCAATGTATCTGCAATGAAGTGTTCAGTTTTTTTCTATATTTTATTAAAACCTGCTTTATACTTTTGACTGCTTGTAGGCACAGCTTCTGCAAGTGTAAATGTTTGAGCTTTAAAAAATAAATATACACATGCTCAGTTTTGTAAGTAAACCTGAAAATATCCAGAAAGGCAAATGTTTGCTGTTTAATTAGCACCGGGATTTTACAGTATAATGCCTGGTGTTTTTGAGGAGTTAACATGAAAGTGAATCACAGGCTTTGTGAAAAACGTTGTCACTACCCAGCATGTGCTGGGTGAAGTAACCAGCCCAAAGAAAAGCATATGTTAAAGAACTTCCTGATTCTATAACCACATTATGTGCTTTAAAAACTATATGCATGAAAGCTCTTTGCATGGATTAAAGGGACCTGGCCTTGTGGCTCTCAGAAGCTGAGGCCTATCTAGCCCTCCCACTCTTGCTTACCTACCCTCATGAATATTCCACTTGAGAAAACCTGAGAGTATACCATATATACCTGTAAGAAGGGAGAAAATATTTTTCTTTTCCATTTTTAAGGTGTATGTTGAAGGGGGAGGGCCCTATAACTCTATTTGGACACCTGAGCATGTACAAAATTCTAACTTAATTTTCTGGCCCCCATGCAGAAATCACTTTGGGACTTACAGAAGAAATATACTATCAACTTAAAATGCTATTTTCTACCATCATTTCCAGACGTGTATTTTATGGTTAAGTTCTAAATCTTAAAATGTTAGTGTGAAGTACCAACAAATTTTCTTTTTGATTACTATTACCTGTATTCTAATAGGGAAATAGTTTGGGATTTTTTTTTTGTCCAAGAGGGTAAGATTAATGATGGAAATGGATCCCTTTTCAGTTGTTCATTGCATAGTCAGTGAACTACTATATGCATAATGAGCTTAAGTTGTCTATTTGGAACTGCAACTTATTTATTTGCTTAGAGTAATAAAAGCATTTGTGCATTTACTCTCACAATTAGAGTTTTTACCTGACCTCTCATTATAAGGCAGTATCTCCATCTCCATAAAACAGGTAGTAAGAATAACCTAAGAAAAAATTATATTCTTTACGCTAACAATGAAATAGCAGGCAAAGAAAGAAATAATCCCTTTTAAAATCACATCCAAAACAATAAAATACTTAGGAATAAATCTGACCAAGGAGGTGAAAGACTTATAAATGGAGAACTACAAAACACTAATTAAGGAAATTTAAAATGACTTAAAGAAATGGAAAGATATCCCATGCTCCTGAATTGGAAGACTCAATATTGTTAAAATGGCCATACTGCCCAAGGCAATCTACAGATTTAATGCAATCCCTATCAAATTACCCAGGACATTTTTCACAGAATTAGAACAAATAATCCTAAAATTTATATGGAACCACAAAAGACCCAGAATTGCTAAAGCAATACTGAAGAAAAAGAACAAAGCTGGAGGAAGTCCAGCTTTCAGATTGGACAATACTGCAGACTTCAGATAATACTGCAGAGCTACCTAATTAAAACAGCATGGTATTGGCATAAAAACAGACATATGGATCAAGGGAACAGAACAGAGCGCCCAGCAATAAACCCACAGATCTACGGTCAATTAATCTTTGACAAAGGAGGCAAGAATATACAATGGAGAAAAGACAGTCTCTTCAGCAAGTGGTGCTGGGAAAGCTGGACAGCAGCTTGTAAAACAACGACATTAGGACACTCCTCACACCATACACAAAAATAAACTCAAAATGGCTTAAAGACTTATATGTAAGACAAGATGATAAACCTCTGAAGAAAACACAGGCAAAACATTCTGACATAAATCTTAGCAATGTTCTCCTAGGGCAGTCTACCCAGGCAATAGAAATAAAAGCAAAAATAAAGACATGAGACCTAATTAAACATAAGCTTTTGCACAGCAAACGAATCCATAAGCAAAACAAAATGACAACCTACAGAATGGGAGAAATTATTTGCAAACAATGCCATTGACAAAGGTTTAATCTTCAGAGTATATAAACAGCTCATACAACTTAATAAAAAAAGCCCTCCAATCCAAAAATGGGCAGAAGACCTAAACAAGCAATTCTACAAAGACATACAAATGGCCAATAGGCACATAAAAAATGTTGAGTATTGCTAATTAGCAGAGAAATGCAAATCAAAACTAGTTAGGTATCACCTCACACCAGTCAGAACAGCCATCGTTTAAAAGTCCACAAACGAAAAACGCTGGAGAGGGTGTGGAGAAAAGGGAACCCTTCTACACTGTTGGTAGGAATGTAGTTTGGTGGAGCCATTATGGAAAACAGCATAGAGATTCCTCAAAAAACTAAAAATAAGACTTACCGTATGATCCAGGAATCCCACTCCTGGGCATATATCTGGAGGAAACTCTAATTTGAAAAGACACATGCACCCCAATGTTCACAGTAGCACTATATACACTAGCCAAGACACGGAAGCAACCTAAATGTCCATCAACAGATGACTGGATAAAGAAGTTGTGGTATATATATACAATGGAATACTACTCAGCCATAAAACAATGCCATTTACAACAACATGGGTGGACCTGAAGATCATCATTCTAAGTGAAGCCAGAAACAGAAAGAAAAATAACATATATCACTCATATGTGGAATCTAAAAGAAAAACAAACAAACAAAAAAAGGCACTTAATGAACTCATCTACAAAACAGAAACAGATGTGCTGACATAGTAAACAATCTTATGGTTACCAGGGAGAAAGTGGGTGGGAAAGGATAAATTTGGGAGTTTGAAATTTGCAGATGTTTGCCACTATATATAAAAACAGATTAAGAAAACCAGATTTCTTTTGTTTAGCACAGGGCAATATATTCATTATCTTGTAATAACTTAATGAAAAAGAGTATGAAAACAAACTAATGTATGTATATGCATGACTGGGACATTGTCCTGTACACCAGAAATTGAGACATCATAACTGACAATACTTCAATTAAAATAAATAATTATAGTAGCAGGTAAGCTACACTGAATGATACCTTACAGAAATAGCTTTACCAAAAGATTTAAACTGCAACCCAAACTTTTTTTCTCTTATTAGTGGACAAAATGACTAGCTACTAAAGACATTTCTTTTTGGGTTTTACAAATATTCTGTATTAAAGTTAAAGCTTCTCAAGTTCATTTAAAAGAATCTACAAATTAAAATCAAATACAAACATTACTGCTTGGCCATGGGAATAGCTGGTTTTATATATACATCATCTGTCATGGTAAATATACTAGACTAATACATTTCAGTTATATCCTCAAGAAAAATTTCCATGTACTCTCAATTTCTCTCCTTTTCCGGAAAGAATTCTTTGGCAGAGAACATACCATTCCAAAGGGTAACCTGGGTGGCAGCCAGCCACATACTGATGCCTCAGCCAAGGGAAATGAAAACTAGAAGCTCTGGGCCTGGCTTCCCACTTTAAGAACTGTCACTTCATCTTCATCCATAGTGTGCGCCAAGGGTCACTAGATAGATGTCAGGGCTTCCGGGGGCCTTAAGCCACCTTTGATGCCACCCCTTATTGCAAATGACGAAACCAAACTTGAGATGAAAGGACTCGCCCAAACTCACACTGACAATTGATGGCAGAACCAGGCCTAGAACCCAAGTCCTTGGTGTTCCAGTCCAGTGCTCTTTGAGGGATGGTTTCTTCTTTAGCTTTAAAGTTTTATGAAAAAGTTTAAGTGTTTGTGATTTTTTTAAGTTAAAAAAGCTTGGATATGAATCCAAATTCAGGAGGAAAGGTCAGAGAAATGCAACAAAAGGCAAATGAGAAGTTCATCTCTAACCACCTCCATGAAAGTCAAAACCACTCAGAAGACCCTCTAGTCTTCAACGACTAGGAGTCCAAGGAGGTGGGAGATAACCCCCTTACGGCCTGAACAGACCTACCTGTAGGCTGGTTCTCTCTGTATGCACACGTCTACGTACAGCTTTCCTTTGTGTCTCCAGAAAAGGCAGTGGCTGGCAGGCACACTGAAAACACACACTGGGTGGGCAGGACAGCATAGCAGGCACACTGGCAGAGGCCTAGCGTTCTGCTCTGTAACACAGCTGCATCAGCCTGTCGTTGCCACACAAACATCTGATCAGTAACTACAAAAATGTGCATTTACATGTGTGGGAAACAAATGATGGTTAACGTGAAATTATGTACTAAAGATGACGTACTTAATCACATGGTTCTTATAAAGAAGTCTAGGGAAAATAGAAGTTCTACAAAGCAAAGCTTAATGATACTTAACAAGCAAGACCTTTCATAAGAATTCTGGGTATAAATCCAACCTCTGCATTTTAGTTAACTTCAAACCTTGTTTCAAATTATTCTATCCAAGTTAGAATAATACACCAGATAGGTCAACCAGTAAACTTTTCAATCGAAGAATAATTTCAACCCAAAATTTTTATTAAGTTATAAACAAGGAAACTAGAAATAGGGAAATGTAAAATGTTCCAACGCTTATCAAGGGGTGTAAAAACAAGAATTCAATCACTCTGAATCCCAATTATAGCAGAACCCCTTTTATTTTACTGTTGTTGGCTACAGGGTATTTTTAAGATAAAAACTCTCCAGGAAGCTTTTACTAACTAAACCAGATCCAGCACATCATAATTCTGTGTGCCACACAGCCTTTCTACATGATGGGGAACATGCTGGGGGAAGGGGTCTGCAATTCCAAAGAGCAAAGCGCTGGTTCAGTAAATCCTTAATTAAAACTGCAGAACTATAAGTATATGTCTCAAACTTTCGCACAGAAATTCATCTAACAGTGTAGAAAATGAGAAACCATTATCAGGATTAAAAACCAAAGAACCTGTAAGAAAAATTCAGGACCCAAACCAAACTTTGCTTCCTTACTTTTCTACAAAATTATTCAACTTTCTATTTCAAGAGACACTCTATTAAAAATAGGAAGCTGATGCCCCTACTTCACCAGCCCACCTCAGGTATACTGGATCATAATAAGTATGGTGGCATTTTTTTACCCCCATCTGTACAGGCACCGCCATCTAGTGGCAATTTTTTACCTGCAATTTAAAGATTACAGGTAAAAAATTACTTGGCCCAGCTCTAGTAAGAAACAGAAGACACTGATGGTTTGTCAAATAGTCATTTGTCAAATACGCAAATGCATCTGGTACACAAACTCCATGCCATCAAACCACTGACCAGCTACTAATCAATGGAGAAAAAAGTTAAAACATAATAAAAATAAATTTATGTGCTACACTATGTTGCAGTGTATCTCTTCTGACTTTCGCATTCACTCGATTACCAAGTGCTGGCACACAGATAATAATGTACCAGAGAAAAGTAAAGAATTGCAAACTTCTAGAAGCAATGATGAGCTCTAATCCTCAGCTGAAGACAATGATGATCTGGGTCACTGTGCAAATGTACTTCTGGCCTGTCCTCCTTCCAGGTTCTTGATGTGACCTCTCAAAACATCCAACAACATGGAAGTGGAAGATGAACTCCTGATGAATAACTTTCTATAAAGTTATAAACAACAAATATTACTTGCGACATTCATCTTAAATTTAGATGTGGAAGCCAAAAAAATTCAAGTTACGATTAGTAATTAGGAATGTATTTCCTTTGAGGTACTGCTTGTGGAAAATTACTAGATGTGGTCAAAAGCTAAAAGGAGTATCAGCTGTGGGTCTATAACCTCCTAAGTGATACAGGTTCAAGAGGAGCTTCCCAAACTTGTTCAAATCATGGCATACAGAAAAAATAATTATCTGTAAACACACTGGTTAGACAATGCCAAGGGCCTGCTCTTGGCTGGACCCACAAAGACTGAAGAGGTCAGTATTTTGTTCACTATTGATGGGAGTCTAGGGACTTCAGTCAAATTTATGAAAGTCCTCGGAAAAATGCTGACCAGTGCTAAAACCACTGTAATTCCTTGGAGAGTTCCTAAGAGTTCCAGAACTAAGATCACAAAAATAACTTTGGTCTTTTACACATCAATATTCAGGAAAGAGGTTCTCATTGAACATTCCTCCAATGATGTGAGACCCTGGTCAAGGAAAACAATGATTCCATTCTCTTAACAGGTCAAACCAACATGATAGGGTCAGGCTAACCTCCCCAGACACTCCCAGGGCCAAAGCTACAGAGCTGAACAGTGTGTGCTTTAACACCAAAGGACAACTCTCACATGCCTGAGCACTATTTTTAGGTCATTACTTTGGCTGCCTTTCTTCATTTAAAAAAAAGAACAACTTTTCCCTAAGTTTCTCTTCCCCAAGATGGAGAAACCATGTTTTTGAGCTTTTTCAAATCACAAGTTCCGAGACTTGCAAACATGAAGCTTTTGTTTAATCCCTCAGACGGAGAGGATTCATCCTGGCATTTATGGTTCAAAAAAACTTGTAATATTGTGCTTGGAACACACAGAACCAGTTATTAACTTCTTGCTACTATTATAAATAATAACAGCTCAGTCCAGGTTACTGTGACCTCTGACAAATCAAGGAAACAAGTTATTTTCTCCTCTTGTGATTATAACACATTGCAACACTTTTTGCCTTTAGTAAACGTCCTGGTACTCTGAATTTCCCTTTCAATTCATTTAATTTCAACAATCTGTCAAAAAAAAAAAATAGCCAATAAACAAATACTGAATTACATTTTGTTAGGTTTTTCAAACCCTCAAACTCCAGACTTATAAAAACATCCTGTGTGTCTCCCACCCTGACCACCCTGTTACTTTTCCGTACACCACAGGCCACCCATAGATACAAAGCCAGGGCGGGGGGGTTGTGAAGCAGACACGGTCTACTTGGAGCCAGTAGACAGGAGGGCGATGAGGCCTGAGGAAGCACTTATGGACAAAATGTAGTTTCTGTAAGAATTCAATGTTAAGGAAAAATCAAGAACTCCAAATTGGATTTCCAACAAAACAAAAAGAATCCATCTCTTTGAAACGTACTGTTTCCCTCCTGACACCCTGTATGACAACAATGTGGAGTCCCATTGTCTGCAAATACAATTTACAAGAGAGAAGACTATAAAGAATGAAGAACATTCACAGGACATGTGTTCCAATTTTAAAAAGAAAACACTTGAAACAGAAACCTAGAACACATGACCACAAAGCAAACATCTGAATTGCATTCTAACCTTCAGGAAAAGAGCTGATCAAAGAACGAGGGGAGGAAGAGGAGACCTGATTTCCCAACCCCCACCCCCAGCCCACCCCCACCTCAGGAGCGAAGGGAAAATAAGTCTCCCCTGTCCATCAGTGTTTGGGCTACAGCTGGCCTGTAACAGCAAGGAGGTTCTGCAAGTCTGCAGCCACTCTCAGCCTCAGGACTGGACTGTTTGGGGCAAACCACCCCAGTATTCCCAGAAGATACATATTAGAGGGTGTCTGACACGTTATTACATCAAAATCTCCAACTGTTAAAAGTTTGGCTGCACATTCTTGGATAACACCTTTAATAAATTACCTTAACAAGAGAAGATACATTCTTGCCCAAAAGCTCAATTTAAGAGTAGTTGAAACACTGTTAAGCTATTATGAGATGTGCCAATTTAACTACACTGGCTTTCCAACCAACCCTAAAGCCCCCAAATACCAGCAGACACAGGACTTATGCCAGGAGCCATCAAAGAAGGCAAGTTTGCTTTGGCTCCTTAGAACTTTTTTTAACTAGGCAGGTATACACAATCATATGTGTAAGACTGCTTTGTACTACTCGTTATTTACCATGAAGTCATAATGTATAAACTTAAAAGAACTTCAAATCAAACCAAAAGCCCTTATTTTAAATGTCCAGAAACTTGCCTAAGGTCACTGTGCTTTTTAAGGGACCGACTCCCTGTGCAGTTTTTCTTACCGTTAAAATACTCAGACAAATCAAAACCAAAACGAAGTACTGTTTCTAGACTTCTAGAAAAGCTAATCCACTCAAAAGGATACACTGTGGGGTTGAAGTTCTTCAATATAAAGAAAGAAGCAACAATGACCAAGACCAGGAACAGAGTATTGTTATAGAAGATGGAAAATGTTGTAGCTTCATAGTCAGCAACTTCATTCTTCTTCCACAAGATTCTGTAGACATAGAAATGAGTCAATTCAGTTTTTAAATATGTACTAAAATTTCTAAGTTACACATGGCTATAGCTCATTATTAGTTTTTCCTTAAGTGTTCTGGTCAGAATGTGTTTTTAATATTAAATTCAGTCAGCACTGTCCTCTTTTTTCTATTAAAAAAGATATTTCACTTTATTGAGGCTGAAGAAAACAACTGCTGGGTGTGTTGCCTTTTTGTCAGGCAGTGAGAGCTTTGGAGAAAGGGACTGAGTAATTGCAATTAGCTTGGTTTCATCAGCAGCCAAGACAGGCATTCTTCTCGAGGTGCACACCAAAAACAAATCTGATGACGGGCAGCCTGACAGCGCTGCCGTGGCTGAGACTATCGAGTCTACAGATTTCGGTCTTCAATATTACGCCTTAAGACAAGCCCAAGGACAAAGCTAGCTGTGGCATCACAGAGGCAGACTTGTCTGCAACTAACTTTATCCATCTTTACTTAATTCAAGCAAAGAATCTGCTTGATCGTTAGGAGGGTTTTTTAACTTCCGTGAAAACCGTTTACTTTTTATTTAATCTGCTTTACTCGTTATGATATTGTATTAATTTACTAGTCCTGTATCAACCTTTTCTTTTTCCCTCTTTATGCAGGCCACAGGAAGTTTCAGAGTGCCTGTGAATAAGGGAGTCTTTATTCTCCTCAGTTAATTAACTTTTTAAAGCAGTTTTTAAAACAGTAATAGTCGGATATGAAATCAAATGAGTGCCTCCAATGCACAAGAAAAATAAGTGAGTGGGTTGAGACCAGTGCTTTTTAAAAAATGAAATAGGAAAGAACAGAAAAGTATCAAGTGCATCACACACAGCAGGATAATAATTATTGGTCTGTAAAACATTTACATGCGTATGTAAAAGAGTATTTGATCAAACAGTAAAATATATACATGTATATTTTTACAGTGGGTTGTAATCAAAAAGGTTGAAAGTCATTGCCACAGATGCTCCCCCACCCATAAAAAATACTCTGGGGCCAGATGGTACTCCCAACTAATCCTAAGGACAGCACTATGGCTAATGTTATTGATAACTGCCATGTTTTATTCTCCAGACGTTCTAATCCAAAGTCAACAAGTGTGGCTATAGAGGAGCTAAATGAAAGGTATTAGCACCTTATCTTCATCAGAAGAAATCTGTGGTCTCTAACATACATGCCATATCTCCTTGATTCTATGGATATCAACTTAATAAATCTTTGATTCACTGTGAAGTTTGGGAGAAGCGAAGGTCATTACATTAAATGTGGCCATCAACTATAAAACAGTTTCTGATTTCAGAGAATTTTAAATGTAAATTTTAAAAATATATATTGCTTGGAACTAATACATTATACCATTCTAACACCAATCAAAGAAACACCAACCCAGAAAGATCCACAGTCCCAACACGGTTTAATACTACAAAACACTCAGAACAACTGCCTCTGTTTTTAAGACTCTGGCTCACGGCCCAGGGAAGACAGCTTCCTTAATTAGACCAGCATGCCTCTACCACTGATGATTAAATTATCTCACCTCCATCACAGCGCTTCTCCCTAACTCCCTGTCATGCCCTGAATCAGAACCATCTTCAAGACATTTCTGATGAAAGAAGTGGCTTGATCCTTTAGGTTATCCCAGCTCCCAAAGACCATGTGTGACATCAGGGTACACACAGTCAGGACTGTCGGACAGCTCTCAGAACTTTTTCTAGTCTAGCCATATCTTGGTTTATTTCAAAAAAAGTTCAGGACCCCCAAATGCTCTCATCAGCAATGGTTCTGCCAAAGCTTCACCAGCAGAAAACCTAATTTGGGAGAGCACTTCCCAAGGAGTCATTTTTCCAAGGAGCACTTGCTACAATAGAAAAGTTGGAACGAAATTCAACAACTATTACAATCAGATAATACTAAATGAGGGACCGTCGGTAAGTCAAGGAGAAACAACACTCATATCCTGGAACAAATGTTAATGACTCTCTGACTCTCCTCTACTAATTTCCATCCTTGGATGGATGGAAAAGCAGTTTCCAAGTGGCATGTAGTCCATATTCCAAACAATTGTACATAGAACTTTGAGAGATACCCATCTGGACAAAAAGATGCTGATAAGCCTTAAATCTCACTGAAGTAACTAATCCTTTGAGGGAGAAAAACGCTAGATCTAAAAGGGAGTCTTGGTCCACGTTATCAGCATCAGTAATGAGTACAGACCCGGGTTCAACTGTATCCAGTGCAGCCTTAGAGAGAGAATTACAACAGCATAAATTTCTGATGACAAGAGCAGAAATTTTATAATCCGCTGACACTCTACATTTAATGCATTAATCAAACTTTCATTTCATCCTACTTTGAAATATCTGGTCCAGCCAATGGCAAAGAGGTTTCATCCCCAATTCCAACTCTGATCCACTAGGAGTGACTACCTGAATACCATGCTGAGAAAGATTCTGAAACACATCCCAGGATCAGGAACAAGTGCCGTACCAAGTCAGGCAAGTCTGCAGTGGGCAGGGGAGACCCATTTGCCATCTCTGATATAATTAATCACCCCAAACCTGTAAGACCTGCGACAGCTATAAGCATTTTATGGGGAACTACGATGTGCACTCCAATTTAAGAACCACTGATTTACAATAAACATTGTAATCCAATAAAAAGGCTAAAAGAAAGTATTCTAGATTCTCTAACATCTACCCCTCCACAAAAATCTGCAATCAAAAAGCTATGCAGAGGCGGGAGGGAAATAGCTCAGTGGTAGAATGAATACTTAGCATGCACAAGGTCCTGGGTTCAATCTCCATTAAGAAGAAAAAAAAAGCTATGCAGAGCCAGAGCTCCTTAAAACCACTGCCTAAAAAAAGGCCTTCACTGTAATGATTTAATTTGTGCCTTCAGTTTTATGAAAGATCCACAGGAGATCATCGTTTCAATAATGTGTTGGTGCCTATCCAAAACCACTGTAGAAGACACTGTTCATTAAGTTACTCAGTGTCCCTTAAATAAGGATCCACTTGATAAAGTGCATCCAAGATTCAGCGCCAGGAAAGTTTCTTTTCAGAAGGACTTGCGTGCTGCTTCTTATCCGACAGTGAAAGCTGGCTGACCTCAGATGCTTCCCCTGACGCTTGGAAGCTCAGAGCTGAGTTTGGTGCTCAACTGCTGTAACTAACTCTGAGGTCCTTGTTCATCCACCTTGTCTTACTTTTAAATGGTTTCTGATCTTTTAAAATTGTACTGCTTTGCTTCATATTCAAGTTAATATTTCAAGACCCCACAAAGTCTTTCTAGAGCAGAGTGGGATAAAAATTCCATTTCACAAAGCACCTTGTAGATCTTAAAACCTAAGATCCATGAAAACAGCCTCGACTGATGACTCTATTAAACCATCTGGCAACTCCTAAGCACAAGTTTACTCAATCATTCAGACACTTCTACTCAGACGTTAGACTGCTCATTAGGCTTCTAGCAGCAGCTGGCAAGAAAAATGGGGGGTGGGGCTAAGAAATGTGACCCAGATTTGGGCAACAGGGAACAAACCTAATTCTCTTCCCCAAACACTGCAGGTACCCAAGAACTAGATGTCCCGAGGGAGGCTCAGGAGCAGGAACACCCCCGCCTCAAAATGGGAACACACAACACAATGTAAACTCTTCAGACCCGGACAGGTCAAGGGATCCCCCTCAAGGTCGCACAGCTGTCAAGCGGCGGAGCCAGCACTGGACACAGCTCTGCAGGCTCCTAAACCCTGGCAGAGCAGCTGAGTACAAGCTCTCAAGTCAGGCCGACCCGTTCTTGTCCTGGATTTCCCACACGCTGACCTGTGGCCCTGGACAAGGGACCCAAGCTTTCTGTACCTCAGGTTCCTCAGTCTGCAGTGGAGATAACACCACCACCTACCTTATCAGGCTCTTCGGAGGAAGAAATGTACGGGGTACAGCACAAAGAAAAGCATCCGGCAGTGATAAGAACTCAAGAAGCCAACTGTCACTATTCCCATTACCATGACTGCTACAACACCAACACTTTTCTGTTTTCCTCAGACAATTCTAAACGCACGTTGTCTAAGCAGAAACCCAAAACTTATTTTTCCATAAATAACCCCCCTTTTGACTACCACGAACACTTTAGGTAGGGAGTCAAACCTTTCATCTTTTTCCTTCCGAGACATCTTTCTATTATCAGCTTCAGAAAGTTTTCGAGTCACTTCTTTGGAAACGGCATCCTCCCTCTTCTGTGCTACTCTGGAAGGAAAAGAAAAGAGGTTTCCACACACTCCAGGACGGAACATCACACGCTCTCAGAAACACTCTGTACTCGTATTTTGTATTGGCAACTGTATGGTACTTTACATTTCAAGAAAATAAGCTGGACAGAAAGTTCCAAGTTTATTACACTCTACTGGCCAAAAGAGAGGGAGTTCAAGAAAGTTCCAAGATGTGGTTTATTAGTGATGTGTCTGGATTTCTGCTTAAGAGGGAGAACTTTCCAAAGTTTAGGTATTTAATATGGAAATAAAAGTCAAATGCTATTAGCACAATTTCATTATGAATCACTATAGCTCTACTTTGTTTTAACCCACAATCCAACTGTTCCATAAATAAATTTGATAAGGCATTAGCAAATGACACATGATTTCAATTCCAACAAATAACAGGAGAGAAAACTAGGCTTAAAAAACAAAGGAGAATTAATGGCTGTAATATCTTAAAGTAATGCTTTTAACTCTACTCCAAAGGGAAATTTCACTAAAAGAAAATAATAATAATAATACCACTTGGCCAAGGACTGACCACACCACTTTAAGTTAAATGACTCACTAGTTTGAGAGTTGCACCAAAAGATAACATGGAATCAGCCAGAGACAGACTGGAAGTGTTATTCAAGAAATCAGATCAGAATCTTTAGATCTGATGAGTTGGATAAAGAAAAAAATGATACTCTCCTCAAAAAGTCTATAAGGTAAGTTTTATCAGATGGGATCGCTAGTCAAAGAGCAAATTTAACACATGATGAAATACAAAAAGCTTCCCAAAGATGAGACACTTAAATTCAACATGATTTATTCTTCATAATACAGGAGAAACTGATTAGTCATAAATATGAAAGTAATAACTGATCACAAGCAAAACATAACAACTACCTACAAAGTCCCAATACGAAAATATTCAATATAACACTGAGATGTATTAAAAGCTATAGGATGTGGAACACTGAGATAGGAATCTGTTCAATCTATGTTCAATTAAGCAATCCCTCATTACTAAGCTATGTTTAGTTCCGGGCAGTGAACTGAGGAAAACTGGAAAAATCAGAATGGATTCTTGAAAAGCCCAAGATCATTTAATGAAAAAGTTTTCAACCTTTCTTCAACCACGTGAGCTTCTGGGATACAAATTAAGCACGAATTTGGGCTGGTTTTACCTATGTCTCCATCTGTACCTCTCACTTTAGAGTCAAGTTAGAACTGACATTGTTACAAAGAATACCTTTAGTCAGCTTCAACTAATGTACTTTTCCACAAATTGATAACTGGAAGGAGGAAAATACAGTTTGTCTAAAAAAATAAATGAAAGAAAAGAAGTTCTGAAATTTAAAGAAAAAGGCAGCTAAGGGGGCAGACAGCTGTTTTTCAAGAGATACTTTAAGACACTGTAATGTCCATCTTCAGTTGACTTCAGAGCTTTTTCCCTGTTCTGCAGGGCAGAGACTCTCAACTCTGAACCCCTCTAGCAGACCCCAGGCACTCATTAAGTATTTCTTGAACTTTACATAAGCTGGCCAATTGGTAAGAAATGGACATGATTTACAGCAAAAACCTTTCTTGGCCAAATAGAGGTGGGGAAAAAAATACACCCACATACCTCTCCCAATGTCAGGGCCCAGGAATAAGCTATTTTTTAAAGAGTTGGTTCTAAGCATCTCTAGGACAAATAGTCAATCATCTGTCTACATGACAATCTTCCTGAAGAGACTGAATCAGATAACTAGTTAATTTCTCTCCCAGGTCTAAAATTCTATACTCACCTAACAGAGGCATTAACAACCACACTGCGGGCTTATTACAACTCAAGAAGCCCTATCCTCCACCTCAGTGCTTTTAGAAAACAAATATCTCTCAGTGCTGAATGCTCTAAAACAAGACAGAGGCCACTCCAGGGGCCCAGCACTCAGCCAACTGAGATAATAAAAAATGTTTGCAAACATTTTAAAATCATGCCACCTTAAAAAATAAAAACACACTCACCCCCAACCTCTCCAGTACTACACACAAACATTTATTACGTGTCAGACACCATGCTTACCACGTCGCATCTATCGTGTTTAATCCTCACATCCTACGAGGTACCACTGGTATCCCCATTTTATAGCTCAGGAATCTGACATGTGAAAAGGTAAAACACATGCCCAAGGCTCTGCACTTAAGAGCAGCAGAGCTGGGACTGGAGTCCAGACTGTTGACTCTGCAACCATTTTCTCTCTACTGCCAATACCTACCCACACTCAGCATCTTGCTGGGTCTTGAAGCCTTAATAATACTGACAAACTGTAGGAGTTTTGATGATGTAACTTAGTATTACACCAAAACTATGACTAAAAAGTCCACTCATAGCATCCATTGTCAGTAGGTCACTGAAATCTTACTGAACTAAATTAAATGCACCATTAACTATGGTAAGGGAAATAAACAAAAGATGTGGCAAGTGTCCTCAAGAAGCCGGAAGTAGAAATGAGGAAAAAGAACATGATTTTGACTCCAAAAAGGTGAGTGAAAAATGGTATGTCCCAAAGGGGCTGAGTTCCAAGGGGATCACAGAGGATGGGTCATGCAAAATGCCCACCTCTGAGGGCCTCGCTACCCACAGGCGACCATGCCTCATAAGACAGACAGCCCAGGACAGCAGAGGCCAAGACAGGCTGAATCCTGGAATGGCAGTTGGTGAAGAGGGGCTGCCAAGCAGGAAGACCACCAAGACCACCAGGATTTAGCTGCTCTAGCAACAGTCACGCACCACCTGGACTCCTAAGGGACCAGAACGACAGTGGAGAAGCTCCTGAAGCCCCTTTTAGCTGCTGAGGCAATTTCTGGCCTCCTTACAATAAACCCCTGTTAACGGAGATGATCTCAAGGTGTTTCTACTCCTCATCACCAGAACAGGAACAATAAAGACAGGAAGGATTTCTCTGGAAAAGATTCCTAAGTCTTGCAATAACAGACATGTAAGAAGGGTAAGAAAGGGAGATGATTCTAAATGAGGGAAGGGACAAGTCATGTTCAAAGGATGACCCGAAGGCTGAGTCAGAAGAGCTGAGGCACAATCCTGAAAGACGGGGCCAAACTGGTAGGAGGCAGAGGACTTGCATTCCAAGGGCCTGGACGAATTTGGCTTTAACGCATTTAGAGAAGAGAAGGCCATGATGAGTTGTTGGGAGAGTGACAGGATAAGATGAAGGCAGATAGAATGAATACATGTTCTTTATCCATAAAACAAGAATAATTCCTGCACCTCATATGGCTGATGTATGGATGATGCAGAGTAATGTGCTTTACCAAATGCATGGCAAGCAGGGCCCTAAGCTTTTGTTTTGAAGACACTCGATGGAGACTGCTACAGAAATCAAAGCACAGACTGTCCCAAGAGTAGGAAGTGTGGAAATGAAAAGACAATGTGCACACAAAGCACACTGGTACTTCAAGTCTCAGCAAAATTTCAACTGCCTTTAAGAAAGTACTTCCAAAGAAACAGAGCACCAAGAAGGCCCCACTGAAGCCAAGAAATATCCAGCTATCCTGAATCAAGTATCAAAGTGTGCCTGAAAGCAACCTCAAAAGGCACCTTTTCCAACTGAACATTAATTTATATCCGCTTCACATGGGACCATGGCACTATGAAACAATGAATATTACCACCTTTCCTTACATCCAGATGGTTCCCCGACTTTAACCTTTATGAAACCAGAGTGGATAACTGATTACAATTAATGTATAAATTTACTGTGCTGAGGCTGGAGTTTTCTTCTCCAAAAGCTATTGTTTAAAATAATGATATATTTTATATGTGTGATCTTAAAAGAGGAAATATTGTAAGCTTTTACATTTTCGTATACTCACAAGAATATGTAATTACCATTAAAAATATCAGAGTTGAATAAAAGGAAAAAAAGACCACTTCTTTCACATCCAAAAATACTACATAGAGATCCCAGAACAATTCTTTCCAGAAGAATAACATTTGGCTTCTGAAATGTTAATTTACTTGGTGGGTTTGTTTTCCTGAACCCCATGACAAAGGCTAGTACATAAGTGCTCTAATTTCACCCTCAATATCCACTTCCACAGCAGGGTTAGAAGCACTGTCTCTGCTTTTCGGTTAGTTGCTACTCCTTCATGCCATTAATATGCCTTCCCCCCAAAATATACATACATATATACCCCAAATAAATGCTCCCTGAAATCAACACATACACAAATAGTCTTTAAGAAGACATCCTACCATATAAAAATACAATACATAAAAACTTTCACTTAAGAAATATACTTACTTGTGCTTGAGAACAAATTTCACATTTTTGTATGCAAAGGCTACCAAGTAAGTGCTTACTAGGGTCATCACACTATACAGAACAGCAGACTGAACGAGATCCATATGCCATATTCGCCAATATAACCCTGAATTAAGATAAAGGGGGGAGGGTACAAAAAGGAACAAAACATTACCATCCAGTTACAAAGGCTTGCTGAATTAATTACAGCTAAACTTGGTAAAATACAGCCCAGATTAGGGAATCCCATACAGTGTAAGTGGAACTGCAGATCTGTGACATCCAGTAAAAAGTCAGTCTCAAGTTTTTCCAGTTCGGAACGTCTGGAAAACATTAACTTTCCTATTACTAGCCCATGATGAGATTTCTGCTTCTTCTAAAATGGGAACAACTCTAGCTCAACAAAATCACGATTCGGACTTCCAATTCCATTCTTCAGGGTACTATGACGCTAATTACAGTCCACCCCAAAACGCCACGTGCGGTCCCAAATGAGAGCTGACATGCTGACGTGGCTGGTATCTGAAATCAAGGCTGTGCTAAGTGCGGCCAGTGAAACCCAAGGCTCCACAGCACGCGAACTGCACGCTGCGTTTATAAGGCCGAAAAAAAAAAAAAAAACATCTAGATTTGATGGCCCAACCACAGTGCAGCTATGCAGTTAAGAGGAAATTCACATTCGGGAACTCTGAGCTCTAAAACCACCTTAGCCACCAAGTCTGCAAAGGTTTTCCATCCAAGTCAGAATTCTAGAATTGCCCTAACAGGATTATTAAAAAGTTTAAACATGGCAGACTGTGGGCCGTTGGCACTGGCCCAACCGCTCTGGTCAAATTAGGAAAATGAAGTTCAGTGTGAAGCGGTTTTCCTCAAGTTACACTTGTAATTCCATGCTAGGGTTAATGAGCACCTGTCTCCACCTTAATTCATAACGAGTTTTTCCAAAATAAGCAATGAAGTAAGTTTAAGGTTTCATAACAGCAAATGATAGTTGCGTGGGGGGTAAAAAAGCAAATAGCAGGCGATATGTATGTGTTATTAGCACCAGAAGATCTTAACCCGGGTGTGGGCTCTATTACAGATTCGGGGCCGCCATCCCAGAATGAGTAACTCAGTCTCCAGAACTGGGGCCCCGGAACCAGCGAGCGTACTTTTAAAATGCGCCACAGTGACTTTCCTGTGATGCCGCCCACCACTATCCCGGACTGAGGTCCACAGAGGCTACGTGCTTCCCCGAGTCCGGGGCGAGCTGGTGACGGGGAGGGCGCGGGCCGCGCGCCGCGCGCCGCGGCCCCCGGCTCACGCCTCCCCGGTCCACGCGGCCCTGCCACGTCCCCGCCCAGCCCGACCCGCCGCGGCCTCCCCGCCTGCCTCGCTCCAAGCGCTCACAGATGGGGATGGCGGACACGATGAAGGCGTTCCCGAAGAAGAGCGCTGATGACTTGGCCGACAGGTTGCGGCTGAAATCCTGCAGGAGCAGGTCCTCCTCGGACTGCTGCTTGGAGCCGCCTTTGGGAGCCATGGTAGAGAGCCACAGCCGCGAACAGAGAGGGCCGAGCCGGGCGCAGAGCCGGGCAGAGGCCACTTGCTCCGCCCCCGCGGTCGCCTTATCCGCTAATGACCCGTCAGCGCAGCGCGCGGAGGCGGGACCCGGCGCCGCGCGGCGCGGAGCAAGCTTCCCCAGGATTGGCCAGTCCGGCGCCGCTACGTAGGTTTCCCGGCGTGGCTACGTAGGTTTCCCGGCGTGACTGGGCGAGCCGGCAAGACCTCCGGGTTCCTGGCAGGCCACGTGACTCGTCGGTTTCCAGGGGAAAGCTGGGCTTTGTAGTTTACTGGGTGCTTTTTTAAAATAAACAAAACTTTATTGACATTCCACTTCACAGATGCTGATAAGACTCTTACTTTCCAAGTCACTGAAGTTGCAAAGTTAAGAAGCTCTTCTGGCCCCGAGTCATACGGTCATTCATTCAAGAAGCGAGTGGTTAGCCTGCTCTGTGTGTACCCAGAACTGGGGCATTGGAAGAGGAAGAGGAGAAAGATAAGTATGGCTAATATGTGTAGAGCCCCTTCTTTACACATCCATCATTCCGTTAAAGATCCTCAAAAACCTATGATATGCCCATCATTGTCCCCATTTTGCAGCACAAAATGCAAAACGGGGACAGCTTTGAGGGTGAAAGACCAATAAATAATGCTGGTCTTCGGGGAGTGGGCTCTTTTCAACAAAATAACAGGGTAACTTTGTACGAAAAATAAGAAGGCACTCTTACTTAGATGTAACTTATGGTCTTATTGTTGAACAAAAATTATTTAACATGTGACCAATACATTTACAAATTACTCCACTTTTATTTAAAGATTTCGTTGAAATAATGTGGTCTCCAAAGCCATGCTAAAGAAAATAATACTAAGTAAAAACAATATGTTGGCTAGAGAGGCCTCCTCTGAAGCTCAGAAAATTGAGTATGCCCAGTAAAACAACTAGATAACATTTTTAACTCATCAATTTATCACTTTTTCTTCAAAAAATAATGCTCAGCCACTTCACTCTTGACAAAGGCTTCTCTCATCTACTGACATCAGACGAAAGGTCCTCAACATCCAGCTTCCTTATCAACAGACTTACAGATCTGTCTTTCCCACCTTATCCAAATTGTAATCGACCTCCACAGCTTCCATTCTAATGGAGCTTTCTGTCTTCAAGCTTTTTCAACCTATTCTCTATATAGATAGATACCACAATGAGTTTTCCTGCATTATAAATCCTTTGATTACCTACAGCAAGTATTCCCCAAAGCCAGAGGTTTTCACCAGTCACAGCCAAATGAGTGAAAAAATAGACCATCTAGTGAATTTTTCAGAAAACTAAAAGTATTTTAAAAATCTGCATTTAATGTCTCTCTCTCTTTGTTTTTTAAACTTTTATTTCTCTTATGAAATACTCCTGTTTTTCCTACCTTAGTAATTCATATCCTTTTTCACCCATTTGCTAGGGCTAAAATGTTAGATTTCAACACTAATTTCTTCCTTTCCCTCTCCATATGTGACCATTTCATCGGCAAAACCTTTTGGATCTGTCTCTGTATATTTCTTGCTTGCTGTTTATAAACCAAGGATATAAAAAGAAAATAAAAGATAAAATCAGAGAACTGTAAGATCAAAAGGGACAAAAATCAACAAGATATCTAGAAAAAAAAGAGGAAGAAAATAAGAAACAATAATGATGAAGTGAAAAAGAATTACACCTGAGAAAAAGATTCAAACAAAAAGATAAAAGTTTGAAACATTAAGTAGATAAAAATTAACACACTATGTAAACCAAGAATAAAAACTAAAGATAATAAATTTAAATAGAAGGGAATCTAAAATAGTAGGAACTTATAATGTTTGGGGTAAGTTAAAGAACTATGATAAGCAATAGTGCTTATGATAGAGTGATGTAACAGTGAGGATCATGAAGGTGGTAGCACACTTGAAGTACTGGAGCAGTGTCTTTTTATACAAATGCAATCAAGTTCCTTTTGAAGAACAGCAAGATCTAAGGATCATCTTTATATGGTATATATGGTCATGGCACATTGGACAAGCAGAACTAATAATCTGCTAAAAAAAACAAAAGGAAGGGTAGGCAACAGGTTGTATCCAAAGATCTACGATATATTTTTTCTCTTTCAGTATAGTTCAACTCTATGGAGGAACCAGATAAATGGACTTGATTCCATACCAGCCTGTTTCTAATCTGTGAATTTCAAGAGTAACATTTCCGTTATATCACTTCACATTATCAGAATGAAAAAAAAAAGAAGAAGAAAAAAGGAGAAAGAGAAAAACTTAAAGCAGTAATATTTTTGGCTGTAGATAACAAATTTCTCTCATCCACTGCTGTTGGCTTTGTGGAAGAAAATCTGGCAAGTTAAAAATTAATATAGCCTGCTGTAGCAGACACTGCAAGTTACCTAGCCAATAACAAAAACCACTGCTAGCTTTACACTGGGACCTTATGAAGAATAACAAATGAACCATCTGGTACTACTCTCAGGGCTGGGGGTGGGAGGAAGCTCTCTGTTAAAAAGCCCATTTGAAATGTAAGTCTCATTATGGAAATAATTTTTGAAAGAAGAGGTGAAACACTTACACTTTTTGAAATAAGAGGTGAAACACTCTATGTGAAGTATTTTAAAGTCCCACCTGAGAGACGATTTACTCAGCCAAACTACATACTTCAGGCAGTCGTGTGTGATTAATTCATTGGTTCATGTATTCATTCAGCAAATATTGATTTAAAAGCTATGTGAAAAGCACTGTACTATACCTTTGGAATTTTCCAAATAACAATTGTAATAATTAGGATTATAATAACCAACCTTTATTGAGTCTTTCTGTTTTATGTCCAGCTCTATGCTAGACCCTTCACATGTATCATCTAGTTTAATCCTTACAGCAACACTGTGAGATAGTTATTATCCCTGTTTGTCAGATGAAACTGAGGCACAGATTATTACAGTAACTCACCTAAGATCCCACAGGTAGTAAATGGTCAAATCAAGCTACAATACGAACCCCAGGCAGTACGACTCCAGGATGTATGCTCTTAACTACAAATAAGTTTTGGTCGCCCCTATACCAGTGGTGTCTTGGATTCTAAGTGCTGCACCCCTCCCCTCCAAAGCCCTATTTTGGGCAAGCAGCCAAGGGTATTTTTTTGTGTGCCAGTTGCCACACAGAATCATGTTAAACAGCAGCTCTGGCCAGCACGTCCTTGGACAGGTAGGATCCTGCACCTTACTCATAAGCAAACCTCAGTGAGCAAGCCTGGGCTTTCTGTAGTGGATTCTCTGTCTCAAGGAGTTTAAATATAAAATCCTAGAAAGAGACACAGTTAACAGAGGTATACAGAAATAGGGCAGACTAAGAAGAGGTGGAAAGTACACACCATACTCACCAGCAGCCATAAATTAGAGAAAGGGTGATTAGAGAAATGCTCATAAGGCCTCAGGGCTTCCTCATTTCCCTCTGTAAGCCTGAAAGAGACCTCCATCACCTGCAATAAAGCAAAAACACCCCAAAATGAAAACAAAACACGTGAAATACAGTAAAGTAAATAATGTAAACATTTTTACAAACCAGTGGAAACACAGATGAATAATTTTGCTCAGCATCATTTATCAATTTAGATATCACCTCTCCCCTAAACTGTTTAAGGCAAAAGTAACAAGATCAAATGCATACAAGATTCAGGCGAGTTACCTGTGACATAATAGGAAATGTATATTTGGTCTCTGCCCCACTTCCTAACAAGACCTCCTAAAATCCTTGGAATTACCTGAGTAATAGGGGTGAGACTAAGCATCTCTGGTTTTTCATAATTAGCCCATTTCAACCATAGCTGTTTATGCTAACGCGCTAGCTCTTGGAGAATTGGGGCTGGTTGCCAGAGGAATTAACCACGTGAGGGTTGGAACTTTCAGCCCAGCCCCGCCCCACCCCACCCTACCCCACCTGCCACTACTCTAGGGAGGGGGAAAAGGTGACTGGCTGGAAATTGACTTAATCATCAGTAGCCAGTGATTTAAGCAGTCACACTTGTGTAATGGAATCCCATAAAACCTGTAAACAATGGGATTCTCAGGGCCTCTGGGCTGGGGCTGGGAGGGTGGGGTGCCTGGTAGCTCTGTGCACCTTCCCACATACTTTGCCCCCATGCATCTCTTCCATTGGCTGTTTCTGAGTTGTAAACTTTGTAACAGACCAGTAATCATAAGTAAAGCACTCTCCTGAATTCTCTGGCCCAATCTCACAAATGATCAAACCCAAGGAGGGAATGGTGGGAACCCCTGATTTATAGTCAGTTGGTCAGAAGCACAGGTGACAACCTGGGACTTGAGATTGGCGTCTGAAATAGGGGGCAGTCTTGTGGGATGAAGCCCTTAACCTTTGAGGTCTGCGCTAACTCCAGTAGTTAGTGTCTGAATTGAGTTAAATTGTAAGACACCGAAAATTAGAGACTAGCTTAGTGTAGAAAACCCCATACGTCTGGTGTCAGAAATGGTGGGAGTAGAGTAGGAGGAAATAGGTTTTTTTTCCTTTTATAACCGCAGTGAGCAGACTGTGCCTGGTATAGTGCTTAAGACAGTGGTGGGATCAATAAAACTGAAAAGCTCACCTTGCCAAAGGCACTCAAACTGAGATGGATAGACAGAATCAATAACAAATGTGGTGGAGGCCAAACACAACATGTTTGGGGTTTAATCTGCACCATAAACTGCCAGATTTATGGAGACAAATGTATTCAATAAAGAAAAAATTAAGGTGTTATGATGTGCGTGTTTTTTCCCACACCTCTGAGCAATTAACTCAATTCCCTGAGTCACTGACCAGATGTCCCACAAATTTAACTCAATTCTAACACCATATGCATGGAGATAGGGGCAGATCCCACAGGTTAAGGGCTCAGTCCCACAAGACTGCCCCCACTTCACATGCCAATTGCAAGTCCAGGTTGTCACCTGTTCTTCTGGCTGACTGGCTATAAACTGAAGGTTACCATGCATCTCTCCTAGGGTTCAATTAATTTGCTAGAGCTGCTCATGGAACTCAGGAAACCCGCTTACTCATTAATTATCGATTTATTACAAATTTATTAAAGAATAGGAATTGAACAGTGAGATGAAGAGACACAGAGGTCAAAGTTCCCAACACAGGAGCTTCCGTCTCCATGAACTCTAGGACTCTAGGTCCCGGCACATGAAAGCATTCTGTTTCACCAATCTGGAAACTTTGCAAACCTTGTCCTTTTGGGTTTCTATGGAGGCCCCATTATATAGGCACGTTTGATTGAATCATTGAGCGTTGGTGATTGATTCAACTTCCAGCTTCTCTCCTGCCAGGAGGTCGGGGGTGGGAAAGACTGAAAGGTCCAACCCTCTCTTTAGGATTGGTTCCTATGGCAACCAGCCCCCTTCCTTAGGTTACATAGGGGCTTTCCAAAAGTAATATCATTAACATAACAAAAGGCACCCTATTTGCTCTCAACACTTAGGAAACCCCATGGGTTTTATGAGCAAAGTGCAGAAACAATGGACGAAGAATAGATATATATTTCTTATTAAAATCACAATATCATGGGTGTAATGAATAAAGCCTTACCATTCAGAAAGAAACATGCCCTTTTGTAGAGAATGTGAGGGGATGTTGGTCCTTAGACTTTTTCAGACCCTTTCTCCCACCCACCAAACACATATTCTGCCATTGACAGGAGAAGTTTGCCAGCTGAGTTATTTTATATATATATAATAATAGATAAGGTCCTGAGAATTCTAAATTTGCACTTTACTGCGGAATTGATTTTGAAACCATGAGGCATTAAAACATTTGAGGGACAGGCATTTGTCTTTGAGCTTGGAGCTTCTATTTTCCAAGATAAATATTGTTTTCCCTTTTTAGGAAATACCGATTGACCTATATAAATCAGAGACTGTTTCTGAGGCAGAGAGAAGATCCTGTTTCTTTTGTGCCTAAGGATATTTATAAAGTCACTTACTTCTTTAAGAAATGATACACATCCACAGAAAATATATTATCTTAATATCCACTTATAAAGGCCGTAATACTTAACACTCAAAACTCCCCCTGGAACCTTCTAAATGTGAGACTTATCACACATTCCTCATCCACACAGCACTGCAGGGCACAATCAAAATTAAGATTTGCATTGGAAATCAATTTTCTTTAGTTACACATTTAACCCAAGCACTATGGCAACAGAATATAAGATAAAGTAGGTCATGAATTTCATCTGGAAGGGCTTAGATGATAGAAAAGCTCAGTTGTAATTTGTTGCTCATCTTTCAGGAGTCTTTATTTTAAAATTCTTCTTTTGCATACTCCCCAGCCAATGTAATCTAACAATAAAGTAGATAAAAATCATAAGACCAAATTCTTGAATGGGATTCATTCAATCTCAGTATTTACTTCACCTGGTTTGCCAATTAACTAGTAGTGTCCATCTCCACACTGGTAAATAGATGAGGAAGGGAATTTCAGGTAAAAGAAAGAGCTCTATGAGTACCCAGTCATGTAAGGGCACAGTATACAATTTGAGATCATTTTGGGGATGATCAAAACCAGACACAATATGGGGATTTAAAAAAAGGAGGGTATGCTTCTGTCACTGTAGGCCCAATGGAATCATAGATGGTCTCCTAGGAACTTTGCAGGACTCCTACACCAGCTACCTGGGCTATTTTTATCCAAGAAATATAATAAAATTAAGTTCTGATCCCTTTTACAGTATTTTTTGATTCCCTCTTTCTTTATCTCTGGGGAAAATATGTCCCTCGGTCTTACTAAACCATATTTTTTAAATTCCAACTTCAGCCACCTCCTCTAAGACCTTTCTGTACTAAATATCCTTTCTGCTTTTCCTTTTCGTCCATGCATAGAACTTATAGGTGTCTAGAGTAGGAAATATCTGTCTGTTTAATCTGCCAAAATAATAGCTGTGTGATCTTAGACAAATTACCTACCTTCTCTGATTCTCATTTTCTTCTCACGGTTACTCTGTGCATTAAATGAAACACTATGAAGCCCTGGCACGGCGGCTGGAACAAAGCAAGCTCTGTATAATGGTAGTTGTTCTTCTTCCTCTTTTGCCTTGATGTGTCTCTTCCTGCTCAACTTATAATCCTGCTCAGCTTTCTCACTTCCTCCACGCACATGCATGTACATCCGTGCACACACATGCACACTCTTTCTCTCAACTCTTTCACATGTGTAAACTTCCCACTTGCTCTTCCCTGCCAAAGAAAGAAGTCTGCTCAGACTCACCCAGTTCCTCACGACCCACTCATTCCTAACTACACTGAATTATACTTCTGCCTCTCTCCTAAATCTGCTCCGGTACCAGCCTACTAAATTGCCAAAGCCAACCTTTTCCCCTCAGCTTTTAACCATTTACCCTGTCTTTAGCATTTAGTAGCACCATTGAACACCTCAGCTTCTTGAAAGTTTCTCTTTTCGAGTCCTTCCAATCAACTGCCTTGACTCCACCGCCCCGCCCTGCTCTGTGGGGTAACTTTGCCCACTCAAGCAGATTTGAAAGAGTCAAAGGGTAAAAACCGTGGTGGCTCCAATCAGAGGCCTCAAAAAGTCATACCACACTGGCAATAATTTTGGTAAAATGGAGACCACTTTTTCAGATGAGTCTTAAACTTAGTGTTGCTATTTAACCAACAAAAACTGAGGTAATCTTTAAACTGCTTCATACCACAGCCACACAGAACAAAGTGAGGGAACCAGAAAAAGTAGCCAGGGCATTACAGCAAGCACGGTAGTCTCCTTCCTCATCTTTTCCTGCCCAGATCTATGCCTAGCTGGCAGGAGAAGAAGTGTCTAAAATTACATGCACAACTGCTGAACACTGTGTATTAAAAGTCTGAGAGCCGATCAGGTACAAGTGGTTGAGACTTTTCTACAATTATTTTTAAAATTCTTGATCCAAAGCAGTCTTCATTTTGTTGTACGTCAGTTATGACTCTTATACAGATGAATGTCAAGAAATGCTGCCGAATCAGATCATTAACAAAGAAAAGGAACTGAAACATTTCCCTGACCGCCTTTTACAAGGGTTTCACAGATTCTCAACGGAAAATCACGGTGTGCACTGCCACAGTTTATCATATTGGTTAACAGCACAGGTGCTCGAATAAGACTGCCTTGGGTCAAATTCCACTTCCACCACTTACTTGGTTGTGTGAAGTTCGGGAACTTATTGCATCTCTCTTAAGACTGTTTTGCTAATTAATCAGGGGGAAATGATGATACTTTTCTCAGAGGGATTTTGAAAAGATTAAATGACAAAATATATGTAAAGTATTTAGGTTGTCTTCAAAATATGTTGTGCAAATGTTCCTTTTTCTTTTGCTACATGTTTTAGCACCTCCTTTTCTGAGAAATTATGCTTTAATTATTTATAAACATACAAGCGTGCATGCGTGCCTCTGTGTGTGTGTGTGTTGTATAGCTAAATTGGAAGATAAAGCAGGGGAGACTTGGCTGCAAGAAGACATTCTTTCCTGGTGAAAGATTACAAGATCTGTCTCCATCCAGAATAGAAATTGACCCCCAACACTACCTCCTTTAGCACAGACAGAGGGGACTTCAGCCCCTGATCTGGAGAAAAGGAGGAAAGGTATGGAGTATCCCACATCAAAGGGGTGGGAGTGAGGACCAGTGGACTTCACAAACCTATTCTTCACCGGAGCAACATTTTACTGTTTTATTATGATTATAAAATAATTCTGATTCTGAAAGTTGGCAAACACAAACACACATTAAAGAAGAAACCAAAAATGAACCCTGATCTCATGGCTCAGAGATAACATCTATTAATATTTTAAAGCAATTTCTCTAGTTGTTTCCTATGCATCAGTTTGCATATCTATAATTAACAGAATTGAGATCAGTGACATATATAGTTTTGTCTACCTTTCCAATTGCTCTATTATGAGCATTTTTTAGTCCCTGAAATATCTTGAAAACATTCTTTTTAATGACTACAAAATTGTCCTTTGGATGAATGTACCACAATTTATGTGTTTATTTTACAAACTCATTATTTTCTAATCACAAAATAATTGCCTATCCATTTATAAACTTAGAAAATGTGATATATAAATCACCCATAATCTTATTGCTCAGATAGAACCACTGGTAATATTTTGATAAATTTCCTTTTAGTAGTTTTCTCTGACTCGCTATTATTATGTACTTAAATAATTGAGGTCATATATTACAAGTATTTTCCCATGTCATTAAAAATGCTCTCAAAAATTTTAGTGCCTATAAATAATAAATGATGTATGTCTGAACTCACTCTCTCCATGGTAGGGAGGAAAGAACTTTCTGGCCAATAAGGACAAAAAATGTCCAGAAACAGAGGGAAAAGGACTAAATCCATGCCCTCTAAATCAAGAGTTTCTCCAGAAAGATTCCAGACTTGCTTGGCGTGCAAAAGCCAAGTGATTGCTTGCAAAGATCAGGTTGCCAAATCCAAGGGAAGGTAAATGTTTGTGTCAGAACTCCTTCGGTTGTAAGTGACAGAGCCCTTTCTTAAACAAGCTTAGGAAAAATCAATAACAAAAAAGTGAATAAATAAAAAATAGAGATAAGATGGAAAGAGGAAGAGAGAAAGGAATGGGAGAAGTTTATTAACTGAGGAAAATAAAAAGTTATGTCTCTGCTGAATCCAGAGTCTCAGACAATGTCTTTAGAACTTATTTGTCATCTCTCATCCCTGTTCATCTGTGTTGGTATCATTCTGTCCATAGGACAACAGGGATACTTTCCTGAAAGAAAGCTGGTCAGATGCCTCCCTGGCTTACATCTTTACAGCTCTGGATCCCAGAGGAGGAGACAGCAGTTTTCCTGATGGCTTCTGAAGAAAAGGGGAATCATGGTCACCAAAGCTGAAGGAATCACTGGGTCAGGCATCTGGCGATGCTGGTATCTAGGAGCCACACCTAGTTGGATACAGGAGGGCCAGTTCTGGCATGGCAGGAGGAAAGGAGTTCTTGAAACAAGAAAGAAATGGCAGCAGAGTATGTCCAAGCAGGTAAGAGGTCAGTGGTCACCTCGTCACAGGCAGCAGGCTCATGAGAAGACAGAGAGGAGCAGGCAGGGAATGACTTCCTCCACATCCAGGAGCCAGGAGGTGTGGCCCTGAGTGGCAGTGGGACACACACATATGCACCTCCCTTTATGTAATATTGTTAACCATTTAGATTGTTCCAGCTTCCTTTTTCATCACTCTGCTAAGAACTACTTTCTTTTTTCATTTACTTTACAAAAGTATGTATTCACCAATGATTATAAAATAAACATGTTCATGATAAAATGCAGGAAGATAAATAAATATATGTATTTTTAGTACCCAGGGGCAACCTAATTGTGTTGTGTGTGTTGTGTGTATACACACGTGTATATACAAACATATATATATATATACATACACACAAAATGGATCTCATGCTTCAAGTAGAATTTTCATTCATAATTTTAGTTAAAATTAGAAACTTTTTATGTTGTTAAATATTCTTTGATATCAGAATTCTGAGAGATATACAATATTTCATCATATAAGTTATCAAAAAAATGTTACCATTTCTTGATTTGTGGACATTTAGGTCATACCCATTTTTTCACTATAATAGGTAAACCTATATTTGGTATAAATATTTGTCTTCCTCACTGTTGATTTCTTTGGCATAGAGCCCTAGAAGTGGAGATACTTGGCTGAAGTATGTGAACACCTTTATGAGTACAGTCACACAGACTGACCTAGAGTCAGCTCTATCCAGGCTGAAGGTCAGGGGAATTGAGGCCGTTCCACATGGCCCACAACAATCAGAACAGGGCTGGTGGGAAGCCAAAAAGAACTAACTGGCTGTAAATCTGGTCTCATGGACAAAAAGACAAGATTTGTTTAGGTTCCCACTCCACAAGAGCAAACCTTAACATAGATGCATTTGGGGTTTCATTGGTGTTAATGTGCACAACTGTCCCCAGTTGGCCGACCCCCAGGAAAAGAAGCCCGGCTTTACCCCTTACCTCCACTTCACCTCCGCTTGGACCTTTGCCACCCCTGCTCCCTGCCACCTAGGCTGTCCCGGAGACAATTCTCTCCACCCAAGAAAGCAGGTAGAACAAAGCGGAGAATCTTACTTGCCAGAAACGTGCCACACAAGAGTTTTTTCCCCGCAAAACAGGACAGGAAGGGAACCGTATTTCCTAGAGGCTTCTTTGAACTCTGTTCCGGGGGAAGTGCGGAGGCCCGGGGAGCAGGCGATGAGGATAGTCCTCCAGCATCCTAGAGCAGCCGGGCAGAGCGGGAAGTTAGGGCGGGAGTCCTGGTGGCCGCTCGCAGCTGGGAGAGTAACATGGCGGGGAAGGGCAGGTGGAGGTGACAGCTGCACGGACCGCAGTGAGTAGCAGTCATTTATAGGGGCTGCCACGAGTACAAATCTTTGGGAGAAAGAGCTATGGCCAAGGAGGATTTCTGGGATTCTGTCTGTAAGGTGCCGTGTATTTGGTCTGGTGTATGAAAAACACCCACAGCAAAGATAATGCATTAATCTTTAAGGCTGCCAGAGACAGACTCATGTCTCTTTTTGTGTGTGTGTGTGTATTTAAATTGATGTATAGTCAGTTTACGATGTTGTATCAATTTCTGGTGTACAGCACAATGCTTCTGTCATATAGGAGCATACATTCTTTTTCATATTCTCTTTCACCATAAGTTACTACAAGATATTGAATATAGTTCCCTCTGCTATACAATATAAACTTGTTGTTTATCTAGAGACAGATTCATGTCTCTTTTAAATGTGACTCTGTACAGATACAAGAAACCTGGAAAAAAAACTTTAAAAAAGCAGCCATAATATGAACCACCATGTCCTCTGTAGAGGCTCTCACTGTTTTATACAGGATCTGTGGAATCTATTCACTCCACTTTTTTCCTTTCTGATCTTCCACCCAAATGTTTGCTACCTTCCTGTCTTACGATTGGATTGACTCACCATATGGTTGTAGAAAACGTATTCGGATGTAAGTTCTTCTGGTCTTCTCTGCTGCATAATTTTCTTTCCTCACCTTACCACATTCTCCTGACTGATCACAGCTTATTATGAACACAAGGGTCTTACTCGTCCTGTGTCCTCCATAACCTGGATCCAGAGCTCGACACCTTGTGTTGCAATATACATACCTTACTAAAGTATAGTGAAGGCAAGGAGAAACCTTTTTTTAATTTTAATTTTATATATTTTATTTTAATAGAAACCTATTATTAAAGAAATCTGCTTTGTCTTCATTTATTCATCAAATCAACAAACACGGACTGAGGATTTAATAGAAAAAAACCTAATTTCTTCAGTCTGTTATACAAACTGCTTTTCTGTTCTCCCTTAAAAATGTGACTTTTCATCTGTTGATCGTTTTCAAATTGGCTCTAAGCAAAGCACATCCTGGAATGAAGAAGAAAGCCGTTTCTTCCTGATAAAGACCTGGCTTCTATTGTCCAAGGGTAGAAGAGGTCAGGCAGTATCCTCCCTTTCTAAAGAGCAAAGCAGCCTTTTTGTATTGAGATGTTTAAAATTCTTTAATCAAGAAGTGCTTCAGTCTGATAATTAAGGTATGTATTTGGCTTAGTTTATCTTATCTGAGGATGAAAGGAGAAAAAAACTGTGGTTTGGGAAGGGAGGAAGCGTTCTTAGGACACTAGCCACAAGACAGAAAAAGGTGTCTCTGAGCCAAGATAGGCCAGAACAACCTCATGAAACGGACAGTGGTAGCAAAGAAAAGCAGTCAGGGGGCTTTAGAAGTTGACCATGCATGGGCCCTCCACTGCACTGCAGTGAGAAGCCAGACGGAGCAGAAGGAAGGGAATTGAAGAGTCTGTGGTCTTCACAAAATTCTTAGTATCTTCTCTCACCACGTTGCTTCCTGCATGAAACTGACACACAGACCTTTTCTCTACTAGTTTTTCAGGAGAGCAAGCACTTGTCACCCACAAACAAGTGAGGGATGGTTGTCAGGGAGAGAGTTTTCCAATGACCAACTCTCTAGGTTTGCCTGGGACTCTCCAGGTTTTGCACTGACAGTCTTGCATCCCAGGGAAACCCCTCAGTTCCTTGCAAAACTGGACACTTGTTTACCCTACTCACCAACCTGGAGTGGTCTGACAGAAAATTCAAGTATTCATGAATTCACTAAGACTTACTTTTTTCCCCCACAACTTCAAAATGTTCAGATTGCTTCTCCACAAATATGGCATCACTCATAAACCTGGAAGGGCAGTGAATATTGGATTAGACTGAATACAGGAATTGGGGAGATTTGTGGAACAGATTTGTAAACGACTCACTGCAAATGTTTGGTAGGAAGACACTAATGATTTAAGAAGCGAACAGTGGTAAAAATATAGAGGATTTACTTTTTACTCATTTAATATATGTAGAATGCTGTTGATCCCTTTATTACTGTTTTTATATCAACATAAGGTTTTGTTTGTTCATTTGTTTTGGGTTCAGAGAATGTAACTATTATTGACAAGGGAGTTCACTGGTTAACTTGCAACCATCCTCCTGCCCTACACCCAGTCCTTCCTATGGTCAAAGCTGTTTAACTTTGAATCCTCCTAACAACGTGGTATGAAGAATGTAAACCTCATGCTTGCGGAAGTACTGTTTTCACATTTCTTAATGTTCTGCTGAAAACCATCAGCTTCACATACTGCTGACGCTTCAAGTTCAGGGTCTCTAACCTAAACCAGGCACTCAGCATTGCTGAGTCCTCTCCATTCTCCTCCAAAGGCTAATCTCGTCCCCCTCCCCCCCCCCACCACCCTCCGCTTTCCCCTTTTACTGATTCACGGAGAGCACAGGCTTCGTTAGAAGGTCGCCTCCTTGCCATCCTGCCAGCAAAAACCTCAACCCTGACTCCACCCACGTTTCTCTGTCTCTCCCTTTCTCCTGCCCTAGTAAAAGAAGCGCGTCTGTCTATTTCTAAGTCACACCCCCTACCTTGCTGACTCCATCTCCACCTCCCTCCCAGGAACCCCCACATCAGTTGCCATCACTTCTACCTCCAGGTATCTTCAGCTGCTCCTTCTCTCAGGCTCCATTCTTCCTCATTAACACACGCTGAACTTACTCCCATCTTTAAAGGAAATAATTTTTCCAAGTTTTCTTAGTGCTGGCTACTCATTATAATTACCTGGGGAGCCTCAAAAAATTTTTGGTATCCAGGCTGCACCTCATAACAGTTAAGTCAGAATTGGGAGGGGTGGGGCCCAGGTGTCAGAATTTGTTTTTAAAGCTCCCCAGGTGATTCTAACGTGCAGCCAGGAATCAGAAACACTGACCCAACCTACCTATCCCTCCAGCTACCCCCATCTGTCCTCACTCACTGTCCAACCCCACTTCTGCCTCCTTTCCCTGACCCCTCATTCATGCCTACATTTATCTGGCTCCTGTGCCCTCCACACCCGCTTCACCCTACGGGGCATCAAGGTCACTGAAGAACTTCTCATCGCTAAATCTTGTGCTCCGATTCATTAGTATTAACCTGTTGACCAGCCCTTCCTTTTTTTTCTTTCATTGAAGTCTAATTGATTTACAATAATGTGTTTCAGGTGTACAGCAAAGTGATTCAGTTATATATATATTTGTTTCAGATTATTTTTCATTAGAGGTTATCACAAGATACTGAATATAGTTCCTTGTGCTACACAGTAAATCCTTATTGCTTATCTATTTCATGTACAGTAGTTTGTATCTGTTAATCCCATTCTCCTCATTTATCCCTTCCCCTTGCCCTTTGCCCTTTGGTAACTATGAGTTTGTTTTCTATGTGAGTCTGTTTCTGCTTTGCATATACATTTTTTTTGTAATACTATTTAGAGTCTACATATACATTCCTAGGCATATATTCTAGACAAGATGAAAACTAATTCAAAAAGATACAAGTACCCCAATGTTCATAGCAGCACTATTTACAATAGCCAAGACATGGAAACAACCTAAATGTCCATCAACAGATGATTGGATAAAGAAGTTGTGGTATATTTAAACAATGGAATACTACTCAGGCATAAAAAAGAATGAAATAATGCCATTTGCAGCAACATGGATGGACCTAGAGATTATCATATTAAGTGAAATAAGTTGATAAAGACAAGTATTGTATGATATCACTTATATATGGAATTTAAAAAAATGATATAAATTTTATTTACAAACCAAAAATAGACTCACAGACATAGAAAACAAACTATGGTTACCAAAAGGGAAAGGGCGGAAGAGAGATAAATTAGGAGTTTGGGATAAACAGATACACATTACTATATATAAAATAGATAAACAACAAGAACCTACTGTATAGCACAGAGAACTATATTCAATTTCTCATAATTATAATGGAGAAGAATCTGAAAAATATATATGTATGTATATGTATAACGGAATTGCTTTACTGTACACCTGAAACTAACATTGTAAATCAACAACAGTTCAATAAAAAAAAAAGAAAGGAAGGGAAGAGAAAAAAAAGAAATGCTGACTATAATTCTGGAAGCCCTTAGATCTAATTATGGTCTGAAAATCTAAGCATTTTAATTTTATAAACTAAAATAAATAAATAAATTTTATAAACTGAAATAAATAATTTTAATAAAAAGGCTTGGTATACCTGTTGCAAGATCTGTTATGTATTTATAGATACAATGGGCATATTAGATATTAGAAAATGTATTATAAATTATTGTATAGTGCTTATGTCACAATTCTACCCACTTTCCCTTCCTAAAAAGAACAATGCAGCTGTTAGTTAATTTAAGGAAGCCTATTCGGTTCTCTTGCACCATATCAGCTAAGGATGACGTGATTCATGTGTGCTAGGAGCTGTGGAGAAAAGATCAAATTTGGTGATGGTGCTGCTGGCTGAAATTTTTCAACCTTCTAGATGTTTGTTTTCAAAGAGCAATGCAAAAAAAAAAAAAAAGAAGAAAAGAAAAGAAAAAAAGTCAAATTCTAAAATCTGTTTTTTTACACTGTTTATGAAACTACAGTTTCTGAAATCTAAACTAAGTTCCAATTACCAGTTCTAAGAGACGCTGTTTTTCCACAGGACTCCTATGTGGCTTTTAGGAATTCCCAGGGTTAATCATTTGTCTTAGCGCCAAACCTCTGGCTTCATTTTCCTTCGCCCATCTGCACATTTTGCATGCATACAGGCTGTGGGTGTGCATATGTATCCAAGCCTTTGCATATGGAATGAGTATGCTTTCAAAAAGCAGGCCCATAAAAGTTCTAAAGGAGGCAGTGAGTACTTGGAGGCGGTCCAGCCACAAGCTGCAGATGGCGCTGCTGTGATGGGGGTGGGGGGTCCCCAGTTCTGATCAGGCCGCCTTGCTCCCCACAAACCTCTGCACTCTCGAATGGAAGGCACGGGCTCTGTGCATTTACTATTTATAAGGGACTTTCACACAGCACTAAGTATGAAATTCGTGGAGGAAAATGCAAGGCTCTGTTTAATGAATGCAGAGTAATGTCTGCTCTCCTTTGTTTGCAACTTGGAGGAAAAAAAATTGGTCTAAAGGCTAAAATCAGTGTCAGTATTTGATAATAGTGAAGAATAAAAATAACAGTTATCATCCAACTCTATAAGTTGCTGGGAAAGCCAAAACAACAATGGGTTGGTTATGATCTTGGGGATATCTCAGTCTCCTTCACTTAGTTCCACAGAAAGCCGATTGTCTAGTGAAGGTAATGGTTTATATGGATTTAAGTCGTGTTACTGCCTGACAATGCTGCTGGATGGGAAAAGAGAGTGGAGGGAGTATTTGATCTAAGAAAGAAAAATATTTAAAACATTAAGTTGGAATGGCTGGGGAGCCTTTGGAATGTCTCATTCGGAATTCAGGGTTTTTTACACCAAAGTTTGGACTAAGTGAAAGTTTGCAATAAAGGTTATGATAAAGAAGAAAATAAATAGCACCAGCCCCTGATTGGTTTTGACCCTGAGCTTCAGCCACAAAGCCATTGTATTTGGAATAGTGGCTGACAGCTCAGATCCATCCTGAAAGCTAGAGGAAGGGGACGGAACTGCTTTACTTGTGAAGATTCTTATTCCATTTAGCTTGCACTCCACAGTGCCTAGGGCAGCTCCTTGTATTTTGGCACCCAAAAATATCTGTTGAGCTGCAATGATTGGCTGCCAACTGAACAGCCTCAATATGGGCAGAGTGTGGAGGACAGTGCTGCTGAGAAAGAATTGCCTTAAAGAGCTGACAGACCTCTGAGGGAGGGAAGGGGAAAGGGGAAGTGGCTGATGTGCTATATAATAAATCTTACGGTGGGATGAAAACACAAATGCCTTGATTCTCAGACAATGCAAAGGAATGAGAATGGAACACGATATAAACTATTTACAAAGAAAGGTGGAATTTGCTTAGGAAGAACAGTTTGGGGGTTATGTTTTCCACGTATACACCGATTCATTCCAGGAACATTCTACTTAGTAGGTGTCATGCTGGTACCTCACCAGGCACGGCTAGCAGGTATGCCACAGGGTGGCTGTACCCCCTGCGTTCCTACTTCGACATGTGGCTTTTTCAAATAAAATTTTTGTAAGTACTCTGTTGACTTGCCAATTGTTAAAACCATGGTGAAGTAACTTCAGAGGCAGTGCACTGAAAGCAAGAGACAATCTAGTCACCCAAACTCTGAAACAACAGTGGTCAGTCAGATTGGTAGAAAATGTAATCAAAAGATAACACACCATTTTATACACTGTTCCTTGAAAAGCACTTCTGAGAGTCATCTGCTGTTAAAAAAATAAAGGCTAATGAAAACATTTATATTGAACCTATTTCTAAGTGATTACTACTAGCTTTTTGGAGCAGTTGGAGGATAGCTGCTATTCAGAGGACAGCAGGAGCTGATCGAGTGGATGGGGGTATCCAGGTGAGGGTGTAGAGAGAGGTGCAGAGGGCCTGGGACAGGCAAGGGGAGCATGTATATTTTGGAGAAGTGCAACGTGGAGAGCATCACGGGAGACAGAAGAGCCAGCCAGAGATGACAGGAGGAAAACCAGGAGAGGTCACTGGGTGATACAAACACCGAAAAGAGAGTGTTTCCAAAAAGAGGGAGTGACTGTTAATGAATTACGATAATGAGCATTGTAGATTTACTCCATGATAGTATTTCTGTTTGCTAGTCAAACTTCAGAGTTGTGCACCTCCCTGGATATTTCTAGGATTAGTGATCCAGAAATATATATAACCTACCTGGATACTTCATAAATGTATAAGTTTTGAATATGTCTCCCATGGCCACGTTTCCTGAACCAAATATTGACTCTCATGACAGTGGGGCAAAATATTTGACATCAGGTCATTCTGCAAAACTGTGAGTGAGGACAGCTTTCGGTGTTTCCTCCCCGCCTTTCCTTTGAGGACTGAAGAACCACAATTAGCATGTCTTCATGTGCAATCTCTCCACCCCTCCGTAGTTTTTACTATCTAAATAAAGACTTCTTCCAAGAGCCTTCTGCCTTTTTAAAAATAAAGATTACTAGGATTATTTCTGCTCTAAAAGTAATACTCATTAGAGAAAATCCCTACTACAGAAAATAAATTGGAGAAAATCACCCATTATACCAGGATCTAGTCTCTGTTACCATTTCTAAGTGTGTTTCTTTTCCATCTGCTTTCTGCACATTTAAAATTGTCTTTTTGACAGTTCTGAATAATTTTTATAAACACTTTCATGTGTTTTTTTTCCTCCACTTGCTATAATACAATTAGTTTCCCACTTTAATGTCCTCATAAAGATTATTTGTAGTAGTTGCATTACATAATTTTACTAACGGGGCCCCTGTTGTTAAACACTTGTATTATCTTCTAATCTTTTATTATGATAAAAACTCTGCCTCTAACACATTTATTCTTAGCGCTTTTACAATTTTTCACAATATTTAATTTAACAAATGAAGAAATATAAATGTTTTTGAGGCTATTGATTCAGTTTGCTAAATTGCTTTCTCAGTTGTGTCCCAGTCATTGTTACTGTAAGTACAGGCTTTAGAGTCAGATCTGGGTTGAATCTTGGCTCCATGGGCTGGAGTGAGACCCTGAGTGAGTGAGACCCTCACCAATGGTAAGGGTGCCACCAGCCCAAGCCCTCAGGGAGCCACCCTTTGTGCCTGTGAAACCTCAGCAAGGTCAGTGGGTCTCTGTAAATCTTATCTTTAAACCAAAGATAACAATATCTATTTTATTGGCTTGTTTTAAGGGTTAAATCAAGTTTGCTGCCTTGCATATCTGTCGTGTAGTAAGCACTCAATAAATGAGCGCTGCTGTTGTCTTTTTAAAGAGCTGTCATAGTTTACATTCTTAAACACCAGCAAAGTATGACAATACTTAAAATTTTTTAAAATATATTTTTATTGAAGTACAGTCAGTTTACAATGTTGTGTCAATTTCTGGTGTACAGCACAATACTTCAGTCACATAGGAATGTACATACATTCATTCTCACATTCTTCTTCACCGTAGGTTACTACAAGATATTCAATATGGTTCCTTGTGCTACACAGTATAAACTTGTTCAACGTTTTTTTTAATCATGTAAAAGTTTCTAAAAATGGAGTCTCAATCTTGTTTAATTTACTTTCCTTTGCCTTAGGGCTTTTTTCTGTGTGTGCTCATAGGTTATATTCTCATTTAGAGTTGAGTGTATGGGTTTAAATCTCAGTATCTTCCACTCATGTGCTGTTACAAGGCCTTTGGTGGTAAGCAATGGAAGACCCAGGCTCCACGGAACTAAATGAGAAGGAAATGTACTATCACCCATACAATGGACCCCCAAATAAAGCCTGTCCAGGGTGGGTAATATGATCAGGATTCTTACCTTTTCTCTGCAAAGACTTGGCTCTGCCCACCTTTAATGATCACAAGAAGTCTGCAGCATTTCATGTGTCACATCCACATACAACCCTAAAAACGTAGCTGAATTTTCTTCTGATTTCTTGTTGGAAAAGAATTTTATAATCTAAAAAAATAGTGGAAAATTAATAAGTTAAAAAATACACTCAAATTCACAAACTGCTAATTTCTTTAAGATATTTATTGCATTAGGTATTGTTTGTTTGTTTTTGCATTACTCAGAGAAATGCAAATTCAAATCACAGTGAAATACCACCACACATCTTTTAGAACTGCTGAAGTACGAAATAAACAACAAGACACAAGCAAAAAACTGTCAATATCAAGGGCCAGTGAAGATGTGGAACAACTGACCAATCTCATATAATCCTGGTAGGAATATGAAATGGTAGCACGAAAAAGGCAAAGAAGGCATTATCTGTTTATAAAAGTGAAAAATTGTTTCCCAAAACTCCCCTAGATGATTTCTCCCTCTCATCTCAGTAGCCAGAATTTGACACTTGTTGATTCCTAATCCTAATCACTTGGCAAGAGGAATGGGACCACACCTTCAATAACTGACACTATTCATGTCCTCTCTTCTGGATCTGGGGCAGGGGCCAGGCTCCCGTGGATACAGGGCCATGAAGGACATCCTGGTGTCTTAATGAACCTGGCTGGGTGGGGCTGGAAGAGAACAGATGACTGATAGACAAAGTCAGCACGTGGCCTGTTCAATGGGTGACTGAGCAAGAACTTCCACACCTCTGACCCAGGTTCTTCCTGGACTAGCTGCGGGTGTCCCCCTTAACTGAATGTTTGCAAACTATCCAGCACAGATTTGCCCTGGGCTGGGTGCTCAGAAACTATATTTCTGCTGATTTCACTTTATCTGCATAAGCATTTTATATAATACAGTTGACCTTATAATGACTCCCAGAATCTACAACTCTGTGAGCCAGTTCTAAATTTTGAAAATCCCTGGGAAGGACTCTGGCAGGTATGGGTTGACTCACAGGCTCACCTTAGACCAACTACCATGAGCATAGGAATGGCTACCTTCATGGTCAGACCTGGAATGAACAAGACTCTCCTTGTCATCTGGGAGAAGGGCTAGTGAGACTGGCAGCTCATCCAAATCACTTGATTTGAATGGAGAGGAAATCGCTCCTCAAAGGAAATGAGTGTGTATTGGGGTTGGGAGTAAGGAGGGGAAGATTGAAGGAGAAGCAGCCAAGGTGCCGAATAGACAGAAAAACAACAGTTGCAGCCTTCAAATTGGCATGTAAGGTCATTTGTGACTTCCCCCTGACCTGGCTGCAGTCTCCTTTTTCATCAGTCCATACTCCTCATCCTGAATCAGGGACATTGACCTAATTGACCTGGCTCTGCATCTCCTGGGCTCCACCTTTGCACATGCTGTTCCTTCTCCATGTAAGCTCTCCTATCCCTCCTGTCTCCGGAGACCTGGCTAATTCCAACTCATGTTTCGGATCATTCCAGCTGTCACCTGCTCTAGGAAGTCTACAAGGATTCCACACTTGCCCCAGTCAGAGTTAGAATCTCATAAGCACTGTCAGTGCTTGGGGCTTACTTCTAGCAGAGCATATATCACATCAAATTGGAATACACTCCAGCGAGTTTAAGCAGAAAGGGATTTATTACAGGGAACAAGGTAGCTGACAGAATTTCAGGGAGGCTAGGAAGCCAAGCTTGAGTGTTGGCCTGTGAGCAGCACAGCCAGGAAAAATATCCAACACCTCATAGAAACCCCACAGCCAACCACTGCCTGCCACTTGGCTCCTCCAATGCTAGAACCAGGATTTGAGAACTCTTGGAACCTTGAGAACTGTCGCTGAAGAACCAAGCATCTTGCAGGACATTGTGGCCGTCACTTCACAATATTTTCTGTACCCTCCAAATCTCTGCTTGGCAGAAGCCTGATCTTGTTGCAAGGGAAACTGGAAAATGTAGTCTTTACCACAATAAACAGAGGTTTAAAATAGTATTGAATGAGCCAATTTTCAGTATCTTCCACAAAAACTGTGTATGAAGGACGTACAAATGTATGGTTTTGGTGAATAGTTTCATAATCTGTGAAATCTTTGTTCCCAAAAATACTTTTAAGTTTAACGTCTACTTTATCTGCTATTAGTATTGCTAAGCCAGCTTTCTTTTGGGTACACATTCCCTGATACATCTTTTTCCCATCCCTTTATTTGTAATCTTTCTATGTTGTTTTGTTTGAGGTATGTAACCTGTAAGCAGTATGGGTAACTGGATTTTTTTTTTTAAAACTAAGAGTCCTGTCTTTTAATAGGTGTATTAAAATATTTATTTTTTACTGTGGTTAGGAGTTTATAACTTACCTCTAATATTTTATAGCTTCTAATTTGTGAAAAAAAAAAACTGTTTTCATTTTTTTCTTCTTTTGGATTGTCAGGCTTTCCTAATTCCTTTTCTTTTTCTTCAACAAGTCTGGAGATTACACTTTCTAATTGTTTTGTGGTTTTAAGAAACTTAATTTTATATTTTCCTAACAAAGTCAGTAGTTAATCCAGATCTCCAGCCTCCTCCTGGACAAGACACTTAGAACAATGTAACTTCCTTCCTGACTCACCACTTACCCCATCCGCCTGTGTGATCACTGTCTAGATTTTGGCTCAACATGTTTTTATCTGTGCTTGGAAAGAAGAAAGGAGTTTCTCTCCAGGATCACTCTTCCATCTTGATCAAGATGTTAAAACAGCCATTGGACCTCTTCTTTTCTCCCAGTTCCTCCTGGTTCACAGCCTTTCACCTCCATTCTTGATTTAACATTTCAACCTTCTTTTATGAAGACCCACAGCTCCCTCTCTCCTTACCTTAACCACTGCACCATCCTGCAGACCTTCAACCTGGGAGAGGCAGGGCAGGTGCTCATATATTGTAGAACACATGTGCCCTGAGTCTGAAGGACATGAAACCACTGCAGCCTACTCCTGCCCTTCTCTTTTTCAGCCCCATAACCTTGCCTCCTACTTCAGAGGAAATAGAAACCATCAAGTAAGAACTCTCAACATTTTCCACTTCCTCACCAGCAAAGTCATCTGTATCCCCACCCACATCTCCCTTTCAGTCTCACGTGAAACAACGACCTTCTTCCACTCATAGACCAGCTTTAGAATATAATCCCTCAATTCCTTATCCTGTTTCCTATATTTATAATTCTTCATCTCTAATCCTTCTTTGCACCACCAGACAATACTAGCTAAATCAGCTTTGCTTGTAGTGA